>NC_090006.1:0-600000 GCF_036417845.1 Apteryx mantelli | reverse complement strand
TCTGCAAGCATTGGCAGAGCATGTGCTCAGCAGCATCCCGTGGTGTCCAAACCATGACATTGGGCTGCCTGACCTGGTGTCCACCTTGGGGGCAAGATCTGAACTTGCCCAGTTAAAAACTTGGATTCCACTAGACCTGTCATTAAAACTCACTGAGGCTTGGACCTCAGACTGGGCTTTGGCCCCTCTTCAAACTAGAGATGGGATTTGCCTAGTTTAGCCTTCCCTCACTGAGTCTCTGTGCTTCACGGGCTTACTCTGGTAAGATTTTCATCCTCTTCCCTCTTCTTGCAGACTGTTAATGAAAAGGCAGATGAATTTCTGTCTCACAAGACCAAGATGAGATCTGCACCAGGGGCTAGCAAAGAGCGTGAAAAAGAAATCACAGCTGTCCTGAAAAAAGCAAGCCCCCCTGAAGCTTCTCAGGACCATCATGGCCAGTTTCCCCCTGGCACTCCTCATTTCTTCAAAGAAAAGACAGCATTATTCTCAGCCCTCCAAGATCTCACCAAGGACATTGTTGTCCAAGTATTCAGTGCAGTAATGGAAGAAGGATCCCATCTCCCTGACAAGTCCTGGGGACAGGGGGAGAGCAAACCAAAACCATCTGCGGAGGAACCTCAGCCCAAGCCTACATCTGTGCCACCTCCACTGGCTAAAATTGCTCCAAGACCACCCCTGGAGAAACCTCCACGTAGGCTAAACAACAAGCCACCTCCACTGCGGAAGCAGAAACTTAAAGCCAAGAAATTGGAGAGGATCGAAGAAAATCCTCCACTTTCCCAGGTAACTTTCTATTTTTCCAGCTCAAGCAAAATGACATCCTAGGATCAGTCGCATGTTGCAGGTGTTTTTTCTTGGTATCCCATCCAACTCTGCATGATATCTGCATGAATTGTAACTACAATGTCTGCCTAAGAATCACATCTTGCTCCTTTACATTGCACTAGAACAATGTAGTCTTCAAATTCAGGTATTCTTAGGGTTGTCCCTGAAACACTGCTTTTGGAGTAGTCGCACGATAGCCAGTGTGCTTTATGGGCACAGTGGAGACGCGTGTGCATGATGTCACTGCAGCTCTTGCTTTTACAGTAGGTGGTGCATGTCTTGTGCTGTCTATCTTGAAGGCAGGTTCACTTCTGGCATAGGTAGCAATGTAAGATGAGCTCTACAGGGAAATGGGATACAAAAATCGTCTCCAGCAAGACAGTCCAGGTAGGCAGGCCTGAGGACTTCAGTGAGGCTGTCTCGGGGCTCAGGCAGCTGCAGGAGTCACGTTTCTTACAGCCATAGCACTTCCATAAGCCTTCACATGAACCCTTGAGCCAACAACCATACACAGTCCCAAGGTGAGGCAAGAACAGCCTTCCTGTACTGGGGGATGATAACTTCAGTGCTCACTGAGAGTGAATTTTAATCCCTTTTCTACTTCCATCCTTCAGAGGGCAATTTTTTCCTCTGCTGCATTTCTTCCAGTGTCTCTCATGTGGACTGAAAACACATTAAGTCATTGCTGAGGCTGAGCTGAGCTGTAGCATCCATGACTGGTGACAGATTGAAAGGCAAAGATGCTACTTTCGGTTACAAATGTCTCTGATGCCTCACGCTGCTGAGGTCCGCTCAATATCCAAAGCTGCTGGTCATGAGAGAGTTGGGGCAGGGAGCCCTTCGACAAGCCAAAATGATGGTTCTCAAAAAGCGACTGTTTAACTGTGTGGATTTAGTCTAGACTCCCACATCCCATCAGCTGGTCTGTCACACCAAAACTCTGTCATGTCTTCAGCATAAGAGGCCATTTGCTCCTTTCCACTCCCACCTTGCTCCCTTGGCTTCAGTGGGCATGGTCCAAACAAGAGCAGAGTTTAGCCTGGTTCTGGTTTTGACCAAAGTTAATCAGAAGCCACTACTACCAATAAAAAAAACACCACAAAGGGGTCTTCATGTTTAGAAAATATTTGCTATCTTTCACATTCCAAATTGTAACGAATATATAATTTTTTTTTTCATGCTGATTCTCTCTTGGCAACTGGACATATGGATAGGCGGGACCTCATCTCCCTCCAAGGAACCAGCTTGCTAAAAGGGTGGTGAAGAAGAATCAGCCCGGAGGAGGCAAGTGTTTCCGAAACGAAGAGCAGATTATCGAGTCTCTTGTGGAAAAGGCAGTCAGGCACATACTACGCAAGTATAAGTATGAACGATCACTTTCAGAGAAACTTGGATTTAGCTCTGTTCTGGTAACAAAGGTGCTCCTTGAGATGGTGTTGGGCTTTAAAAAGCTGAAGGGCAGTGGCATACAGTTAACGTCACAGATTGACTGGGCTGAAGTGTATAAGCAAGGAAATCTGAAGAGTTCTTCGAAACCTCGAAAGCCGACAGCAGAAGGGATGGGCAAGAAGATTTCTCCTCAACGAGAAATGATTCTCAGCAAAGCAGAATTGCCCAAGAAACACATTAGGCAGCATACCACTCCTCTGCCAGCACCCACAGAAACAGCACCTCCAAAATTCCCTCACGTGCTAACACAAAAGGCAGAGGACTCACCACAGCTGGCCGCTGTGCAATTTCTCAGGCAAACATCATCTTCTACAAAACCAAGGATTGCAAATGAGAGCCAGAGAAAACGACCTGTTTTACCAAACACTCAAGTCAACACCTCTGCAAGGCCTCCCATACCTCCTCCAAAGCCTGGTAGCCAAAAGCCACTCTCCTTCTTCCCAGACATTGCAGGAAATCGGACGGAACCTTCAAAGCCCTGTGCCCACTCTGAAAGAGCTAGTGCTACCCCTGAGAGCCTCGGGACCCTGTCTACCACCTTATTATTACACAGAAGAGTTAATTCTGCAGCTCCCTGGCAGCAATCAGCATCTTCTTCAAAGCCAGGTACCTCCAACATCTCAGATGAGATAGCAGACACAATGGCCCACTCCCCTCGAGCTCGAAGAGAGAGCTCATCCTCTTCCAGGACTGACACCAATGGCGAGAGCAGCCCAAACTCTCTGACTCTTTTACTGGCCACAGACCGCCACGACTCTCTAGGAGTGCTGAGGCACTCCTCTCTTTCCCAAAGACCACAAGGAGGGCACAGGCACCAAAAGCCCTCTGCTGTTCTCCCCCCGATTTGAAATCCTCTCTGTTTAAACATGAATATCATTGTACAGATTTTTGCCCAGTGTATTCTTTGTCTTTACCAATTCTACTTATTCTTACAGTCTTCTGAGATAGATTCAGTGTGAACAAGTGAAATATCAGTTTTTGGCTCTCTCATCCTTCAACAAATGTGCCAAGTGATGAGACACTGAGCACTTCCACAGGTTCTTTGCAAACCATTGAGTTTTTTTGTGGCTTCCGTCTCTCCTTGGGAAACAGCACTGCTGTTATTAACACTGTTGGTCATTTGTATCATGGCCATGCTTTGGGGTCACAGGGAAGAAAACTCTGCTCTTAGCCGTGGGAACAGACAGAAATGTTTGATGTAGGGTGAGGTTATGACCATCAGTTCATCAGGGTGGGGGAAAGAAGGACACAGAAGGAAAGAAGCAAAAGAAGGCACAGACTGTTTGCAGGCTTGATTCTCCACAGCATGTGTTCACGCACTGTCTTTCCAACCCCACCTTCTCCTGGCTACTCTCTGAACAACTTCAAAAAAACCATCTTCTTTCCCACAAGAGTCTTCACTAATTTCCCAGTTTCTCATATATTGGTACTGGGTAATTCTAAGAGCTAGGGCATATTGAACTGGATTGGCTCCTGTGGTGTTAGCTGGGCATCCAAATGGTTTTGTTAGTGATGATTTACATTTATCTATTTCGACAGGAATCCAGGACCTTTGCAGGTGAACACCATTCATCAGCATTTACTTTTTAGTATTTCTTTGAGTGACCTCTCTGTGTTAACCCAATGTAGTATATTTAGCATACAGGTTCAGAGTGGCCTAAAGGAAGGACTGCCTCTTTTAGAAAAACCTCCTGGCCAGGAGATCCCACAAGTACTCTGGCATCCTGTTCCAGTGTTTGACTACTGTCACGGTGAAAAATTGCTCCTACTGTCTAACTGGAGTTCCCCTTGCTTCAGCTTCCGCCCATTCCTGTCTCTGTGCACCTCCAAAACAGTCTGGCTCTCTCCTCCCTGCAGCCTCCCACGAGACAGCCGCAGATCGCAACAAGATCACCCCTCAGCCTTCCCTTCTCCAGGCTGCCCCAGAGCTCTGATATGTGTATTCTATTTTTAGTTCTGTTCTATTGTCTCCTGAGATTTTTGTCAGCCTGTTTCTCCAGACTGTCAGTGTCCATCTGAACAGCAGCCCATCACACATTTCAGGGAGCTTTGGGAACCTTTGTGTAAACAACTGGCCTGAGCCCTTGATGTCTATTTTTCAGATGGCTACGTCACAACAGTGATGCTACATTTAGTGAGCTACATCACAACAGTGGTTGGAAACACCCTCATCACCCTCTTGTGGTGGCTGTTCAGCACCCTCACAAGGGAATCTGTCTTTCCTGGGTGTCTGCAGTATTTCCACTATCTTATCCAGGACATTGTCGAGCTTTCTGACTGGGAAAGATCTATTTCCATTATTGGCTGCTTCATGCAAATTTCTTGTTCTTGTTTTCTGGCAACAGCAGTGTGTTAAACTTTTAGTTTTAATGTCACATGATCCCTATACAGCCATATGCAGAGCATTGCGCTATGAAACCCTGATGAATGGGAGGATCTGCCTCCCACTAGCAGGTGGATCTGGGACAGGAGAATTATTTGCAAGTGCAATAACAGCACTTTTTAGTCACAATTGACTTTTTGTGGTCACAATGAAATCAATCGCTTCTCCTGCAACTTCACCCCAATGGTTAAGCAGTCCTATAGTGATATCAGCCTGATTCCAATGGTCCACCCCTTCATTTACAGCCTGAGGAACAAAAAGATACAGCAGGAGGTCTTGGGTCTCAGACAGGATTAGCTGGCTCTACAATTAGAATTGAGTTTCTTGAAATCCATTCTCTGTTCTCTGAGGAGCATGAGTGTGAATGAGAATGTGAAACATCAAGATCCAGATTATTATTAATGAAGGTGCTACATTAAAGTGAGTGCTTGAGAAGCTGTTAGCCCCTGTTGTTCTGTGGACAGACAAAGGCATGTCCCCTGGAGTAAGTAACATCTCCTTTAAATTTAGGGCAGTCATTCACATACGTTGGCAAAAGGTGAGACTACTTTACCTAAACATGGGTATCAGGTACCTGCTGAGATACCCTCAGGTATCTGAGACACCCACAGAAGGTTGGTAGATAGGACATAAATGTACTTTTCCACAGCCAAATTTAGATTGCTATGTCTGCATTTGAGCTAGCGTCTAAATTCAAAGGACTGTGATCAGTGATACAAAGTCCAACTGGTGGCCAGTTAACACTGGTATTCCTCAGAGGGGCAATGTGGAAAAGAGAGGGAGAGCAGATTTGCTGGAATGGCCTTAAACACAGGGCTCTGCTGTACAGTTAATCCTTCCTGAAGGGATATGTCAAAATTACTTGGTCCTGGAAAACAGGAAACAAAGAGGTAGACGCTGACCGACTCTCGACATGAGAGCAGTACTGCCTTGTGACTACCATGTTTCCTGGGGATGGAGGGGCATTGCCTATGTTTATGCAGTAGATTAAACACCACTGTCTGGGCTGCTAATCTCTGGGGTCCCTGCTGTTCCCTCCAGAGACTGTCATGGACCTCTGCTGAGACTTTAACCAGCACCAGGAGGCCAACTGCAAGGGCAGTACCATTCAATTGCATCTGGAGCCCCCGTGCCATGACTGAAAGGCTGAGAGCTTCAGCTGTTTGTGTAACAGGCAACTTAGGGCTCTTCAGCAGGGCCTCAACTGGCTTCTGAATACATTGTAAAGGGGCCCAGAGTGTAAGAATTTGCCTTCAGTTTCAGTTCTGCGGGAGACACCATCTTGCCCAAAGCCACACAGGGCACAAGCGACTTGCTCTGTGGGTGGAGCTCAACACCCTACAAAGCATAAAAGAACTTGGGAACTGGTTTTGATGATGACTAGGCTGTATGTGATAACTGTGCTTGGGTTGAAATCATGTCTGCCAGTTTTAGATAGCTACATTTGATCTCATTATGTAGGCTTCTAATATGTCTTTGAAAAGGCATAGGCACCCTTTTTGACATGATTCATCTGTCCTACAGTAGATGAAAAACAGTTTCATATAGGCACTGTTGATTTCTCCTGGTGACTCTAAAGGCTTGTTCTTAACCAACATCACAATTTACATAGGTAGGAGACCAACCACTTCTCTAAAGGTAGGGAAGGGCATCCTAGAAAATCAGAGACAGCCACATTGGGCTGTGACATATGACTCAAGACCTCCAGGAGACCAAAGCTTTCTTTGAACATCAACTGGAGGCCAGGCAGGCTCTCCTGGGACATATTAGGTAACTGGATCCCAAAGTGTGGGATTCACATTACCCATCCTTAGGGATGAAAGTTCAGTTCTGTATTTAAACACCTAAAAATGGCTTTTGATAACGCAGATGTCTACATGCGAGTTAGGTACTTTCAGTTCCTGCTTTAATGAAATCATTGGACAGTTGGTGAATACAATCAGTTGGGTCTAGAGAGTTATTCAGTAGCAAGATTCATTTGCCCAGCTGTAGGCATCTAGCTCCAGTACAGAGCTGGAAAATATGTTATGGGACTTCCATAACACCCGCACTCTTGTGGAATGGCGAGTAGAGGCCAGAAGGGATTAACAACAGATGCAAGGAGTTTCATACACGATGCAGAGATGCCTGAGGCAGTGCCTCTCATGTTGCCCTTGCTTTCAGTGAAGAGGAGGTGGTGTTCTGCCTGGGTTTACATGGTAACATATAGCACAGGATGATTCATGCCCCAGAAACATCTCCTGCTCTCTGCTGCTCAGAAATGAGGCCGGAGATACCCAGCTTGTCTGGCAATGGCAAAACCTGGGGGGAGCAATTTCTGCTGAAATCTCCTTTTCTGGTCAATAGAGAGACTGACTGACCTCATGTACTTTGGAGAGCAGGTGCAGGCGAGGAGGGATCCCACTCAGGAAGTGGGTCTCTCTCCCCCACAACAGTGAGATTTCCTTGTTCATGATGGTGTCCAGCACCATTTGAGTTGCCGTAGGCTGTACTGCCTGGCTTCCCACTCTCAGAGTGTGAGGATCTCCCTCAGACCCTGCCAGCCCCACAGAGACATCTGGAGCTCTGTGCAGTCCTGCGCACCCTCGATGCTCCTGGGCACCCTGACTCTCCCAGTGGCGCTGTACAGCCCCTGGTCTGTGTAAGCCCTGCAGCTCAATCCATCACCAGGCACAGGCACAGGTCAGTCACTCTCACTGGGAACAGGCACCAGTGCTCTTTATTTTGCATTTGTAGGTGGATGTTCACATTTTGAAAGCACTCCACCCCCTTTACTGACAGCTCCATTACTATAAAAGGGAAAACAGGTAGAGTGTCAGCAGGAGCTCCCACATGAACACGTCTTTGCTCTGCCCTGGAGGTGCCATCCCCTGGGGCCAGCCAAGCTTTAGGGCCAAGCACACTCCAGAGTAATCGCTCAGGACCTGCCTTTGAGCTTGCTCATGTTGCTCTTCTCTCTTTTGCATAGCGGCCTTTCCTAGGACGAGCTCCTAGTCCTTCCAGTCCCATCTCAGCATCTTCTCCTAGTGCTAGGGAGTTAAAAAGAAAGCTGTAGAGTTGTATGTATAGGGAGAAGGCAGAGAAATACTGGAGGCCTAATTTAGGCCGTATATTATGGGATCTGCTTCTGAAGAAGAGGCAAGGTCTCTCTGTTGCGGTCCATGGGCCCTTGGTGCCCATAACAGGGTCCCATGTGCAACTAGTCAGCGAGGGCCTGAGTCAGGTGGGCTGAGACCTTGGCCTGAACAGGGATCAACCCTCAGGGCAAGGGGTCTCAGTGTCAGTGCTCTGTGATGGAAGAACAGACCAACTGGTTTGGAAAAGGCAGAGCCAAATGTCAGAGGGATCCTTTTGTCTTCAGCCAAAACTCACATGTGCCATATTGAAAGCCTATTCAATGCTATTCACTTCTATTTCAAGTGCCCAAGAACTTCCTCTTGGATGTCAGGGACATTCAGTTCAAGGCCAGACTCAAAGAAGACCTGCTTCTGTCTCAGGAGGGCTGTCAGAGAAAGATCTCCTTTCTCTGTTGGTGCTGCCATCTAGGTTTTCTACCTGTGCCCAAATAACTGAATTCCACCACTGCCTCTAGGCAAAGTCCATCCCATCTACATTCAAGCAGCTGCATAACCGGGAGGCACATCACACCAAGGCCTCCGCTGTAGTTTCTGCACTCTCAAACCCTTCAAGCTCTCCCACCCCTGAACCTCTTCTCATCCCAGATGATATGAACAGGGACTGTGCTAATGATGTCCACAGGATGGCTGTATCACAGGCTGTTCAGGCCCAGGGACTTCTTCAGTGGCACCTTGTCCTTCCTGGAGATCGGTTGACCTCTTTCACAGGCCCTGTGGTGCTACAAAGCCAGCTCAGGCAGCAAAGCCCTTTCCTGCAATTTCTGCACTGCCCAGCTCTGTTTTCCTCCAGCCTCAGGTACTGCAGGATTTGCTCCCTTAGTGGGAACCTCCTTTCACCATTACATTGACACCTGCTATCTATGCCAGCATGTCTCTGCACTGAAGTGGGCCATTGCACATACAGTGTCCTTGACTCTTGGTAACATGGTTCACCATGAGCAATCTATGCTCTGTGCCACAGCTGAGGCTCTGCAACCCAAATATATGCAAGCAAATGCAGCCTGGGGCACAGACAAGAGCAGATGGAGATGCACAAGTTGTCACAGGACTACAGCATTGCCAGAATAACTGAGATGTGGTGGGATCACTCACATGACTGGAGGGCTGTGATAGCACAGTATAAGCTCTTCAGGAGAAACTGTTGGGGAAGATGAGGAGGGGGAATGCCCTTTCTGTGAAGGGGCAGCTCAGATGTATGGAGCTCTTCCCTGGGATGGACAAGGAGCTGCATGAGAGCTTGTGGGTAAGCATGAGAAGAAGGATGACATTGTGATGGGAGCTACAGACCATGTGATCTGGGTGAGGAGGTGGACGCAATCTTGTGCCCAGTCTCAGAGCAGGCAGAAATGGCAATAATGCAGCTATGGATGTTATAGGTAAACGTGACAAATTGACAACCACTTGGGCCGGGTTGCATAAATCCCAATTTAATAGAATAATTGAGCAAGTCACAAGTAAGCAAAACAGCACTGGGTGGCCGGGGAGTCTCCTGCTCCACCAACGGCGCGCGCAACCCCCCCCCCCCCCCAGTCTCCTTATATGAAATTCCAGTTCCGGGTATACGGGGCACTTCCTGTAACTTCTGCGGTTGCGCCGGCTGTTGCTAGGGGGTCTTCTTCAGCCCTCTGGTGGTCGTGGGGATGAAGGCTGGAGTCTTCCTCTGCATTGTGCGCCATATTAGGCTATCTAAACTAACATTGCCGCTTCGCTAGCTCAACTCAATTATCTCAGGCGGGGTACATGCCCCCCACCACAGGCTGTAGGATGTTCCCACAGATGTTCCCAAGGCTGTTTCTCGCTGATGTAACAAATTAGCACATACCACAATACAAGATATTCCCAAGGCTGTTTCTCACTTTGATGCAACAAATTAGCACATATCACATGGAGATGTTTGTGCAATGCCTGACAAAGCTCAGAAAAGTTTCTCAACCCAGATACCTTCCTACCATCTTTAACATGAGAGTAATGTTTGTTGTGCAAAAGGAGAAAAGAGGTCTTGAGATATTTGAGATAGTTATTTGGCTTAAATATCCCCCAGCTTTTTTTTTACCCTTGGACATGATGATGTGTAGAGTAATGTGTAACAGATCCTTAGACAACAGAGTTTTGCTTAGCACAACTGTCCTGTTTATGGACCACCAACAAAACAGTGGTCATTGCCCCTGCTATTTAGACTGACTAAATAGTGCTACTTTCTGTGGATGGTTTAGAAATGGAGGGTAGATCATATGGTACTGCCTGTCCAACCCCAGCCACTTTTATAATAAAGGCTGGCAGATGGAAAATCTGATCAGAAAAAAAACAAAACAAAACAAAATTCCCTTTGACTCTAGGGGATCACTGACCCAAACACTTGTAAGATCTCTGTATTTGTATTGCTTAAATCAATAGTGGGGAAATAGAAAGATGGATGCCAAAGCTGGTCCTTCACACTGCAGCCCCAAAGCCTCTGTGCCCTTTGGGAACCACAAGGTGATGGAGAAGCGGGACCTCAACATCAAGATCAAGTAGCTGCAGCACCTCCAAGGCCTGCACTGTTAAAGGATGCTGGATCCAGTGGATTTTTGAATAAAGGATTCCTCCTTCTTGGTCCACTGGAAGGGAAACTACTGCACTTCTCTGTTCCCTGGTCCTGCCAGCAGTGAGGCGGGACATGTACTTCCAAGAGGCATACACACGCTCTGTATGGACATGGTTGACCACCAAAAAATCAACTCCGGCAGGGGCACAGTACCTTTACAGGCACCACGGAGACATGAGCAGCACTCATAAACATGAACGATACAAATGGCCTGGTCCCTCGCACAGGTGTCTCTGGTAGCTGGCTGCCTTGACGTCTGCAAGCCTTCCACACATGCACTCACGTAGAACAGCGAGCATGCTCACCCAGAAAAGAGCTAGGAAAAGGATTTAATACAATGATAGGCTACACCGCAGAGAGCAGGTACACAGCCTGGCTAGACAAGTGTCCTTGCCGGCAGCTTGCTTACACATGATTGGCCCCTTTTATTCCCTTTGCCTCCGTTTTCCCATGCTGCTTCTTACGTGATGCAGCTTGATCCCTCCCTTTCTCCAGCTTTATCCCCTTTGAAACAAACAGCCCAACTCTAAGTACTTTTTTCTTCATTGGTGCCAGTTTTACTGCCTATGTACTCAAGTTTGATATTTCTGGTATGGTTAGCTAGGTAACCCCTGGCTCATATGGTGCTTCTGATATCGTTACCTCGGTACTGCTGGTGCTGCAAGAGTCTACTCCCCAAAGGATCCCCAATACACCAGTTATGTGTGACGCTTGTCCTTTTCTCATACAACTCTCCCTTAACCACTGCTGAAATCCAGCCATTGCTCACTGTGCTGTCTGGAACTGTCAGGGTCTCATTCTGTTCCCTGCAAGGACCCAGCCCGGAGCAAGATGACTGAGCTGCCCAAGAGTGCCCAGGTGCTCTGCTGGGCTGAGCTTTGGTCACCCAAAATGCCATAGCTTCCCTGGGGTCCCACATGAGGAGACGGGCTGCAGAGATGAACTGGACCCAGTTTTCCTAAAAAGAGTTCACCCTTGTAGAATTCCCTTCGGAAATGGGACGCTCACACACAAAATTTAAAAGAGCTGTTAACAGTAATTCTGCCCCTCAGAAGCCCTAACAAAATGAAATGCTGATTAGAAACAACTGCACAGGAGTAAAGCAATGGCAATGCCTTCCCTTCCTCTGTGCTTTTTTTTTTTCCCCTGTGGAATGCAAAATAAAAGGAGAAAAGGGATCTCTGTGTGTTGATTATTTCTCTAAAATATGTTTCCTTTTATCAATTGTACATGCTTCTGCCCATCACTTTGCCATATAAAGATATGGATAGAGACAGAAGTGTAAAATAAGAGGGGATAGGGAGGAATATATAATTTCATTCATGGACAAGAAGAAAAAAGTGTGATAGAAGCATACATCATTTCTTTGAAAAAAATCTTGATCCTGAAATAATCCTTCAGGAAAGAAAAGAAAGGTAGAAAATGCCTAATTTTCCAAGAAGAATTTTTTTTTTTTTTCCTTCAGGAGAATGCATCCTAGAGTCATCAATGGAGATAGATAAAGCAGGGCTTTAAACAGTGGACATGCTGACAGTACCTTATGAAAGTATGAATTTTTAAGAAATCTCCCTCCAGAGTGAATAATAAAACTATCATCTGCATGCTATCATTGACAAATCAATGAGGCTGTCTTCATCACAAGGAGCTGCATGAGAGCTTGTGGGTAAGCATGAGAAGAAGGATGACATTGTGATGGGAGCTACAGACCATGTGATCTGGGTGAGGAGGTGGACGCAATCTCCTTTAAGCCACCTGAGGAAATCTGTGGCTCACGGGCTCTGGTTCTTATGGCGAGACCATAATCTCCCTGACATTCACTGGAAGGACAAACAGCAGAGTGCAAGGAGTCCAGGAGGTTTTTGGAAGACGTCAGGGAAAACTTCTTAGCACAGCTGCCAGATGGGCCAATAAAGGTGATGCTTTCCTGGATGTGGAAATTGCAAACAAGGAGGAACTGCTCAGGCATGGGATAGTCAGTGTCAGCCTCACCTACAGTGACCATGAAAAAGTGGAGTCCCAGATCCTGAAGGGAGCGAAGAAGGACAGCAGCAGAGTACAGATGCTGGGCTTCAGAGGAGCAGACTTGGGCCTGTCCTCGGGACTGGTGGGGGAGCCCATGAGAGGCAGCTCTGGAAAACTGGCAGGGCTTTAAGGACAGCACCCACCAAGCACAAGAATGGTCCATCCTGATGCACAGTAAAACCAGTAGCCATGTCAGGGGACCAGCTTGGCTAAAGAGGGAACTCGCACCTGAGCTCCAGGGCGATAAGGTAGCATATGGGAAGGGGGAGGAGAGAGAGGCTGCAAAGGAGGAATTTAGAAATATTGTCTGGCAAGGTAGGCATGGTGTTCGGGAAGACAAAGCTCCCCTAGGATTGACACTTGCAGAGGATGTCAAGAGCATGAGGATGAGCTGCTACTGCTCCAGTAAGAATAAAAAGGAGAAGGCGGGCTCACTGCTGAATGGGGCAGGGAATCTAGTAACAGCAGATGCAGATAGATCTGAAGAAACCAATGCCTTGTTAGCTTTCATTTTCACAAAAAAGGTCTCTCAGGCTGTTTTGCCTTGAGTCAGGACTCCTGAGGAGAAGAACAACCAACAGGGGATGAGGTTAGTGAGGGATTACTTGTGAGAACTCAAACTATGCAAGTTAATGGGGTTGGATGAGCTGCATATGAGGATGCTGTGAGAGCTGGCTGCTGTCATAGCAAGGCCACTTGCTATCATAATTGAAAGACTGGGGAGACTGGGCAAGGTCCCAATGACTGGAAAAAGGCAAATGTTACATCCATCTTCAAAAAAGGCCAACAGGACTACCTGGGGAGCTGCAGGTAGTTTAGCCTCACTTTGGTGAGGAGTGTGTCATGGAGTGAATCCTCTCACATCACATTTCTGGGCACATGAAGGAGAAGAAGGTGATAGAGAGCAGTCAGCATGGATTTACCCAGGGTAAATTCTACCTCACCAACATGATTGACTTCTATGATTAAATAACTGTATTTGTGGCTGGAGAAGAGTAAATGACTTTTTTCTGGACTTTAGCAAGGTGTTTGACACTGTCTTCAACAATATTCTTGTTTGCAAGTTAGAACATTACTGCCTAGGCAGATAGACAACCAGATAGATAAAAAGCTGCTTGGATAGTCAGGCTCAGAGGGCACTGGTGAATGGGTAGCACTCTCCCTGGTAGCCAGAGATAAGTGGAGTACCACTGATCTCTCCAGGAACCTGTCCTGTTTATCATCTTTATTAGTGACACGGAGGAAGCAACACTCATCATGCTTGTAGATTGCTCCAAAATGGAAGGGGGAGACCAGTCATATGCTTGAGGGCTGCCATTCAGAGGGACATAGGCAGGCAGGAGGAATGAGCTTCAGAAACCACACAGTTTCCAACAGTGGAAGTAGGTCAGCTTTCTTCTCCTCCTCCATTCAGAATTGTTCAGATGCAGGGCTTCTTGGCAGGACTCCCCCAAAGGTCTTGATCAATCCTTTGCTTCACTTTTAATTTCCCCCTTTTTTCCCCCCCTTTCCAAGTTTGTGCCTTTTAACATCCTTATCCCCTCCCATATAGTCAGCCCACACCTGCTTACCCTTTCCCGTTTTGTGGGTTTGGGGTTTGGGGGTTTTTTTTTGACACAGAGGAACTTCAGTCTAGAAGAACCTTGAGAAACTTGGGTGATTTGGCCAGCAGACACCTCATGGAGATTTACAAGAGAAGTGTCAAGTCCTGTGAGTAGGGAGGAATAACCGCATCCATGAGGAGAGGTTGGGGGGGCCTGCGCTTCTTTAGCCTGATGAAGTGGAGGTGAAGGGCAGGAGAGTAGTAGCTTATGACTGCTTGAAGGGTGGTTTCAGAGATGATGGAGCTTTTCTTGATAGTGGGAAAAAGCATGAGAAGGGAAAAAAGCCACAAACAGCAGCTTGTGGGGTTCAGATGTAACATCAGGAAAAGGGAATGTCACTTGAAGGGCAGTGCTGTGGTGCTACAGGTCACCTAGAGGGTGTCTGTGATCAGCCCCTGGCTTTGTGATTCAAGGAAAACCAAGTGAGGACAGAGAGACATGAGTAGAGGTAGGGACATCCATGGGTGAGAACAAGGTGGCAAAGCAGGTTGGTGTGTACAGTCTGCAGGGAAACAGACACAGGTGTGGGACAGCGTAGGACAGCCTGTAGTGGTGACATCCATGGGCACTGCCAAGGCTGAAGGCTGCCTACAAAACTGAGCTCTTTGTCCTCTTGGCTATGGCTGTTGTCCCTGTCACTGAGGCCCTCAAGAAGATGTTTCCTTAAAGCACTGTGACCTCTCTGCCTTCTCGTCCCTGGGGACTCAGGAGGTGCTGTATCACTGTCCTGCACTCGGCATTGCACAACCCCACCCTCACACTGCCCCCAGGAAGAACCCTGAGCAAAGCGCGAGGGAAAAGATCACCCTGCCCAGGGGCTGGGTGTCACTGCGTGGCCATTCTGCTTGATAAAACACATCAAGGCTTACTTGGCATCAGAGCCACCCACACACTGCCTTTGCCTACCTGCAATCAGGGCCTCCAGCTTTCTGCTCTCATCAGTCCCTGGGGAGCCTTCCTTGGTAACAACCCTCAGTGGGACCCATTAACGCTCCAAGAAACTTTGGAATTTACTTCTGATTTCAATTTCTTGAGAGGCTTGTTCAATGTCCCCTCAGTCTTGGGAGGCAGTACAATGTCCCCCCTCAGGTTCATAGACTCAGCACCAAATACACTCAAGAGGCCATTAAAATGCCAAAAGCCCTAACAAGGCATGTCACTCCCCCTAATTTTCTTCAGTTCTTCAGTTCTTGTGTGCCTAATTGGAGAGGATTCAGGAGTGTATTTAGAAGAGCAAGATTTCCATGAGCACCTGAAAAAGAAGGATTTCTCCTTTTTAAGCTTCCTTTATTTTTCAGCTTACAGAATAAGTGATAGCCACATTCTCCAATTCATACTGACCCAGAGGGTCTCCTAATGAAGTCCAGACATGTAGGAAAAGCAGTATTTTCCATATGAGACCTTTATGGACAACTTTCCTCCTCACCTCCCCAACCCTGCCATTTCTCTCATTAGCCACTGGGGACTTATATGACTCTTGTTAAAATCTAACTTTTTTCCACTCGAGTCTGTAGCTGAATGTTACAGCTCCTACGCACCAATTCCCACCTGCTTTCCTTAGACAACTAGCTGCAGACACAGGAGGATTTTTCTCAACTGCAAACAAGCAAAAATAAAATAGGATACAGTTTAATAAAAGGTAAAAGACACTCCTCAACTGTATGTTAAGTGCAAGCTGCCTCCAGTGTGGTCCACTTTCCACAAGGAATAACCCTCCTTGAAATGATTTTGACAGGTAGATAGGAAAGGAAAGATAGAAACAGAACTAAGGAGCTGGCTAAAGAGATAATTAGACTCCTGAACGACGAGGCAGGCTTCAGACGCCCTGAAGCTCAGAGCAGCAGCTGGAGAGTTGAGAGGTATCTGATGGATAAAGAGTAAGATATGTCCAGATAGTCTGATGCAAAGATGCCTTTAGAAATGATCAATTTAATCAGGACATGTGAAAATATGTGAGGAATTACTGAGGTTAAATCCACAGCATAATAAACAGAGCAGTGGTAACAAATTGAGGGGCAGATCAATATTTCTTCTCCTGAGATTCATACCCTGCCTGAACATTTCCACTATTTTATCATGGGAAAAGTGGACATTAAAATTAGTCATTTTAGCTGATGAAAGTGTGCTCATATTTTTTAAATGTTGAAAATTCTTCTCCACCTTTTCAGGCAGAGCTCTGTTCTAACCACAAGCACCCAGTGGCATGTGGAGAGGTCCTGGTATGTCTGAGGTATATCCCTAGGCCTGGCAGCTCTCACAGGGGACCTGCGGAAGACCGGAGCCCCTTGAAGCTGCAGATAGAGGGTGGGTAGAGTGGACCAAGGCACCTACAATGGCCCAAGCCACCAGTGACCGTGTGATTGCATCCCACCCCAATTCTGGAAATCACTTTCCTTTTCAAAAAAAAAAAAAAAAAGTATATTAAAAAAAAGACAACAAAGCAAAGACAGACAACAAGAACACAAAAAAATTTAAAAGCTGGGAAGTGTTACAAAACATTCCTTCATTTTAGATCATTTTCTTTCTTTCTTTCTTGTTTCATTTTTTATTGACGTTTTCTAAATATCTCTGGTATTATCAGGCCTGCACCATTAAAAAATATATTTCTGTGTCTCGCACAGAGCCCAGTGGCCCAAAACCACTCACGGCCCAGGGCTGTCCATGCCACTCCTCACTCTCTGCACAGACCAAGTCGCACCCACCAGAGACAGGAGTGACCACTAAACCCACATCCTAGCCCTGTGCCTGTTGGTGGCCTAGCAGGTACTCAGGCAGGCAGGACCTCGCAACCTCTTATCCCAGACAGGAGTCAAGTGCTGGCCTATCAGCTTCACCCATAGAAGTCACCTCATAGCCACTTTCCCACCCGTGTGCCTGCTCCTGGTCCATCACCTGTAGAGGCAGAAGTGACCTCACTTTCATCTTTATGATCGTGGGCCTCCTACTCTCCTATGAGCTTCTGAGAAACAACTAATCTCATAAAAATGTCCCCAGCCATCAGCTTCCTGGTGGCCTATCAGCCACGACTGACCTCATAATCACCTACCAAGCCAATGGGCCTGCTGCTGGTCTTTTACCTTGCCTTATGGAAATCACCTCAGCATGTTTTTGGCTTCTATCCAGTCAGGTATTCATGCAGGCGATGATTTTCAGGGTCCAAAAGCAATGTTGCAATTTTCTTCGTTTTCAGCACAAAAAATAAGCTCTGAGCCCTTGAAACATCACTCGCTGTTGTATGTGCGTCTGGGAGAACTTGTTGTAAGAGACCAATTCTTTTCTGAAGAAATACTTTGTCTTTGGAAGTTTTCCTTATGTGCCCATTTTGAAAGGTAATGACTGTGGCACTGCTGCTCAAAAGAGCACCTCTGAGAGCTCCATCATGGCAAGACCATTTCCTTGTTCACTATGCCGGAGAAAAAAGTCCCACCATGTCAAAACTGCTCTCTGCGGCCTCCTCCTGGAAGTCAGCCCCTGGATGTCTTGTTTCAGGGCCCAGGGCAGTGCATGGTGTGCAGGTTGCAGCAGAGATCCGCAAGGCAGCGAGCCTTTTGGCAGGGAGAGCTCAGAACCCTGCCCCCTCCCCCCCCATTTCACTGGATTGGGAGGTTACTTGGATGGTTAATTAAGAGCAAAGAGTTTCTAGGATACTGCTATATTAGAAGAAAAGAGAGTCCGCACCAATTATGTTTATTGGTAGTACCCCCCCCCCCAATAAGACAAAGTGAATAAAAAAAGCTGTTGTCTGCATGCTGTCACTGGCAAACCAGTGAGGCTGTCTTCATCACAGTAATGAAACTGAGAAGTGCTTTATGGATTTGAACCCAGTGAATCTGAACCCATTGTAATGTCTGAGCTTAATTTTCGTGCTTAGCATCTTCTGTTATTCAGGGAGAGAAGGTGTTTTGAGCTTTTCTCAACAACCCTTGGACATTGTCCCCCGAGTTTTCAGCTAAATTTCCTGAGATGACTTATGAAAACTTCCTTGTGTCAGCATGCACTGGCAGTCTATGCCCCGGTCCTAAGAAGTGTGTGTATTCAACATTTTATTAATATTTTTTAGATTTTGTTTATAAGAACCCCCTGTAACCAAGACTCACAATTCACATTCCTTCCTTTCACCACTACAATCCAATGAGAACATAAATCTCCTGAGGCACCTGTATTTAATAGCTACATATATATGTGTGTGAGGTAATATATGGTACATAATTAGAACTGCTGTCATGAAAAGCATCATGACCGGGGGAAAAGCCAAACCTTCGCACGGCCAATGGCTTCCTTCAGGGCCACCTTCACAGTCTTGTTTCTGAGACTGTAGATGAAGGGGTTTAAGAACAGGTACAGGACAGTGTTCAGTAAAGCTACAATTCTGTTGTTCTCCAAGGAAACCCCTTCTGAGGGCCGTGCATAGAGAACAATGCAGCATCCATATGCGATGGCTAAGGCAGTGAGATGGGAAGAACATGTAGCAAAAGCTTTCTTCCTCCCAGATGCTGATGGCATGTGCAGAATACAGTGGAAGATGCACATGTAGGACACCAGGATCAAACATAAGGAACCCAGCAATGGAAACGATATCAAAATGGGGTCTGCTTTCCAAAGCAGGCTGGTGTCAGAGCAGGACAGTGTGAATAAGGGGGAGCTGTCACAAAAAAAATGGTGGATCTTGTTGGGGCCACAGAAGGTCAGCTTTGAGAGGAGGACCAGGTGGTAGCTGAAGAGTGTGAAGCCTAGGACCCACACAGCAGCAACCAGGTGGGTGCACAGCTGCCACTTCATGACAGCAGCATAATGCAAAGGTTGGCAGATGGCAACGTAGCGGTCAAAGGACACGACAACAAGGAGAGCGAACTCTATAAAACCCAGGGCAAAATAGAAATAGGATTGGGCAAAGCAGCTGCTTAATGAGATTGGTCTCCTTCCAGAGCTCAGAATTGCCAACAATGTGATGGTTGTGGAGGATGTAAACCAGATTTCCAGGAATGCCAGACTGCTGATGAAAAAGTACATGGGAGTTTGCAGGCGGTGATCCACACACACGAGGAAAATGATCACTGTGTTCCCCGTCACTGCTGTCAGGTATGTGAGTAGAAGGAGCAGGGAGAGAAATTGCTGTAGTCTTTGATCAAGCCCTGAGAAACCCTCTAGGATGAACTCAGCAATTATAGTTTCATTTCCTGGTCCCATGTCTAATTTCAGTACATCCTGCTGAGACAGGACCATGAAGAAACAAGTGTGAGAATTTCACAGTCTCGACGGGAGGGTAGATCCTTCCTCTTTTGCTCCCTTGCTTGCTTCCTAGGTAGCACAGACAGAAATATTCCTCTCAGCCATTCATCGCACCCTGATTTCTCTGCTTCACATTTACAGTCCTCAGAGATTTTACTGTCTTCTTTCTACCTTCTCCAAATGCTCACAAAGGATTCTTTCTCACAAGCACAGTATTGTAAAGAGGTTGTGAACTATTTCATGCCATGCCTGGGAAATTCCCTGTTCACTTTGACCTATTGCAAACATCCATCACATCTGTGCTTCAAAAGCCAACCTAATCTCCCAGCAAAAGTACTTACTATTATCTGCAGATGCCAGTCCATCCATTTAGATAAGTATTTGGAAAGTTATTCCTTCTACTTTTTGGTGCTTGCCTTTTTTGACTTGGAACTTCTGTGAGGCTGTTGCTTTCAAAACAAGCCAGTACTGAGCATCTCTTCTGTAATCCCCTGCTTTCTTCCACAGCTTCTTCCTCTCTCTTTCTCCAGAAAAGGGGGAGACATAGAGAACAAGTATAGCTTGCCTTCTTTAATACTCTAAATAGTGAAATTCATGAGGGTTCCATTCAGTCATTGGAAATGTCTGTGTCAGACAGTCTCATCTGATATCACTGTGCACTGAAATAGAGTTCTTGCCAAAGCATTGCCAAATTCCATTGTTATTAAATGTCCTGACCTAGATGCCTTGCCTTCCCTCTAGGGGAGGGGGGAATTGTCTCATCTTAAAGAACTAAAAGGTTGTCCTTTTGATTATTTGAAATAGGAAGGGTCTGGAACAAAGAAAATACTAAGCAGGGTGATGTTTTAGATGTCTAAAAGTCAGGCACTTCAGTTTGAGCAAGTTAGCTTCCTCCCATCTTGTCAATGCAGAGAGAGAGAAGAGTGTCTGGAAGAGACTGGTAACACTTCTTTCGCCTGCCAGTTACAGGCTGGGAGAACCCAGCCTCTAGAGCTCTCTCTTTCCCTCTGTTGACTACGTAGGGACCAAGGGAAAACAAGTGCACACTCCAGCTGCTCACAGGCACCTCCAGTGAAGTTGATGAACTCACTATTTCAGTCTCAAATCTCTTCATTTATTTAGCTGCTAATTTCTTTTTTAAACCAAAAAGCACATTTAACAGAAGGAAGCCAAAGGAAAACATAGGCAATAAATACTGACATTTTTTTTTTCCCCTCCACCTTTGCATTTGGTTTTAGACATATAAAGGAAAGGAGCAGATGACTCCAGAAATAGGATGCCTCAAAAATACAAGGGTGGAGGGGAGGAGGAGATGATGGATTTCAAGGAGTGAAACAGAGGTTCTCCACAGACTCTGTTGTCCCCCAGACCCTGTCTCAGAGTGTAATGGGTGACTCTTATACAGAGAGTAAAACGGGAAGCTCAGTAGTGGGCAATACCCCATGTTTGCACTGGCATTTTAACTTGGGGCTCAGGTTAGTCCTACATCCCAGATGCTCTGTCTCACTCTCTGCTTCTAGTCTGGCATAAGGGAATCTCTGGACTAGGTTCGTCTGGAAGATATGCTGAAATTGAACCACTGGCTGTAATTATTTGAGCAAAAACTCAAGCCCAGTCACCTACAGCAATATCACTGTAGCCTCAGTGAATCAGAGGTGACAGTCCCAGCTTCCCATTTGCTGGGTAAATTCCAGCACTCAAAATGTTGTGTCTTCTTAGTCTGCTGGATGTCAGCTAAAATCATGCTTCTCCTCAATGTACTTTCTTAGAGAAACCTGCAAAGCTGCTGAGAGCTTACAGCAAAGCAGTTTCTCTGCTCACAATGGGGGGTAAACCCTCTGTTGAAGCCTTTTATCTGGCTTTGGTTGGTTCAAAGGATTTGCTGTATTCAGGCCCCATGTAGCCAAAAATGGAGCTACCATATGCAATAGTGACAATGGCAGTGTGAGATATGCAGGTGAAGAAGGCTCTTTCCCAGAGGGTGTTCTCCGGATAGTGCATCTAGTGCACACATAAGACACAGGGGTCAGTGTGAAGGAGCTCAGCAACATAGCAGAGAAGGGAACAAAACTCGTGTTTGAAGGTAGCTGGTGCCCATGCAGGCTGCTCTCATCAAAGGGATGAGGCCACAGAAGAAAGAGTCTCTTTACTGGAGACACAGGGTACCTTGGTATATAAGATGGTGGGGCTGAGCAAGGATAGAGATGCCATCACCCAATGGGTAAAGATGAGTGTGGAGTCCAACCAGGGCTTCATAAAGATGGTACAGTGTGATGGGTTGCAAATGGCCCCGCAGCAATCAAAAGACATCACAACAAGCAGACTGAACTCAGCTGTGCCCAGGAAGATTGAAACAAAGGTCTGGAACTGACAAGCAGCCATGGGATGGTCTTAATCTCCAAGATGAGGCCAACAAACCTTTTAGGGGCAAAGGGAACCAAATATCTAGGAAGAAGAAGCTGCTGGGGAAGAGATACGCTAGGGGTGGAACTGGTGGTTGAGTCAAATGATAGATATCATGACCATATTTCCCATGGCAGTGAGCAGATAAATCACCCACGGCAGTGTGAAGAAGAGGATTTACATTTGAGGAGTGACTGAAAAGGCCTTGAGGAAGAATTTTCCCACTATGGTATGGTTGGGAGGATCCATTTCAGAATCCGGTCAGTTGAAGGTGTGACAAGAGTAACTAATGTCATGTGTGGTGAAATTTGTCTTGCTACCTTCATCAACTTTCCCTTCCCTTTTCCTAGTCCTACTTTTCTTTCTTGAGGTGGGAGACCAGAACTGCACAAGGGATTCTCATTTTCTCTTTGTTTATATCCAATGCCATGAAATAAAGGTTGATTCATCCCACCTGTCTTTAGACACAGGAAACAACTCTCCTGCCTCACTTGCTTGCAGAGGTAGGCCAGAGTGCTAGCTAAGAGCCAGCACTTGTGGCAAAAGCTTTGGAAATCAAGTTCCAGGTATGAAATTCAGGTTTCTCTTAGTTAGAATTGTGGCGTGGGTGGGCAACAGGCTATCAGGCCTGTGCCTGTGTGCGCACTCAGAGCACTCAAGTCATTAATCCCCTGGGTGGTCCAGGAACTCCCCCATGTAGTAATCCACACAGGTGAGCTGATGGGCAGGTTTGAGACAGGGGATGGACTTGAAACTAGGAGACTGACTGAACTCCTACCACTTTCCAAATTAAGTGTTGGACTGACTGGTGCAGAACCTCTCCAAGTGGGTATTTCAGACAGTTCTAGAGATTTCTAGAGGCAAATCCTGCTGTGTCTGGACCAATTCCTGTGCTTAAATGTGGTGAGTACCATCACAGGTGGAGTATCTGGCTGTTTCAGAATCTCTGCAGCAGCTCCTGCTGCAGAACTGATTAAATTGTAAATACTTAAGGCCCTTGAAAATTGACAGTGGAAACTACTCCTGCAAATGAAGAAGTGGCCATGTAGGACAGTCTTCTGTGCATTCTTAGGAGAGTTAGGAGATGCTTTGATATGTAGTTTGAGGTAATCAGTAGCAATGGCTCATGCATATGCTGGAAAGGTCACACAGGACCACAAGCCAGCTGGACTATAAAAATTCCCCAGAAGAACAGTTTGGGGAGTCTCATCTGATCCAGTGGAAACCACTGTTGGAAGGACCCTGGCAAAGGAGACTGCCACCACTATCTGGACAGTAACCAACCATCCCGTTCAAGAGATTTGATGCCCCTTGTGAGTGTTACCTGTGACACGCCAATAGAGGGGCATCTGTGATTCTTTCGGATTCGGGGGTTATTTGCACTGAACTCCAAGAGATCATCATTTGTCAAGTATGAGAATTTATTAGAGATAAGAGGTCATAACAAAAAAAGCTAGAAATATAACAGAACTGAAAAAATATATATACATATCAGAGCTCTACAGTTAAATCACGGATGCACGGTGCAGCGACCGCTCTCGCCCTTTATTGGCCACCCTTCTCGTATGGTTTTGCCTCACCACGCCATTGACATCCACAGGCCAGCTGACGGTCAGTCAGAGTCCACACCAACTTCTGTGGCTTACTCTTTTCTATAGCGAGTCAAAACAACGCCAGCCCGCAGTTACACAAAGGCTGTATGGCCTCAGTCAATAACAGCATGCACATTAACAGGTAACCTAGTGCTCAGCCCACAGCACTGCTCAGTTGGCAACAGCACCGATGAACAGGTCGTTCTGTGGGGAATGGTTCCACAGCACCTAGATGTTTATGGGGTGAGTCTGTGGTGTCACTTCTCCTCTGTCTGGAATTGTCAGTCGTGGGGTCGTTAGACGGTTGCCCCCAGGCTGCAGCGACCCCACAGTGTGGTGGCTCCAGCCATGATGCACCCAGGGTTCCTTAACTCCTGGGAGCACCCCAGAACAAACCCCTCTTCTGTGGGCTGCACCATCCAGAGTCCCACGCTTGCCTGTGTGGCGCCTGTCACTCCACCCCTTGACACCACCAGACACACACATTTTTTTCAGAAGTCGGCAAATTCCCCTTAGTGTGCAGTGGGTGGCTTTTTGGTAAGCACAGTGTACTGGGGAAATGCGCACTGCTATTAATAGACGCCAAAAGCAAAGCATGCCCATTTGTAGTAACACGTAAACAACTGTTAAAAATAACAGTCTTAATCCTAATAGCAACATGATTGGTCTGGCCTATTGACCCAAATTCGGTGAATCCGAGTGTTGTTCCAGCTCAATATCTTAACACAGAAATCTTATTTCCTTTAATTGCAAGCATTTCTTTCCTGCACCGAAAGATCAGTTTGTTCCCCAACCTGGAATAGTTCCCTTTAGAGGAGCTTCAAATAGAATTGGTCACCTTTTTTTTATTATTTTCCCATATTTCCCTGTCTTCTCTATAATAGACAACTTTAACTTCAGATCAACAGCTGTTACACTTATGCATAGATTTTACCATCTTTTTCTCTTTCTTTCCTTTCCTTTCATCAAGGGAAGGTGTTAGCCCCTTACTTAGGATCATGAATTTTTACAAACACTAGAATACAGCTGTTGAGTTTCGTTATCAGCCTGGTATGAGTATCCTCTCATACTTAGGTCTGCCATCTTCCTTTGATGTTACTTCTCTTCTGGCTCCTAGGTTCATTCTATTATTTAGATACTTTTAAAAAACACATTACTTAGCCTAACAATTCTACCACTCTTTCTGGCTGCTTCTTTTCAAGTTCTTGCTCTTCAGAGGGTCACTCTGTAGAACCCAAACAAAAAGTAAACCCTACCAAGGCCATTCGGTTGTTATAGTTTGGTTTTAACTGTAACTGCTGAAGCTATTTCTTTTAAGGTTACTCGGTTACATCCATCTATTATTCACATTTGAACAGGGTTTTTTTTTTTCATTGATTTTTCTTTATGCTCAGAAACTTTTACGACAGCTTGGGGCATTTTCCAGCCCCTCCTGGTTTCTGGTGTACTTAAAGATGCTGCTTTTCCGCATTTGAGGTCTTTTCTTGTTACCTAACTCTGCCCCTGGGGCTCTTATCTGCAGAGCCCGATCTCCACCCTGAGTCCTCCTGTGCCTCAGTGCCAGGCAGAGCAGTTATACTGGGCAGGGGGGGCAGAGCGTTTCTCACGTTCTTGTGAGAAACAAGCTGCCCAAGCCCGGTCCTGCTTTCCACCCAAAGCCTCCCCTGCTTTGCTCCCTCTCCTCTTCCACCTCTCTCTTTCGCATCTTTTTTTCTTCCACATGGTGGACTCCAATTGGCTGACAGAGCCATCAGTGAAATCCAGACCCGCCCCCCTCCTCCTGCCAGCCAATAGGCAGGTCACAAATCAGCAGCTGCCTATGGGAATGAGTTAGGGGAGGAGTCACAATGTTGCAGTGTCCAGCTCGAGTGTTGTAAAGGTGAGGTTACAAAGTGTCAATTTAATCGGGGAATGTGGGAACAGAAGAGAGAGCCAGACAGCTCCTGGGGGTCCCGGGTGATGCTGGGGGCCATGCTGCTCTTGGGGATCTTGGATCAGGATGGGTTTCTGTACAAAAGTCTGGAAAAGTCTTGATGCAAGGCACTAGAGAAGAGGGGTTTTCCTGGAAGCTTAGACAAACTCATGCACGACCCAGAGATGTTGAGGGAAACCCATCCCACCCACACCAAAGCCACTGCTCTCCCTGGAGACCTTCCTGCATCCTCGGGCTGGCAGCAGGAGGGGGTGTGGGGACACAGGCACATCCTAGACTAGCCTCCATCAGGCCTTCAGATTCCCAACATGTCACAGCTTTGAATGAACTCTCTAAAGCAGCACTTCCCATGCCTTTGGTGCATAGAGAAGACTTTGGGTAGACAAGCAGGAGACAGGGGAGAGAAAGGGCAGAGACACCAGGCTGCAGACCTGGGGCTCCCAGCATCACAGAGGGGGTGCCACAGGCTCAAGAAGCAACCCAAAGAAGTAAAGGAGTCCTTCCTTTTGCAGTGACTTGGAAAGCCACATCTCTCACAGTATTCAAGGTGAATGGAGTCTCCCTTCTGCAAGATTTGCCCCAGGACTGTGCAGAGACTAGCAAGAGCAGGAAGATCGGTTGCAGGGATGCTCTCAAGCTTCAGCAGCTGCAGAGCTGGGAGCTGGTCATCTCACAAACTTCGGAGTGAGTCAAAATGCACGTCCTGAGGCATTGCACTGCCTCATAGGCTCTGCGCTGGAGCCTGGACAGCAGCACTGCAGTGTGTGGGCATGTCCTGAGAAGCCCAGAGTCATAAATTGTGGGAGATCCAGGATGTCAGGGCTGTACAGACCCCGAGAGAGCAAGGGAGCCTTCGGGGAGGAGGGCAGGGGGCTGAGGAGCGTACCCAGGGGAGAAGCACAGCCCCAAGGTGAGACGGAAAAGCCCAAGGACCAAATGAGGCCCAGGGATGAGAAATGGCTTTCCTCAGGCTCAGCCAGAAGGAAAGATGGGCAAATTTCATGGGAAATGGGAAAACTTCCCCACATTTGCTACCTGGCCTCGCCCATGGCTTTGGAGCCTGGCAGGCTCCAGGGTCCTGGATAAGGGCCTCTGGATGATGTGTGTTAAGGGTATGTTTGCTCTTCTCTGGCATAGCATCTCTATCTCAAGCACTGCCGACTGAGAAAACTTGCCAAGTACTTCTAAAAGCAAAGAGCCTGCCTTGGTGCCTAAAGGAGGAAGGCTACGTCCTGTCCCACATTGTCCTACATCCTGCTTCCACAAAAAGAGTGGCCCACAGCAGAAACCAGTTTTGAGGCTCACCAAAGCATTTCTCAGCCTGTGGCCACGCTTTGTGCTGGTTCTTCCCACATGCTTTGGATCCTGTAAAAATGCCAACCCCCAAACCCCAGATTCCTGCACAGGTCTGCCCAGTGCAGTGACCTGTCAGTGCAGGGGCGCAGAACTGATGTCTCCAGTGCCCCGTTTGAGATATTTCAGAGTCTTTGGCACTGTCTGGAGACATTCCTGAATAATTTGTCAGAAAATTATGGAAAATAACTGCAGTGAAGTCAGGTGGCTGCTTTCCAGGACATGAGGGGAAATCTCTCTGCTCTCTCCCTGCCTGTGCCATCTCCATGGCAGTGACCTACTGAGCCCCCAGATGACACGAGCTGAGGTCCCAATGGGACGTGCCACATCACAGGGACGTCTCCCCAGTGTTGTGGGTGGGGACCCAGGCACTCCTGGGCACTGCTCATGCGCTCCCCACAGCTGCCCTTCATAGTGGCTCCATGGCAAGGAGAGGGGACAGGAGGCAGTGGGGCCATGTTGGGGCCCCTCACCAACAGGCGGAGGAGCAGGGGCATGTTGGAAAGGAGTTTTGGGTAATGAGATGGGAAGAGCGTCCTTCCTCATTGGATGCAGAGGTGATCTGAGGGCAAGGGGGCAAGCAAGATGGAGGACTGCTGGATGGACACCATCAGACAGGACTGCAGTTCCTTGTTCCCAACGCTACTGCAGCTCTCCACTGAGAGTAAGGGCTTTGGGAGGTCCTTCCCATAGACTCTTAACTGCCAAAACTGCTGTGGATCCCGGGCTGTGGGGGTGGCTGGACAGGGCTGAGGGCTGCTGCGAGAGCCCTGCCTGAGGGTCCCCTCTGGCTCGGGGGACAATGTGGCAGCCAGGACTGCTGGGTCCTGGGGATGGGGCTGTCCTGAGCCCCAAGGCTTCTGTGTGGCCAGCTCCATCGCCTCTTAGGGTGAGGGGGGGCATGGGAATCCATGACAGGTTCCCCTGGGAGTGGGCCCCCCTTTGGGGTCTGGCTCTGAGAGGAAAGGGGTCCTGCATCCCAGACACTGAGATGGCCTGCAGCTCCATGGGGCTCTCAAGAGCCTGCTGGAAATGTCCATATATGAGAATAAAACCTTCACCTTTTAATAACCCCAAGTCCTCTGGGTGTTTGGGAAAATCTCTGTTCCTTCCCCCTCGATCCTTTTATGCTTCCAGCTTGGCGCAGCATGTTTTGCGCTCAGAGATGCCACCTTCAGATGGCCACAGACCCTGTCCTCCTGCAAATTGGGCTCAAACCTCTGCACCCAGAAGAAAATACATTGGAGAGAGCAGACTGGAAACAGGCAGAGGTGCAATCCTCATTCAACAGGTCCTGGCTGACGCCAATGTCTTTTCTCTGAGCTGTGGTGGGCAGTGCTGGGGTGAGCCCAACACAGCCATCTCCCCCAGCCCCCTCACAACCCCACACCACCGCTCCCTAGCCGAGCCCTAGGGCTGCCGTGGGCAGATGGCCGGGGCAGGAGGGGCGAGAGGACACTGCCCTGCCCTGCCCTGCCCTGGGGGCAGCAGGACGCTGCCCGCGGGCTCCGGCGCCCCGGTCAGCCCCAGGGCCCCCATGCCGGCACCACGGATGCCACCAGCACAGGCCCCAGCGCTGCCCCCCTCTGTCCCGCACAGCCCCCAGGGCGCAGGGCAGCCAGCAGCCCTGCGGGGCCCCTGCCGCACAGCCCAGCCCCGCCAGGGCAGCGGCCACGCCCCGGGGCCCCGCACTGCCCGCTCACACGGCGCCGCGCTGCCCCCAGGCCCTGCCACGCCCCGCGCTGCCGCCCACAACATGGCGCCCCACTGTGGGGGAGGGGGCAGAGCGGGCCGCCAGGGCAGGAGGGCCCAACGTTGCCATGGCATCGCCCCAGTGCAGCCCTCCTATTGGCTGGTAGGAGGAGGAGGGCGGGCATCGATTTCACTGATGGCTCTGTCAGCCAATTGCAGTCCAACATGTGGGAAAAAAAAGACATCAAAGAAGAGGTGAAAGAGGAGCGGGAGCAAAGCAGGTGAGAAGCGAGCGGGCAAGAGGGTTTGGTGGGGGCAGCGGGCGCGTTCAAATGGCAGCAGGTGCCCTCCTGCCGGGGCGGGGGCAGCGGTGCTGGCGCCAGGACTACTTTGCTGCAGGAGCTGCAGCAGGGGCTGGTGGGGCCGTGAGCAGGGGCCAGAGCGACGTGGGCCAGAGGGGGGAGCTGCCCTGCAGGCAGACGTGGCGGCCTGCCGTGAGCAGCTGGGCCGGGGCGGCTCGGTGGGGTTTGGGGGCAGGAACCTTTGGCCCTGTGGTGGCTCTGGGATCCCTGTTAAAGCGTTTCCCTGAGCTGCTGCTGCCAGCGCAGCCCCAGGTGCTGCTCGGAGCTGCGTTTGGGAGGTGCTGGGCAAAGTGTGAGCAGGCTGCTGGTGTCCTCGCAAGGTGCCCTTCCCAATGGTGATTTTGTTGTGAAAACTGCATTTCCGACTGTCTCTGAGAGAGACTGTGCCCACATGTCATGCCATGCCTTAGCCGTTGTTTTTGCTCCCTGCCTCTTGCTTTGCGCCGAGACCTGTGAGCCTGGCAGCAGCGTGAAGGATGTTTGCAGAAGAGTTCTGTAAGTGTGAGCTGTTTTGCTTGTCAGGGCCTTGAAAGTTGATGAACAGCCAGTGCTTGCACTTGCTGTTGTTCTTTCCATGCTCCTAGGTCAGGGTGAAGAGTTGCTGAATTGTGTCTCTGCTGGTTTCACCAATTGAAATGCCCTGGCCTGAGTCCTTCCACGTGTCTCCAATTGTCAGGGCCCAAAATAGGAGAATGCTTGTTGTCCTGGATGTGAGGAGGATTTTCTGGTTTTGTTCAGCATTGGGGAAGGAACCAGACTTATGAGTTGCGGGAAGGCTTCTCTCTCTGCCTGGGACACGAGGCCCTGCTGTCTACAGTTTCATGATCGCTGCTCCCATACAATCCTCCCATTAGAAAGTGTTGCCAAGAATTACTTGCAGGCTGTTCTCCAATTCTTAAGTTTCATAGGCCAGGTGTTGATAATGCATAGCAGAAGCTAATCTTTTGGTGTAGTAACTGGTAGGCAATGGGTGTTTCAGAGTATTGTGAGTATTATGAGGCCTTGATGTGAATCTGTGATGTGATGATGTGAATCAGGGAGGCTGTTCAGTAGCTGGCTCAGCCCTGGAGGATGGGAGGGGGAGCTGCAGGTGGCAAGAGCCCCATGGTCAGGGTGTGGGTAGTGAGGTCCCCACTGTCTATGAGAGCTATGCCAGAAAATCACCAGTGTGAAATCAATTCTTTGTAAGTAGCTGATAGGCCAGCAGGAGGCAGATGACTGGGCTCTTGCTGATGAGGTCATTTCTACTTGAGTACCTGAAAGGCCATCTGGAGGAAGAAGGCTTGTCTGTTGCTTGTGCGGTCACTTGTAAGTGATGAACTGATTGGATCTCAGGAGCTCTGTGAGTGGAAAGGTGTTTCTGAGGTTGTTTCTACCTGAGCAGTTGGTAGGGCAGCAGCAGGTCCACGTCTGGGATCTGTATTTTTGAGATAATTTCAGGCTGAGGAGCTGATAAGGCAGGATTTGTCTCATGGCTGGGGAACTTATAGTGAGGTAATTTCTGTCCTGGAGTCTTCTAGGCCAGTGACAGAGACATGGCCGTGAAGGTGAGTGTGAGGTCCTGTCTTTCTGAGTCCCTGCTAGGTCAGCAGCAGGCAGTTAGGCATGGGCATTGCTTGTGAGGTGTCTTTTGTCAGAGTACCTGCTAGGCCGGCAGTAGTTGATGGCTGGGGAAGTTATTTGGAGGGAACTTCTTTCCCTGATAGGCCAGCAGCAGGCATGTGGTGGGGATATGCACTTGTGAGGTCACCTCTATGTGAGCAGCTGCTAGGTGAGGAGAAGACACATGGCTTGGATGGTGGTGGTGAGGTCACTTCTGGGTTTGTTGTGTGTGCTCAGAGGAGGGATTGAGCCCTGCAGAGCTCTACAGCAATACAGAAATGCAACTCATTAATCAAGCAGAAGTGGATGTTCCACATCATCTGACACAAATTTTATTCCACTCTGTCATCATGAGTTAGTACTGCTACATTTAAAATGTGGATGATGTTCTGTGGTGAACATGGACATGGAGTTTGCCTTTCCACTTGTTGCTAAGTAGAAGTTTGCAGCGTCCTCGCAGTCAGCTAGGGAGTCCAGCTAGACTTTTTCGGCTGCTAAATGAATCTAGTGCTGGTGTAAATGAATGTAGTGCTCGTGTGAGCAGTGGTGTTAGTAATCTCTTATTGCCAGGGTGCGTGCACTTTAGAAATTGCCCCTGTCAAAAGAGCACGGAGCTTGTGAGATTTTCCTGCAAGGTCTGAATGCTCTCTCCCAAACACGACCCGGGATACAGACATGGTGTCAGCTGTGCCAAAAAGAGGGGTGGAACATCTCGCTGGATCTGTTGGCTGTGCTCTCACCAATAGAGCTCAGCACAGAGGGGAGACATTTGCCCCTGCCTGTTGCGACTCTGTAAGGCCAGCAGAACTGACAGTAACACTCTGATTCCTTCTTTCTTTCTAGGTTGCTCCACTCATGAGGTTCCCAGTGCAGTCCTAGAGCCGCTGAGGATGGAGGCAGGATGCCAGGCTGTGTCCCTGTACCTGTCAACATCTTTGCCAGCATCGTGAGCCCTCTGTGAAAGCAGCTGCAAGTGACTGAGAAGAGGCTATGTGTGGATGCAAAGGCTTCCATAAATGCACCTGTCTTCCGTGGGTGACTTGGGGTGTGGGTTCACCTTCTGGTACCTCTGCTGTGCTGCAAATTCCGCCTCCCACAACTGCTGTTCCTGCCAGCCTGCTCAGCAAATGCTCTTGTGCCCCCTCCTTTTCCTAGGAGGTTGTGGTACCATATAGGATGAGTCTAAGGCCCTTATAATAGATGCCAGCATGTTTGGAGTGCCTTTGTGTGAGTGCCCCAAAGCCTCCATAGCTTGACCTGAGGAAGTCTCAGAGCTCTTGGGCTGCTGGCTCTGCAAGGGGTGAAGATGTGCCCAGGGCCAGGTTGCCTGTGGCACCCAGCCCTCCGTGCTCTGTGAAGCCAGCTGTGGAGCGCAGATGCTGCTGCAGAGGCTGTGCAGCCAGGACAGCTGTCATTTCAGCAGACATCCAGTGTGGGGCTGTCTCACTGCTTGGGCCGCATTTCAAAGCCTCTGCAACCTTTTTCCCTTCCCCAGGGCTCCTTGTGCAAGTAACTAAAGGAAAGGAAGGGAGGTTCCTTTGGGCTCAGGAGGCCTTCCGGACTCTCAAGTGTTTCTGCATTCTATCTGTATCTTTTGTATTACTACAGAAAATCCCCATTCCCCCATCCCTAGCAGGAGGTTCGTGAGGGGATGGAGGTGGAAAGCAGCAGCCTGCTGTACCCAAAGCAAGCAGGATTCTTCCCTCTGAAAAGAGCAGCATCACCCAAGGAGGCAGCTCTGTGCCTGATCTTGTGCTGCTCTTTTGCACATGCCTCGTGAGCCTAGAGTGCCTTGGCCACCTTGTGGTGTTACCACAAGAGCTTGCCTGTGTGTCTGGGTTGCGGAGCCAAGGGAAGGCAGCGAGCAGAGCAGTGGCTGTGGAGTGTGCAAGTGGTGAGTGTCCTGCAGGCATCTCTTCTTGCTGGCACTTGGTTGTATCTAGCAGAAGAGGCAGCTCTGTGGGGCAGAGGCAGTGTGTTTGTAGAGTAGGTGGCAGAGCAGAGGTCTGGCGTCAGGTTGATGGCTGGTGCAGTGCCAAGTTGGTCTAAGAGTGTCAGACACCCTTTGCAGTGCAGCTGCTCCCTCAGCTGATCTCTGTCCCTAGAAATGCACTGAAAATGGAAGTGGCATCCTGCTGCCATTGTGTAGGTGCTGCAGTGCAAAGGCTCCCAGCTCGGACTTGATGGTACTAAAGGAAAAGCGAGACCAATCGTTCCCTTTTGTGATTTGTCGCCAGGGTGAAGAGTGGAGCTGTCGCATGATCTGGAGAGAGTCTTGCCAGGAGATGAAAGCCGTTTGCAGAAGACTGTTCTGTGTGGAGTGATAACAGCGTAATCGAAGGACGTGAGAGTGGCCCAGGTGAGCTTTTCCTCTGTGAAGGTTTGCACTTTTCAGATTCCTTGTGACTCAGTCAAAGATAGGGCAGCAGCAGGCACGTCGATGCCATTTGTGCTTGTGAGGTGAGTTGCGCATCTGAATCTGGTAGGCCAACAGCATGCCCATAGCTTTGGTGATGCTGGTGAGGTCCCTTGCGTCTCAGTGCCTCCTAAAGGGGGAGCAGGCCCATTGCTGCTGTTTGTGCTTTTGTGGTCAGTTGTGCATCAGTATGTGACTGGCGATCAGCATACACATTGCTGCTGTTTGTGCTTGTTTAGGTCAATTGTGCCTTCGTCCCTAAGAGGCCAGGAGCAGATATATGGCTTCATGGCTGCCTGTGAGGTCACTTCAGCCTGAGCACCTGACAGTCCAGCTCGATGCATATTGCTGCTGTTTGTGTTTGTGGAGTCATTCAGCCTCAGTATCTGCTAGGCCACTAGGAGCCACATTGCTCCTTTTTTGTATTTGTGAGGTCACTTGTGCCTCAGTGCCTGATAGGCCAGTGCTGGTGAAGTGGCTGCTGTTTGTGCTGGTGAGATCACTTGTGCCTAAGTGCCTGACAGGCCAGTTCTAGTTGCTTGGCTTCTGTTTCTCATTGTGAGGTCACTAGTGGCTCAGTGCCTGATAGGGCAGTGCTGGTCATTTGAGTGCAGTTTGTGTTTCTGAGGTGACTTGTGGCTGAGTGCCTAATAGGCCAGTGCTGCTCATGTGGGTGCACTTTTTGGTTGTGAGGTCACTTGTGGCTCAGTGCCTGATAGGGCAGTGCTGGTCCTGTGGGTGCAGTTTGTGATTGTGAGGTCAGATGTGGCTCAGTGCCTGATAGGCCAGTGCTGGTGATGTGGCTGCAGTTTGTGGTTGTGATGTCACTTGTGGCTCAGTGCCTGATAGGCCAGTGCTGGTCATATGGATACTGTTTGTGGTTGTGATGTCACTTGTGGCTCAGTGCCTGATAGGCCAGTTCTGGTCATGTGAGTGCAATTTCTGGTTGTTATGTCACTTGTGGCTCAGTGCCTGATAGGCCAGTGCTAGTCACATGGCTGCAGTTTGTGCTTGTGAGGTCACTTGTGGCTCAGTGCCTGATAGGCCAGTGCTGGTCCTATGGGTGCAGTTTGTGGCTGTGATGTCACTTGTGTCTCAGTGCCTGATAGGGCTCTGCTGGTCCTGTGGGTGCAGTCTGTGGTTGTGAGGTCACTTGTGGCTCAGTGCCCGATAGGCCAGTGCTGGTCCTGTGGCTGCAATTTCTGGTTGTGATGTCACTTGTGGCTCAGTGGCTGATAGGCCAGTGCTGGTCACATGGCCGCAGTTTGTGGTTGTGAGGTCACTTTTGGCTGAGTGCCTGATAGGCCAGTGCTGGTCCTGTGGGTGCAGTTTGTGTTTGTGAGGTCACTTGTGGCTCAGTGCCTGATAGGCCAGTGCTAGTCATCTGACTGCAATTTGTGGCTGTGATGTCACTTGTGGCTCAGTGCCTGACAGGCCAGTGTTAGGAGCATGGCTGCTGTTTGTGGTTGTGAGGTCACTTGTGGCTGAGTGCCTGATAGGCCAGTGCTGGTCACGTGGCTGCAGTTTGTGGTTGTGAGGTCACCTGTGGCTCAGTGCCTGATAGGCCAGTGGTGGTCATATGGGTACTGTTTGTGTTTGTGATGTCACTTTTGGCTGAGTGCCTGATAGGCCAGTTCTGGTCATGTGAGTGCAATTTCTGGTTGTGAGGTCACTTGTGGCTCAGTGCCTGATAGGCCAGTGCTGGTCACGTGGGTGCAGTTTGTGGTTGTGAGGTCACTTGTGGCTCAGTGCCTGCTAGGCCAGTGCTGGTCACGTGGGTGCAGTTTTTGGTTGTGATGTCACTTGTGGCTCAGTGCCTGATAGGCCAGTGCTAGTTACATGGGTGCTGTTTGTGGTTGTGAGGTCACTTGTGACTCAGTGCCTGCTAGGCCAGTGCTGGTCCTGTGGGTGCAGTTTGTGGTTGTGAGGTCACTTGTGGCTCAGTGCCTGATAGGCCAGTGCTAGTTACGTGGGTGCTGTTTGTGTTTGTGAGGTCACTTGTGACTCAGTACCTGATAGGCCAGTGCTGGTCCTGTGGGTGCAGTTTGTGTTTGTGAGGTCACTTGTGGCTCAGTGCTTGATAGGCCAGTGTTAGGAGCATGGCTGCTGTTTGTGGTTGTGATGTCACTTGTGGCTCAGTGCCTGATAGGCCAGTGCTGGTGATGTGGCTGCAATTTGTGGTTGTGAGATCACTTCTGCCTCAGTTCCTGATAGGCCAGTGCTGGTGATGTGGGTGCAGTTTGTGGTTGTGAAGTCACTTGTACCTGATTGCCCGATAGGCCAGTGCTGGTGATGTGGCTGCAGTTTGTGGCTGTGATGTCACTTGTGGCTCAGTGCCTGATAGGCCAGTGTTAGGAGCATGGCTGCTGTTTGTGGCTGTGAGGTCACTTGTGGCTCAGTGCCTGATAGGCCAGTGCTGGTCATATGGGTACTGTTTGTGTTTGTGATGTCACTTTTGGCTGAGTGCCTGATAGGCCAGTTCTGGTCATGTGAGTGCAATTTCTGGTTGTGATGTCACTTGTGGCTCAGTGCCTTATAGACCAGTGCTAGTTACGTGGGTGCAGTTTGTGGTTGTGAGGTCACTTGTGGCTCAGTGCCTGCTAGGCCAGTGCTGGTCCTGTGGGTGCAGTTTGTGGTTGTGATGTCACTTGTGGCTCAGTGCCTGATAGGCCAGTGCTGGTGATGTGGGTGTAGTTTGTGTTTGTGAGGTCACTTGTGGCTCAGTGCCTGCTAGGCCAGTGCTGGTCCTGTGGGTGCAGTTTGTGGTTGTGAGGTCACTTGTACCTGATTGCCTGATAGGCCAGTGCTGGTGATGTGGGTGCAGTTTGTGTTTGTGAGGTCACTTGTGGCTGAGTGCCTGATAGGCCAGTGCTGGTCCTCTGGGTGCAGTTTGTGGTTGTGAGGTCACTTGTGGCTCAGTGCCTGATAGGCCAGTGCTGGTCATATGGGTACTGTTTGTGTTTGTGATGTCACTTTTGGCTGAGTGCCTGATAGGCCAGTTCTGGTCATGTGAGTGCAATTTCTGGTTGTGATGTCACTTGTGGCTCAGTGCCTGATAGGCCAGTGCTAGTTACGTGGGTGCAGTTTGTGGTTGTGAGGTCACTTGTGGCTCAGTGCCTGCTAGGCCAGTGCTGGTCCTGTGGGTGCAGTTTGTGGTTGTGATGTCACTTGTGGCTCAGTGCCTGATAGGCCAGTGCTAGTTACGTGGGTGCTGTTTGTGGTTGTGAGGTCACTTGTGACTCAGTACCTGATAGGCCAGTGCTGGTCCTGTGGGTGCAGTTTGTGGTTGTGAGGTCACTTGTGGCTCAGTGCCTGATAGGCCAGTGTTAGGAGCATGGCTGCTGTTTGTGGTTGTGATGTCACTTGTGGCTCAGTGCCTGATAGGCCAGTGCTGGTCACGTGGCTGCAGTTTGTGGATGGGAGGTCACTTGTGGCTCAGTGCCTAATAGGCCATTGCTGGTCATGTGGGTGCAGTTTGTGTTTGTGAGGTCACTTGTGGCTCAGTGGCTGATAGGGCAGTGCTGGTGATGTGGCTGCAATTTGTGGTTGTGAGGTCACTTCTGCCTCAGTGCCTGCTAGGCCAGTGCTGGTGATGTGGGTGCAGTTTGTGGTTGTGAAGTCACTTGTACCTGATTGCCTGATAGGCCAGTGCTGGTGATGTGGCTGCAGTTTGTAGCTGTGAGGTCACTTGTGGCTCAGTGCCTGATAGGCCAGTGCTGGTGATGTGGGTGCAGTTTGTGTTTGTGAGGTCACTTCTGCCTCAGTTCCTTATAGGCCAGTGCTGGTGCTGTGTCTGCAGTTTGTGTTTGTGAGGTCACTTGTGGCTGAGTGCCTGATAGGCCGTTGCTAGTCATCTGACTGCAATTTGTTGTTGTGATGTTCAGTGGTGGCTCAGTGCCTGCTAGGCCAGTGCTAGTCACATGGCTGCATTTTGTGGTTGTGAGGTCACTTCTGTCTCAGTGGCTGATAGGCCAGTGCTGGTGATGTGGGTGCAGTTTGTGGTTTTGATGTCACTTGTGGCTTATTGCCTGATAGGCCAGAGCTGGGCACATGGCTCCAGTTTGTGGTTGTGAGGTCACTTGTGGCTCAGTGCCTTATAGACCAGTGCTAGTTACGTGGGTGCAGTCTGTGTTTTTGAGGTCACTTGTGGCTCAGTGCCTGCTAGGCCAGTGCTGGTCCTGTGGGTGCAGTTTGTGGTTGTGAGGTCACTTGTGGCTCAGTGCCTGATAGGCCAGTGCTGGTCCTGTGGGTGCAGTTTGTGGTTGTGAGGTCAGATGTGGCTCAGTGCCTGATAGGCCAGTGCTGGTCCTGTGGGTGCAGTTTGTGGTTGTGAGGTCACTTGTACCTGATTGCCTGATAGGCCAGTGCTGGTGATGTGTGTGCAGTTTGTGGCTGTGATGTCACTTGTGGCTGAGTGCCTGATAGGCCAGTGCTTGTCATGTGGGTGCCGTTAGCGGTTGTGAGGTCACTTGTGGCTCAGTGCCTGCTAGGCCAGTGCTGGTCATGTGGGTGCCATTAGCGGTTGTGAGGTCACTTGTGGCTCAGTGCCTGCTAGGCCAGTGCTGGTCACATGGCTGCAGTTTGTGGTTGTGTGTAGGCCAAGGCAAGCGAGCCTTGCAGCGGCCGAGCAAGCCTTGCAGCGTCCTTGAGCACTACAAAAGAAGGCATTCACAAAACTGGTAAACAAGTCTGGACGGAACTAGGTTCCATAAATGTCGATGGAGCGCGGACAGCAACCTTGCACCAATCATGTATCCGCTTTATACGTATGGACAGAAACTGTAACCAATCATGTAACTATTGCTAGCGCATGCGTATTGCTTGTCGATATATATACTTTGTGTAAGCTCTAATAAAGGGAGAACGACCATACTCATATTGAGACTCATCGTTACTCCGGGGTCCCCTCCCTCACTCCAACAGTTGTGATGTCACTTTTGGCTGAGTGCCTGCTAGGCCAGTGCTGGTCCTGTGGTTGCAGTTTGTGTTTTTGAGGTCACTTGTGTCTCAGTGCCTGATAGGCCAGTGCCGGTCATGTCTTTGGTGTTTGTTGTTGTGTGGTCACGTGTGGATGAGTGCGTAATAGGCCAGTGCTGGTCCTGTGGGTGCAGTTTGTGGTTGTGAGGTCACTTGTGGCTCAGTGCCTGATAGACCAGTGCTGGTCCTGTGGCTGCAGTTTGTGGTTGTGAGGTCACTTGTGGCTCAGTGCCTGATAGGCCAGTGCTGGTCCTGTGGGTGCAGTTTGTGGTTGTGAGGTCACTTGTGGCTCAGTGCCTGATAGGGCTCTGCTGATCCTGTGGGTGCAGTCTGTGGTTGTCAGGTCGCTTGTGTCTCAGTGCCCGATAGGCCAGTGCTGGTCCTGTGGGTGCAATTTCTGGTTGTGATGTCACTTGTGGCTCAGTGGCTGATAGGCCAGTGCTGGTCACATGGCTGCAGTTTGTGGTTGTGAGGTCACTTGTGGCTCAGTGCCTGATAGGGCAGTGCTGGTCCTCTGGGTGCAGTTTGTGTTTGTGAGGTCACTTGTGGCTCAGTGCCTGATAGGCCAGTGCTAGGCCCATGGCTGCTGTTTGTGGTTGTGATGTCACTTTTGGCTGAGTGCCTGATAGGCCAGTGCTTGTCATGTGGGTGCCGTTAGCGGTTGTGAGGTCACTTGTGGCTCAGTGCCTGCTAGGCCAGTGCTGGTCATGTGGGTGCCATTAGCGGTTGTGAGGTCACTTGTGGCTCAGTGCCTGATAGGCCACTGCTGGTCACGTCTGCTGTTTTTAACCTGTCAATTTACTTCTACCTGAGCACCACATAGTGGCACAGTAGGCGCATGGCTCCTCTTTGCTGTTGTGAGGTCATTGTACCGCTGTACCTTATAGGGCAGCAGGAAGTACATGGTTTCAATGCAGATGTGATTTCAGTTCTGCCTTCGTGTCTGATAGGCAAGTCGCAGGTACAAGGCTTTACAGCTTAGCTGGAAATCACTTTTTCTCAGTACCTGGCTGAGAGCATAAGAAGGACCTTATTGCCAGCAATAATACTTGAAAAGTTAGGAATACAACTCTTGCTCCTCGTTACCAGTACCCGAGAGCAAACAAAATGGAACAGATTATCTTATTTGTTTGGCCCCCCAGCTAGAACACAGCGAGGTTCCCATCTGGTGAGCACTGGCACTGGTCTTGCATGCATACGTTTATTGGCCGTGGGCTCCTGGAGATCTACTTCAATGGGCACAGCAAATGCCCCGGGTGTGGGAGGACCCCGAAAAGGTAGCTCGACTGTTTTGTACAAGAGTAGAGGGACATCCCATTTGTTAGGGGGATGTTCAAGTATTGTTACAACAGAAATCTGTTCAGCCAGGGGATAGAGAATGGATATTGAAAAAAGGATAGGGAATTGCCAGACTGAGATGATAACCGACAACCTTGCCCATGAGGAGATCTGAATTGGGATTATAATAATACAAATGATTGGGCAGCATGTGAAATGGTATGCCAAAATCTGGTTTTAGCTCTAAGAACTGCAGGGCAAATGGGGGCTATCTCAGAAAAGGTACTATCGTTAGCAAAAGTCTGAGGAATGCTCGATTTTTGGACTAGTTTGCTTGTGGCAAAGTCTGCTATTATGCTATGGAGGGATGTCTGTGGAAAATGTTAATGAAAGGCTGGCAGTGAGCGTATTGGTCCAGCAAGCGGCACCAGCTATCCATGAGTATTTCAGAAACCATGCTCCAGGGTGGCAGGGAGAGAATTTACAGAAGATTCACTGTATTACAGCAGCTGGACCTTTACTAGAAACATTTGAGAGCTGTGACAGTATGGGCAGACATGTTACATGGTTGAAGGCTCATCTGTCACACAAGAGGAAGATCTCCATTTGGGTTATCTGATGGTTGCCTCTCTGGTCATCTACCAATAATGTCTAGTCAGTGCCCCCATGTACCAACAGCATGTGCTAATGTGCTTGAGGCACCACGTACAGGCAATGGCTTGTGATGTTCCTGAGCAAGAAACCTGGTCTGAAGGAGCCTCTGGAAATGAGGCAGCAGGCTGTGAGCTGGGGAGCTCTTCAGACAGCTTGAAGGCTGGTCACCTCTTCCAAAATGACCTTTGAAATTATGATTCATGACCAGGCAAACAGGACAGTGCCTGCCCTCACCTTTCCTGCCTTGTGCTCCAGACTGACTTGGGCACAAGCCCATCCTGAGCTGAAAACTCAGCAGTCCCGGGGGTGCAGCAGTACACCCAGGCTCATCCACCGTGCTGAAGGGTTCGGCTTCTTTTCTCAAGCCCGCCCCACACAAACCGAGCTGTGAGGCTCCTTAGGAGTGACTTGCATCTCAGTAGCTCTGAAGTCAGGCAGAGGTTAAGGTCTATTTCTGTCTGTGTAGCTAGGTCTGTAATTTAAGCAGAGCAGAAATTATACCCTATTATTAAGTAATTGGTTTGTCTTGGTAGGTGTGTTCTGACACTTTGTCTCGATGTACTATCTATCATCTGGTTGATACAGTTTTCATCAGTTTACATTTTACATCCTGTTTACATGTGTTTACATGTGTTAGTTTGCATAGATACAGAGTTATTAGTTACATAGCAGCCTATTCTACATGGCTCAATATTCTCATACAAACTTCTTTTTCACCAGCACACAGGCAGGCCAGAGGACAACACCAACTATCATTTATGTTCCACATGTCCACGTAAGGTGGGAGGCTTTTGGAGTCTCCTGGGAAGCTCCATTTACAACATTACTACAGAATAGTCCAGCATATGCACAAGTTTTGTTGCTTGCAAATTCAGATGGATGGATAGGTATTGTTTTGAGTTTCCTTTTCCAGTTTCAAGGGCACTTAAGTGAAGATGAAGCACCTGAATGCTGTGCTTTCCCAAGCAACTGGATACTGTTATCATGAGGGCACCCTACCTGAACCTATTAACATTTGCTTAGCCGGAAAATAATACTGAAAACTTTTTTCTGAAGTGTTTTCGGAGTCAAGATTCACTCAGACCCAGCCTTCCCCACGTTCTCACACACAGGCTTACTCAACAGATCTGGAAGTTTGCCTAGGGGAATCACTGCGGTGACTTTGAGATGGCTGTTTATATCCTGTGCCCAGTGTATGCAATGAGTGCAATGTAAAAGGCAATCAAGATGTGTTCACTGAAAGCATACCTTCCCACAGTCTGCCACTGCAAAGTAGAGTTGTTACATTGTTCAGCAGAGAAATCAGTTGAGCACTTCAACGCCTTAACTACAGTGTCAGCTCTTGCTTCATGAAGGCCAAAGCTTGAAAAATTACGAAGCTCAATCCCATCTTGTGTTTCAGCAACTTTAGGAAGACAACTACCTCCATTTCCATCAGCAGACTTCAGGAGGAGTACAGCCTTCACTTTCCAGGCTTCTGAGAGTTGGCCTTGAAGGAAGGTGTTTAAAAGATGAAACAGGTTACTCTCCAGCTGATGATGTCTTCCTGAATATGGAAACACAAACCCTAACTGGATGCGTTTACCATCAAAGGCTTTGCAAGTGCTTAACTTGGATACTGTTGGTAAATTCCTTCTAAAATTGAATACTGAAATTCCAGCACGTCAAGAGTTTCTGGCATCAAAGCGGGTCCCTTTTCTCACAGAAGGCTCCAGTAGTTCAGGGCTAAGCCCCCAGGTCAGGGGTCAGTGCTGACCCTGGAAACAGTCCTCCATTTCCTCAGGATTGGGGAAGCCATGTCGCTCTCTGATGTCCAGTAGCCAAGGTGCAAAGGTTCCACCTTATCTTTCCAAAGAGGATGAGAAGAAAATGGATTTAGGATATAACAATTAACGTAGGCCTCCTCAAAGAGTTCAAAGCCTTTCAGCCCAAGTAGCAGTACCTCAGACATTGACATCTTTGAGGCTCTACCTGAAGCCTTTCTTGCAGTTCCTTCAAATGACATCATCAAATATCACGACTCATGCTGTCCTGCTATCTAAAGCCTTGCAGCTTCTCCACAAACTTTTGCTGCTTCCCCACAGTCCATCTGCCTCCTCCCATTTCCACTTCATATCTTTAACAGTTCACTAAACTCAGTCTACTAGTCCATGGATTTGATCTATCTCCAGATAGACAAGCAGGACTTGATAGCAAAGCCTTTCATGCCTTCTTAAAAAGTTGCAAGTTATTGGATTTTGTCTCCCAGAATTGGTCTGCAATAGCTGAGGAGAACGGGTAAAGGTGGGAGGAAGAAAAGGTATTCTGCATTTCCAGATAATACTTAAATACCAACTAGCAAAGCTAACCTACTGTTGTTTAGAAGAGAATGTCAATGAATAAAGCAGCAAAACACTTGAAGGTTTTGGTTTCCTTATTTGCAGTACTTTTAACCTTATTGAAAGAGAAGAATTTAAAGTTCTATTTCATCATGCTGTGAACTGAGTTTTGCTGATGATAGAGAATATATACAGCTAACTCTTAAATCTTCAGATATTGTGCCCACAAAGGGAAACACCTGGTCTTTCAAGCAAAAGATTACAATTGACTTCTAACAGATAACCCTCTCCTGCTTATACACTAATCAAGGTCACATGTACATGAAACACACAAAGACAACAAAACCCCAAAGCACCTTTTTAAACCAGGACACTTTGGGAGTATACTTTCCTTTGATCACACAAGTCACTAAGCCTTTAACTATGGCAAGGAATTCCCTCCACCTTGAATCTACATACAGTCTGCATTTTAAAAATTCTTAAGAACTGGCTTTTTACTACTACTATAAAAGCTCAGTATTGGCAGAAGTTTTTCAAGCACACAAATGTATTGATGCCTCAGTTTACCTAAAGATAAATTCAACAGAACCCATGTCCTATGTTAAAGGAAGGCAAAGAAACCCCATCCTTGCCTCTATTTATACATTTTCTGTTAGGGGGGTTTTCTTTCTGAATAGCCTACTGTAAAGTGCAGGGGCAGCAGAATTTTACATTAAAACATTTAGAGTTTACGCCTAACCTCTCCAAAGAAATCCAATTGCTCTTAAAGAATCAATTCTAAAAGTCCAATGGTAGAGAGCCCAGTTAAGAGCCACCAGTGCCAACAACTTACATATTATGCCAACGCATTAAGTATTGCCACCATTTAGACTCTGTACAAGAGCAGGGAGGAGAATGCTTCACAGGCAGGCACTTGCTCCTCCTCTTCAGTAGATTCCTGGGCAAAATGTTGCTCATCATCATCAGCGGAGGATGGCGAATCGCTGCTGTAGACTGCATGTTTCCATCTGCAAGCATTTCAAAGGCAAAAACAAAAACAAGATTAGGTCACACTAAGTCAAAAATCAAGTGCAGTCTACCCCAGAAGGTACTGTGAGATCTAGGAAGTTTCCAGCCCATTATATGTATTTGTCGTGCATCTGATTTCAAACTGCATTACATGTTCTTCCTTGGGAGAGCAAAATTCCATCTTTGTTGGGAAGTTTAAAAAAAAAAAAAAAAAGCAGCACATGGTACTTATATGCAGCTTGACTTTGGCATATGATAGGCCAGAACCTTGCAAAGTAACTGTAAAGCCTTGCAAAGTAACTGCATTTGTGAATCTATTGCCCCTGATTTCCCCTGAACTTTGTATTCACAGCTGTTACCAAAAACAGCAGGACAAGTCAAGAAGGGAGCTCCTGAGAGAGCTTCAATTAATTACGATGCATACAGGATGATAATTATGATGCATACAAGTTCTGGCCTGAACCTTTTTATAGGTTTTTATTCCCCTTGTTCAAGTCTTGCACAGGCTGCGGAACGTGGGCGAGGTACTGCCTTCAGGACGTACTGCATAATTACACCTCTTCCTCAAGGCATGATCAGCTCAACTACTGCAACATCCTCTTCTGTCCTGAAATACAGCCTTGACCCACTCACATCCATTCAGAAAGTTGCTCTAAAGGTCATCTTCTGAACTTATTCCCTTCATCACAAAGCGCATTCTCCTGAAACCCTTCAAGTTTCTTCTCTCTCAGCAAACAGAGTTGCTAAGGCCTTTCATGAATTACCCTCCTTCCTACATTAGTTCCCACTGAGTGCCCAGAAAACAGCTCTGAATTCTGAGCCGGCCCTGACAGCACCTCTCACTGACTAACCCCTCAATACAAAAATGCAGAAGCATGTTCTCTTCTCACCTGCCACCTTCACGCTTGGGAGAAGGTTTTCATATGCACCTGGCAGTCTTCCTTACCTCCTGAAAATTCTTGCTGGGCTGCTCAAAACCCATGAAAACTGTCAGGCTACTGCTGCAGTGAGAGCAGTGCTCATCATTCAGAGTAGGACTGTGCATTTCCTTGCATTCCCACCTCTTGACAGCCATCTCTTGCCTTTTCTCTTGTGCTTGGTTATAAGCGTTTTGGAAAAGGACTGGTTTTGTTTGCTGACTCTCTGTCCGGAGCTTACCGGCAGGGCCCTGGAGTCCCTGACTATGGCTTGTAAGCACTAAGGCTATACAGAAATGTGAATATATTAAAAAAATATCCAGTAGCTCAACTCATTTCAGCTGTTTCAGAGGAGGCTTTTGGCCAGAACACAGTAAAGAAAATTGAAAGCCAGAACTAACCTGCACTACCATCTTGAGTGTCAGCGATTTCATCATCAGTTCTCCTCGGGAGTATGTATTCAAGTTTTCCTAATGACAAGAAACAAGAAGGGTCAGTCACAAACACGCAGAAAATCTGACATATGCACACTTGGTGCCTACACAGTAACTTTATCAAGGCTCTGCATGGACACAAAAGATTAGCATGCAGTTCTACGATGCAGAAAGCAAGGAAGCATTGCTGGAATCCAACCATCTAGTTTTACCTATTTTCACAAGAGGCACATTCTCTTTTAGGCCTATATCTGTCAGTCTAATAGAGATGAGAAAATGGATGCATATTTTAAGACAAGAAGAAAACCTGTACTTTTAAATTCAGTTCATGGCCTACTTTGTCTCTCTGTTAACATGTTGATTCATGGTCCAGGACAAGTTTTTTTTTAAAAAAAAACAAAAAACCAAGACATCCACAGAGATTCCTGAAGTATATGAATTTATCTTTGCTTTTTATCCTAGAGTTCACAGAATCACTGAATGGTTGAGGTTGGAAGGGATCTCCGGAGATCATCTAGTCCGACCCTCCTGCTCAGGAAGGGTCACTTAGCACATGTTGCCCAGGACTGTGTCCAGATGGCTTGAATATCTCCGAGGAAGGAGCCAACCACAGCAGGCATTGCCCACACCAAGGCACCTAGGACAGGAGCCTGGAAGGTCTTGAAGGTGGTGAGCTTCAAAGGGAGCTGAGCTGACAACACAAGGGGAAACAGATGACAACACGAATCAGGCAATCGGAACACCATGGTGTGCGTTCGACTGGCTGCAAGATGGCTGTTGGCATGCAAGCGTGCTTAAAGAAGGCAAAATGTTAAGAGAAAAAGCACGAGTCAACTTTCAAGGACAATTAGATGTACGGGGCTGCCAGTTTATGGGGGACAGTGCAGACAGCTTCCTAACACTGACTGCTGAGCAGGAAGCCTGAACTCTGACAAACAGGCCTTTCGAATATCATTTGAAAGGTCATGAGCACGGAAGCAAGGCAGCTGCTAGGGGTTTAATGTCGAGACTCCACACTGGACCAAATTAGGCCCCTAATTCCAGCACCTACTCAAAAATAATTACAAAACCCATATATCTGCATAATAACATCAGACACGTAAAAAGAAGTACTTGTGAACTATTATTTAAATAACAAACAGGATTACAAAAAAAAAACTCTTTGGGGCAATAGTAAAAGTGTACACATGACATTCTTACAAACTGCAGGCTACAGAAGAAAATTGTTTGTCAGCAAACCAGTTTAACCTGACCTCTCTGCAGGGCACAGTTCAGGACACCCTCACAAGTTACATACCTCCAATTTTCTAGAGAAGGTCCAGAAAAGAAACTACCTTGATAAAAACAGTGGAACGGGGCTTGTCCAGAAAAGATGTGATTTGCTTACTTGGTTTGGAAGCTCTGCCAGCATAAAACAAACAAGAAAACAAAAAAACCATACACACACACCAAAGAGTTACAAAGGGATTATTTAAGAGTCTTCTCTAAACTCTACCTTAATTTAAGTAAAGGGCTCCTAAGGGTGCACAAGGAATTTATCTTCCACTGTTACTGCAAACAGCAGGACACTACAAAGGTCACCCCTAGGAGAAGGGAGTTCAGACTACGCCTAAAACAGCCACTGGCACACTGAAGGCTCTCATTCACTTTCAACATGCGTTTTCCCTTTCACAAAAACCTTACAAAGCCACTTCAGCCAGTAACTAGCCAGGAGGGTTGTTTCCCCCCTCCCTTTTTTTTTCTTTCTTTCCAGAGAGAGCTGCTTGTATTCTACAGCTTCCAACAGAAGCTATATTAGCATAAATGCTCCAGCTCCAGCTCTTTTCACAGTCCTTGTTCTTGCTCAGAACTGGCCTATCGGGCACTGAGCCACAAGTGACCTCACAACCACAAACTGCACCCACAGCACCAGCACTGGCCTAGCAGGCACTGAGACACAAGTGACATCACAACCACAAACTGCACCCACACCACCAGCACTGGTCTATCAGGCAATGAGCCACAAGTGACATCACAACCACAAACTGCACCCACAGGACCAGCACTGTCCTAGCAGGCACTCAGCCACAAGTGACATCACAACCACAAAAACCAATGAAAGAACCAGCACTGGCCTATCAGGCACTGAGCCACAAGTGACCTCACAACCACAAACAGCAGCAACATGACCAGCACTGGCCTATTAGGCACTGAGGCAGAAGGGACCTCACAACCACATACTGCAGACACATGAGCAGCACTGGCCTATCAGGCACTGAGGCACAAGTGAGCTCATAATCGGAAACTGCATCCACACAAGCAGCACTGACCTATAAGGTCCTCAGGCACAAGTGACCTGACAACCACATACTGCAGACACATGAGCAGCACTGGCCTATTAAGCATTGAGGCACAAGTGACCTCACAACTACAAACAGCAGCCACATGACCAGCATGGGCCTATCAGGCACTCAGCCACAAGTGACCTCGCAAACACAAACTGCAGCCACATGACCAGCACTGGCCTATCAGGCCCTGAGGAACAAGTGACCTCACAACCACTAACAGCAGCCACATGACCAGCACTGGCCTATCAGGCCCTGAGGAACAAGTGACCTCACAACCACTAACAGCAGCCACATGACCAGCACTGGCCTGTCAGGCATTGAGGCACATGCGACCTCACAAGCACAAAAGCAGCAATGTGCTTGATGCAGTCTAATCAGGTACTGAAGCAACTTCACCTCACAAGTACAAAAATGAGCACTGTGGCTGCTCGTGACCTAGCAGATACTCAGGCCGAATGACTCCACGAACACAAACAGCAGCAATATGCATCGAGCTGGACTGTCAGGTGCTCAGGCTGAAGTGACCTCACAGGCAGCCATGAAGCCATATATCTGCTCCTGGCCTCTTAGGGACTGAGGCACAATTGACCTAAACAAGCACAAACAGCAGCAATGTGCATGCTGATCACCAGTCACATACTGATGCACAACTGACCACAAAAGCACCAACAGCAGCAATGGGCCTGCTCCCCCTTTAGGAGGCACTGAGACGCAAGGGACCTCACCAGCATCACCAAAGCTATGGGCATGCTGTTGGCCTACCAGCTTCAGAGGCGCAACTCACCTCACAAGCACAAATGGCATCGACGTGCCTGCTGCTGCCCTATCTGGGACCGAGTCACAAGGGATCTTAAAAGTGCAAACCTTCACAGAGGAGAAGCTCACCTGGGACACTCTCACGTCCCTCGATTACGCTGTTATCACTCCACACAGAACAGTCTTCTGCAAACAGCTTTCATCTCCTGGCAAGACTCTCTCCAGATCATGGGACAGCTCCACTCTGTCTCCCTGCACACAAATCACAAAAGAGAACAATTGGTCTTGTTTTTCCTTTAGTACCATCAAGTCCGAGCTGGGAGCCTTCGCACTGCAGCACCTACACAATGATAGCAGCATGCCACTTCCATTTCTACTGCATTTCTAGGTACAGAGACCAGCTGAGGGAGCAGCTCCATGGGAAAGGGCTTCTGACACTCTCAGATCAACTCAGTGCTGCACCAGCCATCAACCTGACGCCAGACCTCTGCTCTGCCACCTACTCTACAAACACACTGCCTCTGCCCCACAGAGCTGCCTCTTCTGCTAGATACAACCAAGTGCCAGCAAGAAGAGATGCCTGCAGGACGCTCACCACTTGCACACTCCACAGCCACTGCTCTGCTCGATGCCATCTCTTGGCTCCTCAACCCAGACACATAGGCAAGCTCTTGCGGTAACACCACAAGGTGGCCAAGGCACTCTAGGCTCACAAGGCCTGTGCAAATGAGCAGCACAAGGTCAGGCACTTAGCTGGCTCCTTGTGCGATGCTGCTCTTTTCAGAGGGAAGGATCCTGCTTGCTTTGGGCACAGCAGGCTGCTGCTTTCCACCTCCATCCCCTCAGGAACCTCCAGCTAGGGATGGGGATTCTGTTTAGTAATACAAAAGGTACGCATACAATGTAGAATCATTTGAGAGTCCTGAAGGCCTCCTGAGCCCAAAGTAACCTCCCTTCCTTTCCTTTAGTTACTTGCACAAGGAGCCCCTGTGAAGGGGGAAAGGGTGCAGAGGCTTTGACATGAGACCCAAGCAATGAGACAGCCCCAGACTGGACGTCTGCTGAAATGACAGCTGTCCTGCCTGCGCAGGCTCTGCAGCAGCCTTCCGGGCTCCACCGCTGGCTTCACAGAGCACTGAGGGCTGGGTGCCACGGGCAACCTGGCCCTGGGCACATCTTCACCCCTCACAGAGCCAGCAGCCCAAGAGCTCTGAGACTTCCTCAGGTCAAGCTACTCACACTCGCACAAGCACTCACACAAAGGCCCTCAAGACATGCTGGCATTTATTATAAGGGTCCTGCACACGTCCTGTATGGCCCCACAACCTTCTAGGAAAAGGAGGGGGCACAAGAGCATTTGCTGAGCAGGCTGGCAGGAACAGCAGTTGCGGGAGGCGGAATTTGCAGCACAGCAGAGGTACCAGGAGGTGAAGCCACACCCCAAGTCCCCCATGGAAGCCAGGTGCATTTATGGAAGCCTTCACATCCACATGTAGCCTCAGCTCATTCACTTGCAGCTGCTTTCACAGAGAGCTCACGATGCTGGCAAAGATGTCAACAGGTACACGGACACATCCTGGCATCCTGCCTCCAGCCTCAGGGGCTCTACGACTGCCCTGGGAGCCTCCATGAGCGCAGCAACCTAGAAAGAAAGAAAGAAAGAAAGAACGAACAAACGAACGAACCGGAGTGTTACTATCAGTTCTGCTGGTCTATACATAGTCGTGACAGTCAGCGGCAAATGTCTCCCCTCGATGCTGAGCTGTATTGGTGAGAGCACAGCCAGCAGGGCCACCGAGACGGTCTACCCCACTTTTTGGCACAGGGGAGACCATGTCTGTACACCGGCTCCTGTATGGGCCCTCCAATTCTACAAAGGCACTAACACACAGCAGGGAGTCCAGCACAGGGACACCAAGACGGTCAGCGGCTGGAGCGTGGGGCATACAAGGAGAGGCTGCGAGAGCTGGCTTTGTTCAGCCTAGACAAGAGAAGGCCAAGGGAAATCTTCATGCTGTGCACAGCTACCTTAAGGAGGGTACAGAGAAGACGGAGCCGGATTTTCTTGGAGGTGCACACTAACAGCATGAGAGGCAACCGGGACAAATTGCACACTGGGAAATTCTTCTTCCATGTTAAAAAGAAACCTTTTTCTCTGGGACGGTGGCCACACTGTGGCACAGGGATCCAGAGAGGCTTCTCAGATCTCCAAGATAATCAAAGACTGGAGATAATCAAAACTGCACTGCAAAAGGCCCAGAGATACCTCCTCTATTGGGACCTGCTTTGACCAGGGCGTTGGATCCCTACCTCCACATGTCTCCCCCATCGAGCCTCAAGGAATCTGCTAGTCTGAGACTCTTTCCAAAGGTGCCAGCGGCTCTGCAGCTGCCCCCCCACTGCTGACCAAGGACAGGTGTCTCAGAGCCACCCATCGCCCTCAGAGGCCTGACTTCTTGTGAGGTGGCATCTCCCCTCTCTGCAAGGCTCTGCATAGACACAAACTGCAGAAATGCCTCTGACCGCTTTGATTAACTACCCATCTCTCTGAGGGATCGGAATGCATTAGGGTCTGAAGTGGGAAGATGCAATGACGGTCCAGCTTCAACAGGAAGCCTTTAAGGAGGGAGAAGACAACTTTCTCCAGGGCAGTCAGTAAAATCCCAAAGACTCACGGAAGCGTCAAGACCTTCAGAAACTCCAAGCTTGAACCTTAGCTAACAGAAACCACCAAACTGCGAGCGTCTCTGGCTCACACGAGCATGCTCCAAGGAGGGAACACGGTCACCAACAGTCCTCACCCATGTCTCCCAGAAGGACACTGTGATGGCATGCTGGGCTCTAGGAGCAGAGCACTGCTCTCTCCAGCCACCTCCTCCCATGCTGAGCAGCAAAGCACTGGCGCCACCACCTGGCTCCACCACAGGGCATCTCGCACTGCAACACGCCACTACCCCCGCACCTCACAGAGCCTTCGCAGCCAACATGTGCCTCTGCATCAGCCACAAACAGGCCACAGCACTACACACGGCAGCACACAGGGCACCCCAAGCGCCCCACAACGCACAAAGTCCAACTCTCCAGCCCCTCCATTCCCTTCTAGGCCTCCAAGGCCTTGCAACAGGCACTGCCTCTGAACATCCACTCACAGCCTGGGGCCTGCTCACTTCCCACCTCCAGGAAGCAGACAACAAGTGCCCTCACAGCGGCTCATCAGGCCACCTCTTGCTTCTCGCTTGTGCCTCAACTTCTCTGCACAAGAAATCTCTTGGAAAACGTAGCACATACCATTTTTGGCAGAGTGACACTCCTTCTGTCTCCTCCAACAGCCGTTGCACCCATTCTCCAATGACTGCGTACGCGGACAGAAAATCAGAGACCTCTAACGTGGTACACTTCCTAACGTGTCATAAAAGCAGGTGGACACCTCAAAGACAGACACAGCATTCAGACCTTGCAGGAAAATCTCACAAGCTCCCTGCTCTTTTGACAGGGGCAATTTCTAAAGCACACACCCCCTGGCAATAAGAGATTACTAACACCACTGCTCACACCAGCACTAGATTCATTTAGCAGCCGAAAAAGGCTACTTGCACTCCTGAGCTGACCGGCAGGAGGCTGCAAGCTTCTACTTAGCAACAAGTGGAAAGGCCAACTCCATGCCCGTGTTCACCACAGAACATCAGCTGCATTTTCAATGGAGCAGTACTAACTCATGATGAAGGAGTGGAAGAAAATTGGTGCCAGATGACGTGAAACATCTACTCCTGCTTGATTGATTAGTTGCATTTCTGTATTGCTGTAGAGCTCTGCAGGGGTCAAGCCCTCCTCTGAGCACACGCAACAAACCCAGAAGTGACCTCACCACCAGCATCCAAGCCATGTGTCTTCTCCTCACCTAGCAGCTGCTCACATCGAGGTGACCTCACAAGCGCATACTCCCACCACATACCTACTGCTGGCCTATGGGCTTCAGAGGCAGAAGTTTCCGCAAAGTAACTTCCCCAGCCATCAAGTACTGCTGGCCTACCAGGCACTCTGACAAAAGGGACCTCACAATCAACGCCCATGCCTAACTGCCTGCTGCTGGCCTAGCAGGGACTCAGAAAGACAGGACCTCACACTCACCTTCACGGCCATGTCTCTGTTACTGGTCTAGAAGCCTCTAAGACAGAAATTGCCTCACTAGAACTTCCCCAGCCATGAGACAAATCCTGCCTTAGCAGCACCTCACGCAGAAATAAGCTCAAACACACAGATCCCAGCCACGGACCTGTTGCTGCCCTATCAACTGATCAGGCAGGAATGACCTCACAGTCACCTTTCCAGCCACATCTCTGCTGCTCTCCGATCGGTTCAGCAGTCAGAAGGGACCTCACAATCAACAGCCAAGCCTTGTTCCTCCAGCTGCCCTATCATGTACTCTGGCAGAAGTGACCTCATCAGCAATGGCCGACTCATGTGCCTCCTCCAGGCCTATCGGCAACTTTTACACAGAATTGATTTGACACTGGGGATTTTCTGGCGTGGCTCTCATAGACACCCATGACCTCACTACCCACACCCTGACCATGTGCCTGTTGCCACCTGCAGCTCCCCATGCCCTCCCCCAAGGCTGAGCCACCTACTGAATGGCCACCCTCACTCACTTCGTGCTCCTCTCAATGCTCATAGTGCAGCAAAACACCCAATACGGACCAGTTACTACCCCCAAAAAAGATGAGCTTTTGCCTAGGTGACACCTATACCTAGTCTAAGACACTTAGGAATGGCAGAAAGGCCTACAAGCAATTCTTAGCAACATCTTCTAGTGCGAGAATTGCATGAGAGCAGCAATTACGAACCTGAAGACAGCAGGGCCTCATGTTCCAGTCAGAGGGAGAGGGCTTCCTGCAACCCAGAAGTCTAGCTCCTTCCCCAGTGCTGAACAAACCCAGAAAATCCTCTACACATCAAGGGCAACCAGCATTCTCCTATTTTATGCCCTGACAGCTTGAGACACGCGGAAGGACTCAGGCCAGGGCACCCTGGCCTGGCTTGGGGAAACCAGCAGAGCCACAATTCACCAACTCTTCACCCTGACCTAGCAGTACGGAAACAACAGCGGCAAGTGCAAGCACTGGTCGTTCATCAACTTTCAAGGCCCTTCACAAGCAAAACAGCTCACACTTACAGAGCTGTTCTTGAAATGCCCTTCAGGCTGCTGCCAGGCTCACAGGTCTCGGGGCGAAGCAAGAGGCCTGGAGCAAAAACAACGGCTAAGGCACAGCATCACATGCGGGGCAGCCTCTCTCAGAGCCACTCGGAAATGCACTTTTCAGAACAAAAGACGCCCTTGGGAAGGGCACCTCGCGACGACACCAGCATCCTGCTCACGCCTGGCCCAGCAGCTCCCAAACACAGCTCGCAGCAGCACCTGGGGCTGCGCTGGCAGCAGCAGCTCAGGGAAACGCTTTAACATGGATCCCAGAGCCACCACAGGGACAAAGGTTCCTGCACCCATTACCTCACCGAGCTGCCCCGGCCCAGCTGCTTGCGGCAGGACGGCACCGCTGGCTGCAGGGCAGCTCCCCCCTCTGGCCCACCTCCCTCTGTCCCGTGCTCACGGCCCCACCAGCCCTTGCTGCAGCTCCTGCAGGGAAGCAGCCCCATCGCCAGCACTGCTGCCCCCGCCCCGGCCGGAGGGCACCCGCCGGCAGGTGAACACGCCCGCAACCCCCACCAAACCTGCTCGCCCCCACTCTCTCTCCCACTCGCTTCCCGCCTGCTTTGCTCCTGCTCTGCTTTCCCTCCCTCTTTCAGGTCTTTTTTTTTTTCACATGCTGGGCTATGATTGGCTGACAGAGCCATCAGTGAAACCCATTCCTGCCCTCCTCATAATGCCAGCCAATAGGAGGGCTGCACTGGGCGGTGCCATGGCAACGTTGGGCCCTCCTGCCCTGGCGGCCCGCTCTGCCCCGTCCCCCTGCGGTCGGACGCCATCTTGTGGGCGGCAGCATGGGGCTGGGGCGCGGCGGGGCCTGGGGGCAGCACGGCCCCGTGTGGCTGGGCGGTGCAGGGCTCCGGGGTGCGGCTGCTGCCCCGCCGGGGCTGGGCTCTGCTGCAGCAGCCCGGCGGGGCTGCTCGCTGCCCTGCGCCCTGGGGGCCGTGGCGGGTGCAGGGGGGCAGCGCTGGGGCCTGTGCTGGCAGCCGTGGTGCCAGCGTGGGCTGGCTGGGGTGCCGGAGCCTGCGGGCAGCGTCCTGCTGCCCCCAGGGCAGGGCGGTGTCCTCTTCACCCTCCTCCCCGCTTGGGGGCAGGACTTATTAGAAGGTGAAGGATCCCTTTCCAACAAAGGCATTTGCAGCAGGCTCTGGAGAGCTCTGCTGGAGCTGCAGGACACCCCAGCCTCAGGAGCGTAGAACCCCTTTCCTCTCAGAGCCAGACCCCGAGGGGAGACCCACTCCCAGGGAAACCTGGCTATGGATTCCTCCCCAGCACCCAAGAGGCGATGGAGCTGGCCCCACAGAAGCCTTGGGGCTCAGGGCAGCCCCAGCCCAGGAGTCCTGGCTGCCACATCGTCCCCCGAGCCAGAGCGGACCCTCAGGCAGGGCTTTCGCCCTGAGAAACACACTGGGGTAGTGAGGCTATGATTTCTAGTCTTCAAAATTTGATTATATGTGTAGGAATGACTGGAATAGTAAAGTCTGTAATGGCAAAGTGCCCTGTGTGTTTAAAAATTAATCCTATGAACAGGAAAAGACCACCCCCGGGGACCACTAAGCAAGGAAGTTCCCCCGGAGATTATTGGCAAATAGATTTCTCTGAATTACCAAGACAAAACGGCTATAGATATCTCCTGGTATTAGTTGACACCTTCTAGGGATGACCGGAAGTTTTTCCCTGTCGCACCAACAAAGCTAGGGAAGTAACCAAAATATTGCTCAAAGATAAAATACCAAGATTCGGGGTACCGATAGGAATGTCCTCTGATCAGGGCCCACATTTCGTGGCAGATATAGTCCAACAGCTAAGTAAAATTCTTGGTATCAAGTGGGATTTACATACCCCGTGGAGGCCTCAATCGAGTGGGAAGGTAGAAGGAATGAATCAAACTTTAAAGCAGCAGATTAGTAAAATATGTCAAGAAACTTCTTTAAGATGGCCCCAGACCCTTCCACTGGCTCTTTTGAGAATCAGAATACAACCAAGGTCTAGAAGTAAGATTAGTCCTTATGAGGCATTATATGGGAAACCATACCAAGTGCTGCTGATTCCAGGGGAGATAAATGTAAAAGGAAAAACAGATTTAAAATTATATCTGATTTCTTTAGGGAAAGTCCTTGTGGCTCTCCGATGGCATATTATTTTGGCAGGACCACTCACGCTGGACGCTCCTGTCCATCAGTATCAACCTGGAGATTTCATACACATAAAAAGGTGGAACTCCGAACCTTTACAAGAGAGGTGGAAGGGACCCTTTCCAGTACTCCTAACAACTTACACCGCACTCAAGGTGGAAGGAATTGAACCTTGGGTTCATTACACTTGAGTTAAGCCAGCATCACTGCCAGAAGAACCTCAATGGAAAGTCATTCCCTCAGATAAAAATCCTCTTCAAATAAGAATGCAGAAAATAATTTGAAACCCATAACCTGGTAGTGTTGCTGAATTATTTGTAGATTTTTTTGCTTTTTAGAAATCAGAAAATTAAAAGTCGATTAATTAATCAAACATGAGAACTAATCAACAGATTATTAGTATTTTAATTGGGGTAGCCATGATGTTAACTGACTGCTCCGTCAATCAGGGAATGAACCATGAAAATCTTTACGAGGAGGCAAAAATACGACTGGCAGAGAAATTAAACGTGTCAAACTGCTGGATATGTTCGCAGATAATGTTGGGGGGAACAGGGTTTCCTTTTAAATGCACCCCTCTTGGATGGTCAGAATATTGTGTTTTACACAATTGGAATAATCAGACACAATTAAAAGCAACAAACTATACCTATGCGGACTCCCTAGCTGCCAGCTGTACTGCTGATACTAACAATAGCATGGTGTCAGCTGAGTGGCCAAAACAACCATGTCTACCGATAAATAGTGGAGATAAACCTAAACCTGAAGCTATAAAATTAGGTTACTTGGAAGACAGGTTTCTTTGTTACAAAATGAACAAAACGGATGGGTTCAAGGCAGGAGAAAGTAAGTGCGGATATTACCTAACCCCTTCCCGCAATGCCACTCTTCCCTTACAACACCCAAATGGTACAGTGGTAGGCAATGTCACCTGGTGGTATTCAGATCAAACCTGGGAGGCAATTGCAAACAAATCAACCATCTGGGAAGGCCACGTTAATGGTACATATTGGATCTGTGGGAAAAAGCATACAGTTGGCTACCTGGAGGATGGTATGGATCTTGCTATCTAGGTCTGTTAATGCCCCCGTTTAGAGTGATACAACAACTTCCATCAGGACGACCACGTTGGAAAAGAGAGATAAAATTAAAATTAAAAAATAGACCTGTCATACCAGAAGGACGAAGGTTTTTCTTTACGCTCTGTCCTATGTGTGCAGCTGTGTCCTATGGGACCAAAAGCAATCAATTTAGCAATTTACTAGAAGAGGTGGCTAACGAGACTATTGAAGTGTTGAACAGTACGTCTTATGAAATGGCTCAAGATAGGGTGGTGACTCTACAAAATCGCATGGCCCTAGATTATCTGTTAGCTAGTCGGGGAGGAACATGTGCTCTCATAGGACAAGAATGCTGTACATACATAAATGATGGATTTGAGACCCAACAGAAAGGGATAAATTCAATTGAGTGCGTTGATGTGGAGGAATTGGGAATTTGGAGCTACTACATGGAGAATCGGGCAGTCGCCTCCTGTTCCCCAGCAAAGGCCTTTAACCCCACCACACTGTCCTTTCATGTCCCTGACGCCTCAATAACCCACTCAGTGCCATCTTCCAGACCTCTTTTATCAGCCCCCTCACCCCCACCCACGTCTCAGGCGGCACTGATCGGCTGAAGCATAGCAGATGCCTCGCATCTTTTTGATGCATTGTGAACGAGCATTCTGCAGAATCTGTCCACCGCTTTCCGAACAAGCAACCGCTGCGTCTCTTCAATGCCTCGCAAACAAGCACACCGCTGCATCTCTTCGCTGCTTCACAAACTCACTTATGACTGCGTCTCTTTGCTGCCACGCAAACAAGCAAACCGCCGCCTTTCTTCCTTGACTCGTGAACTAACCGCTGCATCTCTTCACTGCCTCGTGAAAAGCAGTCCACAGAATCTGTCCACCGCTTTCCGAACAAGCAAACCGCTGTGTCTCTTCACTGCCTCGCAAACAAGCAAACTGCTGCGTCTCTTCGCTGCCTCGCAAACTCACAACTGCGTCTCTTTGCTGCCTTGCAATGTAATTACAACTGCGCTTCTTCGCTGCATCGCAAACAAGCAAACCACCACGTCTGTTCCTTAACTCATGGACTAACCGCTGTGTGTCTTCGCCTCCTCATGAACAAGCAAACCACTGATTCTCTTCGCTGCCTTGCAAGGTAACTTGCGACTGCGTCTCTTTGCTGCATCGCAAACTAACTGCTGCGTCTGTTCGCCACCTCCTAAATAAGCAAACCGCTGTGTTTGTTTTCTGCCTGGCAAACGAACTAACTGCTGCATGTCTTTGCCACCTCATGAACAAGCAAACCGCTGCGTCTGTTCACCGCCTCGCGAACTAACTGCTGCTTGTGTTCACTGCCTAGCAAACAAGGAAAGCGCTGCGTCTGTTCGCTGCCTCGCAAAGTGCTTCATCTGTTCGCTTCCGTGCGAAGAAGTAACCGCGATGCAGCTGCGCCACCTGGTGGAGAAGCAAAGTACTGCATCTCTTCACTGCCTGGAGAACTAACTAACCGCTGCGTGTGTTCGCCGCCTCGCAAACAAGCAAACCGCTGCGTCTGTTCACTGCCTTGCGAATAACTGCTGCTTGTGTTCGCTGCCTTGCAAACAAGGAAACCACTGCATCTGTTCGCTGCCTCGCAAAGTGCTGCGTCTCTTCACTGCCTCGAGAACTAACTAACCGCTGCGTCTGTTCGCCGCCTCGCAAAGAAGCAAACAAATACTTCTGTTCGCTGCCTCGCAAAGTGCTGCGTCTGTTCGTTTTCACGTGAAAAAGTAAACCGCAGCTCCTCTACGCCACCTGGCGAACAAGGAAACAGCTGCATCTGTTCACTGACTCGGAAACAAGCAAACCGCTGCGTCTGTTCACTGCTTCGCAAACACACTTACGACTGCGTATGTTCGCTGCCTCGCAAAAAAGCAGACCTCTACGTCTGTTCGCTGCCTCGCGAAGTAACTGCTGCTTCTGTTCAGTGCCTCACAAACAAGGAAACCGCTGCGTCTGTTCGCTGCATCGCAAAGTGCTGCGTCTGTTCGCTTCCGCGCGAAAAACAACCGCGATGCCACTACGCCACCTGGTGGACAAGCAAAGTGCTGCATCTTTTCACTGCCTCGCAGAATGAGCAACCACTGTGGATGTTCGCTGTCTCACAAACAAGCAGACTGCTGAATCTCTTCGCTGCCTCGCCAACAAGCAAACCGCTGCATCTGTTCACCGCCTCGTGAACATAAAAACCGCTGCATCTCTTCACTGCCTCACAAACAAGCAAACCGCTGCGTCTTTTTGGTGTGTTGTGAACAAGCAGTCGGCAGTATCTGTTCACCGCTTTCCGAAAAAGCAAACCGCTGCGTCTCTTCAATGCCTCACAAACAAGCACACTGCTGCATCTCTTCGCTCCCTCGCAAACTGAGTAACCGCTGCTTCTCTTCGCTGCCTTGCAATGTAACTTACGACTGTGTCTGTTCGCTGCCTCGCAACTAACTGCTGCTTGTGTTCACTGCCTTGCAAACAAGGAAACGACTGCGTCTGTTCGCTGCCTTGCAAACGAGCTGCGTCTCTTCGCTGCCTCGTGAACAATCAAACCGCTGCATCTTTTTGATGCATTGTGAATGAGCAGTCGGCAGTATCTATTCACCGCTTTCCGAAGAAGCAAACCGCTGTGTCTCTTCCATGCCTCGCAAACAAGTGCACCGCTGCGTCTCTTTGCTACCTCACAAGCTAACTAACCGCTGCGTGTCTTTGCTGCCTCGCAAAAGAGCAAACAGCTGCGTCTCTTCACCGCCTCGAAAACAAGCAGACCACTGTGCCTCTTCGATTCTGCACGAGCAAGCAAGGCACAGCGCCTCCTCGCAACCTCAGAAGCTAATTAAGTGCTGCATCTATTCGACGCCTTGCAAACAAGGAAACCGCTGCATCTCTTCACCGCCTCGCAATCAAGCAAACCTCTGCGTTTGTTTGCTGGCTGGCAAAATAACTAACCGCTGCATGTCTTTGCCGCCTCGCGAACAAGCAAACCGCTGCATCTGTTGGCTGCCTCGTGAACTAACTGCTGCTTCTGTTCAGTGCCTCACAAACAAGGAAACCGCTGCATCTGTTCGCTGCCTCGCAAAGCGCTGCGTCTCTTCGCTTCCACACAAGAAAGCAAACCGCGATGCCGCTACGCCACCTGGTGGACAAGCAAAGTGCTGCATCTCTTCACTGCCTGGAGAACTAACTAACCGCTGCGTGTGTTTGCCGCCTTGCAAACAAGCAAACTGCTGTGTCTGTTCGCTGCCTCGCAACTAACTGCTGCTTGTGTTCACTGCCTTGCAAACAAGGAAACCACTGCGTCTGTTCGCTGCCTCGCAAACAAGCAAAGTGCTGCATCTGTTCGCTTCTGCGCGAGAAAGCAAACCGCGAGGCCGCTACGCCACCTGGTGGACAAGCAAAATGCTGCGTCTCTTTGCTGCCTCGCAAACAATCAGTCCGCAGAATCTGTACACTGCTTTGCGAACAAGCAAACTGCTGATCCTCTTTGCTGCCTCACAAACAAGCAAACCACTGCGTCTGTTCACTTCTTCGCAAAAACACTTACGACTGCCTCTCTTCACTCCCTCGCAAACTGAGTAACCGCTGCTTCTCTTCACTGCCTTGCAAGGTAACTTACAACTGCGTCTCTTCGCTGCATCGCAAACTAACTGCTGCGTCTGTTCGCCACCTCGTAAATAAGCAAACCGCAGCGTTTGTTTTCTGCCTGGCAAACGAACTAACCTCTGCGTGTCTTTGCCACCTCACGAACAAGCAAACCGCTGCGTCTGTTCACCGCCTCGCGAACTAACTGCTGCTTGTGTTCACTGCTTAACAAACAAGGAAAGCGCTGCATCTGTTCGCTGCCTCGCAAAGTGCTGCGTATGTTCACTTCCACACAAGAAAGTGAACCGCGATGCCGCTACGCCACCTGGTGGACAAGCAAAGTACTGCATCTCTTCACTGCCTGGAGAGCTAACTAACCACTGCGTGCCTTCACCGCCTGGCAAAGCAGCGCGTGCCTTCGCCGCCTCGCCGCGTAAGAAAGCGCTGCGTCCCTTTTTGCCCTCGCCGCCAAAGCAAGCGCCGTGTCCCTTCACCGCCTCCCAAATCGCTTCGTCCCTTCGCCGCCTCGCCGCCTAGCAAAGCGCTGCGTCCCTCCCCCGCCGCAACCTGCCAAACGCCTGCATCCATCGGCACCTCGGCGCCTCGCCGCATCGTAGCCGAGCAAAGCGCTGCGTGCCTTCGCTGCCTCACACACCGCTGCGTCCCTTTGCCGCCTCGCCACTTAGCAAACGCCGTAGTAGCGCCGAAGGGACACGGCGCTTTTGTAGGCGCCGAAGGCACGTGGCGCTTTGCTAAGGCACGAGGCAGCGAAGGCACGCAGCCATTTGATCGTGGTCGACGGGCTCGGGCGCCTTGCTAGGCGGCGAAGGCACGCGCTGCTTTGCCAGGCGCCCAAGGACGCAGCGCTGTGCGAGGCGGCGAGGGCTCGCAGTGCTTTACCAGGCGCCGAAGGCACGCAGTGCTGTAGGAGGCGGCGAGGGCACACAGTGCTTTGCTAGGCGGCGAGCGGACGTGGAGCTTTGCTAGGCAGCGAAGGGTGAGGACGCTTTGCTAGGCGCTTTGCTAGGCGGCGAAGGCACGAAGCGATTTGGGAGGCGAGGCGGCGAAGGCACACGGCGCTTTGCTAGGCGGCGAGGGCGAGGAGGCACGCAGCGCTTTCTTAGGCGGCGAGGCGGCGAAGGCACGCGCTGCTTTGCTAGGCGCCGAAGGCACGCAGCGCTTCCTTAGTTTGCCAGGCAGCGAAGAGATGGAGCGGTTTGCTTGCTGGCCAGGCAGCGAACAGGCGCCGTGCTTTGCTTTCTGCCAGGCAGCGAATACACGCAGCGGTCTGCTTTTCTGCGAGGCACTGAACACATGCAGCGTTTAGTTTGCGAGGCGGCGAAGAGACGCGGCGCTTTGCTTCTTGAGAGGGAGCGAAGAGGCGCAGCGTTTCCTTAGTTTGCGAGGCATGCAAGAGATGCAGCGGTGTGCTCGTCTGCGAGGCGTCGAAGAGACGCAGCAGCTAGTTAGCTGGCCATGTGGCAAAGAGACGCGACGCTTTGCTTTTGGCGATGCAGTGAAGAGACGCAGCGGTTTGCTTGTTGGGCAGGCAGCGAAGAGACGCGGCGGTTGGCATGCTGCCGAGGCGGCGAGCAGATCGAGTGCTTTGCTTGTTGGTGAGGCAGCGAAGAGATGCAGCGGTTTGCTTGTTGGCGAGGCAGCGAAGAGATTCAGCAGTCTCCTTGTTTGTGACACAGCCAACATGCCCAGTGGTTGCTCGTTGTGCGAGGCAGCGAAGAGATGCAGCACTTTGCTTGTGCACCAGGTGGCGCAGTGGCATCGCGGATGGCTTTTTCACCTGCAGGCGAAGCGAGGCAGCACTTTGCTAGTTGGCGAGGCAGCGAAGAGACGCAGCAGGCTGCTTGTTTGTGAGACAGCCAACATGCACAGTGGTTAGCTATTGTGCGAGGCAGCGAATCACCGCCGAGCAAATCGCTTTGTGCGTTCGCCGCCTCGCTGCCTAGCAAAGCGTCGTCTGCCTTGGGCGCCTAGCAAAGCTCCGCGTGCCGTCGCCGCCAAGCAAAGCGCCGTGTTCCTTCGGCACCTAGCAAAGAAGTGCCTGCGTTGGGCGCCTCGCCGCATTGCAGCCTGGCAAAGCACTGCGTGCCTTCGGCACCTGGCAAAGCAGCGCGTGCCTTCGCTGCCTCGCCGCCTAAGAAAGCGCCGCGTCCCTTCTCGCCCTCGCCGCCTAGCAAAGCGCCGTGTCCCTTCGCCGCCTCGCCGCCCAGCAAAGCTCCGTGTGCCATCGCCGCCAAGCAAAGCGCCGTGTTCCTTCGGCACCTAGCAAAGAAGTGCCTGCGTTGGGCGCCTCGCCGCATCGCAGCCTAGCAAAGCGCTGCGTGCCTTCGCCGCCTCACACAGCGCTGCGTGCCTTCTGCGCCTGACAAAGCAGCGCGTGCCTTCGCCGCCTCGCCGCCTAAGAAAGCGTCGCGTCCCTTCTCGCCCTCGCCGCCTAGCAAAGCGCCCTGTCCCTTCACCGCCTCCCCAATCGCTTCATCCCTTCGCCGCCTCGCCGCCTAGCAAAGCGCTGCTTACCTTCGCCGCCTCACACAGCGCTGCGTCCCTTCGCCGCCTCGCCGCTTAGCAAACGCCGTAGTAGCGCCGAAGGGACACGGCGCTTTTGTGGGCGCCGAAGGCACGTGGCGCTTTGCTAAGGCACGAGGCAGCGAAGGCACGCAGCCATTTGATCGTGGTCGACGGGCTCGGGCGCCTTGCTAGGCGGCGAAGGCACGCGCTGCTTTGCCAGGCGCCCAAGGACGCAGCGCTGTGCGAGGCGGCGAGGGCTCGCAGTGCTTTACCAGGCGCCGAAGGCACGCAGTGCTTTGCCAGGCGCCGAAGGCACGCAGCGCTGTAGGAGGCGGCGAGGGCACACAGTGCTTTGCTAGGCGGCGAGCGGACGTGGAGCTTTGCTAGGCAGCGAAGGGTGAGGACGCTTTGCTAGGCGCTTTGCTAGGCGGCGAAGGCACGAAGCGATTTGGGAGGCGAGGCGGCGAAGGCACACGGCGCTTTGCTAGGCGGCGAGGGCGAGGAGGCACGCAGCGCTTTCTTAGGCGGCGAGGCGGCGAAGGCACGCGCTGCTTTGCTAGGCGCCGAAGGCACGCAGCGCTTCCTTAGTTTGCCAGGCAGCGAAGAGATGGAGCGGTTTGCTTGCTGGCCAGGCAGCGAACAGGCGCCGTGCTTTGCTTTCTGCCAGGCAGCGAATACACGCAGCGGTCTGCTTTTCTGCGAGGCACTGAACACATGCAGCGTTTAGTTTGCGAGGCGGCGAAGAGACGCGCCGCTTTGCTTCTTGAGAGGGAGCGAAGAGGCGCAGCGTTTCCTTAGTTTGCGAGGCATGCAAGAGATGCAGCGGTGTGCTCGTCTGCGAGGCGTCGAAGAGACGCAGCAGCTAGTTAGCTGGCTATGTGGCGAAGAGAGGCGACGCTTTGCTTTTGGCGATGCAGTGAAGAGACGCAGCGGTTTGCTTGTTGGGCAGGCAGCGAAGAGACGCGGCGGTTGGCATGCTGCCGAGGCGGCGAGCAGATCGAGTGCTTTGCTTGTTGGTGAGGCAGCGAAGAGATGCAGCGGTTTGCTTGTTGGCGAGGCAGCGAAGAGATTCAGCAGTCTCCTTGTTTGTGACACAGCCAACATGCCCAGTGGTTGCTCATTGTGCGAGGCAGCGAAGAGATGCAGCACTTTGCTTGTGCACCAGGTGGCGCAGTGGCATGGAGGATGGCTTTTTCGCCTGCAGGCGAAGCGAGGCAGCACTTTGCTAGTTGGCGAGGCAGCGAAGAGACGCAGCAGGCTGCTTGTTTGTGAGACAGCCAACATGCACAGTGGTTAGCTATTGTGCGAGGCAGCGAATCACCGCCGAGCAAATCGCTTTGTGCGTTCGCCGCCTCGCTGCCTAGCAAAGCGTCGACTGCCTTGGGCGCCTAGCAAAGCTCCGCGTGCCGTCGCCGCCAAGCAAAGCGCCGTGTTCCTTCGGCACCTAGCAAAGAAGTGCCTGCGTTGGGCGCCTCGCCGCATCGCAGCCTAGCAAAGCACTGCGTGCCTTCGGCGCCTGGCAAAGCACTGCGTGCCTTCGCCGCCTCACACAGCGCTGCGTGCCTTCGGCGCCTGGCAAAGCAGCGCGTGCCTTCGCCGCCTCGCCGCCTAAGAAAGCGCCGCGTCCCTTCTCGCCCTCGCTGCCTAGCAAAGCGCCGTGTCCCTTCGCCGCCTCGCCGCCCAGCAAAGCTCCGCGTGCCGTCGCCGCCAAGCAAAGCGCCGTGTTCCTTCGGCACCTAGCAAAGAAGTGCCTGCGTTGGGCGCCTCGCCGCATTGCAGCCTAGCAAAGCGCTGCGTGCCTTCGGCGGCTGGCAAAGCAGTGCGTGCCTTCGCCGCCTCACACAGCGCTGCGTGCCTTCGGCGCCTGGCAAAGCAGCGCGTGCCTTCGCCGCCTCGCCGCCTAAGAAAGCGCCGCGTCCCTTCTCGCCCTCGCCGCCTAGCAAAGCGCCGTGTCCCTTCGCCGCCTCGCCGCCCAGCAAAGCTCCGCGTGCCGTCGCCGCCAAGCAAAGCGCCGTGTTCCTTCGGCACCTAGCAAAGAAGTGCCTGTGTTCGGCGCCTCGCCGCATCGCAGCCTAGCAAAGCACTGCGTGCCTTCGGCGCCTGGCAAAGCAGCGCGTGCCTTCGCCGCCTCGCCGCCTAAGAAAGCGCTGCGTCCCTTTTCGCCCTCGCCGCCCAACAAAGCGCCCTGTCCCTTCGCCGCCTCCCCAATCGCTTCGTCCCTTCGCCGCCTCGCCACCTAGCAAAGCGCTGCTTGCCCTCGCCGCCTCACACAGCGCTGCGTCCCTTCGCTGCCTCGCCGCTTAGCAAACGCCGTAGTAGCGCCGAAGGGACATGGCGCTTTTGTAGGCGCCGAAGGCACGTGGCGCTTTGCTAAGGCACGAGGCAGCGAAGGCACGCAGCCATTTGATCGTGGTCGACGGGCTCGGGCGCCTTGCTAGGCGGCGAAGGCACGCGCTGCTTTGCCAGGCGCCCAAGGACGCAGCGCTGTGCGAGGCGGCGAGGGCTCGCAGTGCTTTACCAGGCGCCGAAGGCACGCAGTGCTTTGCCAGGCGCCGAAGGCACGCAGCGCTGTAGGAGGCGGCGAGGGCACACAGTGCTTTGCTAGGCGGCGAGCGGACGTGGAGCTTTGCTAGGCAGCGAAGGGTGAGGACGCTTTGCTAGGCGCTTTGCTAGGCGGCGAAGGCACGAAGCGATTTGGGAGGCGAGGCGGCGAAGGCACACGGCGCTTTGCTAGGCGGCGAGGGCGAGGAGGCACGCAGCGCTTTCTTAGGCGGCGAGGCGGCGAAGGCACGCGCTGCTTTGCTAGGCGCCGAAGGCACGCAGCGCTTCCTTAGTTTGCCAGGCAGCGAAGAGATGGAGCGGTTTGCTTGCTGGCCAGGCAGCGAACAGGCGCCGTGCTTTGCTTTCTGCCAGGCAGCGAATACACGCAGCGGTCTGCTTTTCTGCGAGGCACTGAACACATGCAGCGTTTAGTTTGCGAGGCGGCGAAGAGACGCGCCGCTTTGCTTCTTGAGAGGGAGCGAAGAGGCGCAGCGTTTCCTTAGTTTGCGAGGCATGCAAGAGATGCAGCGGTGTGCTCGTCTGCGAGGCGTCGAAGAGACGCAGCAGCTAGTTAGCTGGCCATGTGGTGAAGAGACGCGACGCTTTGCTTTTGGCAATGCAGTGAAGAGACGCAGCGGTTTGCTTGTTGGGCAGGCAGCGAAGAGACGCGGCGGTTGGCATGCTGCCGAGGCGGCGAGCAGATCGAGTGCTTTGCTTGTTGGTGAGGCAGCGAAGAGATGCAACGGTTTGCTTGTTGGCGAGGCAGCGAAGAGATTCAGCAGTCTCCTTGTTTGTGACACAGCCAACATGCCCAGTGGTTGCTCATTGTGCGAGGCAGCGAAGAGATGCAGCACTTTGCTTGTGCACCAGGTGGCGCAGTGGCATCGCGGATGGCTTTTTCGCCTGCAGGCGAAGCGAGGCAGCACTTTGCTAGTTGGCGAGGCAGCGAAGAGACGCAGCAGGCTGCTTGTTTGTGAGACAGCCAACATGCACAGTGGTTAGCTATTGTGCGAGGCAGCGAATCACCGCCGAGCAAATCGCTTTGTGCGTTCGCCGCCTCGCTGCCTAGCAAAGCGTCGACTGCCTTGGGCGCCTAGAAAAGCTCCGCGTGCGGTCGCCGCCAAGCAAAGCGCCGTGTTCCTTCGGCACCTAGCAAAGAAGTGCCTGCGTTGGGCGCCTCGCCGCATCGCAGCCTAGCAAAGCACTGCGTGCCTTCGGCGCCTGGCAAAGCAGCGCGTGCCTTCGCCGCCTCGCCGCCTAAGAAAGCGCCGCGTCCCTTCTCGCCCTCGCCGCCTAGCAAAGCGCCGTGTCCCTTTGCCGCCTCGCCGCCCAGCAAAGCTCCGCGTGCCGTCGCCGCCAAGCAAAGCGCCGTGTTCCTTCGGCACCTAGCAAAGAAGTGCCTGCGTTCGGCGCCTCGCCGCATCGCAGCCTAGCAAAGCGCTGCGTGCCTTCGGCGCCTGGCAAAGCAGCGCGTGCCTTCGCCGCCTCACCGCCTAAGAAAGCGCCGCGTCCCTTCTCGCCCTCGCCGCCTAGCAAAGCGCCGTGTCCCTTCGCCGCCTCGCCGCCCAGCAAAGCTCCGCGTGCCGTCGCCGCCAAGCAAAGCGCCGTGTTCCTTCGGCACCTAGCAAAGAAGTGCCTGCGTTGGGCGCCTCGCCGCATCGCAGCCTGGCAAAGCACTGCGTGCCTTCGCCGCCTCACACAGCGCTGCGTGCCTTCGGCGCCTGGCAAAGCAGCGCGTGCCTTCGCCGCCTCGCCGCCTAAGAAAGCGCCGCGTCCCTTCTCGCCCTCGCCGCCTAGCAAAGCGCCGTGTCCCTTCGCCGCCTCGCCGCCCAGCAAAGCTCCGCGTGCCGTCGCCGCCAAGCAAAGCGCTGTGTTCCTTCGGCACCTAGCAAAGAAGTGCCTGCGTTGGGCGCCTCGCCGCATCGCAGCCTAGCAAATCCCTGCGTGCCTTCGGCGCCTGGCAAAGCAGCGCGTGCCTTCGCCGCCTCGCCGCCTAAGAAAGCGCCGCGTCCCTTCTCGCCCTCGCCGCCTAGCAAAGCGCCGTGTCCCTTCGCCACCTCACCGCCCAGCAAAGCTCCGCGTGCCGTCGCCGCCAAGCAAAGCGCCGTGTTCCTTCGGCACCTAGCAAAGAAGTGCCTGCGTTCGGCGCCTCGCCGCATCGCAGCCTAGCAAAGCACTGCGTGCCTTCGGCGGCTGGCAAAGCAGCGCGTGCCTTCGCCGCCTCGCCGCCTAAGAAAGCGCCGCGTCCCTTCTCGCCCTCGCCGCCTAGCAAAGCGCCGTGTCCCTTCGCCGCCTCGCCGCCCAGCAAAGCTCCGCGTGCCGTCGCCGCCAAGCAAAGCGCCGTGTTCCTTCGGCACCTAGCAAAGAAGTGCCTGCATTGGGCGCCTCGCCGCATCGCAGCCTGGCAAAGCACTGCGTGCCTTCGGCACCTGGCAAAGCAGCGCGTGCCTTCGCCGCCTCGCCGCCTAAGAAAGCGCCGCATCCCTTCTCGCCCTCGCCGCCCAGCAAAGCTCCGCGTGCCGTCGCCGCCAAGCAAAGCGCCGTGTTCCTTCGGCACCTAGCAAAGAAGTGCCTGCGTTCGGCGCCTCGCCGCATCGCAGCCTAGCAAAGCACTGCGTGCCTTCGGCGCCTGGCAAAGCAGCGCGTGCCTTCGCCGCCTCGCCGCCTAAGAAAGCGCTGCGTCCCTTTTCGCCCTCGCCGCCCAACAAAGCGCCCTGTCCCTTCGCCGCCTCCCCAATCGCTTCGTCCCTTCGCCGCCTCGCCACCTAGCAAAGCGCTGCTTGCCCTCGCCGCCTCACACAGCGCTGCGTCCCTTCGCCGCCTCGCCGCTTAGCAAACGCCGTAGTAGCGCCGAAGGGACACGGCGCTTTTGTAGGCGCCGAAGGCACGTGGCGCTTTGCTAAGGCACGAGGCAGCGAAGGCACGCAGCCATTTGATCGTGGTCGACGGGCTCGGGCGCCTTGCTAGGCAGCGAAGGCACGCGCTGCTTTGCCAGGCGCCCAAGGACGCAGCGCTGTGCGAGGCGGCGAGGGCTCGCAGTGCTTTACCAGGCGCCGAAGGCACGCAGTGCTTTGCCAGGCGCCGAAGGCACGCAGCGCTGTAGGAGGCGGCGAGGGCACACAGTGCTTTGCTAGGCGGCGAGCGGACGTGGAGCTTTGCTAGGCAGCGAAGGGTGAGGACGCTTTGCTAGGCGCTTTGCTAGGCGGCGAAGGCACGAAGCGATTTGGGAGGCGAGGCGGCGAAGGCACACGGCGCTTTGCTAGGCGGCGAGGGCGAGGAGGCACGCAGCGCTTTCTTAGGCGGCGAGGCGGCGAAGGCACGCGCTGCTTTGCTAGGCGCCGAAGGCACACAGCGCTTCCTTAGTTTGCCAGGCAGCGAAGAGATGGAGCGGTTTGCTTGCTGGCCAGGCAGCGAACAGGCGCCGTGCTTTGCTTTCTGCCAGGCAGCGAATACACGCAGCGGTCTGCTTTTCTGCGAGGCACTGAACACATGCAGCGTTTAGTTTGCGAGGCGGCGAAGAGACGCGCCGCTTTGCTTCTTGAGAGGGAGCGAAGAGGCGCAGCGTTTCCTTAGTTTGCGAGGCATGCAAGAGATGCAGCGGTGTGCTCGTCTGCGAGGCGTCGAAGAGACGCAGCAGCTAGTTAGCTGGCCATGTGGCGAAGAGAGGCGACGCTTTGCTTTTGGCGATGCAGTGAAGAGACGCAGCGGTTTGCTTGTTGGGCAGGCAGCGAAGAGACGCGGCGGTTGGCATGCTGCCGAGGCGGCGAGCAGATCGAGTGCTTTGCTTGTTGGTGAGGCAGCGAAGAGATGCAGCGGTTTGCTTGTTGGCGAGGCAGCGAAGAGATTCAGCAGTCTCCTTGTTTGTGACACAGCCAACATGCCCAGTGGTTGCTCATTGTGCGAGGCAGCGAAGAGATGCAGCACTTTGCTTGTGCACCAGGTGGCGCAGTGGCATCGCGGATGGCTTTTTCGCCTGCAGGCGAAGCGAGGCAGCACTTTGCTAGTTGGCGAGGCAGCGAAGAGACGCAGCAGGCTGCTTGTTTGTGAGACAGCCAACATGCACAGTGGTTAGCTATTGTGCGAGGCAGCGAATCACCGCCGAGCAAATCGCTTTGTGCGTTCGCCGCCTCGCTGCCTAGCAAAGCGTCGACTGCCTTGGGCGCCTAGTAAAGCTCCGCGTGCGGTCGCCGCCAAGCAAAGCGCCGTGTTCCTTCGGCACCTAGCAAAGAAGTGCCTGCGTTGGGCGCCTCGCCGCATCGCAGCCTAGCAAAGCACTGCGTGCCTTCGGCGCCTGGCAAAGCAGCGCGTGCCTTCGCCGCCTCGCCGCCTAAGAAAGCGCCGCGTCCCTTCTCGCCCTCGCCGCCTAGCAAAGCGCCGTGTCCCTTCGCCGCCTCGCCGCCCAGCAAAGCTCCGCGTGCCGTCGCTGCCAAGCAAAGCGCCGTGTTCCTTCGGCACCTAGCAAAGAAGTGCCTGCGTTGGGCGCCTCGCCGCATTGCAGCCTAGCAAAGCGCTGCGTGCCTTCGGCGCCTGGCAAAGCAGTGCGTGCCTTCGCCGCCTCACACAGCGCTGCGTGCCTTCGGCGCCTGGCAAAGCAGCGCGTGCCTTCGCCGCCTCGCCGCCTAAGAAAGCGCCGCGTCCCTTCTCGCCCTCGCCGCCTACCAAAGCGCCGTGTCCCTTCGCCGCCTCGCCGCCCAGCAAAGCTCCGCGTGCCGTCGCCGCCAAGCAAAGCGCCGTGTTCCTTCGGCACCTAGCAAAGAAGTGCCTGCGTTCGGCGCCTCGCCGCATCGCAGCCTAGCAAAGCACTGCGTGCCTTCGGCGCCTGGCAAAGCAGCGCGTGCCTTCGCAGCCTCGCCGCCTAAGAAAGCGCCGTGTCCCTTCTCGCCCTCGCCGCCTAGCAAAGCGCCGTGTCCCTTCGCCGCCTCGCCGCCCAGCAAAGCTCCGCGTGCCGTCGCCGCCAAGCAAAGCGCCGTGTTCCTTCGGCACCTAGCAAAGAAGTGCCTGCGTTCGGCGCCTCGCCGCATCGCAGCCTAGCAAAGCACTGCGTGCCTTCGCCGCCTCACACAGCGCTGCGTGCCTTCGGCGCCTGGCAAAGCAGCGCGTGCCTTCGCCGCCTCGCCGCCTAAGAAAGCGCCGCGTCCCTTCTCGCCCTCGCCGCCTAGCAAAGCGCCGTGTCCCTTCGCCGCCTCGCCGCCCAGCAAAGCTCCGCGTGCCGTCGCCGCCAAGCAAAGCGCCGTGTTCCTTCGGCACCTAGCAAAGAAGTGCCTGCGTTCGGCGCCTCGCCGCATCGCAGCCTAGCAAAGCGCTGCGTGCCTTCGGCGCCTGGCAAAGCAGCGCGTGCCTTCGCCGCCTCACCGCCTAAGAAAGCGCCGCGTCCCTTCTCGCCCTCGCCGCCTAGCAAAGCGCCGTGTCCCTTCGCCGCCTCGCCGCCCAGCAAAGCTCCGCGTGCCGTCGCCGCCAAGCAAAGCGCCGTGTTCCTTCGGCACCTAGCAAAGAAGTGCCTGCGTTGGGCGCCTCGCCGCATCGCAGCCTGGCAAAGCACTGCGTGCCTTCGCCGCCTCACACAGCGCTGCGTGCCTTCGGCGCCTGGCAAAGCAGCGCGTGCCTTCGCCGCCTCGCCGCCTAAGAAAGCGCCGCGTCCCTTCTCGCCCTCGCCGCCTAGCAAAGCGCCGTGTCCCTTCGCCGCCTCGCCGCCCAGCAAAGCTCCGCGTGCCGTCGCCGCCAAGCAAAGCGCCGTGTTCCTTCGGCACCTAGCAAAGAAGTGCCTGCGTTCGGCGCCTCGCCGCATCGCAGCCTGGCAAAGCACTGCGTGCCTTCGGCACCTGGCAAAGCAGCGCGTGCCTTCGCCGCCTCGCCGCCTAAGAAAGCGCCGCATCCCTTCTCGCCCTCGCCGCCTAGCAAAGCGCCGTGTCCCTTCGCCGCCTCGCCGCCCAGCAAAGCTCCGCGTGCCGTTGCCGCCAAGCAAAGCGCCGTGTTCCTTCGGCACCTAGCAAAGAAGTGCCTGCGTTCGGCGCCTCGCCGCATCGCAGCCTGGCAAAGCACTGCGTGCCTTCGGCACCTGGCAAAGCAGCGCGTGCCTTCGCCGCCTCGCCGCCTAAGAAAGCGCCGCATCCCTTCTCGCCCTCGCCGCCTAGCAAAGCGCCGTGTCCCTTCGCCGCCTCGCCGCCCAGCAAAGCTCCGCGTGCCGTTGCCGCCAAGCAAAGCGCCGTGTTCCTTCGGCACCTAGCAAAGAAGTGCCTGCGTTGGGCGCCTCGCCGCATCGCAGCCTGGCAAAGCAGTGCGTGCCTTCGCCGCCTCACACAGCGCTGCGTGCCTTCGGCGCCTGGCAAAGCAGCGCGTGCCTTCGCCGCCTCGCCGCCTAAGAAAGCGCTGCGTCCCTTTTCGCCCTCGCCGCCCAACAAAGCGCCCTGTCCCTTCGCCGCCTCCCCAATCGCTTCGTCCCTTCGCCGCCTCGCCGCCTAGCAAAGCGCTGCTTGCCCTCGCCGCCTCACACAGCGCTGCGTCCCTTCGCCGCCTCGCCGCTTAGCAAACGCCGTAGTAGCGCCGAAGGGACACGGCGCTTTTGTAGGCGCCGAAGGCACGTGGCGCTTTGCTAAGGCACGAGGCAGCGAAGGCACGCAGCCATTTGATCGTGGTCGACGGGCTCGGGCGCCTTGCTAGGCGGCGAAGGCACGCGCTGCTTTGCCAGGCGCCCAAGGACGCAGCGCTGTGCGAGGCGGCGAGGGCTCGCAGTGCTTTACCAGGCGCCGAAGGCACGCAGTGCTTTGCCAGGCGCCGAAGGCACGCAGCGCTGTAGGAGGCGGCGAGGGCACACAGTGCTTTGCTAGGCGGCGAGCGGACGTGGAGCTTTGCTAGGCAGCGAAGGGTGAGGACGCTTTGCTAGGCGCTTTGCTAGGCGGCGAAGGCACGAAGCGATTTGGGAGGCGAGGCGGCGAAGGCACACGGCGCTTTGCTAGGCGGCGAGGGCGAGGAGGCACGCAGCGCTTTCTTAGGCGGCGAGGCGGCGAAGGCACGCGCTGCTTTGCTAGGCGCCGAAGGCACGCAGCGCTTCCTTAGTTTGCCAGGCAGCGAAGAGATGGAGCGCTTTGCTTGCTGGCCAGGCAGCGAACAGGCGCCGTGCTTTGCTTTCTGCCAGGCAGTGAATACACGCAGCGGTCTGCTTTTCTGCGAGGCACTGAACACATGCAGCGTTTAGTTTGCGAGGCGGCGAAGAGACGCGGCGCTTTGCTTCTTGAGAGGGAGCGAAGAGGCGCAGCGTTTCCTTAGTTTGTGAGGCATGCAAGAGATGCAGCGGTGTGCTCGTCTGCGAGGCGTCGAAGAGACGCAGCAGCTAGTTAGCTGGCCATGTGGCGAAGAGAGGCGACGCTTTGCTTTTGGCGATGCAGTGAAGAGACGCAGCGGTTTGCTTGTTGGGCAGGCAGCGAAGAGACGCGGCAGTTGGCATGCTGCCGAGGCGGCGAGCAGATCGAGTGCTTTGCTTGTTGGTGAGGCAGCGAAGAGATGCAGCGGTTTGCTTGTTGGTGAGGCAGCGAAGAGATTCAGCAGTCTCCTTGTTTGTGACACAGCCAACATGCCCAGTGGTTGCTCATTGTGCGAGGCAGCGAAGAGATGCAGCACTTTGCTTGTGCACCAGGTGGCGCAGTGGCATGGCGGATGGCTTTTTCGCCTGCAGGCGAAGCGAGGCAGCACTTTACTAGTTGGCGAGGCAGCGAAGAGACGCAGCAGGCTGCTTGTTTGTGAGACAGCCAACATGCACAGTGGTTAGCTATTGTGCGAGGCAGCGAATCACCGCCGAGCAAATCGCTTTGTGCGTTCGCCGCCTCGCTGCCTAGCAAAGCGTCGACTGCCTTGGGCGCCTAGCAAAGCTCCGCGTGCCGTTGCCGCCAAGCAAAGCGCCGTGTTCCTTCGGCACCTAGCAAAGAAGTGCCTGCGTTGGGTGCCTCGCCGCATCGCAGCCTAGCAAAGCACTGCGTGCCTTCGGCGGCTGGCAAAGCACTGCGTGCCTTCGCCGCCTCACACAGCGCTGCGTGCCTTCGGCGCCTGGCAAAGCAGCGCGTGCCTTCGCCGCCTCGCCGCCTAAGAAAGCGCCGCGTCCCTTCTCGCCCTCGCCGCCTAGCAAAGCGCCGTGTCCCTTCGCCGCCTCGCCGCCCAGCAAAGCTCCGCGTGCCGTCGCCGCCAAGCAAAGCGCCGTGTTCCTTCGGCACCTAGCAAAGAAGTGCCTGCGTTGGGCGCCTCGCCGCATCGCAGCCTAGCAAAGCACTGCGTGCCTTCGCCGCCTCACACAGCGCTGCGTGCCTTCGGCGCCTGGCAAAGCAGCGCGTGCCTTCGCCGCCTCGCCGCCTAAGAAAGCGTCGCGTCCCTTCTCGCCCTCGCCGCCTAGCAAAGCGCCGTGTCCCTTCGCCGCCTCGCCGCCCAGCAAAGCTCCGCGTGCCGTCGCCGCCAAGCAAAGCGCCGTGTTCCTTCGGCACCTAGCAAAGAAGTGCCTGCGTTGGGCGCCTCGCCGCATCGCAGCCTAGCAAAGCGCTGCGTGCCTTCGGCGCCTGGCAAAGCAGCGCGTGCCTTCGCCGCCTCGCCGCCTAAGAAAGCGCCGCGTCCCTTCTCGCCCTCGCCGCCTAGCAAAGCGCCGTGTCCCTTCGCCGCCTCGCCGCCCAGCAAAGCTCCGCGTGCCGTCGCCGCCAAGCAAAGCGCCGTGTTCCTTCGGCACCTAGCAAAGAAGTGCCTGCGTTGGGCGCCTTGCCGCATTGCAGCCTAGCAAAGCGCTGCGTGCCTTCGGCGGCTGGCAAAGCAGTGCGTGCCTTCGCCGCCTCACACAGCGCTGCGTGCCTTCGGCGCCTGGCAAAGCAGCGCGTGCCTTCGCCGCCTCGCCGCCTAAGAAAGCGCCGCGTCCCTTCTCGCCCTCGCCGCCTAGCAAAGCGCCGTGTCCCTTCGCCGCCTCGCCGCCCAGCAAAGCTCCGCGTGCCGTCGCCGCCAAGCAAAGCGCCGTGTTCCTTCGGCACCTAGCAAAGAAGTGCCTGCGTTGGGCGCCTCGCCGCATCGCAGCCTAGCAAAGCGCTGCGTGCCTTCGGCGCCTGGCAAAGCAGCGCGTGCCTTCGCCGCCTCGCCGCCTAAGAAAGCGCCGCGTCCCTTCTCGCCCTCGCCGCCTAGCAAAGCGCCGTGTCCCTTCGCCGCCTCGCCGCCCAGCAAAGCTCCGCGTGCCGTCGCCGCCAAGCAAAGCGCCGTGTTCCTTCGGCACCTAGCAAAGAAGTGCCTGCGTTGGGCGCCTCGCCGCATCGCAGCCTGGCAAAGCACTGCGTGCCTTCGGCGGCTGGCAAAACAGCGCGTGCCTTCGGCGCCTGGCAAAGCAGCACGTGCCTTCGCCGCCTCGCCGCCTAAGAAAGCGCTGCATCCCTTTTCGCCCTCGCCGCCCAACAAAGCGCCCTGTCCCTTCGCCGTCTCCCCAATCGCTTCGTCCCTTCGCCGCCTCGCCACCTAGCAAAGCGCTGCTTGCCCTCGCCGCCTCACATAGCGCTGCGTCCCTTCGCCGCCTCGCCGCTTAGCAAACGCCGTAGTAGCGCCGAAGGGACATGGCGCTTTTGTAGGCGCCGAAGGCACGTGGCGCTTTGCTAAGGCACGAGGCAGCGAAGGCACGCAGCCATTTGATCGTGGTCGACGGGCTCGGGCGCCTTGCTAGGCGGCGAAGGCACGCGCTGCTTTGCCAGGCGCCCAAGGACGCAGCGCTGTGCGAGGCGGCGAGGGCTCGCAGTGCTTTACCAGGCACCGAAGGCACGCAGTGCTTTGCCAGGCGCCGAAGGCACGCAGCGCTGTAGGAGGCGGCGAGGGCACACAGTGCTTTGCTAGGCGGCGAGCGGACGTGGAGCTTTGCTAGGCAGCGAAGGGTGAGGACGCTTTGCTAGGCGCTTTGCTAGGCGGCGAAGGCACGAAGCGATTTGGGAGGCGAGGCGGCGAAGGCACACGGCGCTTTGCTAGGCGGCGAGGGCGAGGAGGCACGCAGCGCTTTCTTAGGCGGCGAGGCGGCGAAGGCACGCGCTGCTTTGCTAGGCGCCGAAGGCACGCAGCGCTTCCTTAGTTTGCCAGGCAGCGAAGAGATGGAGCGCTTTGCTTGCTGGCCAGGCAGCGAACAGGCGCCGTGCTTTGCTTTCTGCCAGGCAGCGAATACACGCAGCGGTCTGCTTTTCTGCGAGGCACTGAACACATGCAGCGTTTAGTTTGCGAGGCGGCGAAGAGACGCGCCGCTTTGCTTCTTGAGAGGGAGCGAAGAGGCGCAGCGTTTCCTTAGTTTGCGAGGCATGCAAGAGATGCAGCGGTGTGCTCGTCTGCGAGGCGTCGAAGAGACGCAGCAGCTAGTTAGCTGGCCATGTGGCGAAGAGAGGCGACGCTTTGCTTTTGGCGATGCAGTGAAGAGACGCAGCGGTTTGCTTGTTGGGCAGGCAGCGAAGAGACGCGGCAGTTGGCATGCTGCCGAGGCGGCGAGCAGATCGAGTGCTTTGCTTGTTGGCGAGGCAGCGAAGAGATGCAGCGGTTTGCTTGTTGGCGAGGCAGCGAAGAGATTCAGCAGTCTCCTTGTTTGTGACACAGCCAACATGCCCAGTGGTTGCTCATTGTGCGAGGCAGCGAAGAGATGCAGCACTTTGCTTGTGCACCAGGTGGCGCAGTGGCCTCGCAGATGGCTTTTTCGCCTGCAGGCGAAGCGAGGCAGCACTTTGCTAGTTGGCGAGGCAGCGAAGAGACGCAGCAGGCTGCTTGTTTGTGAGACAGCCAACATGCACAGTGGTTAGCTATTGTGCGAGGCAGCGAATCACCGCCGAGCAAATCGCTTTGTGCGTTCGCCGCCTCGCTGCCTAGCAAAGCGTCGACTGCCTTGGGCGCCTAGTAAAGCTCCGCGTGCGGTCGCCGCCAAGCAAAGCGCCGTGTTCCTTCGGCACCTAGCAAAGAAGTGCCTGCGTTGGGCGCCTCGCCGCATCGCAGCCTAGCAAAGCACTGCGTGCCTTCGGCGCCTGGCAAAGCAGCGCGTGCCTTCGCCGCCTCGCCGCCTAAGAAAGCGCCGCGTCCCTTCTCGCCCTCGCCGCCTAGCAAAGCGCCGTGTCCCTTCGCCGCCTCGCCGCCCAGCAAAGCTCCGCGTGCCGTCGCTGCCAAGCAAAGCGCCGTGTTCCTTCGGCACCTAGCAAAGAAGTGCCTGCGTTGGGCGCCTCGCCGCATTGCAGCCTAGCAAAGCGCTGCGTGCCTTCGGCGCCTGGCAAAGCAGTGCGTGCCTTCGCCGCCTCACACAGCGCTGCGTGCCTTCGGCGCCTGGCAAAGCAGCGCGTGCCTTCGCCGCCTCGCCGCCTAAGAAAGCGCCGCGTCCCTTCTCGCCCTCGCCGCCTACCAAAGCGCCGTGTCCCTTCGCCGCCTCGCCGCCCAGCAAAGCTCCGCGTGCCGTCGCCGCCAAGCAAAGCGCCGTGTTCCTTCGGCACCTAGCAAAGAAGTGCCTGCGTTGGGCGCCTCGCCGCATCGCAGCCTAGCAAAGCACTGCGTGCCTTCGGCGCCTGGCAAAGCAGCGCGTGCCTTCGCCGCCTCGCCGCCTAAGAAAGCGCCGTGTCCCTTCTCGCCCTCGCCGCCTAGCAAAGCGCCGTGTCCCTTCGCCGCCTCGCCGCCCAGCAAAGCTCCGCGTGCCGTCGCCGCCAAGCAAAGCGCCGTGTTCCTTCGGCACCTAGCAAAGAAGTGCCTGCGTTCGGCGCCTCGCCGCATCGCAGCCTAGCAAAGCACTGCGTGCCTTCGCCGCCTCACACAGCGCTGCGTGCCTTCGGCGCCTGGCAAAGCAGCGCGTGCCTTCGCCGCCTCGCCTCCTAAGAAAGCGCCGCGTCCCTTCTCGCCCTCGCCGCCTAGCAAAGCGCCGTGTCCCTTTGCCGCCTCGCCGCCCAGCAAAGCTCCGCGTGCCGTCGCCGCCAAGCAAAGCGCCGTGTTCCTTCGGCACCTAGCAAAGAAGTGCCTGCGTTGGGCGCCTCGCCGCATCGCAGCCTGGCAAAGCACTGCGTGCCTTCGCCGCCTCACACAGCGCTGCGTGCCTTCGGCGCCTGGCAAAGCAGCGCGTGCCTTCGCCGCCTCGCCGCCTAAGAAAGCGCCGCGTCCCTTCTCGCCCTCGCCGCCTAGCAAAGCGCCGTGTCCCTTCGCCGCCTCGCCGCCCAGCAAAGCTCCGCGTGCCGTCGCCGCCAAGCAAAGCGCCGTGTTCCTTCGGCACCTAGCAAAGAAGTGCCTGCGTTGGGCGCCTCGCCGCATCGCAGCCTAGCAAATCCCTGCGTGCCTTCGGCGCCTGGCAAAGCAGCGCGTGCCTTCGCCGCCTCGCCGCCTAAGAAAGCGCCGCGTCCCTTCTCGCCCTCGCCGCCTAGCAAAGCGCCGTGTCCCTTCGCCGCCTCGCCGCCCAGCAAAGCTCCGCGTGCCGTCGCCGCCAAGCAAAGCGCCGTGTTCCTTCGGCACCTAGCAAAGAAGTGCCTGCGTTCGGCGCCTCGCCGCATCGCAGCCTGGCAAAGCACTGCGTGCCTTCGGCACCTGGCAAAGCAGCGCGTGCCTTCGCCGCCTCGCCGCCTAAGAAAGCGCCGCATCCCTTCTCGCCCTCGCCGCCTAGCAAAGCGCCGTGTCCCTTCGCCGCCTCGCCGCCCAGCAAAGCTCCGCGTGCCGTTGCCGCCAAGCAAAGCGCCGTGTTCCTTCGGCACCTAGCAAAGAAGTGCCTGCGTTGGGCGCCTCGCCGCATCGCAGCCTGGCAAAGCACTGCGTGCCTTCGCCGCCTCACACAGCGCTGCGTGCCTTCGGCGCCTGGCAAAGCAGCGCGTGCCTTCGCCGCCTCGCCGCCTAAGAAAGCGCTGCGTCCCTTTTCGCCCTCGCCGCCCAACAAAGCGCCCTGTCCCTTCGCCGCCTCCCCAATCGCTTCGTCCCTTCGCCGCCTCGCCGCCTAGCAAAGCGCTGCTTGCCCTCGCCGCCTCACACAGCGCTGCGTCCCTTCGCCGCCTCGCCGCTTAGCAAACGCCGTAGTAGCGCCGAAGGGACACGGCGCTTTTGTAGGCGCCGAAGGCACGTGGCGCTTTGCTAAGGCACGAGGCAGCGAAGGCACGCAGCCATTTGATCGTGGTCGACGGGCTCGGGCGCCTTGCTAGGCGGCGAAGGCACGCGCTGCTTTGCCAGGCGCCCAAGGACGCAGCGCTGTGCGAGGCGGCGAGGGCTCGCAGTGCTTTACCAGGCGCCGAAGGCACGCAGTGCTTTGCCAGGCGCCGAAGGCACGCAGCGCTGTAGGAGGCGGCGAGGGCACACAGTGCTTTGCTAGGCGGCGAGCGGACGTGGAGCTTTGCTAGGCAGCGAAGGGTGAGGACGCTTTGCTAGGCGCTTTGCTAGGCGGCGAAGGCACGAAGCGATTTGGGAGGCGAGGCGGCGAAGGCACACGGCGCTTTGCTAGGCGGCGAGGGCGAGGAGGCACGCAGCGCTTTCTTAGGCGGCGAGGCGGCGAAGGCACGCGCTGCTTTGCTAGGCGCCGAAGGCACGCAGCGCTTCCTTAGTTTGCCAGGCAGCGAAGAGATGGAGCGCTTTGCTTGCTGGCCAGGCAGCGAACAGGCGCCGTGCTTTGCTTTCTGCCAGGCAGCGAATACACGCAGCGGTCTGCTTTTCTGCGAGGCACTGAACACATGCAGCGTTTAGTTTGCGAGGCGGCGAAGAGACGCGCCGCTTTGCTTCTTGAGAGGGAGCGAAGAGGCGCAGCGTTTCCTTAGTTTGCGAGGCATGCAAGAGATGCAGCGGTGTGCTCGTCTGCGAGGCGTCGAAGAGACGCAGCAGCTAGTTAGCTGGCCATGTGGCGAAGAGAGGCGACGCTTTGCTTTTGGCGATGCAGTGAAGAGACGCAGCGGTTTGCTTGTTGGGCAGGCAGCGAAGAGACGCGGCAGTTGGCATGCTGCCGAGGCGGCGAGCAGATCGAGTGCTTTGCTTGTTGGCGAGGCAGCGAAGAGATGCAGCGGTTTGCTTGTTGGCGAGGCAGCGAAGAGATTCAGCAGTCTCCTTGTTTGTGAGACAGCCAACATGCCCAGTGGTTGCTCATTGTGCGAGGCAGCGAAGAGATGCAGCACTTTGCTTGTGCACCAGGTGGCGCAGTGGCCTCGCAGATGGCTTTTTCGCCTGCAGGCGAAGCGAGGCAGCACTTTGCTAGTTGGCGAGGCAGCGAAGAGACGCAGCAGGCTGCTTGTTTGTGAGACAGCCAACATGCACAGTGGTTAGCTATTGTGCGAGGCAGCGAATGACCGCCGAGCAAATCGCTTTGTGCGTTCGCCGCCTCGCTGCCTAGCAAAGCGCTGCGTGCCTTCGCCGCCTGGCAAAGCACTGCGTGCCTTCGCCGCCTCACACAGCGCTGCGTGCCTTCGGCGCCTGGCAAAGCAGCGCGTGCCTTCGCCGCCTCGCCGCCTAAGAAAGCGCCGCGTCCCTTCTCGCCCTCGCCGCCTAGCAAAGCGCCGTGTCCCTTCGCCGCCTCGCCGCCCAGCAAAGCTCCGCGTGCCGTCGCCGCCAAGCAAAGCGCTGTGTTCCTTCGGCACCTAGCAAAGAAGTGCCTGCGTTGGGCGCCTCGCCGCATCGCAGCCTAGCAAAGCGCTGCGTGCCTTCGGCGGCTGGCAAAGCAGTGCGTGCCTTCGCCGCCTCACACAGCGCTGCGTGCCTTCGGCACCTGGCAAAGCAGCGCGTGCCTTCGCCGCCTCGCCGCCTAAGAAAGCGCCGCATCCCTTCTCGCCCTCGCCGCCTAGCAAAGCGCCGTGTCCCTTTGCCGCCTCGCCGCCCAGCAAAGCTCCGCGTGCCGTCGCCGCCAAGCAAAGCGCCGTGTTCCTTCGGCACCTAGCAAAGAAGTGCCTGCGTTGGGCGCCTCGCCGCATCGCAGCCTGGCAAAGCACTGCGTGCCTTCGGCGCCTAGCAAAGCAGCGCGTGCCTTTGCCGCCTCGCCGCCTAGCAAAGCGCCGCGTCCCTTCTCGCCCTCGCCGCCTAGCAAAGCGCCGTGTCCCTTCGCCGCCTCGCCGCCCAGCAAAGCTCCGCGTGCCGTCGCCGCCAAGCAAAGCGCCGTGTTCCTTCGGCACCTAGCAAAGAAGTGCCTGCGTTCGGCGCCTCGCCGCATCGCAGCCTAGCAAAGCGCTGCGTGCCTTCGCCGCCTCACACAGCGCTGCGTGCCTTCGGCGCCTGGCAAAGCAGCGCGTGCCTTCGCCGCCTCGCCGCCTAAGAAAGCGCTGCGTCCCTTTTCGCCCTCGCCGCCCAACAAAGCGCCCTGTCCCTTCGCCGCCTCCCCAATCGCTTCGTCCCTTCGCCGCCTCGCCACCTAGCAAAGCGCTGCTTGCCCTCGCCGCCTCACACAGCGCTGCGTCCCTTCGCCGCCTCGCCGCTTAGCAAACGCCGTAGTAGCGCCGAAGGGACACGGCGCTTTTGTAGGCGCCGAAGGCACGTGGCGCTTTGCTAAGGCACGAGGCAGCGAAGGCACGCAGCCATTTGATCGTGGTCGACGGGCTCGGGCGCCTTGCTAGGCGGCGAAGGCACGCGCTGCTTTGCCAGGCGCCCAAGGACGCAGCGCTGTGCGAGGCGGCGAGGGCTCGCAGTGCTTTACCAGGCGCCGAAGGCACGCAGTGCTTTGCCAGGCGCCGAAGGCACGCAGCGCTGTAGGAGGCGGCGAGGGCACACAGTGCTTTGCTAGGCGGCGAGCGGACGTGGAGCTTTGCTAGGCAGCGAAGGGTGAGGACGCTTTGCTAGGCGCTTTGCTAGGCGGCGAAGGCACGAAGCGATTTGGGAGGCGAGGCGGCGAAGGCACACGGCGCTTTGCTAGGCGGCGAGGGCGAGGAGGCACGCAGCGCTTTCTTAGGCGGCGAGGCGGCGAAGGCACGCGCTGCTTTGCTAGGCGCCGAAGGCACGCAGCGCTTCCTTAGTTTGCCAGGCAGCGAAGAGATGGAGCGCTTTGCTTGCTGGCCAGGCAGCGAACAGGCGCCGTGCTTTGCTTTCTGCCAGGCAGCGAATACACGCAGCGGTCTGCTTTTCTGCGAGGCACTGAACACATGCAGCGTTTAGTTTGCGAGGCGGCGAAGAGACGCGGCGCTTTGCTTCTTGAGAGGGAGCGAAGAGGCGCAGCGTTTCCTTAGTTTGTGAGGCATGCAAGAGATGCAGCGGTGTGCTCGTCTGCGAGGCGTCGAAGAGACGCAGCAGCTAGTTAGCTGGCCATGTGGCGAAGAGAGGCGACGCTTTGCTTTTGGCGATGCAGTGAAGAGACGCAGCGGTTTGCTTGTTGGGCAGGCAGCGAAGAGATGCGGCGGTTGGCATGCTGCCGAGGCGGCGAGCAGATCGAGTGCTTTGCTTGTTGGTGAGGCAGCGAAGAGATGCAGCGGTTTGCTTGTTGGTGAGGCAGCGAAGAGATTCAGCAGTCTCCTTGTTTGTGACACAGCCAACATGCCCAGTGGTTGCTCATTGTGCGAGGCAGCGAAGAGATGCAGCACTTTGCTTGTGCACCAGGTGGCGCAGTGGCATGGCGGATGGCTTTTTCGCCTGCAGGCGAAGCGAGGCAGCACTTTACTAGTTGGCGAGGCAGCGAAGAGACGCAGCAGGCTGCTTGTTTGTGAGACAGCCAACATGCACAGTGGTTAGCTATTGTGCGAGGCAGCGAATCACCGCCGAGCAAATCGCTTTGTGCGTTCGCCGCCTCGCTGCCTAGCAAAGCGTCGACTGCCTTGGGCGCCTAGCAAAGCTCCGCGTGCCGTTGCCGCCAAGCAAAGCGCCGTGTTCCTTCGGCACCTAGCAAAGAAGTGCCTGCGTTGGGTGCCTCGCCGCATCGCAGCCTAGCAAAGCACTGCGTGCCTTCGGCGGCTGGCAAAGCACTGCGTGCCTTCGCCGCCTCACACAGCGCTGCGTGCCTTCGGCGCCTGGCAAAGCAGCGCGTGCCTTCGCCGCCTCGCCGCCTAAGAAAGCGCCGCATCCCTTCTCGCCCTCGCCGCCTAGCAAAGCGCCGTGTCGCTTCGCCGCCTCGCCGCCCAGCAAAGCTCCGCGTGCCGTCGCCGCCAAGCAAAGCGCCGTGTTCCTTCGGCACCTAGCAAAGAAGTGCCTGCGTTGGGCGCCTCGCCGCATCGCAGCCTAGCAAAGCACTGCGTGCCTTCGCCGCCTCACACAGCGCTGCGTGCCTTCGGCGCCTGGCAAAGCAGCGCGTGCCTTCGCCGCCTCGCCGCCTAAGAAAGCGTCGCGTCCCTTCTCGCCCTCGCCGCCTAGCAAAGCGCCGTGTCCCTTCGCCGCCTCGCCGCCCAGCAAAGCTCCGCGTGCCGTCGCCGCCAAGCAAAGCGCCGTGTTCCTTCGGCACCTAGCAAAGAAGTGCCTGTGTTGGGCGCCTCGCCGCATCGCAGCCTAGCAAAGCGCTGCGTGCCTTCGGCGCCTGGCAAAGCAGCGCGTGCCTTCGCCGCCTCGCCGCCTAAGAAAGCGCCGCGTCCCTTCTCGCCCTCGCCGCCTAGCAAAGCGCCGTGTCCCTTCGCCGCCTCGCCGCCCAGCAAAGCTCCGCGTGCCGTCGCCGCCAAGCAAAGCACCGTGTTCCTTCGGCACCTAGCAAAGAAGTGCCTGCGTTGGGCGCCTCGCCGCATTGCAGCCTAGCAAAGCGCTGCGTGCCTTCGGCGGCTGGCAAAGCAGTGCGTGCCTTCGCCGCCTCACACAGCGCTGCGTGCCTTCGGCGCCTGGCAAAGCAGCGCGTGCCTTCGCCGCCTCGCCGCCTAAGAAAGCGCCGCGTCCCTTCTCGCCCTCGCCGCCTAGCAAAGCGCCGTGTCCCTTCGCCGCCTCGCCGCCCAGCAAAGCTCCGCGTGCCGTCGCCGCCAAGCAAAGCGCCGTGTTCCTTCGGCACCTAGCAAAGAAGTGCCTGCGTTGGGCGCCTCGCCGCATCGCAGCCTAGCAAAGCGCTGCGTGCCTTCGGCGCCTGGCAAAGCAGCGCGTGCCTTCGCCGCCTCGCCGCCTAAGAAAGCGCTGCGTCCCTTTTCGCCCTCGCCGCCCAACAAAGCGCCCTGTCCCTTCGCCGCCTCCCCAATCGCTTCGTCCCTTCGCCGCCTCGCCACCTAGCAAAGCGCTGCTTGCCCTCGCCGCCTCACACAGCGCTGCGTCCCTTCGCCGCCTCGCCGCTTAGCAAACGCCGTAGTAGCGCCGAAGGGACACGGCGCTTTTGTAGGCGCCGAAGGCACGTGGCGCTTTGCTAAGGCACGAGGCAGCGAAGGCACGCAGCCATTTGATCGTGGTCGACGGGCTCGGGCGCCTTGCTAGGCGGCGAAGGCACGCGCTGCTTTGCCAGGCGCCCAAGGACGCAGCGCTGTGCGAGGCGGCGAGGGCTCGCAGTGCTTTACCAGGCGCCGAAGGCACGCAGTGCTTTGCCAGGCGCCGAAGGCACGCAGCGCTGTAGGAGGCGGCGAGGGCACACAGTGCTTTGCTAGGCGGCGAGCGGACGTGGAGCTTTGCTAGGCAGCGAAGGGTGAGGACGCTTTGCTAGGCGCTTTGCTAGGCGGCGAAGGCACGAAGCGATTTGGGAGGCGAGGCGGCGAAGGCACACGGCGCTTTGCTAGGCGGCGAGGGCGAGGAGGCACGCAGCGCTTTCTTAGGCGGCGAGGCGGCGAAGGCACGCGCTGCTTTGCTAGGCGCCGAAGGCACGCAGCGCTTCCTTAGTTTGCCAGGCAGCGAAGAGATGGAGCGCTTTGCTTGCTGGCCAGGCAGCGAACAGGCGCCGTGCTTTGCTTTCTGCCAGGCAGCGAATACACGCAGCGGTCTGCTTTTCTGCGAGGCACTGAACACATGCAGCGTTTAGTTTGCGAGGCGGCGAAGAGACGCGCCGCTTTGCTTCTTGAGAGGGAGCGAAGAGGCGCAGCGTTTCCTTAGTTTGCGAGGCATGCAAGAGATGCAGCGGTGTGCTCGTCTGCGAGGCGTCGAAGAGACGCAGCAGCTAGTTAGCTGGCCATGTGGCGAAGAGAGGCGACGCTTTGCTTTTGGCGATGCAGTGAAGAGACGCAGCGGTTTGCTTGTTGGGCAGGCAGCGAAGAGACGCGGCAGTTGGCATGCTGCCGAGGCGGCGAGCAGATCGAGTGCTTTGCTTGTTGGCGAGGCAGCGAAGAGATGCAGCGGTTTGCTTGTTGGCGAGGCAGCGAAGAGATTCAGCAGTCTCCTTGTTTGTGAGACAGCCAACATGCCCAGTGGTTGCTCATTGTGCGAGGCAGCGAAGAGATGCAGCACTTTGCTTGTGCACCAGGTGGCGCAGTGGCCTCGCAGATGGCTTTTTCGCCTGCAGGCGAAGCGAGGCAGCACTTTGCTAGTTGGCGAGGCAGCGAAGAGACGCAGCAGGCTGCTTGTTTGTGAGACAGCCAACATGCACAGTGGTTAGCTATTGTGCGAGGCAGCGAATGACCGCCGAGCAAATCGCTTTGTGCGTTCGCCGCCTCGCTGCCTAGCAAAGCGCTGCGTGCCTTCGCCGCCTGGCAAAGCACTGCGTGCCTTCGCCGCCTCACACAGCGCTGCGTGCCTTCGGCGCCTGGCAAAGCAGCGCGTGCCTTCGCCGCCTCGCCGCCTAAGAAAGCGCCGCGTCCCTTCTCGCCCTCGCCGCCTAGCAAAGCGCCGTGTCCCTTCGCCGCCTCGCCGCCCAGCAAAGCTCCGCGTGCCGTCGCCGCCAAGCAAAGCGCCGTGTTCCTTCGGCACCTAGCAAAGAAGTGCCTGTGTTGGGCGCCTCGCCGCATTGCAGCCTAGCAAAGCGCTGCGTGCCTTCGGCGGCTGGCAAAGCAGTGCGTGCCTTCGCCGCCTCACACAGCGCTGCGTGCCTTCGGCGCCTGGCAAAGCAGCGCGTGCCTTCGCCGCCTCGCCGCCTAAGAAAGCGCTGCGTCCCTTTTCGCCCTCGCCGCCCAACAAAGCGCCCTGTCCCTTCGCCGCCTCCCCAATCGCTTCGTCCCTTCGCCGCCTCGCCACCTAGCAAAGCGCTGCTTGCCCTCGCCGCCTCACACAGCGCTGCGTCCCTTCGCCGCCTCGCCGCTTAGCAAACGCCGTAGTAGCGCCGAAGGGACACGGCGCTTTTGTAGGCGCCGAAGGCACGTGGCGCTTTGCTAAGGCACGAGGCAGCGAAGGCACGCAGCCATTTGATCGTGGTCGACGGGCTCGGGCGCCTTGCTAGGCGGCGAAGGCACGCGCTGCTTTGCCAGGCGCCCAAGGACGCAGCGCTGTGCGAGGCGGCGAGGGCTCGCAGTGCTTTACCAGGCGCCGAAGGCACGCAGTGCTTTGCCAGGCGCCGAAGGCACGCAGCGCTGTAGGAGGCGGCGAGGGCACACAGTGCTTTGCTAGGCGGCGAGCGGACGTGGAGCTTTGCTAGGCAGCGAAGGGTGAGGACGCTTTGCTAGGCGCTTTGCTAGGCGGCGAAGGCACGAAGCGATTTGGGAGGCGAGGCGGCGAAGGCACACGGCGCTTTGCTAGGCGGCGAGGGCGAGGAGGCACGCAGCGCTTTCTTAGGCGGCGAGGCGGCGAAGGCACGCGCTGCTTTGCTAGGCGCCGAAGGCACGCAGCGCTTCCTTAGTTTGCCAGGCAGCGAAGAGATGGAGCGGTTTGCTTGCTGGCCAGGCAGCGAACAGGCGCCGTGCTTTGCTTTCTGCCAGGCAGCGAATACACGCAGCGGTCTGCTTTTCTGCGAGGCACTGAACACATGCAGCGTTTAGTTTGCGAGGCGGCGAAGAGACGCGCCGCTTTGCTTCTTGAGAGGGAGCGAAGAGGCGCAGCGTTTCCTTAGTTTGCGAGGCATGCAAGAGATGCAGCGGTGTGCTCGTCTGCGAGGCGTCGAAGAGACGCAGCAGCTAGTTAGCTGGCCATGTGGCGAAGAGAGGCGACGCTTTGCTTTTGGCGATGCAGTGAAGAGACGCAGCGGTTTGCTTGTTGGGCAGGCAGCGAAGAGATGCGGCGGTTGGCATGCTGCCGAGGCGGCGAGCAGATCGAGTGCTTTGCTTGTTGGTGAGGCAGCGAAGAGATGCAGCAGTTTGCTTGTTGGCGAGGCAGCGAAGAGACGCAGCAGGCTGCTTGTTTGTGAGACAGCCAACATGCACAGTGGTTAGCTATTGTGCGAGGCAGCGAATCACCGCCGAGCAAATCGCTTTGTGCGTTCGCCGCCTCGCTGCCTAGCAAAGCGTCGTCTGCCTTGGGCGCCTAGCAAAGCTCCGCGTGCCGTCGCCGCCAAGCAAAGCGCCGTGTTCCTTCGGCACCTAGCAAAGAAGTGCCTGCGTTGGGCGCCTCGCCGCATCGCAGCCTAGCAAAGCACTGCGTGCCTTCGGCGCCTGGCAAAGCACTGCGTGCCTTCGCCGCCTCACACAGCGCTGCGTGCCTTCGGCGCCTGGCAAAGCAGCGCGTGCCTTCGCCGCCTGCCCGCCTAAGAAAGCGCCACGTCCCTTCTCGCCCTCGCCGCCTAGCAAAGCGCCGTGTCCCTTCGCCGCCTCGCCGCCCAGCAAAGCTCCGCGTGCCGTCGCCGCCAAGCAAAGCGCCGTGTTCCTTCGGCACCTAGCAAAGAAGTGCCTGCGTTGGGCGCCTCGCCGCATCGCAGCCTAGCAAATCCCTGCGTGCCTTCGGCGCCTGGCAAAGCAGCGCGTGCCTTCGCCGCCTCGCCGCCTAAGAAAGCGCCGCGTCCCTTCTCGCCCTCGCCGCCTAGCAAAGCGCCGTGTCCCTTCGCCGCCTCGCCGCCCAGCAAAGCTCCGCGTGCCGTCGCCGCCAAGCAAAGCGCCGTGTTCCTTCGGCACCTAGCAAAGAAGTGCCTGCGTTGGGCGCCTCGCCGCATCGCAGCCTGGCAAAGCACTGCGTGCCTTCGGCGGCTGGCAAAGCAGCGCGTGCCTTCGCCGCCTCGCCGCCTAAGAAAGCGCCGCATCCCTTCTCGCCCTCGCCGCCTAGCAAAGCGCCGTGTCCCTTCGCCGCCTCGCCGCCCAGCAAAGCTCCGCGTGCCGTTGCCGCCAAGCAAAGCGCCGTGTTCCTTCGGCACCTAGCAAAGAAGTGCCTGCGTTGGGCGCCTCGCCGCATCGCAGCCTGGCAAAGCACTGCGTGCCTTCGCCGCCTCACACAGCGCTGCGTGCCTTCGGCGCCTGGCAAAGCAGCGCGTGCCTTCGCCGCCTCGCCGCCTAAGAAAGCGCTGCGTCCCTTTTCGCCCTCGCCGCCCAACAAAGCGCCCTGTCCCTTCGCCGCCTCCCCAATCGCTTCGTCCCTTCGCCGCCTCGCCACCTAGCAAAGCGCTGCTTGCCCTCGCCGCCTCACACAGCGCTGCGTCCCTTCGCCGCCTCGCCGCTTAGCAAACGCCGTAGTAGCGCCGAAGGGACACGGCGCTTTTGTAGGCGCCGAAGGCACGTGGCGCTTTGCTAAGGCACGAGGCAGCGAAGGCACGCAGCCATTTGATCGTGGTCGACGGGCTCGGGCGCCTTGCTAGGCGGCGAAGGCACGCGCTGCTTTGCCAGGCGCCCAAGGACGCAGCGCTGTGCGAGGCGGCGAGGGCTCGCAGTGCTTTACCAGGCGCCGAAGGCACGCAGTGCTTTGCCAGGCGCCGAAGGCACGCAGCGCTGTAGGAGGCGGCGAGGGCACACAGTGCTTTGCTAGGCGGCGAGCGGACGTGGAGCTTTGCTAGGCAGCGAAGGGTGAGGACGCTTTGCTAGGCGCTTTGCTAGGCGGCGAAGGCACGAAGCGATTTGGGAGGCGAGGCGGCGAAGGCACACGGCGCTTTGCTAGGCGGCGAGGGCGAGGAGGCACGCAGCGCTTTCTTAGGCGGCGAGGCGGCGAAGGCACGCGCTGCTTTGCTAGGCGCCGAAGGCACGCAGCGCTTCCTTAGTTTGCCAGGCAGCGAAGAGATGGAGCGGTTTGCTTGCTGGCCAGGCAGCGAACAGGCGCCGTGCTTTGCTTTCTGCCAGGCAGCGAATACACGCAGCGGTCTGCTTTTCTGCGAGGCACTGAACACATGCAGCGTTTAGTTTGCGAGGCGGCGAAGAGACGCGCCGCTTTGCTTCTTGAGAGGGAGCGAAGAGGCGCAGCGTTTCCTTAGTTTGCGAGGCATGCAAGAGATGCAGCGGTGTGCTCGTCTGCGAGGCGTCGAAGAGACGCAGCAGCTAGTTAGCTGGCCATGTGGCGAAGAGAGGCGACGCTTTGCTTTTGGCGATGCAGTGAAGAGACGCAGCGGTTTGCTTGTTGGGCAGGCAGCGAAGAGACGCGGCGGTTGGCATGCTGCCGAGGCGGCGAGCAGATCGAGTGCTTTGCTTGTTGGTGAGGCAGCGAAGAGATGCAGCGGTCTGCTTGTTGGCGAGGCAGCGAAGAGATTCAGCAGTCTCCTTGTTTGTGACACAGCCAACATGCCCAGTGGTTGCTCATTGTGCGAGGCAGCGAAGAGATGCAGCACTTTGCTTGTGCACCAGGTGGCGCAGTGGCATGGCGGATGGCTTTTTCGCCTGCAGGCGAAGCGAGGCAGCACTTTGCTAGTTGGCGAGGCAGCGAAGAGACGCAGCAGGCTGCTTGTTTGTGAGACAGCCAACATGCACAGTGGTTAGGTATTGTGCGAGGCAGCGAATCACCGCGGAGCAAATCGCTTTGTGCGTTCGCCGCCTCGCTGCCTAGCAAAGCGTCGTCTGCCTTGGGCGCCTAGCAAAGCTGCGCGTGCCGTCGCCGCCAAGCAAAGCGCCGTGTTCCTTCGGCACCTAGCAAAGAAGTGCCTGCGTTCGGCGCCTCGCCGCATCGCAGCCTAGCAAAGCGCTGCGTGCCTTCGGCGGCTGGCAAAGCACTGCGTGCCTTCGCCGCCTCACACAGCGCTGCGTGCCTTCGGCGCCTGGCAAAGCAGCGCGTGCCTTCGCCGCCTCGCCGCCTAAGAAAGCGCCGCGTCCCTTCTCGCCCTCGCCGCCTAGCAAAGCGCCGTGTCCCTTCGCCGCCTCGCCGCCCAGCAAAGCTCCGCGTGCCGTCGCCGCCAAGCAAAGCGCCGTGTTCCTTCGGCACCTAGCAAAGAAGTGCCTGTGTTGGGCGCCTCGCCGCATCGCAGCCTAGCAAAGCGCTGCGTGCCTTCGGCGCCTGGCAAAGCAGCGCGTGCCTTCGCCGCCTCGCCGCCTAAGAAAGCGCCGCGTCCCTTCTCACCCTCGCCGCCTAGCAAAGCGCCGTGTCCCTTCGCCGCCTCGCCGCCCAGCAAAGCTCCGCGTGCCGTCGCCGCCAAGCAAAGCGCCGTGTTCCTTCGGCACCTAGCAAAGAAGTGCCTGCGTTGGGCGCCTCGCCGCATCGCAGCCTGGCAAAGCACTGCGTGCCTTCGGCACCTGGCAAAGCAGCGCGTGCCTTCGGCGCCTGGCAAAGCAGCGCGTGCCTTCGCCGCCTCGCCGCCTAAGAAAGCGCTGCGTCCCTTTTCGCCCTCGCCGCCCAACAAAGCGCCCTGTCCCTTCGCCGTCTCCCCAATCGCTTCGTCCCTTCGCCGCCTCGCCACCTAGCAAAGCGCTGCTTGCCCTCGCCGCCTCACATAGCGCTGCGTCCCTTCGCCGCCTCGCCGCTTAGCAAACGCCGTAGTAGCGCCGAAGGGACACGGCGCTTTTGTAGGCGCCGAAGGCACGTGGCGCTTTGCTAAGGCACGAGGCAGCGAAGGCACGCAGCCATTTGATCGTGGTCGACGGGCTCGGGCGCCTTGCTAGGCGGCGAAGGCACGCGCTGCTTTGCCAGGCGCCCAAGGATGCAGCGCTGTGCGAGGCGGCGAGGGCTCGCAGTGCTTTACCAGGCGCCGAAGGCACGCAGTGCTTTGCCAGGCGCCGAAGGCACGCAGCGCTGTAGGAGGCGGCGAGGGCACACAGTGCTTTGCTAGGCGGCGAGCGGACGTGGAGCTTTGCTAGGCAGCGAAGGGTGAGGACGCTTTGCTAGGCGCTTTGCTAGGCGGCGAAGGCACGAAGCGATTTGGGAGGCGAGGCGGCGAAGGCACACGGCGCTTTGCTAGGCGGCGAGGGCGAGGAGGCACGCAGCGCTTTCTTAGGCGGCGAGGCGGCGAAGGCACGCGCTGCTTTGCTAGGCGCCGAAGGCACGCAGCGCTTCCTTAGTTTGCCAGGCAGCGAAGAGATGGAGCGCTTTGCTTGCTGGCCAGGCAGCGAACAGGCGCCGTGCTTTGCTTTCTGCCAGGCAGCGAATACACGCAGCGGTCTGCTTTTCTGCGAGGCACTGAACACATGCAGCGTTTAGTTTGCGAGGCGGCGAAGAGACGCGGCGCTTTGCTTCTTGAGAGGGAGCGAAGAGGCGCAGCGTTTCCTTAGTTTGCGAGGCATGCAAGAGATGCAGCGGTGTGCTCGTCTGCGAGGCGTCGAAGAGACGCAGCAGCTAGTTAGCTGGCCATGTGGCGAAGAGAGGCGACGCTTTGCTTTTGGCGATGCAGTGAAGAGACGCAGCGGTTTGCTTGTTGGGCAGGCAGCGAAGAGACGCGGCAGTTGGCATGCTGCCGAGGCGGCGAGCAGATCGAGTGCTTTGCTTGTTGGCGAGGCAGCGAAGAGATGCAGCGGTTTGCTTGTTGGCGAGGCAGCGAAGAGATTCAGCAGTCTCCTTGTTTGTGAGACAGCCAACATGCCCAGTGGTTGCTCATTGTGCGAGGCAGCGAAGAGATGCAGCACTTTGCTTGTGCACCAGGTGGCGCAGTGGCCTCGCAGATGGCTTTTTCGCCTGCAGGCGAAGCGAGGCAGCACTTTGCTAGTTGGCGAGGCAGCGAAGAGACGCAGCAGGCTGCTTGTTTGTGAGACAGCCAACATGCACAGTGGTTAGCTATTGTGCGAGGCAGCGAATGACCGCCGAGCAAATCGCTTTGTGCGTTCGCCGCCTCGCTGCCTAGCAAAGCGCTGCGTGCCTTCGCCGCCTGGCAAAGCACTGCGTGCCTTCGCCGCCTCACACAGCGCTGCGTGCCTTCGGCGCCTGGCAAAGCAGCGCGTGCCTTCGCCGCCTCGCCGCCTAAGAAAGCGCCGCGTCCCTTCTCGCCCTCGCCGCCTAGCAAAGCGCCGTGTCCCTTCGCCGCCTCGCCGCCCAGCAAAGCTCCGCGTGCCGTCGCCGCCAAGCAAAGCGCCGTGTTCCTTCGGCACCTAGCAAAGAAGTGCCTGCGTTGGGCGCCTCGCCGCATCGCAGCCTAGCAAAGCGCTGCGTGCCTTCGGCGGCTGGCAAAGCAGTGCGTGCCTTCGCCGCCTCACACAGCGCTGCGTGCCTTCGGCGCCTGGCAAAGCAGCGCGTGCCTTCGCCGCCTCGCCGCCTAAGAAAGCGCTGCGTCCCTTTTCGCCCTCGCCGCCCAACAAAGCGCCCTGTCCCTTCGCCGCCTCCCCAATCGCTTCGTCCCTTCGCCGCCTCGCCACCTAGCAAAGCGCTGCTTGCCCTCGCCGCCTCACACAGCGCTGCGTCCCTTCGCCGCCTCGCCGCTTAGCAAACGCCGTAGTAGCGCCGAAGGGACACGGCGCTTTTGTAGGCGCCGAAGGCACGTGGCGCTTTGCTAAGGCACGAGGCAGCGAAGGCACGCAGCCATTTGATCGTGGTCGACGGGCTCGGGCGCCTTGCTAGGCGGCGAAGGCACGCGCTGCTTTGCCAGGCGCCCAAGGACGCAGCGCTGTGCGAGGCGGCGAGGGCTCGCAGTGCTTTACCAGGCGCCGAAGGCACGCAGTGCTTTGCCAGGCGCCGAAGGCACGCAGCGCTGTAGGAGGCGGCGAGGGCACACAGTGCTTTGCTAGGCGGCGAGCGGACGTGGAGCTTTGCTAGGCAGCGAAGGGTGAGGACGCTTTGCTAGGCGCTTTGCTAGGCGGCGAAGGCACGAAGCGATTTGGGAGGCGAGGCGGCGAAGGCACACGGCGCTTTGCTAGGCGGCGAGGGCGAGGAGGCACGCAGCGCTTTCTTAGGCGGCGAGGCGGCGAAGGCACGCGCTGCTTTGCTAGGCGCCGAAGGCACGCAGCGCTTCCTTAGTTTGCCAGGCAGCGAAGAGATGGAGCGCTTTGCTTGCTGGCCAGGCAGCGAACAGGCGCCGTGCTTTGCTTTCTGCCAGGCAGCGAATACACGCAGCGGTCTGCTTTTCTGCGAGGCACTGAACACATGCAGCGTTTAGTTTGCGAGGCGGCGAAGAGACGCGCCGCTTTGCTTCTTGAGAGGGAGCGAAGAGGCGCAGCGTTTCCTTAGTTTGCGAGGCATGCAAGAGATGCAGCGGTGTGCTCGTCTGCGAGGCGTCGAAGAGACGCAGCAGCTAGTTAGCTGGCCATGTGGCGAAGAGAGGCGACGCTTTGCTTTTGGCGATGCAGTGAAGAGACGCAGCGGTTTGCTTGTTGGGCAGGCAGCGAAGAGACGCGGCGGTTGGCATGCTGCCGAGGCGGCGAGCAGATCGAGTGCTTTGCTTGTTGGTGAGGCAGCGAAGAGATGCAGCGGTTTGCTTGTTGGCGAGGCAGCGAAGAGATTCAGCAGTCTCCTTGTTTGTGACACAGCCAACATGCCCAGTGGTTGCTCATTGTGCGAGGCAGCGAAGAGATGCAGCACTTTGCTTGTGCACCAGGTGGCGCAGTGGCCTCGCGGATGGCTTTTTCGCCTGCAGGCGAAGCGAGGCAGCACTTTGCTAGTTGGCGAGGCAGCGAAGAGACGCAGCAGGCTGCTTGTTTGTGAGACAGCCAACATGCACAGTGGTTAGCTATTGTGCGAGGCAGCGAATCACCGCCGAGCAAATCGCTTTGTGCGTTCGCCGCCTCGCTGCCTAGCAAAGCGTCGTCTGCCTTGGGCGCCTAGCAAAGCTCCGCGTGCCGTCGCCGCCAAGCAAAGCGCCGTGTTCCTTCGGCACCTAGCAAAGAAGTGCCTGCGTTGGGCGCCTCGCCGCATCGCAGCCTAGCAAAGCACTGCGTGCCTTCGGCGCCTGGCAAAGCACTGCGTGCCTTCGCCGCCTCACACAGCGCTGCGTGCCTTCGGCGCCTGGCAAAGCAGCGCGTGCCTTCGCCGCCTGCCCGCCTAAGAAAGCGCCACGTCCCTTCTCGCCCTCGCCGCCTAGCAAAGCGCCGTGTCCCTTCGCCGCCTCGCCGCCCAGCAAAGCTCCGCGTGCCGTCGCCGCCAAGCAAAGCGCCGTGTTCCTTCGGCACCTAGCAAAGAAGTGCCTGCGTTGGGCGCCTCGCCGCATCGCAGCCTAGCAAATCCCTGCGTGCCTTCGGCGGCTGGCAAAGCAGCGCGTGCCTTCGCCGCCTCGCCGCCTAAGAAAGCGCCGCATCCCTTCTCGCCCTCGCCGCCTAGCAAAGCGCCGTGTCCCTTCGCCGCCTCGCCGCCCAGCAAAGCTCCGCGTGCCGTTGCCGCCAAGCAAAGCGCCGTGTTCCTTCGGCACCTAGCAAAGAAGTGCCTGCGTTGGGCGCCTCGCCGCATCGCAGCCTGGCAAAGCACTGCGTGCCTTCGCCGCCTCACACAGCGCTGCGTGCCTTCGGCGCCTGGCAAAGCAGCGCGTGCCTTCGCCGCCTCGCCGCCTAAGAAAGCGCTGCATCCCTTTTCGCCCTCGCCGCCCAACAAAGCGCCCTGTCCCTTCGCCGCCTCCCCAATCGCTTCGTCCCTTCGCCGCCTCGCCACCTAGCAAAGCGCTGCTTGCCCTCGCCGCCTCACACAGCGCTGCGTCCCTTCGCCGCCTCGCCGCTTAGCAAACGCCGTAGTAGCGCCGAAGGGACACGGCGCTTTTGTAGGCGCCGAAGGCACGTGGCGCTTTGCTAAGGCACGAGGCAGCGAAGGCACGCAGCCATTTGATCGTGGTCGACGGGCTCGGGCGCCTTGCTAGGCGGCGAAGGCACGCGCTGCTTTGCCAGGCGCCCAAGGACGCAGCGCTGTGCGAGGCGGCGAGGGCTCGCAGTGCTTTACCAGGCGCCGAAGGCACGCAGTGCTTTGCCAGGCGCCGAAGGCACGCAGCGCTGTAGGAGGCGGCGAGGGCACACAGTGCTTTGCTAGGCGGCGAGCGGACGTGGAGCTTTGCTAGGCAGCGAAGGGTGAGGACGCTTTGCTAGGCGCTTTGCTAGGCGGCGAAGGCACGAAGCGATTTGGGAGGCGAGGCGGCGAAGGCACACGGCGCTTTGCTAGGCGGCGAGGGCGAGGAGGCACGCAGCGCTTTCTTAGGCGGCGAGGCGGCGAAGGCACGCGCTGCTTTGCTAGGCGCCGAAGGCACGCAGCGCTTCCTTAGTTTGCCAGGCAGCGAAGAGATGGAGCGGTTTGCTTGCTGGCCAGGCAGCGAACAGGCGCCGTGCTTTGCTTTCTGCCAGGCAGCGAATACACGCAGCGGTCTGCTTTTCTGCGAGGCACTGAACACATGCAGCGTTTAGTTTGCGAGGCGGCGAAGAGACGCGGCGCTTTGCTTCTTGAGAGGGAGCGAAGAGGCGCAGCGTTTCCTTAGTTTGCGAGGCATGCAAGAGATGCAGCGGTGTGCTCGTCTGCGAGGCGTCGAAGAGACGCAGCAGCTAGTTAGCTGGCCATGTGGCGAAGAGAGGCGACGCTTTGCTTTTGGCGATGCAGTGAAGAGACGCAGCGGTTTGCTTGTTGGGCAGGCAGCGAAGAGACGCGGCGGTTGGCATGCTGCCGAGGCGGCGAGCAGATCGAGTGCTTTGCTTGTTGGTGAGGCAGCGAAGAGATGCAGCGGTCTGCTTGTTGGCGAGGCAGCGAAGAGATTCAGCAGTCTCCTTGTTTGTGACACAGCCAACATGCCCAGTGGTTGCTCATTGTGCGAGGCAGCGAAGAGATGCAGCACTTTGCTTGTGCACCAGGTGGCGCAGTGGCATGGCGGATGGCTTTTTCGCCTGCAGGCGAAGCGAGGCAGCACTTTGCTAGTTGGCGAGGCAGCGAAGAGACGCAGCAGGCTGCTTGTTTGTGAGACAGCCAACATGCACAGTGGTTAGGTATTGTGCGAGGCAGCGAATCACCGCGGAGCAAATCGCTTTGTGCGTTCGCCGCCTCGCTGCCTAGCAAAGCGTCGTCTGCCTTGGGCGCCTAGCAAAGCTGCGCGTGCCGTCGCCGCCAAGCAAAGCGCCGTGTTCCTTCGGCACCTAGCAAAGAAGTGCCTGCGTTCGGCGCCTCGCCGCATCGCAGCCTAGCAAAGCGCTGCGTGCCTTCGGCGGCTGGCAAAGCACTGCGTGCCTTCGCCGCCTCACACAGCGCTGCGTGCCTTCGGCGCCTGGCAAAGCAGCGCGTGCCTTCGCCGCCTCGCCGCCTAAGAAAGCGCCGCGTCCCTTCTCGCCCTCGCCGCCTAGCAAAGCGCCGTGTCCCTTCGCCGCCTCGCCGCCCAGCAAAGCTCCGCGTGCCGTCGCCGCCAAGCAAAGCGCCGTGTTCCTTCGGCACCTAGCAAAGAAGTGCCTGCGTTGGGCGCCTCGCCGCATCGCAGCCTAGCAAAGCGCTGCGTGCCTTCGGCGCCTGGCAAAGCAGCGCGTGCCTTCGCCGCCTCGCCGCCTAAGAAAGCGCCGCGTCCCTTCTCACCCTCGCCGCCTAGCAAAGCGCCGTGTCCCTTCGCCGCCTCGCCGCCCAGCAAAGCTCCGCGTGCCGTCGCCGCCAAGCAAAGCGCCGTGTTCCTTCGGCACCTAGCAAAGAAGTGCCTGCGTTGGGCGCCTCGCCGCATCGCAGCCTGGCAAAGCACTGCGTGCCTTCGGCACCTGGCAAAGCAGCGCGTGCCTTCGGCGCCTGGCAAAGCAGCGCGTGCCTTCGCCGCCTCGCCGCCTAAGAAAGCGCTGCGTCCCTTTTCGCCCTCGCCGCCCAACAAAGCGCCCTGTCCCTTCGCCGCCTCCCCAATCGCTTCGTCCCTTCGCCGCCTCGCCACCTAGCAAAGCGCTGCTTGCCCTCGCCGCCTCACACAGCGCTGCGTCCCTTCGCCGCCTCGCCGCTTAGCAAACGCCGTAGTAGCGCCGAAGGGACACGGCGCTTTTGTAGGCGCCGAAGGCACGTGGCGCTTTGCTAAGGCACGAGGCAGCGAAGGCACGCAGCCATTTGATCGTGGTCGACGGGCTCGGGCGCCTTGCTAGGCGGCGAAGGCACGCGCTGCTTTGCCAGGCGCCCAAGGACGCAGCGCTGTGCGAGGCGGCGAGGGCTCGCAGTGCTTTACCAGGCGCCGAAGGCACGCAGTGCTTTGCCAGGCGCCGAAGGCACGCAGCGCTGTAGGAGGCGGCGAGGGCACACAGTGCTTTGCTAGGCGGCGAGCGGACGTGGAGCTTTGCTAGGCAGCGAAGGGTGAGGACGCTTTGCTAGGCGCTTTGCTAGGCGGCGAAGGCACGAAGCGATTTGGGAGGCGAGGCGGCGAAGGCACACGGCGCTTTGCTAGGCGGCGAGGGCGAGGAGGCACGCAGCGCTTTCTTAGGCGGCGAGGCGGCGAAGGCACGCGCTGCTTTGCTAGGCGCCGAAGGCACGCAGCGCTTCCTTAGTTTGCCAGGCAGCGAAGAGATGGAGCGCTTTGCTTGCTGGCCAGGCAGCGAACAGGCGCCGTGCTTTGCTTTCTGCCAGGCAGCGAATACACGCAGCGGTCTGCTTTTCTGCGAGGCACTGAACACATGCAGCGTTTAGTTTGCGAGGCGGCGAAGAGACGCGCCGCTTTGCTTCTTGAGAGGGAGCGAAGAGGCGCAGCGTTTCCTTAGTTTGCGAGGCATGCAAGAGATGCAGCGGTGTGCTCGTCTGCGAGGCGTCGAAGAGACGCAGCAGCTAGTTAGCTGGCCATGTGGCAAAGAGAGGCGACGCTTTGCTTTTGGCGATGCAGTGAAGAGACGCAGCGGTTTGCTTGTTGGGCAGGCAGCGAAGAGACGCGGCGGTTGGCATGCTGCCGAGGCGGCGAGCAGATCGAGTGCTTTGCTTGTTGGTGAGGCAGCGAAGAGATGCAGTGGTTTGCTTGTTGGCGAGGCAGCGAAGAGATTCAGCAGTCTCCTTGTTTGTGACACAGCCAACATGCCCAGTGGTTGCTCATTGTGCGAGGCAGCGAAGAGATGCAGCACTTTGCTTGTGCACCAGGTGGCGCAGTGGCATGGCGGATGGCTTTTTCGCCTGCAGGCGAAGCGAGGCAGCACTTTGCTAGTTGGCGAGGCAGCGAAGAGACGCAGCAGGCTGCTTGTTTGTGAGACAGCCAACATGCACAGTGGTTAGCTATTGTGCGAGGCAGCGAATCACCGCCGAGCAAATCGCTTTGTGCGTTCGCCGCCTCGCTGCCTAGCAAAGCGTCGTCTGCCTTGGGCGCCTAGCAAAGCTGCGCGTGCCGTCGCCGCCAAGCAAAGCGCCGTGTTCCTTCGGCACCTAGCAAAGAAGTGCCTGCGTTCGGCGCCTCGCCGCATCGCAGCCTAGCAAAGCGCTGCGTGCCTTCGCCGCCTGGCAAAGCACTGCGTGCCTTCGCCGCCTCACACAGCGCTGCGTGCCTTCGGCGCCTGGCAAAGCAGCGCGTGCCTTCGCCGCCTCGCCGCCTAAGAAAGCGCCGTGTCCCTTCTCGCCCTCGCCGCCTAGCAAAGCGCCGTGTCCCTTCGCCGCCTCGCCGCCCAGCAAAGCTCCGCGTGCCGTCGCCGCCAAGCAAAGCGCCGTGTTCCTTCGGCACCTAGCAAAGAAGTGCCTGCGTTGGGCGCCTCGCCGCATCGCAGCCTAGCAAAGCGCTGCGTGCCTTCGCCGCCTGGCAAAGCACTGCGTGCCTTCGCCGCCTCACACAGCGCTGCGTGCCTTCGGCGCCTGGCAAAGCAGCGCGTGCCTTCGCCGCCTCGCCGCCTAAGAAAGCGTCGCGTCCCTTCTCGCCCTCGCCGCCTAGCAAAGCGCCGTGTCCCTTCGCCGCCTCGCCGCCCAGCAAAGCTCCGCGTGCCGTCGCCGCCAAGCAAAGCGCCGTGTTCCTTCGGCACCTAGCAAAGAAGTGCCTGCGTTCAGCGCCTCGCCGCATCGCAGCCTAGCAAAGCGCTGCGTGCCTTCGGCGCCTGGCAAAGCAGCGCGTGCCTTCGCCGCCTCGCCGCCTAAGAAAGCGCCGCGTCCCTTCTCGCCCTCGCCGCCTAGCAAAGCGCCGTGTCCCTTCGCCGCCTCGCCGCCCAGCAAAGCTCCGCGTGCCGTCGCCGCCAAGCAAAGCGCCGTGTTCCTTCGGCACCTAGCAAAGAAGTGCCTGCGTTGGGCGCCTCGCCGCATCGCAGCCTAGCAAAGCGCTGCGTGCCTTCAGCGCCTGGCAAAGCAGCGCGTGCCTTCGCCGCCTCGCCGCCTAAGAAAGCGCCGCGTCCCTTCTCGCCCTCGCCGCCTAGCAAAGCGCCGTGTCCCTTCGCCGCCTCGCCGCCTAAGAAAGCGCCGTGTCCCTTCTCGCCCTCGCCGCCTAGCAAAGCGCCGTGTCCCTTCGCCGCCTCGCCGCCCAGCAAAGCTCCGCGTGCCGTCGCCGCCAAGCAAAGCGCCGTGTTCCTTCGGCACCTAGCAAAGAAGTGCCTGCGTTGGGCGCCTCGCCGCATCGCAGCCTGGCAAAGCACTGCGTGCCTTCGGCACCTGGCAAAGCAGCGCGTGCCTTCGGCGCCTGGCAAAGCAGCGCGTGCCTTCGCCGCCTCGCCGCCTAAGAAAGCGCTGCGTCCCTTTTCGCCCTCGCCGCCCAACAAAGCGCCCTGTCCCTTCGCCGCCTCCCCAATCGCTTCGTCCCTTCGCCGCCTCGCCGCCTAGCAAAGCGCTGCTTGCCCTCGCCGCCTCACACAGCGCTGCGTCCCTTCGCCGCCTCGCCGCTTAGCAAACGCCGTAGTAGCGCCGAAGGGACACGGCGCTTTTGTAGGCGCCGAAGGCACGTGGCGCTTTGCTAAGGCACGAGGCAGCGAAGGCACGCAGCCATTTGATCGTGGTCGACGGGCTCGGGCGCCTTGCTAGGCGGCGAAGGCACGCGCTGCTTTGCCAGGCGCCCAAGGACGCAGCGCTGTGCGAGGCGGCGAGGGCTCGCAGTGCTTTACCAGGCGCCGAAGGCACGCAGTGCTTTGCCAGGCGCCGAAGGCACGCAGCGCTGTAGGAGGCGGCGAGGGCACACAGTGCTTTGCTAGGCGGCGAGCGGACGTGGAGCTTTGCTAGGCAGCGAAGGGTGAGGACGCTTTGCTAGGCGCTTTGCTAGGCGGCGAAGGCACGAAGCGATTTGGGAGGCGAGGCGGCGAAGGCACACGGCGCTTTGCTAGGCGGCGAGGGCGAGGAGGCACGCAGCGCTTTCTTAGGCGGCGAGGCGGCGAAGGCACGCGCTGCTTTGCTAGGCGCCGAAGGCACGCAGCGCTTCCTTAGTTTGCCAGGCAGCGAAGAGATGGAGCGCTTTGCTTGCTGGCCAGGCAGCGAACAGGCGCCGTGCTTTGCTTTCTGCCAGGCAGCGAATACACGCAGCGGTCTGCTTTTCTGCGAGGCACTGAACACATGCAGCGTTTAGTTTGCGAGGCGGCGAAGAGACGCGCCGCTTTGCTTCTTGAGAGGGAGCGAAGAGGCGCAGCGTTTCCTTAGTTTGCGAGGCATGCAAGAGATGCAGCGGTGTGCTCGTCTGCGAGGCGTCGAAGAGACGCAGCAGCTAGTTAGCTGGCCATGTGGCGAAGAGAGGCGACGCTTTGCTTTTGGCGATGCAGTGAAGAGACGCAGCGGTTTGCTTGTTGGGCAGGCAGCGAAGAGACGCGGCGGTTGGCATGCTGCCGAGGCGGCGAGCAGATCGAGTGCTTTGCTTGTTGGTGAGGCAGCGAAGAGATGCAGCGGTTTGCTTGATGGTGAGGCAGCGAAGAGATTCAGCAGTCTCCTTGTTTGTGACACAGCCAACATGCCCAGTGGTTGCTCATTGTGCGAGGCAGCGAAGAGATGCAGCACTTTGCTTGTGCACCAGGTGGCGCAGTGGCCTCGCGGATGGCTTTTTCGCCTGCAGGCGAAGCGAGGCAGCACTTTGCTAGTTGGCGAGGCAGCGAAGAGACGCAGCAGGCTGCTTGTTTGTGAGACAGCCAACATGCACAGTGGTTAGCTATTGTGCGAGGCAGCGAATCACCGCCGAGCAAATCGCTTTGTGCGTTCGCCGCCTCGCTGCCTAGCAAAGCGCTGCGTGCCTTCGCCGCCTGGCAAAGCACTGCGTGCCTTCGCCGCCTCACACAGCGCTGCGTGCCTTCGGCGCCTGGCAAAGCAGCGCGTGCCTTCGCCGCCTCGCCGCCTAAGAAAGCGCCGCATCCCTTCTCGCCCTCGCCGCCTAGCAAAGCGCCGTGTCCCTTCGCCGCCTCGCCGCCCAGCAAAGCTCCGCGTGCCGTCGCCGCCAAGCAAAGCGCCGTGTTCCTTCGGCGCTTAGCAAAGCGCCGTGTTCCTTCGCTGCCTCGCCGCCTAAGAAAGCGCTGCGTCCCTTTTCGCCCTCGCCGCCCAACAAAGCGCCCTGTCCCTTCGCCGCCTCCCCAATCGCTTCGTCCCTTCGCCGCCTCGCCACCTAGCAAAGCGCTGCTTGCCCTCGCCGCCTCACACAGCGCTGCGTCCCTTCGCCGCCTCGCCGCTTAGCAAACGCCGTAGTAGCGCCGAAGGGACACGGCGCTTTTGTAGGCGCCGAAGGCACGTGGCGCTTTGCTAAGGCACGAGGCAGCGAAGGCACGCAGCCATTTGATCGTGGTCGACGGGCTCGGGCGCCTTGCTAGGCGGCGAAGGCACGCGCTGCTTTGCCAGGCGCCCAAGGACGCAGCGCTGTGCGAGGCGGCGAGGGCTCGCAGTGCTTTACCAGGCGCCGAAGGCACGCAGTGCTTTGCCAGGCGCCGAAGGCACGCAGCGCTGTAGGAGGCGGCGAGGGCACACAGTGCTTTGCTAGGCGGCGAGCGGACGTGGAGCTTTGCTAGGCAGCGAAGGGTGAGGACGCTTTGCTAGGCGCTTTGCTAGGCGGCGAAGGCACGAAGCGATTTGGGAGGCGAGGCGGCGAAGGCACACGGCGCTTTGCTAGGCGGCGAGGGCGAGGAGGCACGCAGCGCTTTCTTAGGCGGCGAGGCGGCGAAGGCACGCGCTGCTTTGCTAGGCGCCGAAGGCACGCAGCGCTTCCTTAGTTTGCCAGGCAGCGAAGAGATGGAGCGCTTTGCTTGCTGGCCAGGCAGCGAACAGGCGCCGTGCTTTGCTTTCTGCCAGGCAGCGAATACACGCAGCGGTCTGCTTTTCTGCGAGGCACTGAACACATGCAGCGTTTAGTTTGCGAGGCGGCGAAGAGACGCGGCGCTTTGCTTCTTGAGAGGGAGCGAAGAGGCGCAGCGTTTCCTTAGTTTGCGAGGCATGCAAGAGATGCAGCGGTGTGCTCGTCTGCGAGGCGTCGAAGAGACGCAGCAGCTAGTTAGCTGGCCATGTGGCGAAGAGAGGCGACGCTTTGCTTTTGGCGATGCAGTGAAGAGACGCAGCGGTTTGCTTGTTGGGCAGGCAGCGAAGAGACGCGGCGGTTGGCATGCTGCCGAGGCGGCGAGCAGATCGAGTGCTTTGCTTGTTGGTGAGGCAGCGAAGAGATGCAGCGGTTTGCTTGTTGGCGAGGCAGCGAAGAGATTCAGCAGTCTCCTTGTTTGTGACACAGCCAACATGCCCAGTGGTTGCTCATTGTGCGAGGCAGCGAAGAGATGCAGCACTTTGCTTGTGCACCAGGTGGCGCAGTGGCCTCGCGGATGGCTTTTTCGCCTGCAGGCGAAGCGAGGCAGCACTTTACTAGTTGGCGAGGCAGCGAAGAGACGCAGCAGGCTGCTTGTTTGTGAGACAGCCAACATGCACAGTGGTTAGCTATTGTGCGAGGCAGCGAATGACCGCCGAGCAAATCGCTTTGTGCGTTCGCCGCCTCGCTGCCTAGCAAAGCGCTGCGTGCCTTCGCCGCCTGGCAAAGCACTGCGTGCCTTCGCCGCCTCACACAGCGCTGCGTGCCTTCGGCGCCTGGCAAAGCAGCGCGTGCCTTCGCCGCCTCGCCGCCTAAGAAAGCTCTGCGTCCCTTTTCGCCCTCGCCGCCCAACAAAGCGCCCTGTCCCTTCGCCGCCTCCCCAATCGCTTCGTCCCTTCGCCGCCTCGCCACCTAGCAAAGCGCTGCTTGCCCTCGCCGCCTCACACAGCGCTGCGTCCCTTCGCCGCCTCGCCGCTTAGCAAACGCCGTAGTAGCGCCGAAGGGACACGGCGCTTTTGTAGGCGCCGAAGGCACGTGGCGCTTTGCTAAGGCACGAGGCAGCGAAGGCACGCAGCCATTTGATTGTGGTCGACGGGCTCGGGCGCCTTGCTAGGCGGCGAAGGCACGCGCTGCTTTGCCAGGCGCCCAAGGACGCAGTGCTGTGCGAGGCGGCGAGGGCTCGCAGTGCTTTACCAGGCGCCGAAGGCACGCAGTGCTTTGCCAGGCGCCGAAGGCACGCAGCGCTGTAGGAGGCGGCGAGGGCACACAGTGCTTTGCTAGGCGGCGAGCGGACGTGGAGCTTTGCTAGGCAGCGAAGGGTGAGGACGCTTTGCTAGGCGCTTTGCTAGGCGGCGAAGGCACGAAGCGATTTGGGAGGCGAGGCGGCGAAGGCACACGGCGCTTTGCTAGGCGGCGAGGGCGAGGAGGCACGCAGCGCTTTCTTAGGCGGCGAGGCGGCGAAGGCACGCGCTGCTTTGCTAGGCGCCGAAGGCACGCAGCGCTTCCTTAGTTTGCCAGGCAGCGAAGAGATGGAGCGCTTTGCTTGCTGGCCAGGCAGCGAACAGGCGCCGTGCTTTGCTTTCTGCCAGGCAGCGAATACACGCAGCGGTCTGCTTTTCTGCGAGGCACTGAACACATGCAGCGTTTAGTTTGCGAGGCGGCGAAGAGACGCGCCGCTTTGCTTCTTGAGAGGGAGCGAAGAGGCGCAGCGTTTCCTTAGTTTGCGAGGCATGCAAGAGATGCAGCGGTGTGCTCGTCTGCGAGGCGTCGAAGAGACGCAGCAGCTAGTTAGCTGGCCATGTGGCGAAGAGAGGCGACGCTTTGCTTTTGGCGATGCAGTGAAGAGACGCAGCGGTTTGCTTGTTGGGCAGGCAGCGAAGAGACGCGGCGGTTGGCATGCTGCCGAGGCGGCGAGCAGATCGAGTGCTTTGCTTGTTGGTGAGGCAGCGAAGAGATGCAGCGGTTTGCTTGTTGGCGAGGCAGCGAAGAGATTCAGCAGTCTCCTTGTTTGTGACACAGCCAACATGCCCAGTGGTTGCTCATTGTGCGAGGCAGCGAAGAGATGCAGCACTTTGCTTGTGCACCAGGTGGCGCAGTGGCCTCGCGGATGGCTTTTTCGCCTGCAGGCGAAGCGAGGCAGCACTTTACTAGTTGGCGAGGCAGCGAAGAGACGCAGCAGGCTGCTTGTTTGTGAGACAGCCAACATGCACAGTGGTTAGCTATTGTGCGAGGCAGCGAATGACCGCCGAGCAAATCGCTTTGTGCGTTCGCCGCCTCGCTGCCTAGCAAAGCGCTGCGTGCCTTCGCCGCCTGGCAAAGCACTGCGTGCCTTCGCCGCCTCACACAGCGCTGCGTGCCTTCGGCGCCTGGCAAAGCAGCGCGTGCCTTCGCCGCCTCGCCGCCTAAGAAAGCTCTGCGTCCCTTTTCGCCCTCGCCGCCCAACAAAGCGCCCTGTCCCTTCGCCGCCTCCCCAATCGCTTCGTCCCTTCGCCGCCTCGCCACCTAGCAAAGCGCTGCTTGCCCTCGCCGCCTCACACAGCGCTGCGTCCCTTCGCCGCCTCGCCGCTTAGCAAACGCCGTAGTAGCGCCGAAGGGACACGGCGCTTTTGTAGGCGCCGAAGGCACGTGGCGCTTTGCTAAGGCACGAGGCAGCGAAGGCACGCAGCCATTTGATTGTGGTCGACGGGCTCGGGCGCCTTGCTAGGCGGCGAAGGCACGCGCTGCTTTGCCAGGCGCCCAAGGACGCAGTGCTGTGCGAGGCGGCGAGGGCTCGCAGTGCTTTACCAGGCGCCGAAGGCACGCAGTGCTTTGCCAGGCGCCGAAGGCACGCAGCGCTGTAGGAGGCGGCGAGGGCACACAGTGCTTTGCTAGGCGGCGAGCGGACGTGGAGCTTTGCTAGGCAGCGAAGGGTGAGGACGCTTTGCTAGGCGCTTTGCTAGGCGGCGAAGGCACGAAGCGATTTGGGAGGCGAGGCGGCGAAGGCACACGGCGCTTTGCTAGGCGGCGAGGGCGAGGAGGCACGCAGCGCTTTCTTAGGCGGCGAGGCGGCGAAGGCACGCGCTGCTTTGCTAGGCGCCGAAGGCACGCAGCGCTTCCTTAGTTTGCCAGGCAGCGAAGAGATGGAGCGCTTTGCTTGCTGGCCAGGCAGCGAACAGGCGCCGTGCTTTGCTTTCTGCCAGGCAGCGAATACACGCAGCGGTCTGCTTTTCTGCGAGGCACTGAACACATGCAGCGTTTAGTTTGCGAGGCGGCGAAGAGACGCGCCGCTTTGCTTCTTGAGAGGGAGCGAAGAGGCGCAGCGTTTCCTTAGTTTGCGAGGCATGCAAGAGATGCAGCGGTGTGCTCGTCTGCGAGGCGTCGAAGAGACGCAGCAGCTAGTTAGCTGGCCATGTGGCGAAGAGAGGCGACGCTTTGCTTTTGGCGATGCAGTGAAGAGACGCAGCGGTTTGCTTGTTGGGCAGGCAGCGAAGAGACGCGGCGGTTGGCATGCTGCCGAGGCGGCGAGCAGATCGAGTGCTTTGCTTGTTGGTGAGGCAGCGAAGAGATGCAGCGGTTTGCTTGTTGGCGAGGCAGCGAAGAGATTCAGCAGTCTCCTTGTTTGTGACACAGCCAACATGCCCAGTGGTTGCTCATTGTGCGAGGCAGCGAAGAGATGCAGCACTTTGCTTGTGCACCAGGTGGCGCAGTGGCCTCGCGGATGGCTTTTTCGCCTGCAGGCGAAGCGAGGCAGCACTTTGCTAGTTGGCGAGGCAGCGAAGAGACGCAGCAGGCTGCTTGTTTGTGAGACAGCCAACATGCACAGTGGTTAGCTATTGTGCGAGGCAGCGAATGACCGCCGAGCAAATCGCTTTGTGCGTTCGCCGCATCGCTGCCTAGCAAAGCGCTGCGTGCCTTCGCCGCCTGGCAAAGCACTGCGTGCCTTCGCCGCCTCACACAGCGCTGCGTGCCTTCGGCGCCTGGCAAAGCAGCGCGTGCCTTCGCCGCCTCGCCGCCTAAGAAAGCGCCGCGTCCCTTCTCGCCCTCGCCGCCTAGCAAAGCGCCGTGTCCCTTCGCCGCCTCGCCGCCCAGCAAAGCTCCGCGTGCCGTCGCCGCCAAGCAAAGCGCCGTGTTCCTTCGGCACCTAGCAAAGAAGTGCCTGCGTTCGGCGCCTCGCCGCATCACAGCCTAGCAAAGCGCTGCGTGCCTTCGGCGGCTGGCAAAGCAGTGCGTGCCTTCGCCGCCTCACACAGCGCTGCGTGCCTTCGGCACCTGGCAAAGCAGCGCGTGCCTTCGCCGCCTCGCCGCCTAAGAAAGCGCCGCATCCCTTCTCGCCCTCGCCGCCTAGCAAAGCGCCGTGTCCCTTTGCCGCCTCGCCGCCCAGCAAAGCTCCGCGTGCCGTCGCCGCCAAGCAAAGCGCCGTGTTCCTTCGGCACCTAGCAAAGAAGTGCCTGCGTTCGGCGCCTCGCCGCATCGCAGCCTAGCAAAGCGCTGCGTGCCTTCGGCGGCTGGCAAAGCAGTGCGTGCCTTCGCCGCCTCACACAGCGCTGCGTGCCTTCGGCACCTGGCAAAGCAGCGCGTGCCTTCGCCGCCTCGCCGCCTAAGAAAGCGCTGCGTCCCTTTTCGCCCTCGCCGCCCAACAAAGCGCCCTGTCCCTTCGCCGCCTCCCCAATCGCTTCGTCCCTTCGCCGCCTCGCCACCTAGCAAAGCGCTGCTTGCCCTCGCCGCCTCACACAGCGCTGCGTCCCTTCGCCGCCTCGCCGCTTAGCAAACGCCGTAGTAGCGCCGAAGGGACACGGCGCTTTTGTAGGCGCCGAAGGCACGTGGCGCTTTGCTAAGGCACGAGGCAGCGAAGGCACGCAGCCATTTGATTGTGGTCGACGGGCTCGGGCGCCTTGCTAGGCGGCGAAGGCACGCGCTGCTTTGCCAGGCGCCCAAGGACGCAGCGCTGTGCGAGGCGGCGAGGGCTCGCAGTGCTTTACCAGGCGCCGAAGGCACGCAGTGCTTTGCCAGGCGCCGAAGGCACGCAGCGCTGTAGGAGGCGGCGAGGGCACACAGTGCTTTGCTAGGCGGCGAGCGGACGTGGAGCTTTGCTAGGCAGCGAAGGGTGAGGACGCTTTGCTAGGCGCTTTGCTAGGCGGCGAAGGCACGAAGCGATTTGGGAGGCGAGGCGGCGAAGGCACACGGCGCTTTGCTAGGCGGCGAGGGCGAGGAGGCACGCAGCGCTTTCTTAGGCGGCGAGGCGGCGAAGGCACGCGCTGCTTTGCTAGGCGCCGAAGGCACGCAGCGCTTCCTTAGTTTGCCAGGCAGCGAAGAGATGGAGCGCTTTGCTTGCTGGCCAGGCAGCGAACAGGTGCCGTGCTTTGCTTTCTGCCAGGCAGCGAATACACGCAGCGGTCTGCTTTTCTGCGAGGCACTGAACACATGCAGCGTTTAGTTTGCGAGGCGGCGAAGAGACGCGCCGCTTTGCTTCTTGAGAGGGAGCGAAGAGGCGCAGCGTTTCCTTAGTTTGCGAGGCATGCAAGAGATGCAGCGGTGTGCTCGTCTGCGAGGCGTCGAAGAGACGCAGCAGCTAGTTAGCTGGCCATGTGGCAAAGAGAGGCGACGCTTTGCTTTTGGCGATGCAGTGAAGAGACGCAGCGGTTTGCTTGTTGGGCAGGCAGCGAAGAGACGCGGCGGTTGGCATGCTGCCGAGGCGGCGAGCAGATCGAGTGCTTTGCTTGTTGGTGAGGCAGCGAAGAGATGCAGCGGTTTGCTTGTTGGCGAGGCAGCGAAGAGATTCAGCAGTCTCCTTGTTTGTGACACAGCCAACATGCCCAGTGGTTGCTCATTGTGCGAGGCAGCGAAGAGATGCAGCACTTTGCTTGTGCACCAGGTGGCGCAGTGGCCTCGCGGATGGCTTTTTCGCCTGCAGGCGAAGCGAGGCAGCACTTTGCTAGTTGGCGAGGCAGCGAAGAGACGCAGCAGGCTGCTTGTTTGTGAGACAGCCAACATGCACAGTGGTTAGCTATTGTGCGAGGCAGCGAATCACCGCCGAGCAAATCGCTTTGTGCGTTCGCCGCCTCGCTGCCTAGCAAAGCGCTGCGTGCCTTCGCCGCCTGGCAAAGCACTGCGTGCCTTCGCCGCCTCACACAGCGCTGCGTGCCTTCGGCGCCTGGCAAAGCAGCGCGTGCCTTCGCCGCCTCGCCGCCTAAGAAAGCGCCGCATCCCTTCTCGCCCTCGCCGCCTAGCAAAGCGCCGTGTCCCTTCGCCGCCTCGCCGCCCAGCAAAGCTCCGCGTGCCGTCGCCGCCAAGCAAAGCGCCGTGTTCCTTCGGCGCTTAGCAAAGCGCCGTGTTCCTTCGCTGCCTCGCCGCCTAAGAAAGCGCTGCGTCCCTTTTCGCCCTCGCCGCCCAACAAAGCGCCCTGTCCCTTCGCCGCCTCCCCAATCGCTTCGTCCCTTCGCCGCCTCGCCACCTAGCAAAGCGCTGCTTGCCCTCGCCGCCTCACACAGCGCTGCGTCCCTTCGCCGCCTCGCCGCTTAGCAAACGCCGTAGTAGCGCCGAAGGGACACGGCGCTTTTGTAGGCGCCGAAGGCACGTGGCGCTTTGCTAAGGCACGAGGCAGCGAAGGCACGCAGCCATTTGATTGTGGTCGACGGGCTCGGGCGCCTTGCTAGGCGGCGAAGGCACGCGCTGCTTTGCCAGGCGCCCAAGGACGCAGTGCTGTGCGAGGCGGCGAGGGCTCGCAGTGCTTTACCAGGCGCCGAAGGCACGCAGTGCTTTGCCAGGCGCCGAAGGCACGCAGCGCTGTAGGAGGCGGCGAGGGCACACAGTGCTTTGCTAGGCGGCGAGCGGACGTGGAGCTTTGCTAGGCAGCGAAGGGTGAGGACGCTTTGCTAGGCGCTTTGCTAGGCGGCGAAGGCACGAAGCGATTTGGGAGGCGAGGCGGCGAAGGCACACGGCGCTTTGCTAGGCGGCGAGGGCGAGGAGGCACGCAGCGCTTTCTTAGGCGGCGAGGCGGCGAAGGCACGCGCTGCTTTGCTAGGCGCCGAAGGCACGCAGCGCTTCCTTAGTTTGCCAGGCAGCGAAGAGATGGAGCGCTTTGCTTGCTGGCCAGGCAGCGAACAGGCGCCGTGCTTTGCTTTCTGCCAGGCAGCGAATACACGCAGCGGTCTGCTTTTCTGCGAGGCACTGAACACATGCAGCGTTTAGTTTGCGAGGCGGCGAAGAGACGCGCCGCTTTGCTTCTTGAGAGGGAGCGAAGAGGCGCAGCGTTTCCTTAGTTTGCGAGGCATGCAAGAGATGCAGCGGTGTGCTCGTCTGCGAGGCGTCGAAGAGACGCAGCAGCTAGTTAGCTGGCCATGTGGCGAAGAGAGGCGACGCTTTGCTTTTGGCGATGCAGTGAAGAGACGCAGCGGTTTGCTTGTTGGGCAGGCAGCGAAGAGACGCGGCGGTTGGCATGCTGCCGAGGCGGCGAGCAGATCGAGTGCTTTGCTTGTTGGTGAGGCAGCGAAGAGATGCAGCGGTTTGCTTGTTGGCGAGGCAGCGAAGAGATTCAGCAGTCTCCTTGTTTGTGACACAGCCAACATGCCCAGTGGTTGCTCATTGTGCGAGGCAGCGAAGAGATGCAGCACTTTGCTTGTGCACCAGGTGGCGCAGTGGCCTCGCGGATGGCTTTTTCGCCTGCAGGCGAAGCGAGGCAGCACTTTGCTAGTTGGCGAGGCAGCGAAGAGACGCAGCAGGCTGCTTGTTTGTGAGACAGCCAACATGCACAGTGGTTAGCTATTGTGCGAGGCAGCGAATGACCGCCGAGCAAATCGCTTTGTGCGTTCGCCGCATCGCTGCCTAGCAAAGCGCTGCGTGCCTTCGCCGCCTGGCAAAGCACTGCGTGCCTTCGCCGCCTCACACAGCGCTGCGTGCCTTCGGCGCCTGGCAAAGCAGCGCGTGCCTTCGCCGCCTCGCCGCCTAAGAAAGCGCCGCGTCCCTTCTCGCCCTCGCCGCCTAGCAAAGCGCCGTGTCCCTTCGCCGCCTCGCCGCCCAGCAAAGCTCCGCGTGCCGTCGCCGCCAAGCAAAGCGCCGTGTTCCTTCGGCACCTAGCAAAGAAGTGCCTGCGTTCGGCGCCTCGCCGCATCACAGCCTAGCAAAGCGCTGCGTGCCTTCGGCGGCTGGCAAAGCAGTGCGTGCCTTCGCCGCCTCACACAGCGCTGCGTGCCTTCGGCACCTGGCAAAGCAGCGCGTGCCTTCGCCGCCTCGCCGCCTAAGAAAGCGCCGCATCCCTTCTCGCCCTCGCCGCCTAGCAAAGCGCCGTGTCCCTTTGCCGCCTCGCCGCCCAGCAAAGCTCCGCGTGCCGTCGCCGCCAAGCAAAGCGCCGTGTTCCTTCGGCACCTAGCAAAGAAGTGCCTGCGTTCGGCGCCTCGCCGCATCGCAGCCTAGCAAAGCGCTGCGTGCCTTCGGCGGCTGGCAAAGCAGTGCGTGCCTTCGCCGCCTCACACAGCGCTGCGTGCCTTCGGCACCTGGCAAAGCAGCGCGTGCCTTCGCCGCCTCGCCGCCTAAGAAAGCGCTGCGTCCCTTTTCGCCCTCGCCGCCCAACAAAGCGCCCTGTCCCTTCGCCGCCTCCCCAATCGCTTCGTCCCTTCGCCGCCTCGCCACCTAGCAAAGCGCTGCTTGCCCTCGCCGCCTCACACAGCGCTGCGTCCCTTCGCCGCCTCGCCGCTTAGCAAACGCCGTAGTAGCGCCGAAGGGACACGGCGCTTTTGTAGGCGCCGAAGGCACGTGGCGCTTTGCTAAGGCACGAGGCAGCGAAGGCACGCAGCCATTTGATTGTGGTCGACGGGCTCGGGCGCCTTGCTAGGCGGCGAAGGCACGCGCTGCTTTGCCAGGCGCCCAAGGACGCAGCGCTGTGCGAGGCGGCGAGGGCTCGCAGTGCTTTACCAGGCGCCGAAGGCACGCAGTGCTTTGCCAGGCGCCGAAGGCACGCAGCGCTGTAGGAGGCGGCGAGGGCACACAGTGCTTTGCTAGGCGGCGAGCGGACGTGGAGCTTTGCTAGGCAGCGAAGGGTGAGGACGCTTTGCTAGGCGCTTTGCTAGGCGGCGAAGGCACGAAGCGATTTGGGAGGCGAGGCGGCGAAGGCACACGGCGCTTTGCTAGGCGGCGAGGGCGAGGAGGCACGCAGCGCTTTCTTAGGCGGCGAGGCGGCGAAGGCACGCGCTGCTTTGCTAGGCGCCGAAGGCACGCAGCGCTTCCTTAGTTTGCCAGGCAGCGAAGAGATGGAGCGCTTTGCTTGCTGGCCAGGCAGCGAACAGGTGCCGTGCTTTGCTTTCTGCCAGGCAGCGAATACACGCAGCGGTCTGCTTTTCTGCGAGGCACTGAACACATGCAGCGTTTAGTTTGCGAGGCGGCGAAGAGACGCGCCGCTTTGCTTCTTGAGAGGGAGCGAAGAGGCGCAGCGTTTCCTTAGTTTGCGAGGCATGCAAGAGATGCAGCGGTGTGCTCGTCTGCGAGGCGTCGAAGAGACGCAGCAGCTAGTTAGCTGGCCATGTGGCAAAGAGAGGCGACGCTTTGCTTTTGGCGATGCAGTGAAGAGACGCAGCGGTTTGCTTGTTGGGCAGGCAGCGAAGAGACGCGGCGGTTGGCATGCTGCCGAGGCGGCGAGCAGATCGAGTGCTTTGCTTGTTGGTGAGGCAGCGAAGAGATGCAGCGGTTTGCTTGTTGGCGAGGCAGCGAAGAGATTCAGCAGTCTCCTTGTTTGTGACACAGCCAACATGCCCAGTGGTTGCTCATTGTGCGAGGCAGCGAAGAGATGCAGCACTTTGCTTGTGCACCAGGTGGCGCAGTGGCCTCGCGGATGGCTTTTTCGCCTGCAGGCGAAGCGAGGCAGCACTTTGCTAGTTGGCGAGGCAGCGAAGAGACGCAGCAGGCTGCTTGTTTGTGAGACAGCCAACATGCACAATGGTTAGCTATTGTGCGAGGCAGCGAATCACCGCCGAGCAAATCGCTTTGTGCGTTCGCCGCCTCGCTGCCTAGCAAAGCGTCGTCTGCCTTGGGCGCCTAGCAAAGCTGCGCGTGCCGTCGCCGCCAAGCAAAGCGCCGTGTTCCTTCGGCACCTAGCAAAGAAGTGCCTGCGTTCGGCGCCTCGCCGCATCGCAGCCTAGCAAAGCGCTGCGTGCCTTCGCCGCCTGGCAAAGCACTGCGTGCCTTCGCCGCCTCACACAGCGCTGCGTGCCTTCGGCACCTGGCAAAGCAGCGCGTGCCTTCGCCGCCTCGCCGCCTAAGAAAGCGCCGCGTCCCTTCTCACCCTCGCCGCCTAGCAAAGCGCCGTGTCCCTTCGCCGCCTCGCCGCCCAGCAAAGCTCCGCGTGCCGTCGCCGCCAAGCAAAGCGCCGTGTTCCTTCGGCACCTAGCAAAGAAGTGCCTGCGTTGGGCGCCTCGCCGCATCGCAGCCTAGCAAAGCGCTGTGTGCCTTCGCCGCCTGGCAAAGCACTGCGTGCCTTCGCCGCCTCACACAGCGCTGCGTGCCTTCGGCACCTGGCAAAGCAGCGCGTGCCTTCGCCGCCTCGCCGCCTAAGAAAGCGCCGCGTCCCTTCTCGCCCTCGCCGCCTAGCAAAGCGCCGTGTCCCTTCGCCGCCTCGCCGCCCAGCAAAGCTCCGCGTGCCGTCGCCGCCAAGCAAAGCGCCGTGTTCCTTCGGCACCTAGCAAAGAAGTGCCTGCGTTGGGCGCCTCGCCACATCGCAGCCTGGAAAAGCACTGCGTGCCTTCGCCGCCTCACACAGCGCTGCGTGCCTTCGGCGCCTGGCAAAGCAGCGCGTGCCTTCGCCGCCTCGCCGCCTAAGAAAGCGCCGCGTCCATTCTCGCCCTCGCCGCCTAGCAAAGCGCCGCGTCCCTTCTCGCCCTCGCCGCCTAGCAAAGCGCCGTCTCCCTTCGCCGCCTCGCCGCCCAGCAAAGCTCCACGTGCCGTCGCCGCCAAGCAAAGCGCCGTGTTCCTTCGGCACCTAGCAAAGAAGTGCCTGCGTTCGGCGCCTCGCCGCATCGCAGCCTAGCAAAGCGCTGCGTGCCTTCGGCGCCTGGCAAAGCAGCGCGTGCCTTCGCCGCCTCGCCGCCTAAGAAAGCGCCGCGTCCCTTCTCGCCCTCGCCGCCTAGCAAAGCGCCGTGTCCCTTCGCCGCCTCGCCGCCCAGCAAAGCTCCGCGTGCCGTCGCCGCCAAGCAAAGCGCCGTGATCCTTCGGCACCTAGCAAAGAAGTGCCTGCGTTGGGCGCCTCGCCGCATTGCAGCCTAGCAAAGCGCTGCGTGCCTTCGGCGCCTGGCAAAGCAGCGCGTGCCTTCGCCGCCTCGCCGCCTAAGAAAGCGCCGCGTCCCTTCTCGCCCTCGCCGCCTAGCAAAGCGCCGTGTCCCTTCGCCGCCTCGCCGCCCAGCAAAGCTCCGCGTGCCGTCGCCGCCAAGCAAAGCGCCGTGTTCCTTCGGCACCTAGCAAAGAAGTGCCTGCGTTGGGCGCCTCGCCGCATCGCAGCCTGGCAAAGCACTGCGTGCCTTCGGCACCTGGCAAAGCAGCGCGTGCCTTCGGCGCCTGGCAAAGCAGCGCGTGCCTTCGCCGCCTCGCCGCCTAAGAAAGCGCTGCGTCCCTTTTCGCCCTCGCCGCCCAACAAAGCGCCCTGTCCCTTCGCCGCCTCCCCAATCGCTTCGTCCCTTCGCCGCCTCGCCGCCTAGCAAAGCGCTGCTTGCCCTCGCCGCCTCACACAGCGCTGCGTCCCTTCGCCGCCTCGCCGCTTAGCAAACGCCGTAGTAGCGCCGAAGGGACACGGCGCTTTTGTAGGCGCCGAAGGCACGTGGCGCTTTGCTAAGGCACGAGGCAGCGAAGGCACGCAGCCATTTGATCGTGGTCGACGGGCTCGGGCGCCTTGCTAGGCGGCGAAGGCACGCGCTGCTTTGCCAGGCGCCCAAGGACGCAGCGCTGTGCGAGGCGGCGAGGGCTCGCAGTGCTTTACCAGGCACCGAAGGCACGCAGTGCTTTGCCAGGCGCCGAAGGCACGCAGCGCTGTAGGAGGCGGCGAGGGCACACAGTGCTTTGCTAGGCGGCGAGCGGACGTGGAGCTTTGCTAGGCAGCGAAGGGTGAGGACGCTTTGCTAGGCGCTTTGCTAGGCGGCGAAGGCACGAAGCGATTTGGGAGGCGAGGCGGCGAAGGCACACGGCGCTTTGCTAGGCGGCGAGGGCGAGGAGGCACGCAGCGCTTTCTTAGGCGGCGAGGCGGCGAAGGCACGCGCTGCTTTGCTAGGCGCCGAAGGCACGCAGCGCTTCCTTAGTTTGCCAGGCAGCGAAGAGATGGAGCGGTTTGCTTGCTGGCCAGGCAGCGAACAGGCGCCGTGCTTTGCTTTCTGCCAGGCAGCGAATACACGCAGCGGTCTGCTTTTCTGCGAGGCACTGAACACATGCAGCGTTTAGTTTGCGAGGCGGCGAAGAGACGCGCCGCTTTGCTTCTTGAGAGGGAGCGAAGAGGCGCAGCGTTTCCTTAGTTTGCGAGGCATGCAAGAGATGCAGCGGTGTGCTCGTCTGCGAGGCGTCGAAGAGACGCAGCAGCTAGTTAGCTGGCCATGTGGCGAAGAGAGGCGACGCTTTGCTTTTGGCGATGCAGTGAAGAGACGCAGCGGTTTGCTTGTTGGGCAGGCAGCGAAGAGACGCGGCGGTTGGCATGCTGCCGAGGCGGCGAGCAGATCGAGTGCTTTGCTTGTTGGTGAGGCAGCGAAGAGATGCAGCGGTTTGCTTGTTGGCGAGGCAGCGAAGAGATTCAGCAGTCTCCTTGTTTGTGACACAGCCAACATGCCCAGTGGTTGCTCATTGTGCGAGGCAGCGAAGAGATGCAGCACTTTGCTTGTGCACCAGGTGGCGCAGTGGCATCGCGGATGGCTTTTTCGCCTGCAGGCGAAGCGAGGCAGCACTTTGCTAGTTGGCGAGGCAGCGAAGAGACGCAGCAGGCTGCTTGTTTGTGAGACAGCCAACATGCACAGTGGTTAGCTATTGTGCGAGGCAGCGAATCACCGCCGAGCAAATCACTTTGTGCGTTCGCCGCCTCGCTGCCTAGCAAAGCGTCGTCTGCCTTGGGCGCCTAGCAAAGCTGCGCGTGCCGTCGCCGCCAAGCAAAGCGCCGTGTTCCTTCGGCACCTAGCAAAGAAGTGCCTGCGTTCGGCGCCTCGCCGCATCGCAGCCTAGCAAAGCGCTGCGTGCCTTCGGCGGCTGGCAAAGCAGTGCGTGCCTTCGCCGCCTCACACAGCGCTGCGTGCCTTCGGCACCTGGCAAAGCAGCGCGTGCCTTCGCCGCCTCGCCGCCTAAGAAAGCGCCGCATCCCTTCTCGCCCTCGCCGCCTAGCAAAGCGCCGTGTCCCTTTGCCGCCTCGCCGCCCAGCAAAGCTCCGCGTGCCGTCGCCGCCAAGCAAAGCGCCGTGTTCCTTCGGCACCTAGCAAAGAAGTGCCTGCGTTGGGCGCCTCGCCGCATCGCAGCCTAGCAAAGCGCTGCGTGCCTTCGGCGGCTGGCAAAGCAGTGCGTGCCTTCGCCGCCTCACACAGCGCTGCGTGCCTTCGGCACCTGGCAAAGCAGCGCGTGCCTTCGCCGCCTCGCCGCCTAAGAAAGCGCTGCGTCCCTTTTCGCCCTCGCCGCCCAACAAAGCGCCCTGTCCCTTCGCCGCCTCCCCAATCGCTTCGTCCCTTCGCCGCCTCGCCACCTAGCAAAGCGCTGCTTGCCCTCGCCGCCTCACACAGCGCTGCGTCCCTTCGCCGCCTCGCCGCTTAGCAAACGCCGTAGTAGCGCCGAAGGGACACGGCGCTTTTGTAGGCGCCGAAGGCACGTGGCGCTTTGCTAAGGCACGAGGCAGCGAAGGCACGCAGCCATTTGATCGTGGTCGACGGGCTCGGGCGCCTTGCTAGGCGGCGAAGGCACGCGCTGCTTTGCCAGGCGCCCAAGGACGCAGCGCTGTGCGAGGCGGCGAGGGCTCGCAGTGCTTTACCAGGCGCCGAAGGCACGCAGTGCTTTGCCAGGCGCCGAAGGCACGCAGCGCTGTAGGAGGCGGCGAGGGCACACAGTGCTTTGCTAGGCGGCGAGCGGACGTGGAGCTTTGCTAGGCAGCGAAGGGTGAGGACGCTTTGCTAGGCGCTTTGCTAGGCGGCGAAGGCACGAAGCGATTTGGGAGGCGAGGCGGCGAAGGCACACGGCGCTTTGCTAGGCGGCGAGGGCGAGGAGGCACGCAGCGCTTTCTTAGGCGGCGAGGCGGCGAAGGCACGCGCTGCTTTGCTAGGCGCCGAAGGCACGCAGCGCTTCCTTAGTTTGCCAGGCAGCGAAGAGATGGAGCGGTTTGCTTGCTGGCCAGGCAGCGAACAGGCGCCGTGCTTTGCTTTCTGCCAGGCAGCGAATACACGCAGCGGTCTGCTTTTCTGCGAGGCACTGAACACATGCAGCGTTTAGTTTGCGAGGCGGCGAAGAGACGCGCCGCTTTGCTTCTTGAGAGGGAGCGAAGAGGCGCAGCGTTTCCTTAGTTTGCGAGGCATGCAAGAGATGCAGCGGTGTGCTCGTCTGCGAGGCGTCGAAGAGACGCAGCAGCTAGTTAGCTGGCCGTGTGGCGAAGAGAGGCGACGCTTTGCTTTTGGCGATGCAGTGAAGAGACGCAGCGGTTTGCTTGTTGGGCAGGCAGCGAAGAGACGCGGCGGTTGGCATGCTGCCGAGGCGGCGAGCAGATCGAGTGCTTTGCTTGTTGGTGAGGCAGCGAAGAGATGCAGCGGTTTGCTTGTTGGCGAGGCAGCGAAGAGATTCAGCAGTCTCCTTGTTTGTGACACAGCCAACATGCCCAGTGGTTGCTCATTGTGCGAGGCAGCGAAGAGATGCAGCACTTTGCTTGTGCACCAGGTGGCGCAGTGGCCTCGCGGATGGCTTTTTCGCCTGCAGGCGAAGCGAGGCAGCACTTTGCTAGTTGGCGAGGCAGCGAAGAGACGCAGCAGGCTGCTTGTTTGTGAGACAGCCAACATGCACAGTGGTTAGCTATTGTGCGAGGCAGCGAATCACCGCCGAGCAAATCGCTTTGTGCGTTCGCCGCCTCGCTGCCTAGCAAAGCGTCGTCTGCCTTGGGCGCCTAGCAAAGCTGCGCGTGCCGTCGCCGCCAAGCAAAGCGCCGTGTTCCTTCGGCACCTAGCAAAGAAGTGCCTGCGTTGGGCGCCTCGCCGCATCGCAGCCTAGCAAAGCACTGCGTGCCTTCGGCGCCTGGCAAAGCACTGCGTGCCTTCGCCGCCTCACACAGCGCTGCGTGCCTTCGGCGCCTGGCAAAGCAGCGCGTGCCTTCGCCGCCTCGCCGCCTAAGAAAGCGCCGCGTCCCTTCTCGCCCTCGCCGCCTAGCAAAGCGCCGTGTCCCTTCGCCGCCTCGCCGCCCAGCAAAGCTCCGCGTGCCGTCGCCGCCAAGCAAAGCGCCGTGTTCCTTCGGCACCTAGCAAAGAAGTGCCTGCGTTGGGCGCCTCGCCGCATCGCAGCCTAGCAAAGCGCTGCGTGCCTTCGGCGCCTGGCAAAGCAGCGCGTGCCTTCGCCGCCTCGCCGCCTAAGAAAGCGCCGCGTCCCTTCTCGCCCTCGCCGCCTAGCAAAGCGCCGTGTCCCTTCGCCGCCTCGCCGCCCAGCAAAGCTCCGCGTGCCGTCGCCGCCAAGCAAAGCGCCGTGTTCCTTCGGCACCTAGCAAAGAAGTGCCTGCGTTGGGCGCCTCGCCGCATCGCAGCCTGGCAAAGCACTGCGTGCCTTCGGCACCTGGCAAAGCAGCGCGTGCCTTCGGCGCCTGGCAAAGCAGCGCGTGCCTTCGCCGCCTCGCCGCCTAAGAAAGCGCTGCGTCCCTTTTCGCCCTCGCCGCCCAACAAAGCGCCCTGTCCCTTCGCCGCCTCCCCAATCGCTTCGTCCCTTCGCCGCCTCGCCACCTAGCAAAGCGCTGCTTGCCCTCGCCGCCTCACACAGCGCTGCGTCCCTTCGCCGCCTCGCCGCTTAGCAAACGCCGTAGTAGCGCCGAAGGGACACGGCGCTTTTGTAGGCGCCGAAGGCACGTGGCGCTTTGCTAAGGCACGAGGCAGCGAAGGCACGCAGCCATTTGATCGTGGTCGACGGGCTCGGGCGCCTTGCTAGGCGGCGAAGGCACGCGCTGCTTTGCCAGGCGCCCAAGGACGCAGCGCTGTGCGAGGCGGCGAGGGCTCGCAGTGCTTTACCAGGCGCCGAAGGCACGCAGTGCTTTGCCAGGCGCCGAAGGCACGCAGCGCTGTAGGAGGCGGCGAGGGCACACAGTGCTTTGCTAGGCGGCGAGCGGACGTGGAGCTTTGCTAGGCAGCGAAGGGTGAGGACGCTTTGCTAGGCGCTTTGCTAGGCGGCGAAGGCACAAAGCGATTTGGGAGGCGAGGCGGCGAAGGCACACGGCGCTTTGCTAGGCGGCGAGGGCGAGGAGGCACGCAGCGCTTTCTTAGGCGGCGAGGCGGCGAAGGCACGCGCTGCTTTGCTAGGCGCCGAAGGCACGCAGCGCTTCCTTAGTTTGCCAGGCAGCGAAGAGATGGAGCGGTTTGCTTGCTGGCCAGGCAGCGAACAGGCGCCGTGCTTTGCTTTCTGCCAGGCAGCGAATACACGCAGCGGTCTGCTTTTCTGCGAGGCACTGAACACATGCAGCGTTTAGTTTGCGAGGCGGCGAAGAGACGCGGCGCTTTGCTTCTTGAGAGGGAGCGAAGAGGCGCAGCGTTTCCTTAGTTTGCGAGGCATGCAAGAGATGCAGCGGTGTGCTCGTCTGCGAGGCGTCGAAGAGACGCAGCAGCTAGTTAGCTGGCCGTGTGGCGAAGAGAGGCGACGCTTTGCTTTTGGCGATGCAGTGAAGAGACGCAGCGGTTTGCTTGTTGGGCAGGCAGCGAAGAGACGCGGCGGTTGGCATGCTGCCGAGGTGGCGAGCAGATCGAGTGCTTTGCTTGTTGGTGAGGCAGCGAAGAGATGCAGCGGTTTGCTTGTTGGCGAGGCAGCGAAGAGACGCAGCAGGCTGCTTGTTTGTGAGACAGCCAACATGCACAGTGGTTAGCTATTGTGCGAGGCAGCGAATCACCGCCGAGCAAATCGCTTTGTGCGTTCGCCGCCTCGCTGCCTAGCAAAGCGTCGTCTGCCTTGGGCGCCTAGCAAAGCTGCGCGTGCCGTAGCCGCCAAGCAAAGCGCCGTGTTCCTTCGGCACCTAGCAAAGAAGTGCCTGCGTTGGGCGCCTCGCCGCATCGCAGCCTAGCAAAGCACTGCGTGCCTTCGGCGCCTGGCAAAGCACTGCGTGCCTTCGCCGCCTCACACAGCGCTGCGTGCCTTCGGCGCCTGGCAAAGCAGCGCGTGCCTTCGCCGCCTCGCCGCCTAAGAAAGCGCCGCGTCCCTTCTCGCCCTCGCCGCCTAGCAAAGCGCCGTGTCCCTTCGCCGCCTCGCCGCCCAGCAAAGCTCCGCGTGCCGTCGCCGCCAAGCAAAGCGCCGTGTTCCTTCGGCACCTAGCAAAGAAGTGCCTGCGTTGGGCGCCTCGCCGCATCGCAGCCTGGCAAAGCACTGCGTGCCTTCGGCACCTGGCAAAGCAGCGCGTGCCTTCGGCGCCTGGCAAAGCAGCGCGTGCCTTCGCCGCCTCGCCGCCTAAGAAAGCGCTGCGTCCCTTTTCGCCCTCGCCGCCCAACAAAGCGCCCTGTCCCTTCACCGCCTCCCCAATCGCTTCGTCCCTTCGCCGCCTCGCCACCTAGCAAAGCGCTGCTTGCCCTCGCCGCCTCACACAGCGCTGCGTCCCTTCGCCGCCTCGCCGCTTAGCAAACGCCGTAGTAGCGCCGAAGGGACACGGCGCTTTTGTAGGCGCCGAAGGCACGTGGCGCTTTGCTAAGGCACGAGGCAGCGAAGGCACGCAGCCATTTGATCGTGGTCGACGGGCTCGGGCGCCTTGCTAGGCGGCGAAGGCACGCGCTGCTTTGCCAGGCGCCCAAGGACGCAGCGCTGTGCGAGGCGGCGAGGGCTCGCAGTGCTTTACCAGGCGCCGAAGGCACGCAGTGCTTTGCCAGGCGCCGAAGGCAGGCAGCGCTGTAGGAGGCGGCGAGGGCACACAGTGCTTTGCTAGGCGGCGAGCGGACGTGGAGCTTTGCTAGGCAGCGAAGGGTGAGGACGCTTTGCTAGGCGCTTTGCTAGGCGGCGAAGGCACGAAGCGATTTGGGAGGCGAGGCAGCGAAGGCACACGGCGCTTTGCTAGGCGGCGAGGGCGAGGAGGCACGCAGCGCTTTCTTAGGCAGCGAGGCGGCGAAGGCACGCGCTGCTTTGCTAGGCGCCGAAGGCACGCAGCGCTTCCTTAGTTTGCCAGGCAGCGAAGAGATGGAGCGGTTTGCTTGCTGGCCAGGCAGCGAACAGGCGCCGTGCTTTGCTTTCTGCCAGGCAGCGAATACACGCAGCGGTCTGCTTTTCTGCGAGGCACTGAACACATGCAGCGTTTAGTTTGCGAGGCGGCGAAGAGACGCGCCGCTTTGCTTCTTGAGAGGGAGCGAAGAGGCGCAGCGTTTCCTTAGTTTGCGAGGCATGCAAGAGATGCAGCGGTGTGCTCGTCTGCGAGGCGTCGAAGAGACGCAGCAGCTAGTTAGCTGGCCGTGTGGCGAAGAGACGCGACGCTTTGCTTTTGGCGATGCAGTGAAGAGACGCAGCGGTTTGCTTGTTGGGCAGGCAGCGAAGAGACGTGGCGGTTGGCATGCTGCCGAGGCGGCGAGCAGATCGAGTGCTTTGCTTGTTGGTGAGGCAGCGAAGAGATGCAGCGGTTTGCTTGTTGGCGAGGCAGCGAAGAGACGCAGCAGGCTGCTTGTTTGTGAGACAGCCAACATGCACAGTGGTTAGCTATTGTGCGAGGCAGCGAATCACCGCCGAGCAAATCGCTTTGTGCGTTCGCCGCCTCGCTGCCTAGCAAAGCGTCGTCTGCCTTGGGCGCCTAGCAAAGCTGCGCGTGCCGTCGCCGCCAAGCAAAGCACCGTGTTCCTTCGGCACCTAGCAAAGAAGTGCCTGCGTTGGGCGCCTCGCCGCATCGCAGCCTAGCAAAGCACTGCGTGCCTTCGGCGCCTGGCAAAGCAGTGCGTGCCTTCGCCGCCTCACACAGCGCTGCGTGCCTTCGGCGCCTGGCAAAGCAGCGCGTGCCTTCGCCGCCTCGCCGCCTAAGAAAGCGCCGCGTCCCTTCTCGCCCTCGCCGCCTAGCAAAGCGCCGTGTCCCTTCGCCGCCTCGCCGCCCAGCAAAGCTCCGCGTGCCGTCGCCGCCAAGCAAAGCGCCGTGTTCCTTCGGCACCTAGCAAAGAAGTGCCTGCGTTGGGCACCTCGCCGCATCGCAGCCTGGCAAAGCACTGCGTGCCTTCGGCACCTGGCAAAGCAGCGCGTGCCTTCGGCGCCTGGCAAAGCAGCGCGTGCCTTCGCCGCCTCGCCGCCTAAGAAAGCGCTGCGTCCCTTTTCGCCCTCGCCGCCCAACAAAGCGCCCTGTCCCTTCGCCGCCTCCCCAATCGCTTCGTCCCTTCGCCGCCTCGCCACCTAGCAAAGCGCTGCTTGCCCTCGCCGCCTCACACAGCGCTGCGTCCCTTCGCCGCCTCGCCGCTTAGCAAACGCCGTAGTAGCGCCGAAGGGACACGGCGCTTTTGTAGGCGCCGAAGGCACGTGGCGCTTTGCTAAGGCACGAGGCAGCGAAGGCACGCAGCCATTTGATCGTGGTCGACGGGCTCGGGCGCCTTGCTAGGCGGCGAAGGCACGCGCTGCTTTGCCAGGCGCCCAAGGACGCAGCGCTGTGCGAGGCGGCGAGGGCTCGCAGTGCTTTACCAGGCGCCGAAGGCACGCAGTGCTTTGCCAGGCGCCGAAGGCACGCAGCGCTGTAGGAGGCGGCGAGGGCACACAGTGCTTTGCTAGGCGGCGAGCGGACGTGGAGCTTTGCTAGGCAGCGAAGGGTGAGGACGCTTTGCTAGGCGCTTTGCTAGGCGGCGAAGGCACGAAGCGATTTGGGAGGCGAGGCGGCGAAGGCACACGGCGCTTTGCTAGGCGGCGAGGGCGAGGAGGCACGCAGCGCTTTCTTAGGCGGCGAGGCGGCGAAGGCACGCGCTGCTTTGCTAGGCGCCGAAGGCACGCAGCGCTTCCTTAGTTTGCCAGGCAGTGAAGAGATGGAGCGGTTTGCTTGCTGGCCAGGCAGCGAACAGGCGCCGTGCTTTGCTTTCTGCCAGGCAGCGAATACACGCAGCGGTCTGCTTTTCTGCGAGGCACTGAACACATGCAGCGTTTAGTTTGCGAGGCGGCGAAGAGACGCGGCGCTTTGCTTCTTGAGAGGGAGCGAAGAGGCGCAGCGTTTCCTTAGTTTGCGAGGCATGCAAGAGATGCAGCGGTGTGCTCGTCTGCGAGGCGTCGAAGAGACGCAGCAGCTAGTTAGCTGGCCATGTGGCGAAGAGAGGCAACGCTTTGCTTTTGGCGATGCAGTGAAGAGACGCAGCGGTTTGCTTGTTGGGCAGGCAGCGAAGAGACGCGGCGGTTGGCATGCTGCCGAGGTGGCGAGCAGATCGAGTGCTTTGCTTGTTGGTGAGGCAGCGAAGAGATGCAGCGGTTTGCTTGTTGGCGAGGCAGCGAAGAGACGCAGCAGGCTGCTTGTTTGTGAGACAGCCAACATGCACAGTGGTTAGCTATTGTGCGAGGCAGCGAATCACCGCCGAGCAAATCGCTTTGTGCGTTCGCCGCCTCGCTGCCTAGCAAAGCGTCGTCTGCCTTGGGCGCCTAGCAAAGCTCCGCGTGCCGTCGCCGCCAAGCAAAGCGCCGTGTTCCTTCGGCACCTAGCAAAGAAGTGCCTGCGTTCGGCGCCTCGCCGCATCGCAGCCTAGCAAAGCACTGCGTGCCTTCGGCGCCTGGCAAAGCACTGCGTGCCTTCGCCGCCTCACACAGCGCTGCGTGCCTTCGGCGCCTGGCAAAGCAGCGCGTGCCTTCGCCGCCTCGCCGCCTAAGAAAGCGCCGCGTCCCTTCTCGCCCTCGCCGCCTAGCAAAGCGCCGTGTCCCTTCGCCGCCTCGCCGCCCAGCAAAGCTCCGCGTGCCGTCGCCGCCAAGCAAAGCGCCGTGTTCCTTCGGCACCTAGCAAAGAAGTGCCTGCGTTGGGCGCCTCGCCGCATCGCAGCCTAGCAAATCCCTGCGTGCCTTCGGCGCCTGGCAAAGCAGCGCGTGCCTTCGCCGCCTCGCCGCCTAAGAAAGCGCCGCGTCCCTTCTCGCCCTCGCCGCCTAGCAAAGCGCCGTGTCCCTTCGCCGCCTCGCCGCCCAGCAAAGCTCCGCGTGCCGTCGCCGCCAAGCAAAGCGCCGTGTTCCTTCGGCACCTAGCAAAGAAGTGCCTGCGTTGGGCGCCTCGCTGCATCGCAGCCTGGCAAAGCACTGCGTGCCTTCGGCGGCTGGCAAAGCAGCGCGTGCCTTCGCCGCCTCGCCGCCTAAGAAAGCGCCGCGTCCCTTCTCGCCCTCGCCGCCTAGCAAAGCGCCGTGTCCCTTCGCCGCCTCGCCGCCCAGCAAAGCTCCGCGTGCCGTCGCCGCCAAGCAAAGCGCCGTGTTCCTTCAGCACCTAGCAAAGAAGTGCCTGCGTTGGGCGCCTCGCCGCATCGCAGCCTGGCAAAGCACTGCGTGCCTTCGGCGGCTGGCAAAGCAGCGCGTGCCTTCGCCGCCTCGCCGCCTAAGAAAGCGCTGCGTCCCTTTTCGCCCTCGCCGCCCAACAAAGCGCCCTGTCCCTTCGCCGCCTCCCCAATCGCTTCGTCCCTTCGCCGCCTCGCCACCTAGCAAAGCGCTGCTTGCCCTCGCCGCCTCACACAGCGCTGCGTCCCTTCGCCGCCTCGCCGCTTAGCAAACGCCGTAGTAGCGCCGAAGGGACACGGCGCTTTTGTAGGCGCCGAAGGCACGTGGCGCTTTGCTAAGGCACGAGGCAGCGAAGGCACGCAGCCATTTGATCGTGGTCGACGGGCTCGGGCGCCTTGCTAGGCGGCGAAGGCACGCGCTGCTTTGCCAGGCGCCCAAGGACGCAGCGCTGTGCGAGGCGGCGAGGGCTCGCAGTGCTTTACCAGGCGCCGAAGGCACGCAGTGCTTTGCCAGGCGCCGAAGGCACGCAGCGCTGTAGGAGGCGGCGAGGGCACACAGTGCTTTGCTAGGCGGCGAGCGGACGTGGAGCTTTGCTAGGCAGCGAAGGGTGAGGACGCTTTGCTAGGCGCTTTGCTAGGCGGCGAAGGCACGAAGCGATTTGGGAGGCGAGGCGGCGAAGGCACACGGCGCTTTGCTAGGCGGCGAGGGCGAGGAGGCACGCAGCGCTTTCTTAGGCGGCGAGGCGGCGAAGGCACGCGCTGCTTTGCTAGGCGCCGAAGGCACGCAGCGCTTCCTTAGTTTGCCAGGCAGCGAAGAGATGGAGCGGTTTGCTTGCTGGCCAGGCAGCGAACAGGCGCCGTGCTTTGCTTTCTGCCAGGCAGCGAATACACGCAGCGGTCTGCTTTTCTGCGAGGCACTGAACACATGCAGCATTTAGTTTGCGAGGCGGCGAAGAGACGCGCCGCTTTGCTTCTTGAGAGGGAGCGAAGAGGCGCAGCGTTTCCTTAGTTTGCGAGGCATGCAAGAGATGCAGCGGTGTGCTCGTCTGCGAGGCGTCGAAGAGACGCAGCAGCTAGTTAGCTGGCCATGTGGCGAAGAGAGGCGACGCTTTGCTTTTGGCGATGCAGTGAAGAGACGCAGCGGTTTGCTTGTTGGGCAGGCAGCGAAGAGACGCGGCGGTTGGCATGCTGCCGAGGCGGCGAGCAGATCGAGTGCTTTGCTTGTTGGTGAGGCAGCGAAGAGATGCAGCGGTTTGCTTGTTGGCGAGGCAGCGAAGAGATTCAGCAGTCTCCTTGTTTGTGACACAGCCAACATGCCCAGTGGTTGCTCATTGTGCGAGGCAGCGAAGAGATGCAGCACTTTGCTTGTGCACCAGGTGGCGCAGTGGCATGGCGGATGGCTTTTTCGCCTGCAGGCGAAGCGAGGCAGCACTTTGCTAGTTGGCGAGGCAGCGAAGAGACGCAGCAGGCTGCTTGTTTGTGAGACAGCCAACATGCACAGTGGTTAGCTATTGTGCGAGGCAGCGAATCACCGCCGAGCAAATCGCTTTGTGCGTTCGCCGCCTCGCTGCCTAGCAAAGCGTCGACTGCCTTGGGCGCCTAGCAAAGCTCCGCGTGCCGTCGCCGCCAAGCAAAGCGCCGTGTTCCTTCGGCAACTAGCAAAGAAGTGCCTGCGTTGGGCGCCTCGCCGCATCGCAGCCTAGCAAAGCACTGCGTGCCTTCGGCGCCTGGCAAAGCAGCGCGTGCCTTCGCCGCCTCGCCGCCTAAGAAAGCGCCGCGTCCCTTCTCGCCCTCGCCGCCTAGCAAAGCGCCGTGTCCCTTCGCCGCCTCGCCGCCCAGCAAAGCTCCGCGTGCCGTCGCCGCCAAGCAAAGCGCCGTGTTCCTTCGGCACCTAGCAAAGAAGTGCCTGCGTTGGGCGCCTCGCCGCATCGCAGCCTAGCAAAGCGCTGCGTGCCTTCGGCGCCTGGCAAAGCAGCGCGTGCCTTCGCCGCCTCGCCGCCTAAGAAAGCGCCGCGTCCCTTCTCGCCCTCGCCGCCTAGCAAAGCGCCGTGTCCCTTCGCCGCCTCGCCGCCCAGCAAAGCTCCGCGTGCCGTCGCCGCCAAGCAAAGCGCCGTGTTCCTTCGGCACCTAGCAAAGAAGTGCCTGCGTTGGGCGCCTCGCCGCATCGCAGCCTCACACAGCGCTGCGTGCCTTCGGCGCCTGGCAAAGCAGTGCGTGCCTTCGCCGCCTCACACAGCGCTGCGTGCCTTCGGCGCCTGGCAAAGCAGCGCGTGCCTTCGCCGCCTCGCCGCCTAAGAAAGCGCCGCGTCCCTTCTCGCCCTCGCCGCCTAGCAAAGCGCCGTGTCCCTTCGCCGCCTCGCCGCCCAGCAAAGCTCCGCGTGCCGTCGCCGCCAAGCAAAGCGCCGTGTTCCTTCGGCACCTAGCAAAGAAGTGCCTGCGTTGGGCGCCTCGCCGCATCGCAGCCTGGCAAAGCACTGCGTGTCTTCGGCGGCTGGCAAAGCAGTGCGTGCCTTCGCCGCCTCACACAGCGCGGCGTGCCTTCGGCGCCTGGCAAAGCAGCGCGTGCCTTCGCCGCCTCGCCGCCTAAGAAAGCGCTGCGTCCCTTTTCGCCCTCGCCGCCCAACAAAGCGCCCTGTCCCTTCGCCGCCTCCCCAATCGCTTCGTCCCTTCGCCGCCTCGCCACCTAGCAAAGCGCTGCTTGCCTTCGCTGCCTCACACAGCGCTGCGTCCCTTCGCCGCCTCGCCGCTTAGCAAACGCCGTAGTAGCGCCGAAGGGACACGGCGCTTTTGTAGGCGCCGAAGGCACGTGGCGCTTTGCTAAGGCACGAGGCAGCGAAGGCACGCAGCCATTTGATCGTGGTCGACGGGCTCGGGCGCCTTGCTAGGCGGCGAAGGCACGCGCTGCTTTGCCAGGCGCCCAAGGACGCAGCGCTGTGCGAGGCGGCGAGGGCTCGCAGTGCTTTACCAGGCGCCGAAGGCACGCAGTGCTTTGCCAGGCGCCGAAGGCACGCAGCGCTGTAGGAGGCGGCGAGGGCACACAGTGCTTTGCTAGGCGGCGAGCGGACGTGGAGCTTTGCTAGGCAGCGAAGGGTGAGGACGCTTTGCTAGGCGCTTTGCTAGGCGGCGAAGGCACGAAGCGATTTGGGAGGCGAGGCGGCGAAGGCACACGGCGCTTTGCTAGGCGGCGAGGGCGAGGAGGCACGCAGCGCTTTCTTAGGCGGCGAGGCGGCGAAGGCACGCGCTGCTTTGCTAGGCGCCGAAGGCACGCAGCGCTTCCTTAGTTTGCCAGGCAGCGAAGAGATGGAGCGGTTTGCTTGCTGGCCAGGCAGCGAACAGGCGCCGTGCTTTGCTTTCTGCCAGGCAGCGAATACACGCAGCGGTCTGCTTTTCTGCGAGGCACTGAACACATGCAGCGTTTAGTTTGCGAGGCGGCGAAGAGACGCGGCGCTTTGCTTCTTGAGAGGGAGCGAAGAGGCGCAGCGTTTCCTTAGTTTGCGAGGCATGCAAGAGATGCAGCGGTGTGCTCGTCTGCGAGGCGTCGAAGAGACGCAGCAGCTAGTTAGCTGGCCATGTGGCGAAGAGAGGCGACGCTTTGCTTTTGGCGATGCAGTGAAGAGACGCAGCGGTTTGCTTGTTGGGCAGGCAGCGAAGAGACGCGGCGGTTGGCATGCTGCCGAGGCGGCGAGCAGATCGAGTGCTTTGCTTGTTGGTGAGGCAGCGAAGAGATGCAGCGGTTTGCTTGTTGGCGAGGCAGCGAAGAGATTCAGCAGTCTCCTTGTTTGTGACACAGCCAACATGCCCAGTGGTTGCTCATTGTGCGAGGCAGCGAAGAGATGCAGCACTTTGCTTGTGCACCAGGTGGCGCAGTGGCATGGCGGATGGCTTTTTCGCCTGCAGGCGAAGCGAGGCAGCACTTTGCTAGTTGGCGAGGCAGCGAAGAGACGCAGCAGGCTGCTTGTTTGTGAGACAGCCAACATGCACAGTGGTTAGCTATTGTGCGAGGCAGCGAATCACCGCCGAGCAAATCGCTTTGTGCGTTCGCCGCCTCGCTGCCTAGCAAAGCGTCGACTGCCTTGGGCGCCTAGCAAAGCTCCGCGTGCCGTCGCCGCCAAGCAAAGCACCGTGTTCCTTCGGCACCTAGCAAAGAAGTGCCTGCGTTGGGCGCCTCGCCGCATCGCAGCCTGGCAAAGCACTGCGTGCCTTCGCCGCCTCACACAGCGCTGCGTGCCTTCGGCGCCTGGCAAAGCAGCGCGTGCCTTCGCCGCCTCACCGCCTAAGAAAGCGCCGCGTCCCTTCTTGCCCTCGCCGCCTAGCAAAGCGCCGTGTCCCTTCGCCGCCTCGCCGCCCAGCAAAGCTCCGCGTGCCGTCGCCGCCAAGCAAAGCGCCGTGTTCCTTCGGCACCTAGCAAAGAAGTGCCTGCGTTCGGCGCCTCGCCGCATCGCAGCCTAGCAAAGCACTGCGTGCCTTCGCCGCCTCACACAGCGCTGCGTGCCTTCGGCGCCCGGCAAAGCAGCGCGTGCCTTCGCCGCCTCGCCGCCTAAGAAAGCGCCGCGTCCCTTCTCGCCCTCGCCGCCTAGCAAAGCGCCGTGTGCCTTCGCCGCCTCGCCGCCCAGCAAAGCTCCGCGTGCCGTCGCCGCCAAGCAAAGCGCCGTGTTCCTTCGGCACCTAGCAAAGAAGTGCCTGCGTTGGGCGCCTCGCCGCATCGCAGCCTAGCAAATCCCTGCGTGCCTTCGGCGCCTGGCAAAGCAGCGCGTGCCTTCGCCGCCTCGCCGCCTAAGAAAGCGCCGCGTCCCTTCTCGCCCTCGCCGCCTAGCAAAGCGCCGTGTCCCTTCGCCGCCTCGCCGCCCAGCAAAGCTCCGCGTGCCGTTGCCGCCAAGCAAAGTGCCGTGTTCCTTCGGCACCTAGCAAAGAAGTGCCTGCGTTGGGCGCCTCGCCGCATCGCAGCCTGACAAAGCACTGCGTGCCTTCGCCGCCTCACACAGCGCTGCGTGCCTTCGGCGCCTGGCAAAGCAGCGCGTGCCTTCGCCGCCTCGCCGCCTAAGAAAGCGCTGCGTCCCTTTTCGCCCTCGCCGCCCAACAAAGCGCCCTGTCCCTTCGCCGCCTCCCCAATCGCTTCGTCCCTTCCCCGCCTCGCCGCCTAGCAAAGCGCTGCTTGCCCTCGCCGCCTCACACAGCACTGCGTCCCTTCGCCGCCTCGCCGCTTAGCAAACGCCGTAGTAGCGCCGAAGGGACACGGCGCTTTTGTAGGCGCCGAAGGCACGTGGCGCTTTGCTAAGGCACGAGGCAGCGAAGGCACGCAGCCATTTGATCGTGGTCGACGGGCTCGGGCGCCTTGCTAGGCGGCGAAGGCACGCGCTGCTTTGCCAGGCGCCCAAGGACGCAGCGCTGTGCGAGGCGGCGAGGGCTCGCAGTGCTTTACCAGGCGCCGAAGGCACGCAGTGCTTTGCCAGGCGCCGAAGGCACGCAGCGCTGTAGGAGGCGGCAAGGGCACACAGTGCTTTGCTAGGCGGCGAGCGGGACGTGGAGCTTTGCTAGGCAGCGAAGGGTGAGGACGCTTTGCTAGGCGCTTTGCTAGGCGGCGAAGGCACGAAGCGATTTGGGAGGCGAGGCGGCGAAGGCACACGGCGCTTTGCTAGGCGGCGAGGGCGAGGAGGCACGCAGCGCTTTCTTAGGCGGCGAGGCGGCGAAGGCACGCGCTGCTTTGCTAGGCGCCGAAGGCACGCAGCGCTTCCTTAGTTTGCCAGGCAGCGAAGAGATGGAGCGGTTTGCTTGCTGGCCAGGCAGCGAACAGGCGCCGTGCTTTGCTTTCTGCCAGGCAGCGAATACACGCAGCGGTCTGCTTTTCTGCGAGGCACTGAACACATGCAGCGTTTAGTTTGCGAGGCGGCGAAGAGACGCGGCGCTTTGCTTCTTGAGAGGGAGCGAAGAGGCGCAGCGTTTCCTTAGTTTGCGAGGCATGCAAGAGATGCAGCGGTGTGCTCGTCTGCGAGGCGTCGAAGAGACGCAGCAGCTAGTTAGCTGGCCGTGTGGCGAAGAGAGGCGACGCTTTGCTTTTGGCGATGCAGTGAAGAGACGCAGCGGTTTGCTTGTTGGGCAGGCAGCGAAGAGACGCGGCGGTTGGCATGCTGCCGAGGTGGCGAGCAGATCGAGTGCTTTGCTTGTTGGTGAGGCAGCGAAGAGATGCAGCGGTTTGCTTGTTGGCGAGGCAGCGAAGAGACGCAGCAGGCTGCTTGTTTGTGAGACAGCCAACATGCACAGTGGTTAGCTATTGTGCGAGGCAGCGAATCACCGCCGAGCAAATCGCTTTGTGCGTTCGCCGCCTCGCTGCCTAGCAAAGCGTCGTCTGCCTTGGGCGCCTAGCAAAGCTGCGCGTGCCGTCGCCGCCAAGCAAAGCGCCGTGTTCCTTCGGCACCTAGCAAAGAAGTGCCTGCGTTGGGCGCCTCGCCGCATCGCAGCCTAGCAAAGCACTGCGTGCCTTCGGCGCCTGGCAAAGCAGCGCGTGCCTTCGCCGCCTCGCCGCCTAAGAAAGCGCCGCGTCCCTTCTCGCCCTCGCCGCCTAGCAAAGCGCCGTGTCCCTTCGCCGCCTCGCCGCCCAGCAAAGCTCCGCGTGCCGTCGCCGCCAAGCAAAGCGCCGTGTTCCTTCGGCACCTAGCAAAGAAGTGCCTGCGTTGGGCGCCTCGCCGCATCGCAGCCTAGCAAAGCGCTGCGTGCCTTCGGCGCCTGGCAAAGCAGCGCGTGCCTTCGCCGCCTCGCCGCCTAAGAAAGCGCCGCGTCCCTTCTCGCCCTCGCCGCCTAGCAAAGCGCCGTGTCCCTTCGCCGCCTCGCCGCCCAGCAAAGCTCCGCGTGCCGTCGCCGCCAAGCAAAGCGCCGTGTTCCTTCGGCACCTAGCAAAGAAGTGCCTGCGTTGGGCACCTCGCCGCATCGCAGCCTGGCAAAGCACTGCGTGCCTTCGGCACCTGGCAAAGCAGCGCGTGCCTTCGGCGCCTGGCAAAGCAGCGTGTGCCTTCGCCGCCTCGCCGCCTAAGAAAGCGCTGCGTCCCTTTTCGCCCTCGCCGCCCAACAAAGCGCCCTGTCCCTTCGCCGCCTCCCCAATCGCTTCGTCCCTTCGCCGCCTCGCCACCTAGCAAAGCGCTGCTTGCCCTCGCCGCCTCACACAGCGCTGCGTCCCTTCGCCGCCTCGCCGCTTAGCAAACGCCGTAGTAGCGCCGAAGGGACACGGCGCTTTTGTAGGCGCCGAAGGCACGTGGCGCTTTGCTAAGGCACGAGGCAGCGAAGGCACGCAGCCATTTGATCGTGGTCGATGGGCTCGGGCGCCTTGCTAGGCGGCGAAGGCACGCGCTGCTTTGCCAGGCGCCCAAGGACGCAGCGCTGTGCGAGGCGGCGAGGGCTCGCAGTGCTTTACCAGGCGCCGAAGGCACGCAGTGCTTTGCCAGGCGCCGAAGGCACGCAGCGCTGTAGGAGGCGGCGAGGGCACACAGTGCTTTGCTAGGCGGCGAGCGGACGTGGAGCTTTGCTAGGCAGCGAAGGCTGAGGACGCTTTGCTAGGCGCTTTGCTAGGCGGCGAAGGCACGAAGCGATTTGGGAGGCGAGGCGGCGAAGGCACACGGCGCTTTGCTAGGCGGCGAGGGCGAGGAGGCACGCAGCGCTTTCTTAGGCGGCGAGGCGGCGAAGGCACGCGCTGCTTTGCTAGGCGCCGAAGGCACGCAGCGCTTCCTTAGTTTGCCAGGCAGCGAAGAGATGGAGCGGTTTGCTTGCTGGCCAGGCAGCGAACAGGCGCCGTGCTTTGCTTTCTGCCAGGCAGCGAATACACGCAGCGGTCTGCTTTTCTGCGAGGCACTGAACACATGCAGCATTTAGTTTGCGAGGCGGCGAAGAGACGCGCCGCTTTGCTTCTTGAGAGGGAGCGAAGAGGCGCAGCGTTTCCTTAGTTTGCGAGGCATGCAAGAGATGCAGCGGTGTGCTCGTCTGCGAGGCGTCGAAGAGACGCAGCAGCTAGTTAGCTGGCCATGTGGCGAAGAGAGGCGACGCTTTGCTTTTGGCGATGCAGTGAAGAGACGCAGCGGTTTGCTTGTTGGGCAGGCAGCGAAGAGACGCGGCGGTTGGCATGCTGCCGAGGCGGCGAGCAGATCGAGTGCTTTGCTTGTTGGTGAGGCAGCGAAGAGATGCAGCGGTTTGCTTGTTGGCGAGGCAGCGAAGAGATTCAGCAGTCTCCTTGTTTGTGACACAGCCAACATGCCCAGTGGTTGCTCATTGTGCGAGGCAGCGAAGAGATGCAGCACTTTGCTTGTGCACCAGGTGGCGCAGTGGCATGGCGGATGGCTTTTTCGCCTGCAGGCGAAGCGAGGCAGCACTTTGCTAGTTGGCGAGGCAGCGAAGAGACGCAGCAGGCTGCTTGTTTGTGAGACAGCCAACATGCACAGTGGTTAGCTATTGTGCGAGGCAGCGAATCACCGCCGAGCAAATCGCTTTGTGCGTTCGCCGCCTCGCTGCCTAGCAAAGCGTCGACTGCCTTGGGCGCCTAGCAAAGCTCCGCGTGCCGTCGCCGCCAAGCAAAGCACCGTGTTCCTTCGGCACCTAGCAAAGAAGTGCCTGCGTTCGGCGCCTCGCCGCATCGCAGCCTGGCAAAGCACTGCGTGCCTTCGCCGCCTCACACAGCGCTGCGTGCCTTCGGCGCCTGGCAAAGCAGCGCGTGCCTTCGCCGCCTCACCGCCTAAGAAAGCGCCGCGTCCCTTCTTGCCCTCGCCGCCTAGCAAAGCGCCGTGTCCCTTCGCCGCCTCGCCGCCCAGCAAAGCTCCGCGTGCCGTCGCCGCCAAGCAAAGCGCCGTGTTCCTTCGGCACCTAGCAAAGAAGTGCCTGCGTTCGGCGCCTCGCCGCATCGCAGCCTAGCAAAGCACTGCGTGCCTTCGCCGCCTCACACAGCGCTGCGTGCCTTCGGCGCCCGGCAAAGCAGCGCGTGCCTTCGCCGCCTCGCCGCCTAAGAAAGCGCCGCGTCCCTTCTCGCCCTCGCCGCCTAGCAAAGCGCCGTGTCCCTTCGCCGCCTCGCCGCCCAGCAAAGCTCCGCGTGCCGTCGCCGCCAAGCAAAGCGCCGTGTTCCTTCGGCACCTAGCAAAGAAGTGCCTGCGTTGGGCGCCTCGCCGCATCGCAGCCTAGCAAAGCGCTGCGTGCCTTCGCCGCCTGGCAAAGCACTGCGTGCCTTCGCCGCCTCACACAGCGCTGGGTGCCTTCGGCGCCTGGCAAAGCAGCGCGTGCCTTCGCCGCCTCGCCGCCTAAGAAAGCGCCGCGTCCCTTCTTGCCCTCGCCGCCTAGCAAAGCGCCGTGTCCCTTCGCCGCCTCGCCGCCCAGCAAAGCTCCGCGTGCCGTCGCCGCCAAGCAAAGCGCCGTGTTCCTTCGGCACCTAGCAAAGAAGTGCCTGCGTTGGGCGCCTCACCGCATCGCAGCCTAGCAAAGCGCTGCGTGCCTTCGGCGGCTGGCAAAGCAGTGCGTGCCTTCGCCGCCTCACACAGCGCTGCGTGCCTTCGGCGCCTGGCAAAGCAGCGCGTGCCTTCGCCGCCTCGCCGCCTAAGAAAGCGCCGCATCCCTTCTCGCCCTCGCCGCCTAGCAAAGCGCTGTGTTCCTTCGGCACCTAGCAAAGAAGTGCCTGCGTTCGGCGCCTCGCCGCATCGCAGCCTGGCAAAGCACTGCGTGCCTTCGGCGCCTGGCAAAGCAGCGCGTGCCTTCGCCGCCTCGCCGCCTAAGAAAGCGCTGCGTCCCTTTTCGCCCTCGCCGCCCAACAAAGTGCCCTGTCCCTTCGCCGCCTCCCCAATCGCTTCGTCCCTTCGCCGCCTCGCCACCTAGCAAAGCGCTGCTTGCCCTCGCAGCCTCACACAGCGCTGCGTCCCTTCGCCGCCTCGCCGCTTAGCAAACGCCGTAGTAGCGCCGAAGGGACACGGCGCTTTTGTAGGCGCCGAAGGCACGTGGCGCTTTGCTAAGGCACGAGGCAGCGAAGGCACGCAGCCATTTGATCGTGGTCGACGGGCTCGGGCGCCTTGCTAGGCGGCGAAGGCACGCGCTGCTTTGCCAGGCGCCCAAGGACGCAGCGCTGTGCGAGGCGGCGAGGGCTCGCAGTGCTTTACCAGGCGCCGAAGGCACGCAGTGCTTTGCCAGGCGCCGAAGGCACGCAGCGCTGTAGGAGGCGGCGAGGGCACACAGTGCTTTGCTAGGCGGCGAGCGGACGTGGAGCTTTGCTAGGCAGCGAAGGCTGAGGACGCTTTGCTAGGCGCTTTGCTAGGCGGCGAAGGCACGAAGCGATTTGGGAGGCGAGGCGGCGAAGGCACACGGCGCTTTGCTAGGCGGCGAGGGCGAGGAGGCACGCAGCGCTTTCTTAGGCGGCGAGGCGGCGAAGGCACGCGCTGCTTTGCTAGGCGCCGAAGGCACGCAGCGCTTCCTTAGTTTGCCAGGCAGCGAAGAGATGGAGCGGTTTGCTTGCTGGCCAGGCAGCGAACAGGCGCCGTGCTTTGCTTTCTGCCAGGCAGCGAATACATGCAGCGGTCTGCTTTTCTGCGAGGCACTGAACACATGCAGCGTTTAGTTTGCGAGGCGGCGAAGAGACGCGGCGCTTTGCTTCTTGAGAGGGAGCGAAGAGGCGCAGCGTTTCCTTAGTTTGCGAGGCATGCAAGAGATGCAGCGGTGTGCTCGTCTGCGAGGCGTCAAAGAGACGCAGCAGCTAGTTAGCTGGCCATGTGGCGAAGAGAGGCGACGCTTTGCTTTTGGCGATGCAGTGAAGAGACGCAGCGGTTTGCTTGTTGGGCAGGCAGCAAAGAGACGCGGCGGTTGGCATGCTGCCGAGGCGGCGAGCAGATCGAGTGCTTTGCTTGTTGGTGAGGCAGCGAAGAGATGCAGCATTTTGCTTGTTGGCGAGGCAGCGAAGAGATTCAGCAGTCTCCTTGTTTGTGACACAGCGACCATGCACAGTGCTTGCTCATTGTGCGAGGCAGCGAAGAGATGCAGCACTTTGCTTGTGCACCAGGTGGCGCAGTGGCATGGCGGATGGCTTTTTCGCCTGCAGGCGAAGCGAGGCAGCACTTTGCTAGTTGGCGAGGCAGCGAAGAGACGCAGCAGGCTGCTTGTTTGTGAGACAGCCAACATGCACAGTGGTTAGCTATTGTGCGAGGCAGCGAATCACCGCCGAGCAAATCGCTTTGTGCGTTCGCGGCCTCGCTGCCTAGCAAAGCGTCGACTGCCTTGGGCGCCTAGCAAAGCTCCGCGTGCCGTCGCCGCCAAGCAAAGCACCGTGTTCCTTCGGCACCTAGCAAAGAAGTGCCTGCGTTCGGCGCCTCGCCGCATCGCAGCCTGGCAAAGCACTGCGTGCCTTCGCCGCCTCACACAGCGCTGCGTGCCTTCGGCGCCTGGCAAAGCAGCGCGTGCCTTCGCCGCCTCGCCGCCTAAGAAAGCGCCGCGTCCCTTCTCGCCCTCGCCGCCTAGCAAAGCGCCGTGTCCCTTCGCCGCCTCGCCGCCCAGCAAAGCTCCGCGTGCCGTCGCCGCCAAGCAAAGCGCCGTGTTCCTTCGGCACCTAGCAAAGAAGTGCCTGCGTTGGGCGCCTCGCCGCATCGCAGCCTAGCAAAGCACTGCGTGCCTTCGCCGCCTCACACAGCGCTGCGTGCCTTCGGCGCCCGGCAAAGCAGCGCGTGCCTTCGCCGCCTCGCCGCCTAAGAAAGCGCCGCGTCCCTTCTCGCCCTCGCCGCCTAGCAAAGCGCCGTGTCGCTTCGCCGCCTCGCCGCCCAGCAAAGCTCCGCGTGCCGTCGCCGCCAAGCAAAGCGCCGTGTTCCTTCGGCACCTAGCAAAGAAGTGCCTGCGTTGGGCGCCTCGCCGCATCGCAGCCTAGCAAAGCGCTGCGTGCCTTCGCCGCCTGGCAAAGCACTGCGTGCCTTCGCCGCCTCACACAGCGCTGCGTGCCTTCGGCGCCTGGCAAAGCAGCGCGTGCCTTCGCCGCCTCGCCGCCTAAGAAAGCGCCGCGTCCCTTCTCGCCCTCGCCGCCTAGCAAAGCGCCGTGTCCCTTCGCCGCCTCGCCGCCCAGCAAAGCTCCGCGTGCCGTCGCCGCCAAGCAAAGCGCCGTGTTCCTTCGGCACCTAGCAAAGAAGTGCCTGCGTTGGGCGCCTCACCGCATCGCAGCCTAGCAAAGCGCTGCGTGCCTTCGGCGGCTGGCAAAGCAGTGCGTGCCTTCGCCGCCTCACACAGCGCTGCGTGCCTTCGGCGCCTGGCAAAGCAGCGCGTGCCTTCGCCGCCTCGCCGCCTAAGAAAGCGCCGCATCCCTTCTCGCCCTTGCCGCCTAGCAAAGCGCTGTGTTCCTTCGGCACCTAGCAAAGAAGTGCCTGCGTTCGGCGCCTCGCCGCATCGCAGCCTGGCAAAGCACTGCGTGCCTTCGGCGCCTGGCAAAGCAGCGCGTGCCTTCGCCGCCTCGCCGCCTAAGAAAGCGCTGCGTCCCTTTTCGCCCTCGCCGCCCAACAAAGCGCCCTGTCCCTTCGCCGCCTCCCCAATCGCTTCGTCCCTTCCCCGCCTCGCCACCTAGCAAAGCGCTGCTTGCCCTCGCAGCCTCACACAGCGCTGCGTCCCTTCGCCGCCTCGCCGCTTAGCAAACGCCGTAGTAGCGCCGAAGGGACACGGCGCTTTTGTAGGCGCCGAAGGCACGTGGCGCTTTGCTAAGGCACGAGGCAGCGAAGGCACGCAGCCATTTGATCGTGGTCAACGGGCTCGGGCGCCTTGCTAGGCGGCGAAGGCACGCGCTGCTTTGCCAGGCGCCCAAGGACGCAGCGCTGTGCGAGGCGGCGAGGGCTCGCAGTGCTTTACCAGGCGCCGAAGGCACGCAGTGCTTTGCCAGGCGCCGAAGGCACGCAGCGCTGTAGGAGGCGGCGAGGGCACACAGTGCTTTGCTAGGCGGCGAGCGGACGTGGAGCTTTGCTAGGCAGCGAAGGGTGAGGACGCTTTGCTAGGCGCTTTGCTAGGCGGCGAAGGCACGAAGCGATTTGGGAGGCGAGGCGGCGAAGGCACACGGCACTTTGCTAGGCGGCGAGGGCGAGGAGGCACGCAGCGCTTTCTTAGGCGGCGAGGCGGCGAAGGCACGCGCTGCTTTGCTAGGCGCCGAAGGCACGCAGCGCTTCCTTAGTTTGCCAGGCAGCGAAGAGATGGAGCGGTTTGCTTGCTGGCCAGGCAGCGAACAGGCGCCGTGCTTTGCTTTCTGCCAGGCAGCGAATACATGCAGCGGTCTGCTTTTCTGCGAGGCACTGAACACATGCAGCGTTTAGTTTGCGAGGCGGCGAAGAGACGCGGCGCTTTGCTTCTTGAGAGGGAGCGAAGAGGCGCAGCGTTTCCTTAGTTTGCGAGGCATGCAAGAGATGCAGCGGTGTGCTCGTCTGCGAGGCGTCAAAGAGACGCAGCAGCTAGTTAGCTGGCCATGTGGCGAAGAGAGGCGACGCTTTGCTTTTGGCGATGCAGTGAAGAGACGCAGCGGTTTGCTTGTTGGGCAGGCAGCAAAGAGACGCGGCGGTTGGCATGCTGCCGAGGCGGCGAGCAGATCGAGTGCTTTGCTTGTTGGTGAGGCAGCGAAGAGATGCAGCGGTTTGCTTGTTGGCGAGGCAGCGAAGAGATTCAGCAGTCTCCTTGTTTGTGACACAGCCAACATGCCCAGTGGTTGCTCATTGTGCGAGGCAGCGAAGAGATGCAGCACTTTGCTTGTGCACCAGGTGGCGCAGTGGCATGGCGGATGGCTTTTTCGCCTGCAGGCGAAGCGAGGCAGCACTTTGCTAGTTGGCGAGGCAGCGAAGAGACGCAGCAGGCTGCTTGTTTGTGAGACAGCCAACATGCACAGTGGTTAGGTATTGTGCGAGGCAGCGAATCACCGCGGAGCAAATCGCTTTGTGCGTTCGCCGCCTCGCTGCCTAGCAAAGCGTCGTCTGCCTTGGGCGCCTAGCAAAGCTGCGCGTGCCGTCGCCGCCAAGCAAAGCGCCGTGTTCCTTCGGCACCTAGCAAAGAAGTGCCTGCGTTCGGCGCCTCGCCGCATCGCAGCCTAGCAAAGCGCTGCGTGCCTTCGGCGGCTGGCAAAGCACTGCGTGCCTTCGCCGCCTCACACAGCGCTGCGTGCCTTCGGCGCCTGGCAAAGCAGCGCGTGCCTTCGCCGCCTCGCCGCCTAAGAAAGCGCCGCGTCCCTTCTCGCCCTCGCCGCCTAGCAAAGCGCCGTGTCCCTTCGCCGCCTCGCCGCCCAGCAAAGCTCCGCGTGCCGTCGCCGCCAAGCAAAGCGCCGTGTTCCTTCGGCACCTAGCAAAGAAGTGCCTGCGTTGGGCGCCTCGCCGCATCGCAGCCTAGCAAAGCGCTGCGTGCCTTCGGCGGCTGGCAAAGCAGTGCGTGCCTTCGCCGCCTCACACAGCGCTGCGTGCCTTCGGCGCCTGGCAAAGCAGCGCGTGCCTTCGCCGCCTCGCCGCCTAAGAAAGCGCCGCGTCCCTTCTCACCCTCGCCGCCTAGCAAAGCGCCGTGTCCCTTCGCCGCCTCGCCGCCCAGCAAAGCTCCGCGTGCCGTCGCCGCCAAGCAAAGCGCCGTGTTCCTTCGGCACCTAGCAAAGAAGTGCCTGCGTTGGGCGCCTCGCCGCATCGCAGCCTGGCAAAGCACTGCGTGCCTTCGGCACCTGGCAAAGCAGTGCGTGCCTTCGCCGCCTCACACAGCGCTGGGTGCCTTCGGCGCCTGGCAAAGCAGCGCGTGCCTTCGCCGCCTCGCCGCCTAAGAAAGCGCTGCGTCCCTTTTCGCCCTCGCCGCCCAACAAAGCGGCCTGTCCCTTCGCCGCCTCCCCAATCGCTTCGTCCCTTCGCCGCCTCGCCACCTAGCAAAGCGCTGCTTGCCTTCGCTGCCTCACACAGCGCTGCGTCCCTTCGCCGCCTCGCCGCTTAGCAAACGCCGTAGTAGCGCCGAAGGGACACGGCGCTTTTGTAGGCGCCGAAGGCACGTGGCGCTTTGCTAAGGCACGAGGCAGCGAAGGCACGCAGCCATTTGATCGTGGTCGACGGGCTCGGGCGCCTTGCTAGGCGGCGAAGGCACGCGCTGCTTTGCCAGGCGCCCAAGGACGCAGCGCTGTGCGAGGCGGCGAGGGCTCGCAGTGCTTTACCAGGCGCCGAAGGCACGCAGTGCTTTGCCAGGCGCCGAAGGCACGCAGCGCTGTAGGAGGCGGCGAGGGCACACAGTGCTTTGCTAGGCGGCGAGCGGACGTGGAGCTTTGCTAGGCAGCGAAGGGTGAGGACGCTTTGCTAGGCGCTTTGCTAGGCGGCGAAGGCACGAAGCGATTTGGGAGGCGAGGCGGCGAAGGCACACGGCGCTTTGCTAGGCGGCGAGGGCGAGGAGGCACGCAGCGCTTTCTTAGGCGGCGAGGCGGCGAAGGCACGCGCTGCTTTGCTAGGCGCCGAAGGCACGCAGCGCTTCCTTAGTTTGCCAGGCAGCGAAGAGATGGAGCGGTTTGCTTGCTGGCCAGGCAGCGAACAGGCGCCATGCTTTGCTTTCTGCCAGGCAGCGAATACACGCAGTGGTCTGCTTTTCTGCGAGGCACTGAACACATGCAGCGTTTAGTTTGCGAGGCGGCGAAGAGACGCGGCGCTTTGCTTCTTGAGAGGGAGCGAAGAGGCGCAGCGTTTCCTTAGTTTGCGAGGCATGCAAGAGATGCAGCGGTGTGCTCGTCTGCGAGGCGTCGAAGAGACGCAGCAGCTAGTTAGCTGGCCATGTGGCGAAGAGAGGCGACGCTTTGCTTTTGGCGATGCAGTGAAGAGACGCAGCAGTTTGCTTGTTGGGCAGGCAGCGAAGAGACGCGGCGGTTGGCATGCTGCCGAGGCGGCGAGCAGATCGAGTGCTTTGCTTGTTGGTGAGGCAGCGAAGAGATGCAGCGGTTTGCTTGTTGGCGAGGCAGCGAAGAGATTCAGCAGTCTCCTTGTTTGTGACACAGCCAACATGCCCAGTGGTTGCTCATTGTGCGAGGCAGCGAAGAGATGCAGCACTTTGCTTGTGCACCAGGTGGCGCAGTGGCATGGCGGATGGCTTTTTCGCCTGCAGGCGAAGCGAGGCAGCACTTTGCTAGTTGGCGAGGCAGCGAAGAGACGCAGCAGGCTGCTTGTTTGTGAGACAGCCAACATGCACAGTGGTTAGCTATTGTGCGAGGCAGCGAATCACCGCCGAGCAAATCGCTTTGTGCGTTCGCCGCCTCGCTGCCTAGCAAAGCGTCGACTGCCTTGGGCGCCTAGCAAAGCTCCGCGTGCCGTCGCCGCCAAGCAAAGCACCGTGTTCCTTCGGCACCTAGCAAAGAAGTGCCTGCGTTCGGCGCCTCGCCGCATCGCAGCCTGGCAAAGCACTGCGTGCCTTCGCCGCCTCACACAGCGCTGCGTGCCTTCGGCGCCTGGCAAAGCAGCGCGTGCCTTCGCCGCCTCGCCGCCTAAGAAAGCGCCGCGTCCCTTCTCGCCCTCGCCGCCTAGCAAAGCGCCGTGTCCCTTCGCCGCCTCGCCGCCCAGCAAAGCTCCGCGTGCCGTCGCCGCCAAGCAAAGCGCCGTGTTCCTTCGGCACCTAGCAAAGAAGTGCCTGCGTTGGGCGCCTCGCCGCATCGCAGCCTCACACAGCGCTGCGTGCCTTCGGCGCCTGGCAAAGCAGTGCGTGCCTTCGCCGCCTCACACAGCGCTGCGTGCCTTCGGCGCCTGGCAAAGCAGCGCGTGCCTTCGCCGCCTCGCCGCCTAAGAAAGCGCCGCGTCCCTTCTCGCCCTCGCCGCCTAGCAAAGCGCCGTGTCCCTTCGCCGCCTCGCCGCCCAGCAAAGCTCCGCGTGCCGTCGCCGCCAAGCAAAGCGCCGTGTTCCTTCGGCACCTAGCAAAGAAGTGCCTGCGTTGGGCGCCTCGCCGCATCGCAGCCTGGCAAAGCACTGCGTGCCTTCGGCGGCTGGCAAAGCAGTGCGTGCCTTCGCCGCCTCACACAGCGCGGCGTGCCTTCGGCGCCTGGCAAAGCAGCGCGTGCCTTCGCCGCCTCGCCGCCTAAGAAAGCGCTGCGTCCCTTTTCGCCCTCGCCGCCCAACAAAGCGCCCTGTCCCTTCGCCGCCTCCCCAATCGCTTCGTCCCTTCGCCGCCTCGCCACCTAGCAAAGCGCTGCTTGCCTTCGCTGCCTCACACAGCGCTGCGTCCCTTCGCCGCCTCGCCGCTTAGCAAACGCCGTAGTAGCGCCGAAGGGACACGGCGCTTTTGTAGGCGCCGAAGGCACGTGGCGCTTTGCTAAGGCACGAGGCAGCGAAGGCACGCAGCCATTTGATCGTGGTCGACGGGCTCGGGCGCCTTGCTAGGCGGCGAAGGCACGCGCTGCTTTGCCAGGCGCCCAAGGACGCAGCGCTGTGCGAGGCGGCGAGGGCTCGCAGTGCTTTACCAGGCGCCGAAGGCACGCAGTGCTTTGCCAGGCGCCGAAGGCACGCAGCGCTGTAGGAGGCGGCGAGGGCACACAGTGCTTTGCTAGGCGGCGAGCGGACGTGGAGCTTTGCTAGGCAGCGAAGGGTGAGGACGCTTTGCTAGGCGCTTTGCTAGGCGGCGAAGGCACGAAGCGATTTGGGAGGCGAGGCGGCGAAGGCACACGGCGCTTTGCTAGGCGGCGAGGGCGAGGAGGCACGCAGCGCTTTCTTAGGCGGCGAGGCGGCGAAGGCACGCGCTGCTTTGCTAGGCGCCGAAGGCACGCAGCGCTTCCTTAGTTTGCCAGGCAGCGAAGAGATGGAGCGGTTTGCTTGCTGGCCAGGCAGCGAACAGGCGCCGTGCTTTGCTTTCTGCCAGGCAGCGAATACACGCAGCGGTCTGCTTTTCTGCGAGGCACTGAACACATGCAGCGTTTAGTTTGCGAGGCGGCGAAGAGACGCGGCGCTTTGCTTCTTGAGAGGGAGCGAAGAGGCGCAGCGTTTCCTTAGTTTGCGAGGCATGCAAGAGATGCAGCGGTGTGCTCGTCTGCGAGGCGTCGAAGAGACGCAGCAGCTAGTTAGCTGGCCATGTGGCGAAGAGAGGCGACGCTTTGCTTTTGGCGATGCAGTGAAGAGACGCAGCGGTTTGCTTGTTGGGCAGGCAGCGAAGAGACGCGGCGGTTGGCATGCTGCCGAGGCGGCGAGCAGATCGAGTGCTTTGCTTGTTGGTGAGGCAGCGAAGAGATGCAGCGGTTTGCTTGTTGGCGAGGCAGCGAAGAGATTCAGCAGTCTCCTTGTTTGTGACACAGCCAACATGCCCAGTGGTTGCTCATTGTGCGAGGCAGCGAAGAGATGCAGCACTTTGCTTGTGCACCAGGTGGCGCAGTGGCATGGCGGATGGCTTTTTCGCCTGCAGGCGAAGCGAGGCAGCACTTTGCTAGTTGGCGAGGCAGCGAAGAGACGCAGCAGGCTGCTTGTTTGTGAGACAGCCAACATGCACAGTGGTTAGCTATTGTGCGAGGCAGCGAATCACCGCCGAGCAAATCGCTTTGTGCGTTCGCCGCCTCGCTGCCTAGCAAAGCGTCGACTGCCTTGGGCGCCTAGCAAAGCTCCGCGTGCCGTCGCCGCCAAGCAAAGCACCGTGTTCCTTCGGCACCTAGCAAAGAAGTGCCTGCGTTCGGCGCCTCGCCGCATCGCAGCCTGGCAAAGCACTGCGTGCCTTCGCCGCCTCACACAGCGCTGCGTGCCTTCGGCGCCTGGCAAAGCAGCGCGTGCCTTCGCCGCCTCACCGCCTAAGAAAGCGCCGCGTCCCTTCTTGCCCTCGCCGCCTAGCAAAGCGCCGTGTCCCTTCGCCGCCTCGCCGCCCAGCAAAGCTCCGCGTGCCGTCGCCGCCAAGCAAAGCGCCGTGTTCCTTCGGCACCTAGCAAAGAAGTGCCTGCGTTCGGCGCCTCGCCGCATCGCAGCCTAGCAAAGCACTGCGTGCCTTCGCCGCCTCACACAGCGCTGCGTGCCTTCGGCGCCCGGCAAAGCAGCGCGTGCCTTCGCCGCCTCGCCGCCTAAGAAAGCGCCGCGTCCCTTCTCGCCCTCGCCGCCTAGCAAAGCGCCGTGTCCCTTCGCCGCCTCGCCGCCCAGCAAAGTTCCGCGTGCCGTCGCCGCCAAGCAAAGCGCCGTGTTCCTTCGGCACCTAGCAAAGAAGTGCCTGCGTTGGGCGCCTCACCGCATCGCAGCCTAGCAAAGCGCTGCGTGCCTTCGGCGGCTGGCAAAGCAGTGCGTGCCTTCGCCGCCTCACACAGCGCTGCGTGCCTTCGGCGCCTGGCAAAGCAGCGCGTGCCTTCGCCGCCTCGCCGCCTAAGAAAGCGCCGCATCCCTTCTCGCCCTCGCCGCCTAGCAAAGCGCTGTGTTCCTTCGGCACCTAGCAAAGAAGTGCCTGCGTTCGGCGCCTCGCCGCATCGCAGCCTGGCAAAGCACTGCGTGCCTTCGGCGCCTGGCAAAGCAGCGCGTGCCTTCGCCGCCTCGCCGCCTAAGAAAGCGCTGCGTCCCTTTTCGCCCTCGCCGCCCAACAAAGCGCCCTGTCCCTTCGCCGCCTCCCCAATCGCTTCGTCCCTTCGCCGCCTCGCCACCTAGCAAAGCGCTGCTTGCCCTCGCAGCCTCACACAGCGCTGCGTCCCTTCGCCGCCTCGCCGCTTAGCAAACGCCGTAGTAGCGCCGAAGGGACACGGCGCTTTTGTAGGCGCCGAAGGCACGTGGCGCTTTGCTAAGGCACGAGGCAGCGAAGGCACGCAGCCATTTGATCGTGGTCGACGGGCTCGGGCGCCTTGCTAGGCGGCGAAGGCACGCGCTGCTTTGCCAGGCGCCCAAGGACGCAGCGCTGTGCGAGGCGGCGAGGGCTCGCAGTGCTTTACCAGGCGCCGAAGGCACGCAGTGCTTTGCCAGGCGCCGAAGGCACGCAGCGCTGTAGGAGGCGGCGAGGGCACACAGTGCTTTGCTAGGCGGCGAGCGGACGTGGAGCTTTGCTAGGCAGCGAAGGCTGAGGACGCTTTGCTAGGCGCTTTGCTAGGCGGCGAAGGCACGAAGCGATTTGGGAGGCGAGGCGGCGAAGGCACACGGCGCTTTGCTAGGCGGCGAGGGCGAGGAGGCACGCAGCGCTTTCTTAGGCGGCGAGGCGGCGAAGGCACGCGCTGCTTTGCTAGGCGCCGAAGGCACGCAGCGCTTCCTTAGTTTGCCAGGCAGCGAAGAGATGGAGCGGTTTGCTTGCTGGCCAGGCAGCGAACAGGCGCCGTGCTTTGCTTTCTGCCAGGCAGCGAATACATGCAGCGGTCTGCTTTTCTGCGAGGCACTGAACACATGCAGCGTTTAGTTTGCGAGGCGGCGAAGAGACGCGGCGCTTTGCTTCTTGAGAGGGAGCGAAGAGGCGCAGCGTTTCCTTAGTTTGCGAGGCATGCAAGAGATGCAGCGGTGTGCTCGTCTGCGAGGCGTCAAAGAGACGCAGCAGCTAGTTAGCTGGCCATGTGGCGAAGAGAGGCGACGCTTTGCTTTTGGCGATGCAGTGAAGAGACGCAGCGGTTTGCTTGTTGGGCAGGCAGCAAAGAGACGCGGCGGTTGGCATGCTGCCGAGGCGGCGAGCAGATCGAGTGCTTTGCTTGTTGGTGAGGCAGCGAAGAGATGCAGCGGTTTGCTTGTTGGCGAGGCAGCGAAGAGATTCAGCAGTCTCCTTGTTTGTGACACAGCCAACATGCCCAGTGGTTGCTCATTGTGCGAGGCAGCGAAGAGATGCAGCACTTTGCTTGTGCACCAGGTGGCGCAGTGGCATGGCGGATGGCTTTTTCGCCTGCAGGCGAAGCGAGGCAGCACTTTGCTAGTTGGCGAGGCAGCGAAGAGACGCAGCAGGCTGCTTGTTTGTGAGACAGCCAACATGCACAGTGGTTAGCTATTGTGCGAGGCAGCGAATCACCGCCGAGCAAATCGCTTTGTGCGTTCGCCGCCTCGCTGCCTAGCAAAGCGTCGACTGCCTTGGGCGCCTAGCAAAGCTCCGCGTGCCGTCGCCGCCAAGCAAAGCACCGTGTTCCTTCGGCACCTAGCAAAGAAGTGCCTGCGTTCGGCGCCTCGCCGCATCGCAGCCTGGCAAAGCACTGCGTGCCTTCGCCGCCTCACACAGCGCTGCGTGCCTTCGGCGCCTGGCAAAGCAGCGCGTGCCTTCGCCGCCTCGCCGCCTAAGAAAGCGCCGCGTCCCTTCTCGCCCTCGCCGCCTAGCAAAGCGCCGTGTCCCTTCGCCGCCTCGCCGCCCAGCAAAGCTCCGCGTGCCGTCGCCGCCAAGCAAAGCGCCGTGTTCCTTCGGCACCTAGCAAAGAAGTGCCTGCGTTGGGCGCCTCGCCGCATCGCAGCCTAGCAAAGCACTGCGTGCCTTCGCCGCCTCACACAGCGCTGCGTGCCTTCGGCGCCCGGCAAAGCAGCGCGTGCCTTCGCCGCCTCGCCGCCTAAGAAAGCGCCGCGTCCCTTCTCGCCCTCGCCGCCTAGCAAAGCGCCGTGTCGCTTCGCCGCCTCGCCGCCCAGCAAAGCTCCGCGTGCCGTCGCCGCCAAGCAAAGCGCCGTGTTCCTTCGGCACCTAGCAAAGAAGTGCCTGCGTTGGGCGCCTCGCCGCATCGCAGCCTAGCAAAGCGCTGCGTGCCTTCGCCGCCTGGCAAAGCACTGCGTGCCTTCGCCGCCTCACACAGCGCTGCGTGCCTTCGGCGCCTGGCAAAGCAGCGCGTGCCTTCGCCGCCTCGCCGCCTAAGAAAGCGCCGCGTCCCTTCTTGCCCTCGCCGCCTAGCAAAGCGCCGTGTCCCTTCGCCGCCTCGCCGCCCAGCAAAGCTCCGCGTGCCGTCGCCGCCAAGCAAAGCGCCGTGTTCCTTCGGCACCTAGCAAAGAAGTGCCTGCGTTGGGCGCCTCACCGCATCGCAGCCTAGCAAAGCGCTGCGTGCCTTCGGCGGCTGGCAAAGCAGTGCGTGCCTTCGCCGCCTCACACAGCGCTGCGTGCCTTCGGCGCCTGGCAAAGCAGCGCGTGCCTTCGCCGCCTCGCCGCCTAAGAAAGCGCCGCATCCCTTCTCGCCCTTGCCGCCTAGCAAAGCGCTGTGTTCCTTCGGCACCTAGCAAAGAAGTGCCTGCGTTCGGCGCCTCGCCGCATCGCAGCCTGGCAAAGCACTGCGTGCCTTCGGCGCCTGGCAAAGCAGCACGTGCCTTCGCCGCCTCGCCGCCTAAGAAAGCGCTGCGTCCCTTTTCGCCCTCGCCGCCCAACAAAGCGCCCTGTCCCTTCGCCGCCTCCCCAATCGCTTCGTCCCTTCGCCGCCTCGCCACCTAGCAAAGCGCTGCTTGCCCTCGCAGCCTCACACAGCGCTGCGTCCCTTCGCCGCCTCGCCGCTTAGCAAACGCCGTAGTAGCGCCGAAGGGACACGGCGCTTTTGTAGGCGCCGAAGGCACGTGGCGCTTTGCTAAGGCACGAGGCAGCGAAGGCACGCAGCCATTTGATCGTGGTCGACGGGCTCGGGCGCCTTGCTAGGCGGCGAAGGCACGCGCTGCTTTGCCAGGCGCCCAAGGACGCAGCGCTGTGCGAGGCGGCGAGGGCTCGCAGTGCTTTACCAGGCGCCGAAGGCACGCAGTGCTTTGCCAGGCGCCGAAGGCACGCAGCGCTCTAGGAGGCGGCGAGGGCACACAGTGCTTTGCTAGGCGGCGAGCCGACGTGGAGCTTTGCTAGGCAGCGAAGGGTGAGGACGCTTTGCTAGGCGCTTTGCTAGGCGGCGAAGGCACGAAGCGATTTGGGAGGCGAGGCGGCGAAGGCACACGGCGCTTTGCTAGGCGGCGAGGGCGAGGAGGCACGCAGCGCTTTCTTAGGCGGCAAGGCGGCGAAGGCACGCGCTGCTTTGCTAGGCGCCGAAGGCACGCAGCGCTTCCTTAGTTTGCCAGGCAGCGAAGAGATGGAGCGGTTTGCTTGCTGGCCAGGCAGCGAACAGGTGCCGTGCTTTGCTTTCTGCCAGGCAGCGAATACACGCAGCGGTCTGCTTTTCCGCGAGGCACTGAACACATGCAGCATTTAGTTTGCGAGGCGGCGAAGAGACGCGGCGCTTTGCTTCTTGAGAGGGAGCGAAGAGGCGCAGCGTTTCCTTAGTTTGCGAGGCATGCAAGAGATGCAGCGGTGTGCTCGTCTGCGAGGCGTCGAAGAGACGCAGCAGCTAGTTAGCTGGCCATGTGGCGAAGAGAGGCGACGCTTTGCTTTTGGCGATGCAGTGAAGAGACGCAGCGGTTTGCTTGTTGGGCAGGCAGCGAAGAGACGCGGCGGTTGGCATGCTGCCGAGGCGGCGAGCAGATCGAGTGCTTTGCTTGTTGGTGAGGCAGCGAAGAGATGCAGCGGTTTGCTTGTTGGCGAGGCAGCGAAGAGATTCAGCAGTCTCCTTGTTTGTGACACAGCCAACATGCCCAGTGGTTGCTCATTGTGCGAGGCAGCGAAGAGATGCAGCACTTTGCTTGTGCACCAGGTGGCGCAGTGGCCTCGCGGATGGCTTTTTCGCCTGCAGGAGAAGCGAGGCAGCACTTTGCTAGTTGGCGAGGCAGCGAAGAGACGCAGCAGGCTGCTTGTTTGTGAGACAGCCAACATGCACAGTGGTTAGCTATTGTGCGAGGCAGCGAATCACCGCCGAGCAAATCGCTTTGTGCGTTCGCCGCCTCGCTGCCTAGCAAAGCGTCGACTGCCTTGGGCGCCTAGCAAAGCTGCGCGTGCCGTCGCCGCCAAGCAAAGCGCCGTGTTCCTTCGGCACCTAGCAAAGAAGTGCCTGCGTTGGGCGCCTCGCCGCATCGCAGCCTAGCAAATCACTGCGTGCCTTCGCCGCCTCACACAGCGCTGCGTGCCTTCGGCGCCTGGCAAAGCAGCGCGTGCCTTCGCCGCCTCGCCGCCTAAGAAAGCGCCGCGTCCCTTCTCGCCCTCGCCGCCTAGCAAAGCGCCGTGTCCCTTCGCCGCCTCGCCGCCCAGCAAAGCTCCGCGTGCCGTCGCCGCCAAGCAAAGCGCCGTGTTCCTTCGGCACCTAGCAAAGAAGTGCCTGCGTTGGGCGCCTCGCCGCATCGCAGCCTAGCAAAGCACTGCGTGCCTTCGCCGCCTCACACAGCGCTGCGTGCCTTCGCCGCCTGGCAAAGCAGCGCGTGCCTTCGCCGCCTCGCCGCCTAAGAAAGCGTCGCGTCCCTTCTCGCCCTCGCCGCCTAGCAAAGCGCCGTGTCCCTTCGCCGCCTCGCCGCCCAGCAAAGCTCCGCGTGCCGTCGCCGCCAAGCAAAGCGCCGTGTTCCTTCGGCACCTAGCAAAGAAGTGCCTGCGTTGGGCGCCTCGCCGCATCGCAGCCTAGCAAAGCGCTGCGTGCCTTCGGCGCCTGGCAAAGCACCGCGTGCCTTCGCCGCCTCGCCGCCTAAGAAAGCGCTGCGTCCCTTTTCGCCCTCGCCGCCCAACAAAGCGCCGTGTCCCTTCGCCGCCTCCCCAATCGCTTCGTCCCTTCGCCGCCTCGCCACCTAGCAAAGCGCTGCTTGCCCTCGCCGCCTCACACAGCGCTGCGTCCCTTCGCCGCCTCGCCGCTTAGCAAACGCCGTAGTAGCGCCGAAGGGACACGGCGCTTTGCTAAGGCACGAGGCAGCGAAGGCACGCAGCCATTTGATCGTGGTCGACGGGCTCGGGCGCCTTGCTAGGCGGCGAAGGCACGCGCTGCTTTGCCAGGCGCCCAAGGACGCAGCGCTGTGCGAGGCGGCGAGGGCTCGCAGTGCTTTACCAGGCGCCGAAGGCACGCAGTGCTTTGCCAGGCGCCAAAGGCACGCAGCGCTGTAGGAGGCGGCGAGGGCACACAGTGCTTTGCTAGGCGGCGAGCGGACGTGGAGCTTTGCTAGGCAGCGAAGGGTGAGGACGCTTTGCTAGGCGCTTTGCTAGGCGGCGAAGGCACGAAGCGATTTGGGAGGCGAGGCGGCGAAGGCACACGGCGCTTTGCTAGGCGGCGAGGGCGAGGAGGCACGCAGCGCTTTCTTAGGCGGCGAGGCGGCGAAGGCACGCGCTGCTTTGCTAGGCGCCGAAGGCACGCAGCGCTTCCTTAGTTTGCCAGGCAGCGAAGAGATGGAGCGGTTTGCTTGCTGGCCAGGCAGCGAACAGGCGCCGTGCTTTGCTTTCTGCCAGGCAGCGAATACACGCAGCGGTCTGCTTTTCCGCGAGGCACTGAACACATGCAGCGTTTAGTTTGCGAGGCGGCGAAGAGACGCGGCGCTTTGCTTCTTGAGAGGGAGCGAAGAGGCGCAGCGTTTCCTTAGTTTGCGAGGCATGCAAGAGATGCAGCGGTGTGCTCGTCTGCGAGGCGTCGAAGAGACGCAGCAGCTAGTTAGCTGGCCATGTGGCGAAGAGAGGCGACGCTTTGCTTTTGGCGATGCAGTGAAGAGACGCAGCGGTTTGCTTGTTGGGCAGGCAGCGAAGAGACGCGGCGGTTGGCATGCTGCCGAGGCGGCGAGCAGATCGAGTGCTTTGCTTGTTGGTGAGGCAGCGAAGAGATGCAGCGGTTTGCTTGTTGGCGAGGCAGCGAAGAGATTCAGCAGTCTCCTTGTTTGTGACACAGCCAACATGCCCAGTGGTTGCTCATTGTGCGAGGCAGCGAAGAGATGCAGCACTTTGCTTGTGCACCAGGTGGCGCAGTGGCATGGCGGATGGCTTTTTCGCCTGCAGGCGAAGCGAGGCAGCACTTTGCTAGTTGGCGAGGCAGCGAAGAGACGCAGCAGGCTGCTTGTTTGTGAGACAGCCAACATGCACAGTGGTTAGCTATTGTGCGAGGCAGCGAATCACCGCCGAGCAAATCGCTTTGTGCGTTCGCCGCCTCGCTGCCTATCAAAGCGTCGTCTGCCTTGGGCGCCTAGCAAAGCTGCGCGTGCCGTCGCCGCCAAGCAAAGCGCCGTGTTCCTTCGGCACCTAGCAAAGAAGTGCCTGCGTTCGGCGCCTCGCCGCATCGCAGCCTAGCAAAGCGCTGCGTGCCTTCCGCGGCTGGCAAAGCACTGCGTGCCTTCGCCGCCTCACACAGCGCTGCGTGCCTTCGGCGCCTGGCAAAGCAGCGCGTGCCTTCGCCGCCTCGCCGCCTAAGAAAGCGCCGCGTCCCTTCTCGCCCTCGCCGCCTAGCAAAGCGCCGTGTCCCTTCGCCGCCTCGCCGCCCAGCAAAGCTCCGCGTGCCGTCGCCGCCAAGCAAAGCGCCGTGTTCCTTCGGCACCTAGCAAAGAAGTGCCTGCGTTGGGCGCCTCGCCGCATCGCAGCCTAGCAAAGCGCTGCGTGCCTTCAGCGGCTGGCAAAGCAGGGCGTGCCTTCGCCGCCTCACACAGCGCTGCGTGCCTTCGCCGCCTGGCAAAGCAGCGCATGCCTTCGCCGCCTCGCCGCCTAAGAAAGCGCCGCGTCCCTTCTCGCCCTCACCGCCTAGCAAAGCGCCGTGTCCCTTCGCCGCCTCGCCGCCCAGCAAAGCTCCGCGTGCCGTCGCCGCCAAGCAAAGCGCCGTGTTCCTTCGGCACCTAGCAAAGAAGTGCCTGCGTTCGGCGCCTCGCCGCATCGCAGCCTAGCAAAGCATGCGTGCCTTCGGCGCCTGGCAAAGTAGCGCGTGCCTTCGCCGCCTCGCCGCCTAAGAAAGCGCCGCGTCCCTTCTCGCCCTCGCCGCCTAGCAAAGCGCCGTGTCCCTTCGCCGCCTCGCCGCCCAGCAAAGCTCCGCGTGCCGTCGCCGCCAAGCAAAGCGCCGTGTTCCTTCGGCACCTAGCAAAGAAGTGCCTGCGTTCGGCGCCTCGCCGCATCGCAGCCTGGCAAAGCAGTGCGTGCCTTCGCCGCCTCACACAGCGCTGCGTGCCTTCGGCGCCTGGCAAAGCAGCGCGTGCCTTCGCCGCCTCGCCGCCTAAGAAAGCGCCGCGTCCCTTCTCGCCCTCGCCGCCTAGCAAAGCGCCGTGTCCCTTCGCCGCCTCGCCGCCCAGCAAAGCTCCGCGTGCCGTCGCCGCCAAGCAAAGCGCCGTGTTCCTTCGGCACCTAGCAAAGAAGTGCCTGCGTTCGGCGCCTCGCCGCATCGCAGCCTGGCAAAGCACTGCGTGCCTTCGCCGCCTCACACAGCGCTGCGTCCCTTCGCCGCCTCGCCGCTTAGCAAACGCCGTAGTAGCGCCGAAGGGACACGGCGCTTTTGTAGGCGCCGAAGGCACGTGGCGCTTTGCTTAGGCACGAGGCAGCGAAGGCACGCAGCCATTTGATCGTGGTCAACGGGCTCGGGCGCCTTGCTAGGCGGCGAAGGCACGCGCTGCTTTGCCAGGCGCCCAAGGACGCAGCGCTGTGCGAGGCGGCGAGGGATCGCAGTGCTTTACCAGGCGCCGAAGGCACGCAGTGCTTTGCCAGGCGCCGAAGGCACGCAGCGCTGTAGGAGGCGGCGAGGGCTCGCAGTGCTTTACCAGGCGCCGAAGGCACGCAGTGCTTTGCCAGGCGCCGAAGGCACGCAGCGCTGTAGGAGGCGGCGAGGGCACACAGTGCTTTGCCAGGCGGCGAGCCGACGTGGAGCTTTGCTAGGCAGCGAAGGGTGAGGACGCTTTGCTAGGCGCTTTGCTAGGCGGCGAAGGCACGAAGCGATTTGGGAGGCGAGGCGGCGAAGGCACACGGCGCTTTGCTAGGCGGCGAGGGCGAGGAGGCACGCAGCGCTTTCTTAGGCGGCGAGGCGGCGAAGGCACGCGCTGCTTTGCTAGGCGCCGAAGGCACGCAGCGCTTCCTTAGTTTGCCAGGCAGCGAAGAGATGGAGCGCTTTGCTTGCTGGCCAGGCAGCGAACAGGCGCCGTGCTTTGCTTTCTGCCAGGCAGCGAATACACGCAGCGGTCTGCTTTTCTGCGAGGCACTGAACACATGCAGCGTTTAGTTTGCGAGGCGGCGAAGAGACGCGGCGCTTTGCTTCTTGAGAGGGAGCGAAGAGGCGCAGCGTTTCCTTAGTTTGCGAGGCATGCAAGAGATGCAGCGGTGTGCTCGTCTGCGAGGCGTCGAAGAGACGCAGCAGCTAGTTAGCTGGCCATGTGGCGAAGAGAGGCGACGCTTTGCTTTTGGCGATGCAGTGAAGAGACGCAGCGGTTTGCTTGTTGGGCAGGCAGCGAAGAGACGCGGCGGTTGGCATGCTGCCGAGGCGGCGAGCAGATCGAGTGCTTTGCTTGTTGGTGAGGCAGTGAAGAGATGCAGCGGTTTGCTTGTTGGCGAGGCAGCGAAGAGATTCAGCAGTCTCCTTGTTTGTGACACAGCCAACATGCCCAGTGGTTGCTCATTGTGCGAGGCAGCGAAGAGATGCAGCACTTTGCTTGTGCACCAGGTGGCGCAGTGGCATGGCGGATGGCTTTTTCGCCTGCAGGCGAAGCGAGGCAGCACTTTGCTAGTTGGCGAGGCAGCGAAGAGACGCAGCAGGCTGCTTGTTTGTGAGACAGCCAACATGCACAGTGGTTAGCTATTGTGCGAGGCAGCGAATCACCGCCGAGCAAATCGCTTTGTGCGTTCGCCGCCTCGCTGCCTAGCAAAGCGTCGTCTGCCTTGGGCGCCTAGCAAAGCTGCGCGTGCCGTCGCCGCCAAGCAAAGCGCCGTGTTCCTTCGGCACCTAGCAAAGAAGTGCCTGCGTTGGGCGCCTCGCCGCATCGCAGCCTGGCAAAGCACTGCGTGCCTTCGCCGCCTCACACAGCGCTGCGTGCCTTCGGCGCCTGGCAAAGCAGCGCGTGCCTTCGCCGCCTCGCCGCCTAAGAAAGCGCTGCGTCCCTTTTCGCCCTCGCCACCCAACAAAGCGCCCTGTCCCTTCACCGCCTCCCCAATCACTTCGTCCCTTCGCCGCCTCGCCACCTAGCAAAGCACTGCGTGCCTTCGCCGCCTCACACAGCGCTGCGTGCCTTCGGCGCCTGGCAAAGCAGCGCGTGCCTTCGCCGCCTCGCCGCCTAAGAAAGCGCCGCGTCCCTTCTCGCCCTCGCCGCCTAGCAAAGCGCCGTGTCCCTTCGCCGCCTCGCCGCCCAGCAAAGCTCCGCGTGCCGTCGCCGCCAAGCAAAGCGCCGTGTTCCTTCGGCACCTAGCAAAGAAGTGCCTGCGTTCGGCGCCTCGCCGTATCGCAGCCTGGCAAAGCACTGCGTGCCTTCGCCGCTTCACACAGCGCTGCGTGCCTTCGGCGCCTGGCAAAGCAGCGCGTGCCTTCGCCGCCTCGCCGCCTAAGAAAGCGCCGCGTCCCTTCTCGCCCTCGCCGCCTAGCAAAGCGCCGTGTCCCTTCGCCGCCTCGCCGCCCAGCAAAGCTCCGCGTGCCGTCGCCGCCAAGCAAAGCGCCGTGTTCCTTCGGCACCTAGCAAAGAAGTGCCTGCGTTCGGCGCCTCGCCGCATCGCAGCCTGGCAAAGCACTGCGTGCCTTAGCCGCCTCACACAGCGCTGCGTGCCTTCGGCGCCTGGCAAAGCAGCGCGTGCCTTCGCCGCCTCGCCGCCTAAGAAAGCGCCGCGTCCCTTCTCGCCCTCGCCGCCCAACAAAGCGCCCTGTCCCTTCACCGCCTCCCCAATCGCTTCGTCCCTTCGCCGCCTCGCCACCTAGCAAAGCGCTGCTTACCTTCGCCGCCTCACACAGCACTGCGTCCCTTCGCCGCCTCGCCGCTTAGCAAACGCCGTAGTAGCGCCGAAGGGACACGGCGCTTTTGTAGGCGCCGAAGGCACGTGGCGCTTTGCTAAGGCACGAGGCAGCGAAGGCACGCAGCCATTTGATCGTGGTCGACGGGCTCGGGCGCCTTGCTAGGCGGCGAAGGCACGCGCTGCTTTGCCAGGCGCCCAAGGACGCAGCGCTGTGCGAGGCGGCGAGGGCTCGCAGTGCTTTACCAGGCGCCGAAGGCACGCAGTGCTTTGCCAGGCGCCGAAGGCACGCAGCGCTGTAGGAGGCGGCGAGGGCACACAGTGCTTTGCTAGGCGGCGAGCGGACGTGGAGCTTTGCTAGGCAGCGAAGGGTGAGGACGCTTTGCTAGGCGCTTTGCTAGGCGGCGAAGGCACAAAGCGATTTGGGAGGCGAGGCGGCGAAGGCACACGGCGCTTTGCTAGGCGGCGAGGGCGAGGAGGCACGCAGCGCTTTCTTAGGCCGCGAGGCGGCCAAGGCACGCGCTGCTTTGCTAGGCGCCGAAGGCACGCAGCGCTTCCTTAGTTTGCCAGGCAGCGAAGAGATGGAGCGCTTTGCTTGCTGGCCAGGCAGCGAACAGGCGCCGTGCTTTGCTTTCTGCCAGGCAGCGAATACACGCAGCGGTCTGCTTTTCTGCGAGGCACTGAACACATGCAGCGTTTAGTTTGCGAGGCGGCGAAGAGACGCGGCGCTTTGCTTCTTGAGAGGGAGCGAAGAGGCGCAGCGTTTCCTTAGTTTGCGAGGCATGCAAGAGATGCAGCGGTGTGCTCGTCTGCGAGGCGTCGAAGAGACGCAGCAGCTAGTTAGCTGGCCATGTGGCGAAGAGAGGCGACGCTTTGCTTTTGGCGATGCAGTGAAGAGACGCAGCGGTTTGCTTGTTGGGCAGGCAGCGAAGAGACGCGGCGGTTGGCATGCTGCCGAGGCGGCGAGCAGATCGAGTGCTTTGCTTGTTGGTGAGGCAGCGAAGAGATGCAGCGGTTTGCTTGTTGGCGAGGCAGCGAAGAGATTCAGCAGTCTCCTTGTTTGTGACACAGCCAACATGCCCAGTGGTTGCTCATTGTGCGAGGCAGCGAAGAGATGCAGCACTTTGCTTGTGCACCAGGTGGCGCAGTGGCATGGCGGATGGCTTTTTCGCCTGCAGGCGAAGCGAGGCAGCACTTTGCTAGTTGGCGAGGCAGCGAAGAGACGCAGCAGGCTGCTTGTTTGTGAGACAGCCAACATGCACAGTGGTTAGGTATTGTGAGAGGCAGCGAATGACCGCCGAGCAAATCGCTTTGTGCGTTCGCCGCCTCGCTGCCTAGCAAAGCGTCGACTGCCTTGGGCGCCTAGCAAAGCTGCGCGTGCCGTCGCCGCCAAGCAAAGCGCCGTGTTCCTTCGGCACCTAGCAAAGAAGTGCCTGCGTTCGGCGCCTCGCCGCATCCCAGCCTAGCAAAGCGCTGCGTGCCTTCCGCGGCTGGCAAAGCACTGCGTGCCTTCGCCGCCTCACACAGCGCTGCGTGCCTTCGGCGCCTGGCAAAGCAGCGCGTGCCTTCGCCGCCTCGCCGCCTAAGAAAGCGCCGCGTCCCTTCTCGCCCTCGCCGCCTAGCAAAGCGCCGTGTCCCTTTGCCGCCTCGCCGCCCAGCAAAGCTCCGCGTGCCGTCGCCGCCAAGCAAAGCGCCGTGTTCCTTCGGCACCTAGCAAAGAAGTGCCTGCGTTGGGCGCCTCGCCGCATCGCAGCCTGGCAAAGCACTGCGTGCCTTCGCCGCCTGGCAAAGCACTGCGTGCCTTCGCCGCCTCACACAGCGCTGCGTGCCTTCGGCGCCTGGCAAAGCAGCGCGTGCCTTCGCCGCCTCGCCGCCTAAGAAAGCGCCGCGTCCCTTCTCGCCCTCGCCGCCTAGCAAAGCGCCGTGTCCCTTCGCCGCCTCGCCGCCCAGCAAAGCTCCGCGTGCCGTCGCCGCTAAGCAAAGCGCCGTGTTCCTTCGGCACCTAGCAAAGAAGTGCCTGCGTTCGGCGCCTCGCCACATCGCAGCCTGGCAAAGCACTGCGTGCCTTCGCCGCCTCACACAGCGCTGCGTGCCTTCGGCGCCTGGCAAAGCAGCGCGTGCCTTCGCCGCCTCGCCGCCTAAGAAAGCGTCGCGTCCCTTCTCGCCCTCGCCGCCTAGCAAAGCGCCGTGTCCCTTCGCCGCCTTGCCGCCCAGCAAAGCTCCGCGTGCCGTCGCCGCCAAGCAAAGCGCCGTGTTCCTTCGGCACCTAGCAAAGAAGTGCCTGCGTTCGGCGCCTCGCCTCATCGCAGCCTAGCAAAGCACTGCGTGCCTTCGGCGGCTGGCAAAGCACTGTGTGCCTTCGCCGCCTCACACAGCGCTGCGTGCCTTCGGCGCCTGGCAAAGCAGCGCGTGCCTTCGCCGCCTCGCCGCCTAAGAAAGCGCCGCGTCCCTTCTCGCCCTCGCCGCCTAGCAAAGCGCCGTGTCCCTTCGCCGCCTCGCCGCCCAGCAAAGCTCCGCGTGCCATCGCCGCCTAGCAAAGTGCCGTGTTCCTTCGGCACCTAGCAAAGAAGTGCCTGCGTTGGGCGCCTCGCCGCATCGCAGCCTAGCAAAGCGCTGCGTGCCTTCGGCGGCTGGCAAAGCAGTGCGTGCCTTCGCCGCCTCACACAGCGCTGCGTGCCTTCGCCGCCTGGCAAAGCAGCGCGTGCCTTCGCCGCCTCGCCGCCTAAGAAAGCGCCGCGTCCCTTCTCGCCCTCGCCGCCTAGCAAAGCGCCGTGTCCCTTCGCCGCCTCGCCGCCCAGCAAAGCTCCGCGTGCCGTCGCCGCCAAGCAAAGCGCCGTGTTCCTTCGGCACCTAGCAAAGAAGTGCCTGCGTTGGGCGCCTCGCCGCATCGCAGCCTAGCGAAGCACAGCGTGCCTTCCGCGGCTGGCAAAGCACTGCGTGCCTTCACCGCCTAAGAAAGCGCCGCGTCCCTTCTCGCCCTCGCCGCCCAACAAAGCGCCCTGTCCCTTCACCGCCTCCCCAATCGCTTCGTCCCTTCGCCGCCTCGCCGCCTAGCAAAGCGCTGCTTACCTTCGCCGCCTCACACAGCGCTGCGTCCCTTCGCCGCCTCGCCGCTTAGCAAACGCCGTAGTAGCGCCGAAGGGACACGGCGCTTTTGTAGGCGCCGAAGGCACGTCGCGCTTTGCTAAGGCACGAGGCAGCGAAGGCACGCAGCCATTTGATCGTGGTCGACGGGCTCGGGCACCTTGCTAGGCGGCGAAGGCACGCGCTGCTTTGCCAGGCGCCCAAGGACGCAGCGCTGTGCGAGGCGGCGAGGGCTCGCAGTGCTTTACCAGGCGCCGAAGGCACGCAGTGCTTTGCCAGGCGCCGAAGGCACGCAGCGCTCTAGGAGGCGGCGAGGGCACACAGTGCTTTGCTAGGCGGCGAGCCGACGTGGAGCTTTGCTAGGCAGCGAAGGGTGAGGACGCTTTGCTAGGCGCTTTGCTAGGCGGCGAAGGCACGAAGCGATTTGGGAGGCGAGGCGGCGAAGGCACACGGCGCTTTGCTAGGCGGCGAGGGCGAGGAGGCACGCAGCGCTTTCTTAGGCGGCGAGGCGGCCAAGGCACGCGCTGCTTTGCTAGGCGCCGAAGGCACGCAGCGCTTCCTTAGTTTGCCAGGCAGCGAAGAGATGGAGCGGTTTGCTTGCTGGCCAGGCAGCGAACAGGCGCCGTGCTTTGCTTTCTGCCAGGCAGCGAATACACGCAGCGGTCTGCTTTTCTGCGAGGCACTGAACACATGCAGCGTTTAGTTTGCGAGGCGGCGAAGAGACGCGGCGCTTTGCTTCTTGAGAGGGAGCGAAGAGGCGCAGCGTTTCCTTAGTTTGCGAGGCATGCAAGAGATGCAGCGGTGTGCTCGTCTGCGAGGCGTCGAAGAGACGCAGCAGCTAGTTAGCTGGCCATGTGGCGAAGAGAGGCGACGCTTTGCTTTTGGCGATGCAGTGAAGAGACGCAGCGGTTTGCTTGTTGGGCAGGCAGCGAAGAGACGCGGCGGTTGGCATGCTGCCGAGGCGGCGAGCAGATCGAGTGCTTTGCTTGTTGGTGAGGCAGCGAAGAGATGCAGCGGTTTGCTTGTTGGCGAGGCAGCGAAGAGATTCAGCAGTCTCCTTGTTTGTGACACAGCCAACATGCCCAGTGGTTGCTCATTGTGCGAGGCAGCGAAGAGATGCAGCACTTTGCTTGTGCACCAGGTGGCGCAGGGGCATGGCGGATGGCTTTTTCGCCTGCAGGCGAAGCGAGGCAGCACTTTGCTAGTTGGCGAGGCAGCGAAGAGACGCAGCAGGCTGCTTGTTTGTGAGACAGCCAACATGCACAGTGGTTAGCTATTGTGCGAGGCAGCGAATCACCGCCGAGCAAATCGCTTTGTGCGTTCGCCGCCTCGCTGCCTAGCAAAGCGTCGACTGCCTTGGGCGCCTAGCAAAGCTGCGCGTGCCGTCGCCGCCAAGCAAAGCGCCGTGTTCCTTCGGCACCTAGCAAAGAAGTGCCTGCGTTGGGCGCCTCGCCGCATCGCAGCCTGGCAAAGCAGTGCGTGCCTTCGCCGCCTCACACAGCGCTGCGTGCCTTCGGCGCCTGGCAAAGCAGCGCGTGCCTTCGCCGCCTCGCCGCCTAAGAAAGCGCCGCTTCCCTTCTCGCCCTCGCCGCCTAAGAAAGCGCCGTGTCCCTTCGCCGCCTCGCCGCCCAGCAAAGCTCCGCGTGCCGTCGCCGCCAAGCAAAGCGCCGTGTTCCTTCGGCACCTAGCAAAGAAGTGCCTGCATTCGGCGCCTCGCCGCATCGCAGCCTAGCAAAGCGCTGCGTGCCTTCCGCGGCTGGCAAAGCACTGCGTGCCTTCGCCGCCTCACACAGCGCTGCGTGCCTTCGGCGCCTGGCAAAGCAGCGCGTGCCTTCGCCGCCTCGCCGCCTAAGAAAGCGCCGCGTCCCTTCTCGCCCTCGCCGCCTAGCAAAGCGCCGTGTCCCTTCGCCGCCTCGCCGCCAAGCAAAGCGCCGTGTTCCTTCGGCACCTAGCAAAGAAGTGCCTGCGTTCGGCGCCTCGCCGCATCGCAGCCTGGCAAAGCACTGCGTGCCTTCGCCGCCTCACACAGCGCTGCGTGCCTTCGGCGCCTGGCAAAGCAGCGCGTGCCTTCGCCGCCTCGCCGCCTAAGAAAGCGCCGCGTCCCTTCTCGCCCTCGCCGCCTAGCAAAGCGCCGTGTCCCTTCGCCGCCTCGCCGCCCAGCAAAGCTCCGCGTGCCGTCGCCGCCAAGCAAAGCGCCGTGTTCCTTCGGCACCTAGCAAAGAAGTGCCTGCGTTGGGCGCCTCGCCGCATCGCAGCCTGGCAAAGCAGTGCGTGCCTTCGCCGCCTCACACAGCGCTGCGTGCCTTCGGCGCCTGGCAAAGCAGCGCGTGCCTTCGCCGCCTCGCCGCCTAAGAAAGCGCCGCTTCCCTTCTCGCCCTCGCCGCCTAAGAAAGCGCCGTGTCCCTTCGCCGCCTCGCCGCCCAGCAAAGCTCCGCGTGCCGTCGCCGCCAAGCAAAGCGCCGTGTTCCTTCGGCACCTAGCAAAGAAGTGCCTGCATTCGGCGCCTCGCCGCATCGCAGCCTAGCAAAGCGCTGCGTGCCTTCCGCGGCTGGCAAAGCACTGCGTGCCTTCGCCGCCTCACACAGCGCTGCGTGCCTTCGGCGCCTGGCAAAGCAGCGCGTGCCTTCGCCGCCTCGCCGCCTAAGAAAGCGCCGCGTCCCTTCTCGCCCTCGCCGCCTAGCAAAGCGCCGTGTCCCTTCGCCGCCTCGCCGCCAAGCAAAGCGCCGTGTTCCTTCGGCACCTAGCAAAGAAGTGCCTGCGTTCGGCGCCTCGCCGCATCGCAGCCTGGCAAAGCACTGCGTGCCTTCGCCGCCTCACACAGCGCTGCGTGCCTTCGGCGCCTGGCAAAGCAGCGCGTGCCTTCGCCGCCTCGCCGCCTAAGAAAGCGCCGCGTCCCTTCTCGCCCTCGCCGCCTAGCAAAGCGCCGTGTCCCTTCGCCGCCTCGCCGCCCAGCAAAGCTCCGCGTGCCGTTGCCGCCAAGCAAAGCGCCGTGTTCCTTCGGCACCTAGCAAAGAAGTGCCTGCGTTCGGCGCCTCGCCGCATCGCAGCCTGGCAAAGCAGTGCGTGCCTTCGCCGCCTCACACAGCGCTGCGTGCCTTCGGCGCCTGGCAAAGCAGCGCGTGCCTTCGCCGCCTCGCCGCCTAAGAAAGCGCTGCGTCCCTTTTCGCCCTCGCCGCCCAACAAAGCGCCCTGTCCCTTCACCGCCTCCCCAATCGCTTCGTCCCTTCGCCGCCTCGCCACCTAGCAAAGCGCTGCTTACCTTCGCCGCCTCACACAGCGCTGCGTCCCTTCGCCGCCTCGCCGCTTAGCAAACGCCGTAGTAGCGCCGAAGGGACACGGCGCTTTTGTAGGCGCCGAAGGCACGTGGCGCTTTGCTAAGGCACGAGGCAGCGAAGGCACGCAGCCATTTGATCGTGGTCGACGGGCTCGGGCGCCTTGCTAGGCGGCGAAGGCACGCGCTGCTTTGCCAGGCGCCCAAGGATGCAGCGCTGTGCGAGGCGGCGAGGGCTCGCAGTGCTTTACCAGGCGCCGAAGGCACGCAGTGCTTTGCCAGGCGCCGAAGGCACGCAGCGCTGTAGGAGGCGGCGAGGGCACACAGTGCTTTGCTAGGCGGCGAGCGGACGTGGAGCTTTGCTAGGCAGCGAAGGCTGAGGACACTTTGCTAGGCGCTTTGCTAGGCGGCGAAGGCACGAAGCGATTTGGGAGGCGAGGCGGCGAAGGCACACGGCGCTTTGCTAGGCGGCGAGGGCGAGGAGGCACGCAGCGCTTTCTTAGGCGGCGAGGCGGCGAAGGCACGCGCTGCTTTGCTAGGCGCCAAAGGCACGCAGCGCTTCCTTAGTTTGCCAGGCAGCGAAGAGATGGAGCGGTTTGCTTGCTGGCCAGGCAGCGAACAGGCGCCGTGCTTTGCTTTCTGCCAGGCAGCGAATACACGCAGCGGTCTGCTTTTCTGCGAGGCACTGAACACATGCAGCGTTTAGTTTGCGAGGCGGCGAAGAGACGCGGCGCTTTGCTTCTTGAGAGGGAGCGAAGAGGCGCAGCGTTTCCTTAGTTTGCGAGGCATGCAAGAGATGCAGCGGTGTGCTCGTCTGCGAGGCGTCGAAGAGACGCAGCAGCTAGTTAGCTGGCCATGTGGCGAAGAGAGGCGACGCTTTGCTTTTGGCGATGCAGTGAAGAGACGCAGCGGTTTGCTTGTTGGGCAGGCAGCGAAGAGACGCGGCGGTTGGCATGCTGCCGAGGCGGCGAGCAGATCGAGTGCTTTGCTTGTTGGTGAGGCAGCGAAGAGATGCAGCGGTTTGCTTGTTGGCGAGGCAGCGAAGAGATTCAGCAGTCTCCTTGTTTGTGACACAGCCAACATGCCCAGTGGTTGCTCATTGTGCGAGGCAGCGAAGAGATGCAGCACTTTGCTTGTGCACCAGGTGGCGCAGTGGCATGGCGGATGGCTTTTTCGCCTGCAGGCGAAGCGAGGCAGCACTTTGCTAGTTGGCGAGGCAGCGAAGAGACGCAGCAGGCTGCTTGTTTGTGAGACAGCCAACATGCACAGTGGTTAGCTATTGTGCGAGGCAGCGAATCACCGCCGAGCAAATCGCTTTGTGCGTTCGCCGCCTCGCTGCCTAGCAAAGCGTCGTCTGCCTTGGGCGCCTAGCAAAGCTGCGCGTGCCGTCGCCGCCAAGCAAAGCGCCGTGTTCCTTCGGCACCTAGCAAAGAAGTGCCTGCGTTCGGCGCCTCGCCGCATCGCAGCCTAGCAAAGCACTGCGTGCCTTCGGCGCCTGGCAAAGCAGTGCGTGCCTTCGCCGCCTCACACAGCGCTGCGTGCCTTCGGCGCCTGGCAAAGCAGCGCGTGCCTTCGCCGCCTCGCCACCTAAGAAAGCGCCGCGTCCCTTCTCGCCCTCGCCGCCTACCAAAGCGCCGTGTCCCTTCGCCGCCTGGCCGCCCAGCAAAGCTCCGCGTGCCGTCGCCGCCAAGCAAAGCGCCGTGTTCCTTCGGCACCTAGCAAAGAAGTGCCTGCGTTCGGCGCCTCGCCGCATCGCAGCCAAAGAAAGCGTCGCGTCCCTTCTCGCCCTCGCCGCCCAACAAAGCGCCCTGTCCCTTCACCGCCTCCCCAATCGCTTCGTCCCTTCGCCGCCTCGCCACCTAGCAAAGCGCTGCTTACCTTCGCCGCCTCACACAGCGCTGCGTCCCTTCGCCGCCTCGCCGCTTAGCAAACGCCGTAGTAGCGCCGAAGGGACACGGCGCTTTTGTAGGCGCCGAAGGCACGTGGCGCTTTGCTAAGGCACGAGGCAGCGAAGGCACGCAGCCATTTGATCGTGGTCGACGGGCTCGTGCGCCTTGCTTGGTGGCGAAGGCACGCGCTGCTTTGCCAGGCGCCCAAGGACGCAGCGCTGTGCGAGGCGGCGAGGGCTCGCAGTGCTTTACCAGGCGCCGAAGGCACGCAGTGCTTTGCCAGGCGCCGAAGGCACGCAGCGCTGTAGGAGGCGGCGAGGGCACACAGTGCTTTGCTAGGCGGCGAGCGGACGTGGAGCTTTGCTAGGCAGCGAAGGGTGAGGACGCTTTGCTAGGCGCTTTGCTAGGCGGCGAAGGCACGAAGCGATTTGGGAGGCGAGGCAGCGAAGGCACACGGCGCTTTGCTAGGCGGCGAGGGCGAGGAGGCACGCAGCGCTTTCTTAGGCGGCGAGGCGGCGAAGGCACGCGCTGCTTTGCTAGGCGCCGAAGGCACGCAGCGCTTCCTTAGTTTGCCAGGCAGCGAAGAGATGGAGCGGTTTGCTTGCTGGCCAGGCAGCGAACAGGCGCCGTGCTTTGCTTGCTGCCAGGCAGCGAATACACGCAGCGGTCTGCTTTTCTGCGAGGCACTGAACACATGCAGCGTTTAGTTTGCGAGGCAGCGAAGAGACGCGGCGCTTTGCTTCTTGAGAGGGAGCGAAGAGGCGCAGCGTTTCCTTAGTTTGCGAGGCATGCAAGAGATGCAGCGGTGTGCTCGTCTGCGAGGCGTCGAAGAGACGCAGCAGCTAGTTAGCTGGCCATGTGGCGAAGAGACGCGACGCTTTGCTTTTGGCGATGCAGTGAAGAGACGCAGCGGTTTGCTTGTTGGGCAGGCAGCGAAGAGACGCGGCAGTTGGCATGCTGCCGAGGCGGCGAGCAGATCGAGTGCTTTGCTTGTTGGTGAGGCAGCGAAGAGATGCAGCGGTTTGCTTGTTGGCGAGGCAGCGAAGAGATTCAGCAGTCTCCTTGTTTGTGACACAGCCAACATGCCCAGTGGTTGCTCATTGTGCGAGGCAGCGAAGAGATGCAGCACTTTGCTTGTGCACCAGGTGGCGCAGTGGCATGGCGGATGGCTTTTTCGCCTGCAGGCGAAGCGAGGCAGCACTTTGCTAGTTGGCGAGGCAGCGAAGAGACGCAGCAGGCTGCTTGTTTGTGAGACAGCCAACATGCACAGTGGTTAGCTATTGTGCGAGGCAGCGAATCACCGCCGAGCAAATCGCTTTGTGCGTTCGCCGCCTCGCTGCCTAGCAAAGCGTCGTCTGCCTTGGGCGCCTAGCAAAGCTGCGCGTGCCGTCGCCGCCAAGCAAAGCGCCGTGTTCCTTCGGCACCTAGCAAAGAAGTGCCTGCGTTGGGCGCCTCGCCGCATCGCAGCCTAGCAAAGCACTGCGTGCCTTCGGCGCCTGGCAAAGCAGCGCGTGCCTTCGCCGCCTCGCCGCCTAAGAAAGCGCCGCGTCCCTTCTCGCCCTCGCCGCCTAGCAAAGCGCCGTGTCCCTTCGCCGTCTCGCCGCCCAGCAAAGCTCCGCGTGCCGTCGCCGCCAAGCAAAGCGCCGTGTTCCTTCGGCACCTAGCAAAGAAGTGCCTGCGTTCGGCGCCTCGCCGCATCGCAGCCTGGCAAAGCGCTGCGTGCCTTCGGCGGCTGGCAAAGCAGTGCGTGCCTTCGCCGCCTCACACAGCGCTGCGTGCCTTCGGCGCCTGGCAAAGCAGCGCGTGCCTTCGCCGCCTCGCCGCCTAAGAAAGCGCCGCGTCCCTTCTCGCCCTCGCCGCCTACCAAAGCGCCGTGTCCCTTCGCCGCCTTGCCGCCCAGCAAAGCTCCGCGTGCCGTCGCCGCCAAGCAAAGCGCCGTGTTCCTTCGGCACCTAGCAAAGAAGTGCCTGCGTTGGGCGCCTCGCCACATCGCAGCCTGGAAAAGCACTGCGTGCCTTCGCCGCCTCACACAGCGCTGCGTGCCTTCGGCGCCTGGCAAAGCAGCGCGTGCCTTCGCCGCCTCGCCGCCTAAGAAAGCGCCGCGTCCCTTCTCGCCCTCAACGCCTAGCAAAGCGCCGTGTCCCTTCGCCGCCTCGCCGCCCAGCAAAGCTCCGCGTGCCGTCGCCGCCAAGCAAAGCGCCGTGTTCCTTCGGCACCTAGCAAAGAAGTGCCTGCGTTCGGCGCCTCGCCGCATCGCAGCCTAGCAAAGCGCTGCGTGTCTTCGGCGGCTGGCAAAGCAGTGCGTGCCTTCGCCGCCTCACACAGCGCTGCGTGCCTTCGGCGCCTGGCAAAGCAGCGCGTGCCTTCGCCGCCTCGCCGCCTAAGAAAGCGCCGCGTCCATTCTCGCCCTCGCCGCCTAGCAAAGCGCCGCGTCCCTTCTCGCCCTCGCCGCCTAGCAAAGCGCCGTGTCCCTTCGCCGCCTCGCCGCCCAGCAAAGCTCCGCGTGCCGTCGCCGCCAAGCAAAGCGCCGTGTTCCTTCGGCACCTAGCAAAGAAGTGCCTGCGTTCGGCGCCTCGCCGCATCGCAGCCTGGCAAAGCAGTGCGTGCCTTCGCCGCCTCACACAGCGCTGCGTGCCTTCGGCGCCTGGCAAAGCAGCGCGTGCCTTCGCCGCCTCGCCGCCTAAGAAAGCGCCGCGTCCATTCTCGCCCTCGCCGCCTAGCAAAGCGCCGCGTCCCTTCTCGCCCTCGCCGCCTAGCAAAGCGCCGTCTCCCTTCGCCGCCTCGCCGCCCAGCAAAGCTCCGCGTGCCGTCGCCGCCAAGCAAAGCGCCGTGTTCCTTCGGCACCTAGCAAAGAAGTGCCTGCGTTCGGCGCCTCGCCGCATCGCAGCCTGGCAAAGCACTGCGTGCCTTCGCCGCCTCACACAGCGCTGCGTGCCTTCGGCGCCTGGCAAAGCAGCACGTGCCTTCGCCGCCTCGCCGCCTAAGAAAGCGCCGCGTCCCTTCTCGCCCTCGCCGCCTAGCAAAGCGCCGTGTCCCTTCGCCGCCTCGCCACCCAGCAAAGCTCCGCGTGCCGTCGCCGCCTAGCAAAGTGCCGTGTTCCTTCGGCACCTAGCAAAGAAGTGCCTGCGTTGGGCGCCTCGCCGCATCGCAGCCTAGCAAAGCGCTGCGTGCCTTCGGCGGCTGGCAAAGCAGTGCGTGCCTTCGCCGCCTCACACAGCGCTGCGTGCCTTCGCCGCCTGGCAAAGCAGCGCGTGCCTTCGCCGCCTCGCCGCCTAAGAAAGCGCCGCGTCCCTTCTCGCCCTCGCCGCCTAGCAAAGCGCCGTGTCCCTTCGCCGCCTCGCCGCCCAGCAAAGCTCCGCGTGCCGTCGCCGCCAAGCAAAGCGCCGTGTTCCTTCGGCACCTAGCAAAGAAGTGCCTGCGTTCGGCGCCTCGCCGCATCACAGCCTAGCAAAGCACTGCGTGCCTTCGCCGCCTGGCAAAGCACTGCGTGCCTTCGCCGCCTAAGAAAGCGCCGCGTCCCTTCTCGCCCTCGCCGCCCAACAAAGCGCCCTGTCCCTTCACCGCCTCCCCAATCGCTTCGTCCCTTCGCCGCCTCGCCGCCTAGCAAAGCGCTGCTTACCTTCGCCGCCTCACACAGCACTGCGTCCCTTCGCCGCCTCGCCGCTTAGCAAACGCCGTAGTAGCGCCGAAGGACACGGCGCTTTTGTAGGCGCCGAAGGCATGTGGCGCTTTGCTAAGGCACGAGGCAGCGAAGGCACGCAGCCATTTGATCGTGGTCGACGGGCTCGGGCGCCTTGCTAGGCGGCGAAGGCACGCGCTGCTTTGCCAGTTGCCCAAGGACGCAGCGCTGTGCGAGGCGGCGAGGGCTCGCAGTGCTTTACCAGGCGCCGAAGGCACGCAGTGCTTTGCCAGGCGCCGAAGGCACGCAGCGCTGTAGGAGGCGGCGAGGGCACACAGTGCTTTGCTAGGCGGCGAGCGGACGTGGAGCTTTGCTAGGCAGCGAAGGGTGAGGACGCTTTGCTAGGCGCTTTGCTAGGCGGCGAAGGCACGAAGCGATTTGGGAGGCGAGGCGGCGAAGGCACACGGCGCTTTGCTAGGCGGCGAGGGCGAGGAGGCACGCAGCGCTTTCTTAGGCGGCGAGGCGGCCAAGGCACGCGCTGCTTTGCTAGGCGCCGAAGGCACGCAGCGCTTCCTTAGTTTGCCAGGCAGCGAAGAGATGGAGCGCTTTGCTTGCTGGCCAGGCAGCGAACAGGCGCCGTGCTTTGCTTTCTGCCAGGCAGCGAATACACGCAGCGGTCTGCTTTTCTGCGAGGCACTGAACACATGCAGCGTTTAGTTTGCGAGGCGGCGAAGAGACGCGGCGCTTTGCTTCTTGAGAGGGAGCGAAGAGGCGCAGCGTTTCCTTAGTTTGCGAGGCATGCAAGAGATGCAGCGGTGTGCTCGTCTGCGAGGCGTCGAAGAGACGCAGCAGCTAGTTAGCTGGCCATGTGGCGAAGAGAGGCGACGCTTTGCTTTTGGCGATGCAGTGAAGAGACGCAGCGGTTTGCTTGTTGGGCAGGCAGCGAAGAGACGCGGCGGTTGGCATGCTGCCGAGGCGGCGAGCAGATCGAGTGCTTTGCTTGTTGGTGAGGCAGCGAAGAGATGCAGCGGTTTGCTTGTTGGCGAGGCAGCGAAGAGATTCAGCAGTCTCCTTGTTTGTGACACAGCCAACATGCCCAGTGGTTGCTCATTGTGCGAGGCAGCGAAGAGATGCAGCACTTTGCTTGTGCACCAGGTGGCGCAGTGGCATGGCGGATGGCTTTTTCGCCTGCAGGCGAAGCGAGGCAGCACTTTGCTAGTTGGCGAGGCAGCGAAGAGACGCAGCAGGCTGCTTGTTTGTGAGACAGCCAACATGCACAGTGGTTAGCTATTGTGCGAGGCAGCGAATCACCGCCGAGCAAATCGCTTTGTGCGTTCGCCGCCTCGCTGCCTAGCAAAGCGTCGTCTGCCTTGGGCGCCTAGCAAAGCTGCGCGTGCCGTCGCCGCCAAGCAAAGCGCCGTGTTCCTTCGGCACCTAGCAAAGAAGTGCCTGCGTTCGGCGCCTCGCCGCATCGCAGCCTAGCAAAGCACTGCGTGCCTTCGGCGCCTGGCAAAGCAGTGCGTGCCTTCGCCGCCTCACACAGCGCTGCGTGCCTTCGGCGCCTGGCAAAGCAGCGCGTGCCTTCGCCGCCTCGCCACCTAAGAAAGCGCCGCGTCCCTTCTCGCCCTCGCCGCCTACCAAAGCGCCGTGTCCCTTCGCCGCCTGGCCGCCCAGCAAAGCTCCGCGTGCCGTCGCCGCCAAGCAAAGCGCCGTGTTCCTTCGGCACCTAGCAAAGAAGTGCCTGCGTTCGGCGCCTCGCCGCATCGCAGCCAAAGAAAGCGTCGCGTCCCTTCTCGCCCTCGCCGCCCAACAAAGCGCCCTGTCCCTTCACCGCCTCCCCAATCGCTTCGTCCCTTCGCCGCCTCGCCACCTAGCAAAGCGCTGCTTACCTTCGCCGCCTCACACAGCGCTGCGTCCCTTCGCCGCCTCGCCGCTTAGCAAACGCCGTAGTAGCGCCGAAGGGACACGGCGCTTTTGTAGGCGCCGAAGGCACGTGGCGCTTTGCTAAGGCACGAGGCAGCGAAGGCACGCAGCCATTTGATCGTGGTCGACGGGCTCGTGCGCCTTGCTTGGTGGCGAAGGCACGCGCTGCTTTGCCAGGCGCCCAAGGACGCAGCGCTGTGCGAGGCGGCGAGGGCTCGCAGTGCTTTACCAGGCGCCGAAGGCACGCAGTGCTTTGCCAGGCGCCGAAGGCACGCAGCGCTGTAGGAGGCGGCGAGGGCACACAGTGCTTTGCTAGGCGGCGAGCGGACGTGGAGCTTTGCTAGGCAGCGAAGGGTGAGGACGCTTTGCTAGGCGCTTTGCTAGGCGGCGAAGGCACGAAGCGATTTGGGAGGCGAGGCGGCGAAGGCACACGGCGCTTTGCTAGGCGGCGAGGGCGAGGAGGCACGCAGCGCTTTCTTAGGCGGCGAGGCGGCGAAGGCACGCGCTGCTTTGCTAGGCGCCGAAGGCACGCAGCGCTTCCTTAGTTTGCCAGGCAGCGAAGAGATGGAGCGGTTTGCTTGCTGGCCAGGCAGCGAACAGGCGCCGTGCTTTGCTTGCTGCCAGGCAGCGAATACACGCAGCGGTCTGCTTTTCTGCGAGGCACTGAACACATGCAGCGTTTAGTTTGCGAGGCAGCGAAGAGACGCGGCGCTTTGCTTCTTGAGAGGGAGCGAAGAGGCGCAGCGTTTCCTTAGTTTGCGAGGCATGCAAGAGATGCAGCGGTGTGCTCGTCTGCGAGGCGTCGAAGAGACGCAGCAGCTAGTTAGCTGGCCATGTGGCGAAGAGAGGCGACGCTTTGCTTTTGGCGATGCAGTGAAGAGACGCAGCGGTTTGCTTGTTGGGCAGGCAGCGAAGAGACGCGGCGGTTGGCATGCTGCCGAGGCGGCGAGCAGATCGAGTGCTTTGCTTGTTGGTGAGGCAGCGAAGAGATGCAGCGGTTTGCTTGTTGGCGAGGCAGCGAAGAGATTCAGCAGTCTCCTTGTTTGTGACACAGCCAACATGCCCAGTGGTTGCTCATTGTGCGAGGCAGCGAAGAGATGCAGCACTTTGCTTGTGCACCAGGTGGCGCAGTGGCATGGCGGATGGCTTTTTCGCCTGCAGGCGAAGCGAGGCAGCACTTTGCTAGTTGGCGAGGCAGCGAAGAGACGCAGCAGGCTGCTTGTTTGTGAGACAGCCAACATGCACAGTGGTTAGCTATTGTGCGAGGCAGCGAATCACCGCCGAGCAAATCGCTTTGTGCGTTCGCCGCCTCGCTGCCTAGCAAAGCGTCGTCTGCCTTGGGCGCCTAGCAAAGCTGCGCGTGCCGTCGCCGCCAAGCAAAGCGCCGTGTTCCTTCGGCACCTAGCAAAGAAGTGCCTGCGTTGGGCGCCTCGCCGCATCGCAGCCTAGCAAAGCACTGCGTGCCTTCGGCGCCTGGCAAAGCAGCGCGTGCCTTCGCCGCCTCGCCGCCTAAGAAAGCGCCGCGTCCCTTCTCGCCCTCGCCGCCTACCAAAGCGCCGTGTCCCTTCGCCGCCTTGCCGCCCAGCAAAGCTCCGCGTGCCGTCGCCGCCAAGCAAAGCGCCGTGTTCCTTCGGCACCTAGCAAAGAAGTGCCTGCGTTGGGCGCCTCACCGCATCGCAGCCTAGCAAAGCGCTGCGTGCCTTCGGCGGCTGGCAAAGCAGTGCGTGCCTTCGCCGCCTCACACAGCGCTGCGTGCCTTCGGCGCCTGGCAAAGCAGCGCGTGCCTTCGCCGCCTCGCCGCCTAAGAAAGCGCCGCGTCCCTTCTCGCCCTCGCCGCCTACCAAAGCGCCGTGTCCCTTCGCCGCCTTGCCGCCCAGCAAAGCTCCGCGTGCCGTCGCCGCCAAGCAAAGCGCCGTGTTCCTTCGGCACCTAGCAAAGAAGTGCCTGCGTTGGGCGCCTCGCCACATCGCAGCCTGGAAAAGCACTGCGTGCCTTCGCCGCCTCACACAGCGCTGCGTGCCTTCGGCGCCTGGCAAAGCAGCGCGTGCCTTCGCCGCCTCGCCGCCTAAGAAAGCGCCGCGTCCCTTCTCGCCCTCAACGCCTAGCAAAGCGCCGTGTCCCTTCGCCGCCTCGCCGCCCAGCAAAGCTCCGCGTGCCGTCGCCGCCAAGCAAAGCGCCGTGTTCCTTCGGCACCTAGCAAAGAAGTGCCTGCGTTCGGCGCCTCGCCGCATCGCAGCCTAGCAAAGCGCTGCGTGTCTTCGGCGGCTGGCAAAGCAGTGCGTGCCTTCGCCGCCTCACACAGCGCTGCGTGCCTTCGGCGCCTGGCAAAGCAGCGCGTGCCTTCGCCGCCTCGCCACCTAAGAAAGCGCCGCGTCCATTCTCGCCCTCGCCGCCTAGCAAAGCGCCGCGTCCCTTCTCGCCCTCGCCGCCTAGCAAAGCGCCGTGTCCCTTCGCCGCCTCGCCGCCCAGCAAAGCTCCGCGTGCCGTCGCCGCCAAGCAAAGCGCCGTGTTCCTTCGGCACCTAGCAAAGAAGTGCCTGCGTTCGGCGCCTCGCCGCATCGCAGCCTGGCAAAGCAGTGCGTGCCTTCGCCGCCTCACACAGCGCTGCGTGCCTTCGGCGCCTGGCAAAGCAGCGCGTGCCTTCGCCGCCTCGCCGCCTAAGAAAGCGCCGCGTCCATTCTCGCCCTCGCCGCCTAGCAAAGCGCCGCGTCCCTTCTCGCCCTCGCCGCCTAGCAAAGCGCCGTCTCCCTTCGCCGCCTCGCCGCCCAGCAAAGCTCCGCGTGCCGTCGCCGCCAAGCAAAGCGCCGTGTTCCTTCGGCACCTAGCAAAGAAGTGCCTGCGTTCGGCGCCTCGCCGCATCGCAGCCTGGCAAAGCACTGCGTGCCTTCGCCGCCTCACACAGCGCTGCGTGCCTTCGGCGCCTGGCAAAGCAGCACGTGCCTTCGCCGCCTCGCCGCCTAAGAAAGCGCCGCGTCCCTTCTCGCCCTCGCCGCCTAGCAAAGCGCCGTGTCCCTTCGCCGCCTCGCCGCCCAGCAAAGCTCCGCGTGCCGTCGCCGCCTAGCAAAGTGCCGTGTTCCTTCGGCACCTAGCAAAGAAGTGCCTGCGTTGGGCGCCTCGCCGCATCGCAGCCTAGCAAAGCGCTGCGTGCCTTCGGCGGCTGGCAAAGCACTGCGTGCCTTCGCCGCCTCACACAGCGCTGCGTGCCTTCGCCGCCTGGCAAAGCAGCGCGTGCCTTCGCCGCCTCGCCGCCTAAGAAAGCGCCGCGTCCCTTCTCGCCCTCGCCGCCTAGCAAAGCGCCGTGTCCCTTCGCCGCCTCGCCGCCCAGCAAAGCTCCGCGTGCCGTCGCCGCCAAGCAAAGCGCCGTGTTCCTTCGGCACCTAGCAAAGAAGTGCCTGCGTTCGGCGCCTCGCCGCATCACAGCCTAGCAAAGCACTGCGTGCCTTCGCCGCCTGGCAAAGCACTGCGTGCCTTCGCCGCCTAAGAAAGCGCCGCGTCCCTTCTCGCCCTCGCCGCCCAACAAAGCGCCCTGTCCCTTCACCGCCTCCCCAATCGCTTCGTCCCTTCGCCGCCTCGCCGCCTAGCAAAGCGCTGCTTACCTTCGCCGCCTCACACAGCACTGCGTCCCTTCGCCGCCTCGCCGCTTAGCAAACGCCGTAGTAGCGCCGAAGGACACGGCGCTTTTGTAGGCGCCGAAGGCATGTGGCGCTTTGCTAAGGCACGAGGCAGCGAAGGCACGCAGCCATTTGATCGTGGTCGACGGGCTCGGGCGCCTTGCTAGGCGGCGAAGGCACGCGCTGCTTTGCCATTTGCCCAAGGACGCAGCGCTGTGCGAGGCGGCGAGGGCTCGCAGTGCTTTACCAGGCGCCGAAGGCACGCAGTGCTTTGCCAGGCGCCGAAGGCACGCAGCGCTGTAGGAGGCGGCGAGGGCACACAGTGCTTTGCTAGGCGGCGAGCGGACGTGGAGCTTTGCTAGGCAGCGAAGGGTGAGGACGCTTTGCTAGGCGCTTTGCTAGGCGGCGAAGGCACGAAGCGATTTGGGAGGCGAGGCGGCGAAGGCACACGGCGCTTTGCTAGGCGGCGAGGGCGAGGAGGCACGCAGCGCTTTCTTAGGCGGCGAGGCGGCCAAGGCACGCGCTGCTTTGCTAGGCGCCGAAGGCACGCAGCGCTTCCTTAGTTTGCCAGGCAGCGAAGAGATGGAGCGCTTTGCTTGCTGGCCAGGCAGCGAACAGGCGCCGTGCTTTGCTTTCTGCCAGGCAGCGAATACACGCAGCGGTCTGCTTTTCTGCGAGGCACTGAACACATGCAGCGTTTAGTTTGCGAGGCGGCGAAGAGACGCGGCGCTTTGCTTCTTGAGAGGGAGCGAAGAGGCGCAGCGTTTCCTTAGTTTGCGAGGCATGCAAGAGATGCAGCGGTGTGCTCGTCTGCGAGGCGTCGAAGAGACGCAGCAGCTAGTTAGCTGGCCATGTGGCGAAGAGACGCGACGCTTTGCTTTTGGCGATGCAGTGAAGAGACGCAGCGGTTTGCTTGTTGGGCAGGCAGCGAAGAGACGCGGCAGTTGGCATGCTGCCGAGGCGGCGAGCAGATCGAGTGCTTTGCTTGTTGGTGAGGCAGCGAAGAGATGCAGCGGTTTGCTTGTTGGCGAGGCAGCGAAGAGATTCAGCAGTCTCCTTGTTTGTGACACAGCCAACATGCCCAGTGGTTGCTCATTGTGCGAGGCAGCGAAGAGATGCAGCACTTTGCTTGTGCACCAGGTGGCGCAGTGGCATGGCGGATGGCTTTTTCGCCTGCAGGCGAAGCGAGGCAGCACTTTGCTAGTTGGCGAGGCAGCGAAGAGACGCAGCAGGCTGCTTGTTTGTGAGACAGCCAACATGCACAGTGGTTAGCTATTGTGCGAGGCAGCGAATCACCGCCGAGCAAATCGCTTTGTGCATTCGCCGCCTCGCTGCCTAGCAAAGCGTCGTCTGCCTTGGGCGCCTAGCAAAGCTCCGCGTGCCGTGGCCGCCAAGCAAAGCGCCGTGTTCCTTCGGCACCTAGCAAAGAAGTGCCTGCGTTGGGCGCCTCGCCGCATCGCAGCCTAGCAAAGCACTGCGTGCCTTCGGCGCCTGGCAAAGCACTGCGTGCCTTCGCCGCCTCACACAGCGCTGCGTGCCTTCGGCGCCTGGCAAAGCAGCGCGTGCCTTCGCCGCCTCGCCGCCTAAGAAAGCGCCGCGTCCCTTCTCGCCCTCGCCGCCTAGCAAAGCGCCGTGTCCCTTCGCCGCCTCGCCGCCCAGCAAAGCTCCGCGTGCCGTCGCCGCCAAGCAAAGCGCCGTGTTCCTTCGGCACCTAGCAAAGAAGTGCCTGCGTTCGGCGCCTCGCCGCATCGCAGCCTGGCAAAGCACTGCGTGCCTTCGCCGCCTCACACAGCGCTGCGTGCCTTCGGCGCCTGGCAAAGCAGCACGTGCCTTCGCCGCCTCGCCGCCTAAGAAAGCGCCGCGTCCCTTCTCGCCCTCGCCGCGTAGCAAAGCGCCGTGTCCCTTCGCCGCCTCGCCGCCCAGCAAAGCTCCGCGTGCCGTCGCCGCCAAGCAAAGCGCCATGTTCCTTCGGCACCTAGCAAAGAAGTGCCTGCGTTGGGCGCCTCGCCGCATCGCAGCCTAGCGAAGCACAGCGTGCCTTCCGCGGCTGGCAAAGCACTGCGTGCCTTCGCCGCCTAAGAAAGCGCCGCGTCCCTTCTCGCCCTCGCCGCCCAACAAAGCGCCCTGTCCCTTCACCGCCTCCCCAATCGCTTCGTCCCTTCGCCGCCTCGCCGCCTAGCAAAGCGCTGCTTACCTTCGCCGCCTCACACAGCGCTGCGTCCCTTCGCCGCCTCGCCGCTTAGCAAACGCCGTAGTAGCGCCGAAGGGACACGGCGCTTTTGTAGGCGCCGAAGGCACGTGGCGCTTTGCTAAGGCACGAGGCAGCGAAGGCACGCAGCCATTTGATCGTGGTCGACGGGCTCGGGCACCTTGCTAGGCGGCGAAGGCACGCGCTGCTTTGCCAGGCGCCCAAGGACGCAGCGCTGTGCGAGGCGGCGAGGGCTCGCAGTGCTTTACCAGGCGCCGAAGGCACGCAGTGCTTTGCCAGGCGCCGAAGGCACGCAGCGCTCTAGGAGGCGGCGAGGGCACACAGTGCTTTGCTAGGCGGCGAGCCGACGTGGAGCTTTGCTAGGCAGCGAAGGGTGAGGACGCTTTGCTAGGCGCTTTGCTAGGCGGCGAAGGCACGAAGCGATTTGGGAGGCGAGGCGGCGAAGGCACACGGCGCTTTGCTAGGCGGCGAGGGCGAGGAGGCACGCAGCGCTTTCTTAGGCGGCGAGGCGGCGAAGGCACGCGCTGCTTTGCTAGGCGCCGAAGGCACGCAGCGCTTCCTTAGTTTGCCAGGCAGCGAAGAGATGGAGCGCTTTGCTTGCTGGCCAGGCAGCGAACAGGCGCCGTGCTTTGCTTTCTGCCAGGCAGCGAATACACGCAGCGGTCTGCTTTTCTGCGAGGCACTGAACACATGCAGCGTTTAGTTTGCGAGGCGGCGAAGAGACGCGGCGCTTTGCTTCTTGAGAGGGAGCGAAGAGGCGCAGCGTTTCCTTAGTTTGCGAGGCATGCAAGAGATGCAGCGGTGTGCTCGTCTGCGAGGCGTCGAAGAGACGCAGCAGCTAGTTAGCTGGCCATGTGGCGAAGAGACGCGACGCTTTGCTTTTGGCGATGCAGTGAAGAGACGCAGCGGTTTGCTTGTTGGGCAGGCAGCGAAGAGACGCGGCGGTTGGCATGCTGCCGAGGCGGCGAGCAGATCGAGTGCTTTGCTTGTTGGTGAGGCAGCGAAGAGATGCAGCGGTTTGCTTGTTGGCGAGGCAGCGAAGAGATTCAGCAGTCTCCTTGTTTGTGACACAGCCAACATGCCCAGTGGTTGCTCATTGTGCGAGGCAGCGAAGAGATGCAGCACTTTGCTTGTGCACCAGGTGGCGCAGTGGCATGGCGGATGGCTTTTTCGCCTGCAGGCGAAGCGAGGCAGCACTTTGCTAGTTGGCGAGGCAGCGAAGAGACGCAGCAGGCTGCTTGTTTGTGAGACAGCCAACATGCACAGTGGTTAGCTATTGTGCGAGGCAGCGAATCACCGCCGAGCAAATCGCTTTGTGCGTTCGCCGCCTCGCTGCCTAGCAAAGCGTCGACTGCCTTGGGCGCCTAGCAAAGCTGCGCGTGCCGTCGCCGCCAAGCAAAGCGCCGTGTTCCTTCGGCACCTAGCAAAGAAGTGCCTGCGTTGGGCGCCTCGCCGCATCGCAGCCTGGCAAAGCAGTGCGTGCCTTCGCCGCCTCACACAGCGCTGCGTGCCTTCGGCGCCTGGCAAAGCAGCGCGTGCCTTCGCCGCCTCGCCGCCTAAGAAAGCGCCGCTTCCCTTCTCGCCCTCGCCGCCTAAGAAAGCGCCGTGTCCCTTCGCCGCCTCGCCGCCTACCAAAGCGCCGCGTCCCTTCTCGCCCTCGCCGCCTAGCAAAGCGCCGCCTCCCTTCTCGCCCTCGCCGCCTAGCAAAGCGCCGTGTCCCTTCGCCGCCTCGCCGCCCAGCAAAGCTCCGCGTGCCGTCGCCGCCAAGCAAAGCGCCGTGTTCCTTCGGCACCTAGCAAAGAAGTGCCTGCGTTGGGCGCCTCGCCGCATCGCAGCCTAGCAAAGCACTGCGTGCCTTCGGCGCCTGGCAAAGCAGCGCGTGCCTTCGCCGCCTCGCCGCCTAAGAAAGCGCCGCGTCCCTTCTCGCCCTCGCCGCCTAGCAAAGCGCCGTGTCCCTTCGCCGTCTCGCCGCCCAGCAAAGCTCCGCGTGCCGTCGCCGCCAAGCAAAGCGCCGTGTTCCTTCGGCACCTAGCAAAGAAGTGCCTGCGTTCGGCGCCTCGCCGCATCGCAGCCTGGCAAAGCGCTGCGTGCCTTCGGCGGCTGGCAAAGCAGTGCGTGCCTTCGCCGCCTCACACAGCGCTGCGTGCCTTCGGCGCCTGGCAAAGCAGCGCGTGCCTTCGCCGCCTCGCCGCCTAAGAAAGCGCCGCGTCCCTTCTCGCCCTCGCCGCCTACCAAAGCGCCGTGTCCCTTCGCCGCCTTGCCGCCCAGCAAAGCTCCGCGTGCCGTCGCCGCCAAGCAAAGCGCCGTGTTCCTTCGGCACCTAGCAAAGAAGTGCCTGCGTTGGGCGCCTCGCCACATCGCAGCCTGGCAAAGCACTGCGTGCCTTCGCCGCCTCACACAGCGCTGCGTGCCTTCGGCGCCTGGCAAAGCAGCGCGTGCCTTCGCCGCCTCGCCGCCTAAGAAAGCGCCGCGTCCCTTCTCGCCCTCAACGCCTAGCAAAGCGCCGTGTCCCTTCGCCGCCTCGCCGCCCAGCAAAGCTCCGCGTGCCGTCGCCGCCAAGCAAAGCGCCGTGTTCCTTCGGCACCTAGCAAAGAAGTGCCTGCGTTCGGCGCCTCGCCGCATCGCAGCCTAGCAAAGCGCTGCGTGTCTTCGGCGGCTGGCAAAGCAGTGCGTGCCTTCGCCGCCTCACACAGCGCTGCGTGCCTTCGGCGCCTGGCAAAGCAGCGCGTGCCTTCGCCGCCTCGCCGCCTAAGAAAGCGCCGCGTCCATTCTCGCCCTCGCCGCCTAGCAAAGCGCCGCGTCCCTTCTCGCCCTCGCCGCCTAGCAAAGCGCCGTGTCCCTTCGCCGCCTCGCCGCCCAGCAAAGCTCCGCGTGCCGTCGCCGCCAAGCAAAGCGCCGTGTTCCTTCGGCACCTAGCAAAGAAGTGCCTGCGTTCGGCGCCTCGCCGCATCGCAGCCTGGCAAAGCAGTGCGTGCCTTCGCCGCCTCACACAGCGCTGCGTGCCTTCGGCGCCTGGCAAAGCAGCGCGTGCCTTCGCCGCCTCGCCGCCTAAGAAAGCGCCGCGTCCATTCTCGCCCTCGCCGCCTAGCAAAGCGCCGCGTCCCTTCTCGCCCTCGCCGCCTAGCAAAGCGCCGTCTCCCTTCGCCGCCTCGCCGCCCAGCAAAGCTCCGCGTGCCGTCGCCGCCAAGCAAAGCGCCGTGTTCCTTCGGCACCTAGCAAAGAAGTGCCTGCGCTCGGCGCCTCGCCGCATCGCAGCCTGGCAAAGCACTGCGTGCCTTCGCCGCCTCACACAGCGCTGCGTGCCTTCGGCGCCTGGCAAAGCAGCACGTGCCTTCGCCGCCTCGCCGCCTAAGAAAGCGCCGCGTCCCTTCTCGCCCTCGCCGCCTACCAAAGCGCCGTGTCCCTTCGCCGCCTCGCCGCCCAGCAAAGCTCCGCGTGCCGTCGCCGCCAAGCAAAGCGCCGTGTTCCTTCGGCACCTAGCAAAGAAGTGCCTGCGTTCGGCGCCTCGCCGCATCGCAGCCTGGCAAAGCAGTGCGTGCCTTCGCCGCCTCACACAGCGCTGCGTGCCTTCGGCGCCTGGCAAAGCAGCGCGTGCCTTCGCCGCCTCGCCGCCTAAGAAAGCGCTGCGTCCCTTTTCGCCCTCGCCGCCAAGCAAAGCGCCGTGTTCCTTCGGCACCTAGCAAAGAAGTGCCTGCGTTGGGCGCCTCGCCGCATCGCAGCCTGGCAAAGCAGTGCGTGCCTTCGCCGCCTCACACAGCGCTGCGTGCCTTCGGCGCCTGGCAAAGCAGCGCGTGCCTTCGCCGCCTCGCCGCCTAAGAAAGCGCCGCGTCCATTCTCGCCCTCGCCGCCTAGCAAAGCGCCGCGTCCCTTCTCGCCCTCGCCGCCTAGCAAAGCGCCGTGTCCCTTCGCTGCCTCGCCGCCCAGCAAAGCTCCGCGTGCCGTCGCCGCCAAGCAAAGCGCCGTGTTCCTTCGGCACCTAGCAAAGAAGTGCCTGCGTTCGGCGCCTCGCCGCATCGCAGCCTAGCAAAGCACTGCGTGCCTTCGGCGCCTGGCAAAGCAGCGCGTGCCTTCGCCGCCTCGCCGCCTAAGAAAGCGCCGCGTCCCTTCTCGCCCTCGCCGCCTAGCAAAGCGCCGTGTCCCTTCGCCGCCTCGCCGCCCAGCAAAGCTCCGCGTGCCGTCGCCGCCAAGCAAAGCGCCGTGTTCCTTCGGCACCTAGCAAAGAAGTGCCTGCGTTCGGCGCCTCGCCGCATCGCATCCTAGCAAAGCGCTGCGTGCCTTCGGCGCCTGGCAAAGCACTGCGTGCCTTCGCCGCCTCACACAGCGCTGCGTGCCTTCAGCGCCTGGCAAAGCAGCGCGTGCCTTCGCCGCCTCGCCGCCTAAGAAAGCGCCGCGTCCCTTCTCGCCCTCGCCGCCTACCAAAGCGCCGTGTCCCTTCGCCGCCTCGCCGCCCAGCAAAGCTCCGCGTGCCGTCGCCGCCAAGCAAAGCGCCGTGTTCCTTCGGCACCTAGCAAAGAAGTGCCTGCTTTGGGCGCCTCGCCGCATCGCAGCCTAGCAAAGCACTGCGTGCCTTCGGCGCCTGGCAAAGCAGTGCGTGCCTTCGCCGCCTCACACAGCGCTGCGTGCCTTCGGCGCCTGGCAAAGCAGCGCGTGCCTTCGCCGCCTCACACAGCGCTGCGTGCCTTCGGCGCCTGGCAAAGCAGCGCGTGCCTTCGCCGCCTCGCCGCCTAAGAAAGCGCCGCGTCCCTTCTCGCCCTCGCCGCCTACCAAAGCGCCGTGTCCCTTCGCCGCCTCGCCGCCCAGCAAAGCTCCGCGTGCCGTCGCCGCCAAGCAAAGCGCCGTGTTCCTTCGGCACCTAGCAAAGAAGTGCCTGCGTTCGGCGCCTCGCCGCATCGCAGCCTGGCAAAGCAGTGCGTGCCTTCGCCGCCTCACACAGCGCTGCGTGCCTTCGGCGCGTGGCAAAGCAGTGCGTGCCTTCGCCGCCTCACACAGCGCTGCGTGCCTTCGGCGCCTGGCAAAGCAGAGCGTGCCTTCGCCGCCTCGCCGCCTAAGAAAGCGCCGCGTCCCTTCTCGCCCTCGCCGCCTACCAAAGCGCCGTGTCCCTTCGCCGCCTCGCCGCCCAGCAAAGCTCCGCGTGCCGTCGCCGCCAAGCAAAGCGCCGTGTTCCTTCGGCACCTAGCAAAGAAGTGCCTGCGTTCGGCGCCTCGCCGCATCGCAGCCTGGCAAAGCAGTGCGTGCCTTCGCCGCCTCACACAGCGCTGCGTGCCTTCGGCGCCTGGCAAAGCAGCGCGTGCCTTCGCCGCCTCGCCGCCTAAGAAAGCGCCGCGTCCCTTCTCGCCCTCGCCGCCTAGCAAAGCGCCGTGTCCCTTCGCCGCCTCGCCGCCCAGCAAAGCTCCGCGTGCCGTCGCCGCCAAGCAAAGCGCCGTGTTCCTTCGGCACCTAGCAAAGAAGTGCCTGCGTTGGGCGCCTCGCCGCATCGCAGCCTAGCAAAGCACTGCGTGCCTTCGGCGCCTGGCAAAGCAGCGCGTGCCTTCGCCGCCTCGCCGCCTAAGAAAGCGCCGCGTCCCTTCTCGCCCTCGCCGCCTAGCAAAGCGCCGTGTCCCTTCGCCGTCTCGCCGCCCAGCAAAGCTCCGCGTGCCGTCGCCGCCAAGCAAAGCGCCGTGTTCCTTCGGCACCTAGCAAAGAAGTGCCTGCGTTCGGCGCCTCGCCGCATCGCAGCCTGGCAAAGCGCTGCGTGCCTTCGGCGGCTGGCAAAGCAGTGCGTGCCTTCGCCGCCTCACACAGCGCTGCGTGCCTTCGGCGCCTGGCAAAGCAGCGCGTGCCTTCGCCGCCTCGCCGCCTAAGAAAGCGCCGCGTCCCTTCTCGCCCTCGCCGCCTACCAAAGCGCCGTGTCCCTTCGCCGCCTTGCCGCCCAGCAAAGCTCCGCGTGCCGTCGCCGCCAAGCAAAGCGCCGTGTTCCTTCGGCACCTAGCAAAGAAGTGCCTGCGTTGGGCGCCTCGCCACATCGCAGCCTGGCAAAGCACTGCGTGCCTTCGCCGCCTCACACAGCGCTGCGTGCCTTCGGCGCCTGGCAAAGCAGCGCGTGCCTTCGCCGCCTCGCCGCCTAAGAAAGCGCCGCGTCCCTTCTCGCCCTCAACGCCTAGCAAAGCGCCGTGTCCCTTCGCCGCCTCGCCGCCCAGCAAAGCTCCGCGTGCCGTCGCCGCCAAGCAAAGCGCCGTGTTCCTTCGGCACCTAGCAAAGAAGTGCCTGCGTTCGGCGCCTCGCCGCATCGCAGCCTAGCAAAGCGCTGCGTGTCTTCGGCGGCTGGCAAAGCAGTGCGTGCCTTCGCCGCCTCACACAGCGCTGCGTGCCTTCGGCGCCTGGCAAAGCAGCGCGTGCCTTCGCCGCCTCGCCGCCTAAGAAAGCGCCGCGTCCATTCTCGCCCTCGCCGCCTAGCAAAGCGCCGCGTCCCTTCTCGCCCTCGCCGCCTAGCAAAGCGCCGTGTCCCTTCGCCGCCTCGCCGCCCAGCAAAGCTCCGCGTGCCGTCGCCGCCAAGCAAAGCGCCGTGTTCCTTCGGCACCTAGCAAAGAAGTGCCTGCGTTCGGCGCCTCGCCGCATCGCAGCCTGGCAAAGCAGTGCGTGCCTTCGCCGCCTCACACAGCGCTGCGTGCCTTCGGCGCCTGGCAAAGCAGCGCGTGCCTTCGCCGCCTCGCCGCCTAAGAAAGCGCCGCGTCCATTCTCGCCCTCGCCGCCTAGCAAAGCGCCGCGTCCCTTCTCGCCCTCGCCGCCTAGCAAAGCGCCGTCTCCCTTCGCCGCCTCGCCGCCCAGCAAAGCTCCGCGTGCCGTCGCCGCCAAGCAAAGCGCCGTGTTCCTTCGGCACCTAGCAAAGAAGTGCCTGCGCTCGGCGCCTCGCCGCATCGCAGCCTGGCAAAGCACTGCGTGCCTTCGCCGCCTCACACAGCGCTGCGTGCCTTCGGCGCCTGGCAAAGCAGCACGTGCCTTCGCCGCCTCGCCGCCTAAGAAAGCGCCGCGTCCCTTCTCGCCCTCGCCGCCTACCAAAGCGCCGTGTCCCTTCGCCGCCTCGCCGCCCAGCAAAGCTCCGCGTGCCGTCGCCGCCAAGCAAAGCGCCGTGTTCCTTCGGCACCTAGCAAAGAAGTGCCTGCGTTCGGCGCCTCGCCGCATCGCAGCCTGGCAAAGCAGTGCGTGCCTTCGCCGCCTCACACAGCGCTGCGTGCCTTCGGCGCCTGGCAAAGCAGCGCGTGCCTTCGCCGCCTCGCCGCCTAAGAAAGCGCTGCGTCCCTTTTCGCCCTCGCCGCCAAGCAAAGCGCCGTGTTCCTTCGGCACCTAGCAAAGAAGTGCCTGCGTTGGGCGCCTCGCCGCATCGCAGCCTGGCAAAGCAGTGCGTGCCTTCGCCGCCTCACACAGCGCTGCGTGCCTTCGGCGCCTGGCAAAGCAGCGCGTGCCTTCGCCGCCTCGCCGCCTAAGAAAGCGCCGCGTCCATTCTCGCCCTCGCCGCCTAGCAAAGCGCCGCGTCCCTTCTCGCCCTCGCCGCCTAGCAAAGCGCCGTGTCCCTTCGCTGCCTCGCCGCCCAGCAAAGCTCCGCGTGCCGTCGCCGCCAAGCAAAGCGCCGTGTTCCTTCGGCACCTAGCAAAGAAGTGCCTGCGTTCGGCGCCTCGCCGCATCGCAGCCTGGCAAAGCACTGCGTGCCTTCGGCGGCTGGCAAAGCAGCGCGTGCCTTCGCCGCCTCGCCGCCTAAGAAAGCGCCGCGTCCCTTCTCGCCCTCGCCGCCTAGCAAAGCGCCGTGTCCCTTCGCCGCCTCGCCGCCCAGCAAAGCTCCGCGTGCCGTCGCCGCCAAGCAAAGCGCCGTGTTCCTTCGGCACCTAGCAAAGAAGTGCCTGCGTTCGGCGCCTCGCCGCATCGCATCCTAGCAAAGCGCTGCGTGCCTTCGGCGCCTGGCAAAGCACTGCGTGCCTTCGCCGCCTCACACAGCGCTGCGTGCCTTCAGCGCCTGGCAAAGCAGCGCGTGCCTTCGCCGCCTCGCCGCCTAAGAAAGCGCCGCGTCCCTTCTCGCCCTCGCCGCCTACCAAAGCGCCGTGTCCCTTCGCCGCCTCGCCGCCCAGCAAAGCTCCGCGTGCCGTCGCCGCCAAGCAAAGCGCCGTGTTCCTTCGGCACCTAGCAAAGAAGTGCCTGCTTTGGGCGCCTCGCCGCATCGCAGCCTAGCAAAGCACTGCGTGCCTTCGGCGCCTGGCAAAGCAGTGCGTGCCTTCGCCGCCTCACACAGCGCTGCGTGCCTTCGGCGCCTGGCAAAGCAGCGCGTGCCTTCGCCGCCTCACACAGCGCTGCGTGCCTTCGGCGCCTGGCAAAGCAGCGCGTGCCTTCGCCGCCTCGCCGCCTAAGAAAGCGCCGCGTCCCTTCTCGCCCTCGCCGCCTACCAAAGCGCCGTGTCCCTTCGCCGCCTCGCCGCCCAGCAAAGCTCCGCGTGCCGTCGCCGCCAAGCAAAGCGCCGTGTTCCTTCGGCACCTAGCAAAGAAGTGCCTGCGTTCGGCGCCTCGCCGCATCGCAGCCTGGCAAAGCAGTGCGTGCCTTCGCCGCCTCACACAGCGCTGCGTGCCTTCGGCGCGTGGCAAAGCAGTGCGTGCCTTCGCCGCCTCACACAGCGCTGCGTGCCTTCGGCGCCTGGCAAAGCAGAGCGTGCCTTCGCCGCCTCGCCGCCTAAGAAAGCGCCGCGTCCCTTCTCGCCCTCGCCGCCTACCAAAGCGCCGTGTCCCTTCGCCGCCTCGCCGCCCAGCAAAGCTCCGCGTGCCGTCGCCGCCAAGCAAAGCGCCGTGTTCCTTCGGCACCTAGCAAAGAAGTGCCTGCGTTCGGCGCCTCGCCGCATCGCAGCCTGGCAAAGCAGTGCGTGCCTTCGCCGCCTCACACAGCGCTGCGTGCCTTCGGCGCCTGGCAAAGCAGCGCGTGCCTTCGCCGCCTCGCCGCCTAAGAAAGCGCCGCGTCCCTTCTCGCCCTCGCCGCCTAGCAAAGCGCCGTGTCCCTTCGCCGCCTCGCCGCCCAGCAAAGCTCCGCGTGCCGTCGCCGCCAAGCAAAGCGCCGTGTTCCTTCGGCACCTAGCAAAGAAGTGGCTGCGTTCGGCGCCTCGCCGCATTGCATCCTAGCAAAGCGCTGCGTGCCTTCGGCGCCTGGCAAAGCACTGCGTGCCTTCGCCGCCTCACACAGCGCTGCGTGCCTTCGGCGCCTGGCAAAGCAGCGCGTGCCTTCGCCGCCTCGCCGCCTAAGAAAGCGCCGCGTCCCTTCTCGCCCTCGCCGCCTACCAAAGCGCCGTGTCCCTTCGCCGCCTCGCCGCCCAGCAAAGCTCCGCGTGCCGTCGCCGCCAAGCAAAGCGCCGTGTTCCTTCGGCACCTAGCAAAGAAGTGCCTGCGTTCGGCGCCTCGCCGCATCGCAGCCTGGCAAAGCAGTGCGTGCCTTCGCCGCCTCACACAGCGCTGCGTGCCTTCGGCGCCTGGCAAAGCAGCGCGTGCCTTCGCCGCCTCACACAGCGCTGCGTGCCTTCGGCGCCTGGCAAAGCAGCGCGTGCCTTCGCCGCCTCGCCGCCTAAGAAAGCGCCGCGTCCCTTCTCGCCCTCGCCGCCTAGCAAAGCGCCGTGTCCCTTCGCCGCCTCGCCGCCCAGCAAAGCTCCGCGTGCCGTCGCCGCCAAGCAAAGCGCCGTGTTCCTTCGGAACCTAGCAAAGAAGTGCCTGCGTTGGGCGCCTCACCGCATCGCAGCCTGGCAAAGCACTGCGTGCCTTCGCCGCCTCACACAGCGCTGCGTGCCTTCGGCGCCTGGCAAAGCAGTGCGTGCCTTCGCCGCCTCACACAGCGCTGCGTGCCTTCGGCGCCTGGCAAAGCAGCGCGTGCCTTCGCCGCCTCGCCGCCTAAGAAAGCGCTGCGTCCCTTTTCGCCCTCGCCGCCCAACAAAGCGCCCTGTCCCTTCACCGCCTCCCCAATCGCTTCGTCCCTTCGCCGCCTCGCCACCTAGCAAAGCGCTGCTTACCTTCGCCGCCTCACACAGCGCTGCGTCCCTTCGCCGCCTCGCCGCTTAGCAAACGCCGTAGTAGCGCCGAAAGGACACGGCCCTTTTGTAGGCGCCGAAGGCACGTGGCGCTTTGCTAAGGCACGAGGCAGCGAAGGCACGCAGCCATTTGATCGTGGTCGACGGGCTCGTGCGCCTTGCTTGGTGGCGAAGGCACGCGCTGCTTTGCCAGGCGCCCAAGGACGCAGCGCTGTGCGAGGCGGCGAGGGCTCGCAGTGCTTTACCAGGCGCCGAAGGCACGCAGTGCTTTGCCAGGCGCCGAAGGCACGCAGCGCTCTAGGAGGCGGCGAGGGCACACAGTGCTTTGCTAGGCGGCGAGCGGACGTGGAGCTTTGCTAGGCAGCGAAGGGTGAGGACTCTTTGCTAGGCGCTTTGCTAGGCGGCGAAGGCACGAAGCGATTTGGGAGGCGAGGCGGCGAAGGCACACGGCGCTTTGCTAGGCGGCGAGGGCGAGGAGGCACGCAGCGCTTTCTTAGGCGGCGAGGCGGCGAAGGCACGCGCTGCTTTGCTAGGCGCCGAAGGCACGCAGCGCTTCCTTAGTTTGCCAGGCAGCGAAGAGATGGAGCGCTTTGCTTGCTGGCCAGGCAGCGAACAGGCGCCGTGCTTTGCTTTCTGCCAGGCAGCGAATACACGCAGCGGTCTGCTTTTCTGCGAGGCACTGAACACATGCAGCGTTTAGTTTGCGAGGCGGCGAAGAGACGCGGCGCTTTGCTTCTTGAGAGGGAGCGAAGAGGCGCAGCGTTTCCTTAGTTTGCGAGGCATGCAAGAGATGCAGCGGTGTGCTCGTCTGCGAGGCGTCGAAGAGACGCAGCAGCTAGTTAGCTGGCCATGTGGCGAAGAGAGGCGACGCTTTGCTTTTGGCGATGCAGTGAAGAGACGCAGCGGTTTGCTTGTTGGGCAGGCAGCGAAGAGACGCGGCGGTTGGCATGCTGCCGAGGCGGCGAGCAGATCGAGTGCTTTGCTTGTTGGTGAGGCAGCGAAGAGATGCAGCGGTTTGCTTGTTGGCGAGGCAGCGAAGAGATTCAGCAGTCTCCTTGTTTGTGACACAGCCAACATGCCCAGTGGTTGCTCATTGTGCGAGGCAGCGAAGAGATGCAGCACTTTGCTTGTGCACCAGGTGGCGCAGTGGTATGGCGGATGGCTTTTTCGCCTGCAGGCGAAGCGAGGCAGCACTTTGCTAGTTGGCGAGGCAGCGAAGAGACGCAGCAGGCTGCTTGTTTGTGAGACAGCCAACATGCACAGTGGTTAGCTATTGTGCGAGGCAGCGAATCACCGCCGAGCAAATCGCTTTGTGCGTTCGCCGCCTCGCTGCCTAGCAAAGCGTCGTCTGCCTTGGGCGCCTAGCAAAGCTGCGCGTGCCGTCGCCGCCAAGCAAAGCGCCGTGTTCCTTCGGCACCTAGCAAAGAAGTGCCTGCGTTCGGCGCCTCGCCGCATCGCAGCCTGGCAAAGCACTGCGTGCCTTCGGCGGCTGGCAAAGCAGCGCGTGCCTTCGCCGCCTCGCCGCCTAAGAAAGCGCCGCGTCCCTTCTCGCCCTCGCCGCCTAGCAAAGCGCCGTGTCCCTTCACCGCCTCGCCGCCCAGCAAAGCTCCGCGTGCCGTCGCCGCCAAGCAAAGCGCCGTGTTCCTTCGGCACCTAGCAAAGAAGTGCCTGCGTTCGGCGCCTCGCCGCATCGCAGCCTGGCAAAGCAGTGCGTGCCTTCGCCGCCTCACACAGCGCTGCGTGCCTTCGGCGCCTGGCAAAGCAGCGCGTGCCTTCGCCGCCTCGCCGCCTAAGAAAGCGCCGCGTCCCTTCTCGCCCTCGCCGCCTAGCAAAGCGCCGCGTCCCTTCTCGCCCTCGCCGCCTAGCAAAGCGCCGTGTCCCTTCGCCGCCTCGCCGCCCAGCAAAGCTCCGCGTGCCGTCGCCGCCAAGCAAAGCGCCGTGTTCCTTCGGCACCTAGCAAAGAAGTGCCTGCGTTCGGCGCCTCGCCGCATCGCAGCCTGGCAAAGCACTGCGTACCTTCGCCGCCTCACACAGCGCTGCGTGCCTTCGGCGCCTGGCAAAGCAGCGCGTGCCTTCGCCGCCTCGCCGCCTAAGAAAGCGCCGCGTCCATTCTCGCCCTCACCGCCTAGCAAAGCGCCGTGTCCCTTCGCCGCCTCGCCGCCCAGCAAAGCTCCGCGTGCCGTCGCCGCCAAGCAAAGCGCCATGTTCCTTCGGAACCTAGCAAAGAAGTGCCTGCGTTCGGCGCCTCGCCGCATCGCAGCCTGGCAAAGCACTGCGTGCCTTCGCCGCCTCACACAGCGCTGCGTGCCTTCGGCGCCTGGCAAAGCAGTGCGTGCCTTCGCCGCCTCACACAGCGCTGCGTGCCTTCGGCGCCTGGCAAAGCAGAGCGTGCCTTCGCCGCCTCGCCGCCTAAGAAAGCGCCGCGTCCCTTCTCGCCCTCGCCGCCTAGCAAAGCGCCGTGTCCCTTCGCCGCCTCGCCGCCCAGCAAAGCTCCGCGTGCCGTCGCCGCCAAGCAAAGCGCCGTGTTCCTTCGGCACCTAGCAAAGAAGTGCCTGCGTTCGGCGCCTCGCCGCATCGCAGCCTGGCAAAGCAGTGCGTGCCTTCGCCGCCTCACACAGCGCTGCGTGCCTTCGGCGCCTGGCAAAGCAGCGCGTGCCTTCGCCGCCTCGCCGCCTAAGAAAGCGCCGCGTCCCTTCTCGCCCTCGCCGCCTAGCAAAGCGCCGTGTCCCTTCGCCGCCTCGCCGCCCAGCAAAGCTCCGCGTGCCGTCGCCGCCAAGCAAAGCGCCGTGTTCCTTCGGCACCTAGCAAAGAAGTGCCTGCGTTCGGCGCCTCGCCGCATCGCAGCCTGGCAAAGCAGTGCGTGCCTTCGCCGCCTCACACAGCGCTGCGTGCCTTCGGCGCCTGGCAAAGCAGCGCGTGCCTTCGCCGCCTCGCCGCCTAAGAAAGCGCTGCGTCCCTTTTCGCCCTCGCCGCCCAACAAAGCGCCCTGTCCCTTCACCGCCTCCCCAATCGCTTCGTCCCTTCGCCGCCTCGCCACCTAGCAAAGCGCTGCTTACCTTCGCCGCCTCACACAGCGCTGCGTCCCTTCGCCGCCTCGCCGCTTAGCAAACGCCGTAGTAGCGCCGAAGGGACACGGCGCTTTTGTAGGCGCCGAAGGCACGTGGCGCTTTGCTAAGGCACGAGGCAGCGAAGGCACGCAGCCATTTGATCGTGGTCGACGGGCTCGTGCGCCTTGCTTGGTGGCGAAGGCACGCGCTGCTTTGCCAGGCGCCCAAGGACGCAGCGCTGTGCGAGGCGGCGAGGGCTCGCAGTGCTTTACCAGGCGCCGAAGGCACGCAGTGCTTTGCCAGGCGCCGAAGGCACGCAGCGCTGTAGGAGGCGGCGAGGGCACACAGTGCTTTGCTAGGCGGCGAGCGGATGTGGAGCTTTGCTAGGCAGCGAAGGGTGAGGACGCTTTGCTAGGCGCTTTGCTAGGCGGCGAAGGCACGAAGCGATTTGGGAGGCGAGGCGGCGAAGGCACACGGCGCTTTGCTAGGCGGCGAGGGCGAGGAGGCACGCAGCGCTTTCTTAGGCGGCGAGGCGGCGAAGGCACGCGCTGCTTTGCTAGGCGCCGAAGGCACGCAGCGCTTCCTTAGTTTGCCAGGCAGCGAAGAGATGGAGCGGTTTGCTTGCTGGCCAGGCAGCGAACAGGCGCCGTGCTTTGCTTTCTGCCAGGCAGCGAATACACGCAGCGGTCTGCTTTTCTGCGAGGCACTGAACACATGCAGCGTTTAGTTTGCGAGGCGGCGAAGAGACGCGGCGCTTTGTTTCTTGAGAGGGAGCGAAGAGGCGCAGCGTTTCCTTAGTTTGCGAGGCATGCAAGAGATGCAGCGGTGTGCTCGTCTGCGAGGCGTCGAAGAGACGCAGCAGCTAGTTAGCTGGCCATGTGGCGAAGAGAGGCGACGCTTTGCTTTTGGCGATGCAGTGAAGAGACGCAGCGGTTTGCTTGTTGGGCAGGCAGCGAAGAGACGCGGCGGTTGGCATGCTGCCGAGGCGGCGAGCAGATCGAGTGCTTTGCTTGTTGGTGAGGCAGCGAAGAGATGCAGCGGTTTGCTTGTTGGCGAGGCAGCGAAGAGATTCAGCAGTCTCCTTGTTTGTGACACAGCCAACATGCCCAGTGGTTGCTCATTGTGCGAGGCAGCGAAGAGATGCAGCACTTTGCTTGTGCACCAGGTGGCGCAGGGGCATGGCGGATGGCTTTTTCGCCTGCAGGCGAAGCGAGGCAGCACTTTGCTAGTTGGCGAGGCAGCGAAGAGACGCAGCAGGCTGCTTGTTTGTGAGACAGCCAACATGCACAGTGGTTAGCTATTGTGCGAGGCAGCGAATCACCGCCGAGCAAATCGCTTTGTGCGTTCGCCACCTCGCTGCCTAGCAAAGCGTCGTCTGCCTTGGGCGCCTAGCAAAGCTGCGCGTGCCGTCGCCGCCAAGCAAAGCGCCGTGTTCCTTCGGCACCTAGCAAAGAAGTGCCTGCGTTGGGCGCCTCGCCGCATCGCAGCCTAGCAAAGCACTGCGTGCCTTCGGCGCCTGGCAAAGCACTGCGTGCCTTCGCCGCCTCACACAGCGCTGCGTGCCTTCGGCGCCTGGCAAAGCAGCGCGTGCCTTCGCCGCCTCGCCGCCTAAGAAAGCGCCGCGTCCCTTCTCGCCCTCGCCGCCTAGCAAAGCGCCGTGTCCCTTCACCGCCTCGCCGCCCAGCAAAGCTCCGCGTGCCGTCGCCGCCAAGCAAAGCGCCGTGTTCCTTCGGCACCTAGCAAAGAAGTGCCTGCGTTCGGCGCCTCGCCGCATCGCAGCCTGGCAAAGCAGTGCGTGCCTTCGCCGCCTCACACAGCGCTGCGTGCCTTCGGCGCCTGGCAAAGCAGCGCGTGCCTTCGCCGCCTCGCCGCCTAAGAAAGCGCCGCGTCCCTTCTCGCCCTCGCCGCCTAGCAAAGCGCCGCCTCCCTTCTCGCCCTCGCCGCCTAGCAAAGCGCCGTGTCCCTTCGCCGCCTCGCCGCCCAGCAAAGCTCCGCGTGCCGTCGCCGCCAAGCAAAGCGCCGTGTTCCTTCGGCACCTAGCAAAGAAGTGCCTGCGTTCGGCGCCTCGCCGCATCGCAGCCTGGCAAAGCACTGCGTACCTTCGCCGCCTCACACAGCGCTGCGTGCCTTCGGCGCCTGGCAAAGCAGCGCGTGCCTTCGCCGCCTCGCCGCCTAAGAAAGCGCCGCGTCCATTCTCGCCCTCACCGCCTAGCAAAGCGCCGTGTCCCTTCGCCGCCTCGCCGCCCAGCAAAGCTCCGCGTGCCGTCGCCGCCAAGCAAAGCGCCATGTTCCTTCGGAACCTAGCAAAGAAGTGCCTGCGTTCGGCGCCTCGCCGCATCGCAGCCTGGCAAAGCACTGCGTGCCTTCGCCGCCTCACACAGCGCTGCGTGCCTTCGGCGCCTGGCAAAGCAGTGCGTGCCTTCGCCGCCTCACACAGCGCTGCGTGCCTTCGGCGCCTGGCAAAGCAGAGCGTGCCTTCGCCGCCTCGCCGCCTAATAAAGCGCCGCGTCCCTTCTCGCCCTCGCCGCCTACCAAAGCGCCGTGTCCCTTCGCCGCCTCGCCGCCCAGCAAAGCTCCGCGTGCCGTCGCCGCCAAGCAAAGCGCCGTGTTCCTTCGGCACCTAGCAAAGAAGTGCCTGCGTTCGGCGCCTCGCCGCATCGCAGCCTGGCAAAGCAGTGCGTGCCTTCGCCGCCTCACACAGCGCTGCGTGCCTTCGGCGCCTGGCAAAGCAGCGCGTGCCTTCGCCGCCTCGCCGCCTAAGAAAGCGCCGCGTCCCTTCTCGCCCTCGCCGCCTAGCAAAGCGCCGTGTCCCTTCGCCGCCTCGCCGCCCAGCAAAGCTCCGCGTGCCGTCGCCGCCAAGCAAAGCGCCGTGTTCCTTCGGCACCTAGCAAAGAAGTGCCTGCGTTCGGCGCCTCGCCGCATCGCAGCCTGGCAAAGCAGTGCGTGCCTTCGCCGCCTCACACAGCGCTGCGTGCCTTCGGCGCCTGGCAAAGCAGCGCGTGCCTTCGCCGCCTCGCCGCCTAAGAAAGCGCCGCGTCCCTTTTCGCCCTCGCCGCCCAACAAAGCGCCCTGTCCCTTCACCGCCTCCCCAATCGCTTCGTCCCTTCGCCGCCTCGCCACCTAGCAAAGCGCTGCTTACCTTCGCCGCCTCACACAGCGCTGCGTCCCTTCGCCGCCTCGCCGCTTAGCAAACGCCGTAGTAGCGCCGAAGGGACACGGCGCTTTTGTAGGCGCCGAAGGCACGTGGCGCTTTGCTAAGGCACGAGGCAGCGAAGGCACGCAGCCATTTGATCGTGGTCGACGGGCTCGTGCGCCTTGCTTGGTGGCGAAGGCACGCGCTGCTTTGCCAGGCGCCCAAGGACGCAGCGCTGTGCGAGGCGGCGAGGGCTCGCAGTGCTTTACCAGGCGCCGAAGGCACGCAGTGCTTTGCCAGGCGCCGAAGGCACGCAGCGCTGTAGGAGGCGGCGAGGGCACACAGTGCTTTGCTAGGCGGCGAGCGGATGTGGAGCTTTGCTAGGCAGCGAAGGGTGAGGACGCTTTGCTAGGCGCTTTGCTAGGCGGCGAAGGCACGAAGCGATTTGGGAGGCGAGGCGGCGAAGGCACACGGCGCTTTGCTAGGCGGCGAGGGCGAGGAGGCACGCAGCGCTTTCTTAGGCGGCGAGGCGGCGAAGGCACGCGCTGCTTTGCTAGGCGCCGAAGGCACGCAGCGCTTCCTTAGTTTGCCAGGCAGCGAAGAGATGGAGCGGTTTGCTTGCTGGCCAGGCAGCGAACAGGCGCCGTGCTTTGCTTTCTGCCAGGCAGCGAATACACGCAGCGGTCTGCTTTTCTGCGAGGCACTGAACACATGCAGCGTTTAGTTTGCGAGGCGGCGAAGAGACGCGGCGCTTTGTTTCTTGAGAGGGAGCGAAGAGGCGCAGCGTTTCCTTAGTTTGCGAGGCATGCAAGAGATGCAGCGGTGTGCTCGTCTGCGAGGCGTCGAAGAGACGCAGCAGCTAGTTAGCTGGCCATGTGGCGAAGAGAGGCGACGCTTTGCTTTTGGCGATGCAGTGAAGAGACGCAGCGGTTTGCTTGTTGGGCAGGCAGCGAAGAGACGCGGCGGTTGGCATGCTGCCGAGGCGGCGAGCAGATCGAGTGCTTTGCTTGTTGGTGAGGCAGCGAAGAGATGCAGCGGTTTGCTTGTTGGCGAGGCAGCGAAGAGATTCAGCAGTCTCCTTGTTTGTGACACAGCCAACATGCCCAGTGGTTGCTCATTGTGCGAGGCAGCGAAGAGATGCAGCACTTTGCTTGTGCACCAGGTGGCGCAGGGGCATGGCGGATGGCTTTTTCGCCTGCAGGCGAAGCGAGGCAGCACTTTGCTAGTTGGCGAGGCAGCGAAGAGACGCAGCAGGCTGCTTGTTTGTGAGACAGCCAACATGCACAGTGGTTAGCTATTGTGCGAGGCAGCGAATCACCGCCGAGCAAATCGCTTTGTGCGTTCGCCACCTCGCTGCCTAGCAAAGCGTCGTCTGCCTTGGGCGCCTAGCAAAGCTGCGCGTGCCGTCGCCGCCAAGCAAAGCGCCGTGTTCCTTCGGCACCTAGCAAAGAAGTGCCTGCGTTGGGCGCCTCGCCGCATCGCAGCCTAGCAAAGCACTGCGTGCCTTCGGCGCCTGGCAAAGCACTGCGTGCCTTCGCCGCCTCACACAGCGCTGCGTGCCTTTGGCGCCTGGCAAAGCAGCGCGTGCCTTCGCCGCCTCGCCGCCTAAGAAAGCGCCGCGTCCCTTCTCGCCCTCGCCGCCTACCAAAGCGCCGTGTCCCTTCGCCGCCTCGCCGCCCAGCAAAGCTCCGCGTGCCGTCGCCGCCAAGCAAAGCGCTGTGTTCCTTCGGCACCTAGCAAAGAAGTGCCTGCGTTCGGCGCCTCGCCGCATCGCAGCCTGGCAAAGCAGTGCGTGCCTTCGCCGCCTCACACAGCGCTGCGTGCCTTCGGCGCCTGGCAAAGCAGCGCGTGCCTTCGCCGCCTCGCCGCCTAAGAAAGCGCCGCGTCCCTTCTCGCCCTCGCCGCCTACCAAAGCGCCGTGTCCCTTCGCCGCCTCGCCGCCCAGCAAAGCTCCGCCTGCCGTCGCCGCCAAGCAAAGCGCCGTGTTCCTTCGGCACCTAGCAAAGAAGTGCCTGCGTTCGGCGCCTCGCCGCATCGCAGCCTGGCAAAGCACTGCGTGCCTTCGCCGCCTCACACAGCGCTGCGTGCCTTCGGCGCCTGGCAAAGCAGCGCGTGCCTTCGCCGCCTCGCCGCCTAAGAAAGCGCTGCGTCCCTTTTCGCCCTCGCCGCCCAACAAAGCGCCCTGTCCCTTCACCGCCTCCCCAATCGCTTCGTCCCTTCGCCGCCTCGCCACCTAGCAAAGCGCTGCTTACCTTCGCCGCCTCACACAGCGCTGCGTCCCTTCGCCGCCTCGCCGCTTAGCAAACGCCGTAGTAGCGCCGAAGGGACACGGCGCTTTTGTAGGCGCCGAAGGCACGTGGCGCTTTGCTAAGGCACGAGGCAGCGAAGGCACGCAGCCATTTGATCGTGGTCGACGGGCTCGTGCGCCTTGCTTGGTGGCGAAGGCACGCGCTGCTTTGCCAGGCGCCCAAGGACGCAGCGCTGTGCGAGGCGGCGAGGGCTCGCAGTGCTTTACCAGGCGCCGAAGGCACGCAGTGCTTTGCCAGGCGCCGAAGGCACGCAGCGCTGTAGGAGGCGGCGAGGGCACACAGTGCTTTGCTAGGCGGCGAGCGGACGTGGAGCTTTGCTAGGCAGCGAAGGCTGAGGACGCTTTGCTAGGCGCTTTGCTGGGCGGCGAAGGCACGAAGCGATTTGGGAGGCGAGGCGGCGAAGGCACACGGCGCTTTGCTAGGCGGCGAGGGCGAGGAGGCACGCAGCGCTTTCTTAGGCGGCGAGGCGGCCAAGGCACGCGCTGCTTTGCTAGGCGCCGAAGGCACGCAGCGCTTCCTTAGTTTGCCAGGCAGCGAAGAGATGGAGCGCTTTGCTTGCTGGCCAGGCAGCGAACAGGCGCCGTGCTTTGCTTTCTGCCAGGCAGCGAATACACGCAGCGGTCTGCTTTTCTGCGAGGCACTGAACACATGCAGCGTTTAGTTTGCGAGGCGGCGAAGAGACGCGGCGCTTTGCTTCTTGAGAGGGAGCGAAGAGGCGCAGCGTTTCCTTAGTTTGCGAGGCATGCAAGAGATGCAGCGGTGTGCTCGTCTGCGAGGCGTCGAAGAGACGCAGCAGCTAGTTAGCTGGCCATGTGGCGAAGAGAGGCGACGCTTTGCTTTTGGCGATGCAGTGAAGAGACGCAGCGGTTTGCTTGTTGGGCAGGCAGCGAAGAGATGCGGCGGTTGGCATGCTGCCGAGGCGGCGAGCAGATCGAGTGCTTTGCTTGTTGGTGAGGCAGCGAAGAGATGCAGCGGTTTGCTTGTTGGCGAGGCAGCGAAGAGATTCAGCAGTCTCCTTGTTTGTGACACAGCCAACATGCCCAGTGGTTGCTCATTGTGCGAGGCAGCGAAGAGATGCAGCACTTTGCTTGTGCACCAGGTGGCGCAGTGGCATGGCGGATGGCTTTTTCGCCTGCAGGCGAAGCGAGGCAGCACTTTGCTAGTTGGCGAGGCAGCGAAGAGACGCAGCAGGCTGCTTGTTTGTGAGACAGCCAACATGCACAGTGGTTAGCTATTGTGCGAGGCAGCGAATCACCGCCGAGCAAATCGCTTTGTGCGTTCGCCGCCTCGCTGCCTAGCAAAGCGTCGTCTGCCTTGGGCGCCTAGCAAAGCTGCGCGTGCCGTCGCCGCCAAGCAAAGCGCCGTGTTCCTTCGGCACCTAGCAAAGAAGTGCCTGCGTTGGGCGCCTCGCCGCATCGCAGCCTAGCAAAGCACTGCGTGCCTTCGGCGGCTGGCAAAGCAGCGCGTGCCTTCGCCGCCTCGCCGCCTAAGAAAGCGCCGCGTCCCTTCTCGCCCTCGCCGCCTACCAAAGCGCCGTGTCCCTTCGCCGCCTCGCCGCCCAGCAAAGCTCCGCGTGCCGTCGCCGCCAAGCAAAGCGCCGTGTTCCTTCGGCACCTAGCAAAGAAGTGCCTGCGTTCGGCGCCTCGCCGCATCGCAGCCTGGCAAAGCAGTGCGTGCCTTCGCCGCCTCACACAGCGCTGCGTGCCTTCGGCGCCTGGCAAAGCAGCGCGTGCCTTCGCCGCCTCGCCGCCTAAGAAAGCGCTGCGTCCCTTTTCGCCCTCGCCGCCCAACAAAGCGCCCTGTCCCTTCACCGCCTCCCCAATCGCTTCGTCCCTTCGCCGCCTCGCCACCTAGCAAAGCGCTGCTTACCTTCGCCGCCTCACACAGCGCTGCGTCCCTTCGCCGCCTCGCCGCTTAGCAAACGCCGTAGTAGCGCCGAAAGGACACGGCCCTTTTGTAGGCGCCGAAGGCACGTGGCGCTTTGCTAAGGCACGAGGCAGCGAAGGCACGCAGCCATTTGATCGTGGTCGACGGGCTCGTGCGCCTTGCTTGGTGGCGAAGGCACGCGCTGCTTTGCCAGGCGCCCAAGGACGCAGCGCTGTGCGAGGCGGCGAGGGCTCGCAGTGCTTTACCAGGCGCCGAAGGCACGCAGTGCTTTGCCAGGCGCCGAAGGCACGCAGCGCTCTAGGAGGCGGCGAGGGCACACAGTGCTTTGCTAGGCGGCGAGCGGACGTGGAGCTTTGCTAGGCAGCGAAGGGTGAGGACTCTTTGCTAGGCGCTTTGCTAGGCGGCGAAGGCACGAAGCGATTTGGGAGGCGAGGCGGCGAAGGCACACGGCGCTTTGCTAGGCGGCGAGGGCGAGGAGGCACGCAGCGCTTTCTTAGGCGGCGAGGCGGCCAAGGCACGCGCTGCTTTGCTAGGCGCCGAAGGCACGCAGCGCTTCCTTAGTTTGCCAGGCAGCGAAGAGATGGAGCGCTTTGCTTGCTGGCCAGGCAGCGAACAGGCGCCGTGCTTTGCTTTCTGCCAGGCAGCGAATACACGCAGCGGTCTGCTTTTCTGCGAGGCACTGAACACATGCAGCGTTTAGTTTGCGAGGCGGTGAAGAGACGCGGCGCTTTGCTTCTTGAGAGGGAGCGAAGAGGCGCAGCGTTTCCTTAGTTTGCGAGGCATGCAAGAGATGCAGCGGTGTGCTCGTCTGCGAGGCGTCGAAGAGACGCAGCAGCTAGTTAGCTGGCCATGTGGCGAAGAGAGGCGACGCTTTGCTTTTGGCGATGCAGTGAAGAGACGCAGCGGTTTGCTTGTTGGGCAGGCAGCGAAGAGACGCGGCGGTTGGCATGCTGCCGAGGCGGCGAGCAGATCGAGTGCTTTGCTTGTTGGTGAGGCAGCGAAGAGATGCAGCGGTTTGCTTGTTGGCGAGGCAGCGAAGAGATTCAGCAGTCTCCTTGTTTGTGACACAGCCAACATGCCCAGTGGTTGCTCATTGTGCGAGGCAGCGAAGAGATGCAGCACTTTGCTTGTGCACCAGGTGGCGCAGTGGCATGGCGGATGGCTTTTTCGCCTGCAGGCGAAGCGAGGCAGCACTTTGCTAGTTGGCGAGGCAGCGAAGAGACGCAGCAGGCTGCTTGTTTGTGAGACAGCCAACATGCACAGTGGTTAGCTATTGTGCGAGGCAGCGAATCACCGCCGAGCAAATCGCTTTGTGCGTTCGCCGCCTCGCTGCCTAGCAAAGCGTCGTCTGCCTTGGGCGCCTAGCAAAGCTGCGCGTGCCGTCGCCGCCAAGCAAAGCGCCGTGTTCCTTCGGCACCTAGCAAAGAAGTGCCTGCGTTCGGCGCCTCGCCGCATCGCAGCCTGGCAAAGCACTGCGTGCCTTCGGCGGCTGGCAAAGCAGCGCGTGCCTTCGCCGCCTCGCCGCCTAAGAAAGCGCCGCGTCCCTTCTCGCCCTCGCCGCCTAGCAAAGCGCCGTGTCCCTTCACCGCCTCGCCGCCCAGCAAAGCTCCGCGTGCCGTCGCCGCCAAGCAAAGCGCCGTGTTCCTTCGGCACCTAGCAAAGAAGTGCCTGCGTTCGGCGCCTCGCCGCATCGCAGCCTGGCAAAGCAGTGCGTGCCTTCGCCGCCTCACACAGCGCTGCGTGCCTTCGGCGCCTGGCAAAGCAGCGCGTGCCTTCGCCGCCTCGCCGCCTAAGAAAGCGCCGCGTCCCTTCTCGCCCTCGCCGCCTAGCAAAGCGCCGCGTCCCTTCTCGCCCTCGCCGCCTAGCAAAGCGCCGTGTCCCTTCGCCGCCTCGCCGCCCAGCAAAGCTCCGCGTGCCGTCGCCGCCAAGCAAAGCGCCATGTTCCTTCGGAACCTAGCAAAGAAGTGCCTGCGTTCGGCGCCTCGCCGCATCGCAGCCTGGCAAAGCACTGCGTGCCTTCGCCGCCTCACACAGCGCTGCGTGCCTTCGGCGCCTGGCAAAGCAGTGCGTGCCTTCGCCGCCTCACACAGCGCTGCGTGCCTTCGGCGCCTGGCAAAGCAGAGCGTGCCTTCGCCGCCTCGCCGCCTAAGAAAGCGCCGCGTCCCTTCTCGCCCTCGCCGCCTAGCAAAGCGCCGTGTCCCTTCGCCGCCTCGCCGCCCAGCAAAGCTCCGCGTGCCGTCGCCGCCAAGCAAAGCGCCGTGTTCCTTCGGCACCTAGCAAAGAAGTGCCTGCGTTCGGCGCCTCGCCGCATCGCAGCCTGGCAAAGCAGTGCGTGCCTTCGCCGCCTCACACAGCGCTGCGTGCCTTCGGCGCCTGGCAAAGCAGCGCGTGCCTTCGCCGCCTCGCCGCCTAAGAAAGCGCCGCGTCCCTTCTCGCCCTCGCCGCCTAGCAAAGCGCCGTGTCCCTTCGCCGCCTCGCCGCCCAGCAAAGCTCCGCGTGCCGTCGCCGCCAAGCAAAGCGCCGTGTTCCTTCGGCACCTAGCAAAGAAGTGCCTGCGTTCGGCGCCTCGCCGCATCGCAGCCTGGCAAAGCAGTGCGTGCCTTCGCCGCCTCACACAGCGCTGCGTGCCTTCGGCGCCTGGCAAAGCAGCGCGTGCCTTCGCCGCCTCGCCGCCTAAGAAAGCGCTGCGTCCCTTTTCGCCCTCGCCGCCCAACAAAGCGCCCTGTCCCTTCACCGCCTCCCCAATCGCTTCGTCCCTTCGCCGCCTCGCCACCTAGCAAAGCGCTGCTTACCTTCGCCGCCTCACACAGCGCTGCGTCCCTTCGCCGCCTCGCCGCTTAGCAAACGCCGTAGTAGCGCCGAAGGGACACGGCGCTTTTGTAGGCGCCGAAGGCACGTGGCGCTTTGCTAAGGCACGAGGCAGCGAAGGCACGCAGCCATTTGATCGTGGTCGACGGGCTCGTGCGCCTTGCTTGGTGGCGAAGGCACGCGCTGCTTTGCCAGGCGCCCAAGGACGCAGCGCTGTGCGAGGCGGCGAGGGCTCGCAGTGCTTTACCAGGCGCCGAAGGCACGCAGTGCTTTGCCAGGCGCCGAAGGCACGCAGCGCTGTAGGAGGCGGCGAGGGCACACAGTGCTTTGCTAGGCGGCGAGCGGACGTGGAGCTTTGCTAGGCAGCGAAGGGTGAGGACGCTTTGCTAGGCGCTTTGCTAGGCGGCGAAGGCACGAAGCGATTTGGGAGGCGAGGCGGCGAAGGCACACGGCGCTTTGCTAGGCGGCGAGGGCGAGGAGGCACGCAGCGCTTTCTTAGGCGGCGAGGCGGCGAAGGCACGCGCTGCTTTGCTAGGCGCCGAAGGCACGCAGCGCTTCCTTAGTTTGCCAGGCAGCGAAGAGATGGAGCGCTTTGCTTGCTGGCCAGGCAGCGAACAGGCGCCGTGCTTTGCTTTCTGCCAGGCAGCGAATACACGCAGCGGTCTGCTTTTCTGCGAGGCACTGAACACATGCAGCGTTTAGTTTGCGAGGCGGTGAAGAGACGCGGCGCTTTGCTTCTTGAGAGGGAGCGAAGAGGCGCAGCGTTTCCTTAGTTTGCGAGGCATGCAAGAGATGCAGCGGTGTGCTCGTCTGCGAGGCGTCGAAGAGACGCAGCAGCTAGTTAGCTGGCCATGTGGCGAAGAGAGGCGACGCTTTGCTTTTGGCGATGCAGTGAAGAGACGCAGCGGTTTGCTTGTTGGGCAGGCAGCGAAGAGACGCGGCGGTTGGCATGCTGCCGAGGCGGCGAGCAGATCGAGTGCTTTGCTTGTTGGTGAGGCAGCGAAGAGATGCAGCGGTTTGCTTGTTGGCGAGGCAGCGAAGAGATTCAGCAGTCTCCTTGTTTGTGACACAGCCAACATGCCCAGTGGTTGCTCATTGTGCGAGGCAGCGAAGAGATGCAGCACTTTGCTTGTGCACCAGGTGGCGCAGTGGCATGGCGGATGGCTTTTTCGCCTGCAGGCGAAGCGAGGCAGCACTTTGCTAGTTGGCGAGGCAGCGAAGAGACGCAGCAGGCTGCTTGTTTGTGAGACAGCCAACATGCACAGTGGTTAGCTATTGTGCGAGGCAGCGAATCACCGCCGAGCAAATCGCTTTGTGCGTTCGCCGCCTCGCTGCCTAGCAAAGCGTCGTCTGCCTTGGGCGCCTAGCAAAGCTGCGCGTGCCGTCGCCGCCAAGCAAAGCGCCGTGTTCCTTCGGCACCTAGCAAAGAAGTGCCTGCGTTCGGCGCCTCGCCGCATCGCAGCCTGGCAAAGCACTGCGTGCCTTCGGCGGCTGGCAAAGCAGCGCGTGCCTTCGCCGCCTCGCCGCCTAAGAAAGCGCCGCGTCCCTTCTCGCCCTCGCCGCCTAGCAAAGCGCCGTGTCCCTTCACCGCCTCGCCGCCCAGCAAAGCTCCGCGTGCCGTCGCCGCCAAGCAAAGCGCCGTGTTCCTTCGGCACCTAGCAAAGAAGTGCCTGCGTTCGGCGCCTCGCCGCATCGCAGCCTGGCAAAGCAGTGCGTGCCTTCGCCGCCTCACACAGCGCTGCGTGCCTTCGGCGCCTGGCAAAGCAGCGCGTGCCTTCGCCGCCTCGCCGCCTAAGAAAGCGCCGCGTCCCTTCTCGCCCTCGCCGCCTAGCAAAGCGCCGCGTCCCTTCTCGCCCTCGCCGCCTAGCAAAGCGCCGTGTCCCTTCGCCGCCTCGCCGCCCAGCAAAGCTCCGCGTGCCGTCGCCGCCAAGCAAAGCGCCATGTTCCTTCGGAACCTAGCAAAGAAGTGCCTGCGTTCGGCGCCTCGCCGCATCGCAGCCTGGCAAAGCACTGCGTGCCTTCGCCGCCTCACACAGCGCTGCGTGCCTTCGGCGCCTGGCAAAGCAGTGCGTGCCTTCGCCGCCTCACACAGCGCTGCGTGCCTTCGGCGCCTGGCAAAGCAGAGCGTGCCTTCGCCGCCTCGCCGCCTAAGAAAGCGCCGCGTCCCTTCTCGCCCTCGCCGCCTAGCAAAGCGCCGTGTCCCTTCGCCGCCTCGCCGCCCAGCAAAGCTCCGCGTGCCGTCGCCGCCAAGCAAAGCGCCGTGTTCCTTCGGCACCTAGCAAAGAAGTGCCTGCGTTCGGCGCCTCGCCGCATCGCAGCCTGGCAAAGCAGTGCGTGCCTTCGCCGCCTCACACAGCGCTGCGTGCCTTCGGCGCCTGGCAAAGCAGCGCGTGCCTTCGCCGCCTCGCCGCCTAAGAAAGCGCCGCGTCCCTTCTCGCCCTCGCCGCCTAGCAAAGCGCCGTGTCCCTTCGCCGCCTCGCCGCCCAGCAAAGCTCCGCGTGCCGTCGCCGCCAAGCAAAGCGCCGTGTTCCTTCGGCACCTAGCAAAGAAGTGCCTGCGTTCGGCGCCTCGCCGCATCGCAGCCTGGCAAAGCAGTGCGTGCCTTCGCCGCCTCACACAGCGCTGCGTGCCTTCGGCGCCTGGCAAAGCAGCGCGTGCCTTCGCCGCCTCGCCGCCTAAGAAAGCGCTGCGTCCCTTTTCGCCCTCGCCGCCCAACAAAGCGCCCTGTCCCTTCACCGCCTCCCCAATCGCTTCGTCCCTTCGCCGCCTCGCCACCTAGCAAAGCGCTGCTTACCTTCGCCGCCTCACACAGCGCTGCGTCCCTTCGCCGCCTCGCCGCTTAGCAAACGCCGTAGTAGCGCCGAAGGGACACGGCGCTTTTGTAGGCGCCGAAGGCACGTGGCGCTTTGCTAAGGCACGAGGCAGCGAAGGCACGCAGCCATTTGATCGTGGTCGACGGGCTCGTGCGCCTTGCTTGGTGGCGAAGGCACGCGCTGCTTTGCCAGGCGCCCAAGGACGCAGCGCTGTGCGAGGCGGCGAGGGCTCGCAGTGCTTTACCAGGCGCCGAAGGCACGCAGTGCTTTGCCAGGCGCCGAAGGCACGCAGCGCTGTAGGAGGCGGCGAGGGCACACAGTGCTTTGCTAGGCGGCGAGCGGACGTGGAGCTTTGCTAGGCAGCGAAGGGTGAGGACGCTTTGCTAGGCGCTTTGCTAGGCGGCGAAGGCACGAAGCGATTTGGGAGGCGAGGCGGCGAAGGCACACGGCGCTTTGCTAGGCGGCGAGGGCGAGGAGGCACGCAGCGCTTTCTTAGGCGGCGAGGCGGCGAAGGCACGCGCTGCTTTGCTAGGCGCCGAAGGCACGCAGCGCTTCCTTAGTTTGCCAGGCAGCGAAGAGATGGAGCGGTTTGCTTGCTGGCCAGGCAGCGAACAGGCGCCGTGCTTTGCTTTCTGCCAGGCAGCGAATACACGCAGCGGTCTGCTTTTCTGCGAGGCACTGAACACATGCAGCGTTTAGTTTGCGAGGCGGCGAAGAGACGCGGCGCTTTGTTTCTTGAGAGGGAGCGAAGAGGCGCAGCGTTTCCTTAGTTTGCGAGGCATGCAAGAGATGCAGCGGTGTGCTCGTCTGCGAGGCGTCGAAGAGACGCAGCAGCTAGTTAGCTGGCCATGTGGCGAAGAGAGGCGACGCTTTGCTTTTGGCGATGCAGTGAAGAGACGCAGCGGTTTGCTTGTTGGGCAGGCAGCGAAGAGACGCGGCGGTTGGCATGCTGCCGAGGCGGCGAGCAGATCGAGTGCTTTGCTTGTTGGTGAGGCAGCGAAGAGATGCAGCGGTTTGCTTGTTGGCGAGGCAGCGAAGAGATTCAGCAGTCTCCTTGTTTGTGACACAGCCAACATGCCCAGTGGTTGCTCATTGTGCGAGGCAGCGAAGAGATGCAGCACTTTGCTTGTGCACCAGGTGGCGCAGGGGCATGGCGGATGGCTTTTTCGCCTGCAGGCGAAGCGAGGCAGCACTTTGCTAGTTGGCGAGGCAGCGAAGAGACGCAGCAGGCTGCTTGTTTGTGAGACAGCCAACATGCACAGTGGTTAGCTATTGTGCGAGGCAGCGAATCACCGCCGAGCAAATCGCTTTGTGCGTTCGCCACCTCGCTGCCTAGCAAAGCGTCGTCTGCCTTGGGCGCCTAGCAAAGCTGCGCGTGCCGTCGCCGCCAAGCAAAGCGCCGTGTTCCTTCGGCACCTAGCAAAGAAGTGCCTGCGTTGGGCGCCTCGCCGCATCGCAGCCTAGCAAAGCACTGCGTGCCTTCGGCGCCTGGCAAAGCACTGCGTGCCTTCGCCGCCTCACACAGCGCTGCGTGCCTTCGGCGCCTGGCAAAGCAGCGCGTGCCTTCGCCGCCTCGCCGCCTAAGAAAGCGTCGCGTCCCTTCTCGCCCTCGCCGCCTACCAAAGCGCCGTGTCCCTTCGCCGCCTCGCCGCCCAGCAAAGCTCCGCGTGCCGTCGCCGCCAAGCAAAGCGCTGTGTTCCTTCGGCACCTAGCAAAGAAGTGCCTGCGTTCGGCGCCTCGCCGCATCGCAGCCTGGCAAAGCAGTGCGTGCCTTCGCCGCCTCACACAGCGCTGCGTGCCTTCGGCGCCTGGCAAAGCAGCGCGTGCCTTCGCCGCCTCGCCGCCTAAGAAAGCGCCGCGTCCCTTCTCGCCCTCGCCGCCTACCAAAGCGCCGTGTCCCTTCGCCGCCTCGCCGCCCAGCAAAGCTCCGCCTGCCGTCGCCGCCAAGCAAAGCGCCGTGTTCCTTCGGCACCTAGCAAAGAAGTGCCTGCGTTCGGCGCCTCGCCGCATCGCAGCCTGGCAAAGCACTGCGTGCCTTCGCCGCCTCACACAGCGCTGCGTGCCTTCGGCGCCTGGCAAAGCAGCGCGTGCCTTCGCCGCCTCGCCGCCTAAGAAAGCGCTGCGTCCCTTTTCGCCCTCGCCGCCCAACAAAGCGCCCTGTCCCTTCACCGCCTCCCCAATCGCTTCGTCCCTTCGCCGCCTCGCCACCTAGCAAAGCGCTGCTTACCTTCGCCGCCTCACACAGCGCTGCGTCCCTTCGCCGCCTCGCCGCTTAGCAAACGCCGTAGTAGCGCCGAAGGGACACGGCGCTTTTGTAGGCGCCGAAGGCACGTGGCGCTTTGCTAAGGCACGAGGCAGCGAAGGCACGCAGCCATTTGATCGTGGTCGACGGGCTCGTGCGCCTTGCTTGGTGGCGAAGGCACGCGCTGCTTTGCCAGGCGCCCAAGGACGCAGCGCTGTGCGAGGCGGCGAGGGCTCGCAGTGCTTTACCAGGCGCCGAAGGCACGCAGTGCTTTGCCAGGCGCCGAAGGCACGCAGCGCTGTAGGAGGCGGCGAGGGCACACAGTGCTTTGCTAGGCGGCGAGCGGACGTGGAGCTTTGCTAGGCAGCGAAGGCTGAGGACGCTTTGCTAGGCGCTTTGCTGGGCGGCGAAGGCACGAAGCGATTTGGGAGGCGAGGCGGCGAAGGCACACGGCGCTTTGCTAGGCGGCGAGGGCGAGGAGGCACGCAGCGCTTTCTTAGGCGGCGAGGCGGCGAAGGCACGCGCTGCTTTGCTAGGCGCCGAAGGCACGCAGCGCTTCCTTAGTTTGCCAGGCAGCGAAGAGATGGAGCGCTTTGCTTGCTGGCCAGGCAGCGAACAGGCGCCGTGCTTTGCTTTCTGCCAGGCAGCGAATACACGCAGCGGTCTGCTTTTCTGCGAGGCACTGAACACATGCAGCGTTTAGTTTGCGAGGCGGCGAAGAGACGCGGCGCTTTGCTTCTTGAGAGGGAGCGAAGAGGCGCAGCGTTTCCTTAGTTTGCGAGGCATGCAAGAGATGCAGCGGTGTGCTCGTCTGCGAGGCGTCGAAGAGACGCAGCAGCTAGTTAGCTGGCCATGTGGCGAAGAGAGGCGACGCTTTGCTTTTGGCGATGCAGTGAAGAGACGCAGCGGTTTGCTTGTTGGGCAGGCAGCGAAGAGATGCGGCGGTTGGCATGCTGCCGAGGCGGCGAGCAGATCGAGTGCTTTGCTTGTTGGTGAGGCAGCGAAGAGATGCAGCGGTTTGCTTGTTGGCGAGGCAGCGAAGAGATTCAGCAGTCTCCTTGTTTGTGACACAGCCAACATGCCCAGTGGTTGCTCATTGTGCGAGGCAGCGAAGAGATGCAGCACTTTGCTTGTGCACCAGGTGGCGCAGTGGCATGGCGGATGGCTTTTTCGCCTGCAGGCGAAGCGAGGCAGCACTTTGCTAGTTGGCGAGGCAGCGAAGAGACGCAGCAGGCTGCTTGTTTGTGAGACAGCCAACATGCACAGTGGTTAGCTATTGTGCGAGGCAGCGAATCACCGCCGAGCAAATCGCTTTGTGCGTTCGCCGCCTCGCTGCCTAGCAAAGCGTCGTCTGCCTTGGGCGCCTAGCAAAGCTGCGCGTGCCGTCGCCGCCAAGCAAAGCGCCGTGTTCCTTCGGCACCTAGCAAAGAAGTGCCTGCGTTGGGCGCCTCGCCGCATCGCAGCCTAGCAAAGCACTGCGTGCCTTCGGCGGCTGGCAAAGCAGCGCGTGCCTTCGCCGCCTCGCCGCCTAAGAAAGCGCCGCGTCCCTTCTCGCCCTCGCCGCCTACCAAAGCGCCGTGTCCCTTCGCCGCCTCGCCGCCCAGCAAAGCTCCGCGTGCCGTCGCCGCCAAGCAAAGCGCCGTGTTCCTTCGGCACCTAGCAAAGAAGTGCCTGCGTTCGGCGCCTCGCCGCATCGCAGCCTGGCAAAGCAGTGCGTGCCTTCGCCGCCTCACACAGCGCTGCGTGCCTTCGGCGCCTGGCAAAGCAGCGCGTGCCTTCGCCGCCTCGCCGCCTAAGAAAGCGCTGCGTCCCTTTTCGCCCTCGCCGCCCAACAAAGCGCCCTGTCCCTTCACCGCCTCCCCAATCGCTTCGTCCCTTCACCGCCTCGCCACCTAGCAAAGCGCTGCTTACCTTCGCCGCCTCACACAGCGCTGCGTCCCTTCGCCGCCTCGCCGCTTAGCAAACGCCGTAGTAGCGCCGAAGGGACACGGCGCTTTTGTAGGCGCCGAAGGCACGTGGCGCTTTGCTAAGGCACGAGGCAGCGAAGGCACGCAGCCATTTGATCGTGGTCGACGGGCTCGTGCGCCTTGCTTGGTGGCGAAGGCACGCGCTGCTTTGCCAGGCGCCCAAGGACGCAGCGCTGTGCGAGGCGGCGAGGGCTCGCAGTGCTTTACCAGGCGCCGAAGGCACGCAGTGCTTTGCCAGGCGCCGAAGGCACGCAGCGCTGTAGGAGGCGGCGAGGGCACACAGTGCTTTGCTAGGCGGCGAGCGGACGTGGAGCTTTGCTAGGCAGCGAAGGCTGAGGACGCTTTGCTAGGCGCTTTGCTAGGCGGCGAAGGCACGAAGCGATTTGGGAGGCGAGGCGGCGAAGGCACACGGCGGTTTGCTAGGCGGCGAGGGCAAGGAGGCACGCAGCGCTTTCTTAGGCGGCGAGGCGGCGAAGGCACGCGCTGCTTTGCTAGGCGCCGAAGGCACGCAGCGCTTCCTTAGTTTGCCAGGCAGCGAAGAGATGGAGCGCTTTGCTTGCTGGCCAGGCAGCGAACAGGCGCCGTGCTTTGCTTTCTGCCAGGCAGCGAATACACGCAGCGGTCTGCTTTTCTGCGAGGCACTGAACACATGCAGCGTTTAGTTTGCGAGGCGGCGAAGAGACGCGGCGCTTTGCTTCTTGAGAGGGAGCGAAGAGGCGCAGCGTTTCCTTAGTTTGCGAGGCATGCAAGAGATGCAGCGGTGTGCTCGTCTGCGAGGCGTCGAAGAGACGCAGCAGCTAGTTAGCTGGCCATGTGGCGAAGAGACGCGACGCTTTGCTTTTGGCGATGCAGTGAAGAGACGCAGCGGTTTGCTTGTTGGGCAGGCAGCGAAGAGACGCGGCGGTTGGCATGCTGCCGAGGCGGCGAGCAGATCGAGTGCTTTGCTTGTTGGTGAGGCAGCGAAGAGATGCAGCGGTTTGCTTGTTGGCGAGGCAGCGAAGAGATTCAGCAGTCTCCTTGTTTGTGACACAGCCAACATGCCCAGTGGTTGCTCATTGTGCGAGGCAGCGAAGAGATGCAGCACTTTGCTTGTGCACCAGGTGGCGCAGTGGCATGGCGGATGGCTTTTTCGCCTGCAGGCGAAGCGAGGCAGCACTTTGCTAGTTGGCGAGGCAGCGAAGAGACGCAGCAGGCTGCTTGTTTGTGAGACAGCCAACATGCACAGTGGTTAGCTATTGTGCGAGGCAGCGAATCACCGCCGAGCAAATCGCTTTGTGCGTTCGCCGCCTTGCTGCCTAGCAAAGCATCGTCTGCCTTGGGCGCCTAGCAAAGCTGCGCGTGCCGTCGCCGCCAAGCAAAGCGCCGTGTTCCTTCGGCACCTAGCAAAGAAGTGCCTGCGTTCGGCGCCTCGCCGCATCGCAGCCTGGCAAAGCAGTGCGTGCCTTCGCCGCCTCACACAGCGCTGCGTGCCTTCGGCGCCTGGCAAAGCAGCGCGTGCCTTCGCCGCCTCGCCGCCTAAGAAAGCGCCGCGTCCCTTCTCGCCCTCGCCGCCTAGCAAAGCGCCGTGTCCCTTCGCCGCCTCGCCGCCCAGCAAAGCTCCGCGTGCCGTCGCCGCCAAGCAAAGCGCCGTGTTCCTTCGGCACCTAGCAAAGAAGTGCCTGCGTTCGGCGCCTCGCCGCATCGCAGCCTGGCAAAGCACTGCGTGCCTTCGGCGCCTGGCAAAGCAGTGCGTGCCTTCGCCGCCTCACACAGCGCTGCGTGCCTTCGGCGCCTGGCAAAGCAGCGCGTGCCTTCGCCGCCTCGCCACCTAAGAAAGCGCTGCGTCCCTTTTCGCCCTCGCCGCCCAACAAAGCGCCCTGTCCCTTCACCGCCTCCCCAATCGCTTCGTCCCTTCGCCGCCTCGCCACCTAGCAAAGCGCTGCTTACCTTCGCCGCCTCACACAGCGCTGCGTCCCTTCGCCGCCTCGCCGCTTAGCAAGCGCCGTAGTAGCGCCGAAGGGACACGGCGCTTTTGTAGGCGCCGAAGGCACGTGGCGCTTTGCTAAGGCACGAGGCAGCGAAGGCACGCAGCCATTTGATCGTGGTCGACGGGCTCGTGCGCCTTGCTTGGTGGCGAAGGCACGCGCTGCTTTGCCAGGCGCCCAAGGACGCAGCGCTGTGCGAGGCGGCGAGGGCTCGCAGTGCTTTACCAGGCGCCGAAGGCACGCAGTGCTTTGCCAGGCGCCGAAGGCACGCAGCGCTGTAGGAGGCGGCGAGGGCACACAGTGCTTTGCTAGGCGGCGAGCGGACGTGGAGCTTTGCTAGGCAGCGAAGGGTGAGGACGCTTTGCTAGGCGCTTTGCTAGGCGGCGAAGGCACGAAGCGATTTGGGAGGCGAGGCGGCGAAGGCACACGGCGCTTTGCTAGGCGGCGAGGGCGAGGAGGCACGCAGCGCTTTCTTAGGCGGCGAGGCGGCCAAGGCACGCGCTGCTTTGCTAGGCGCCGAAGGCACGCAGCGCTTCCTTAGTTTGCCAGGCAGCGAAGAGATGGAGCGGTTTGCTTGCTGGCCAGGCAGCGAACAGGCGCCGTGCTTTGCTTTCTGCCAGGCAGCGAATACACGCAGCGGTCTGCTTTTCTGCGAGGCACTGAACACATGCAGCGTTTAGTTTGCGAGGCGGCGAAGAGACGCGGCGCTTTGCTTCTTGAGAGGGAGCGAAGAGGCGCAGCGTTTCCTTAGTTTGCGAGGCATGCAAGAGATGCAGCGGTGTGCTCGTCTGCGAGGCGTCGAAGAGACGCAGCAGCTAGTTAGCTGGCCATGTGGCGAAGAGACGCGACGCTTTGCTTTTGGCGATGCAGTGAAGAGACGCAGCGGTTTGCTTGTTGGGCAGGCAGCGAAGAGACGCGGCGGTTGGCATGCTGCCGAGGCGGCGAGCAGATCGAGTGCTTTGCTTGTTGGTGAGGCAGCGAAGAGATGCAGCGGTTTGCTTGTTGGCGAGGCAGCGAAGAGATTCAGCAGTCTCCTTGTTTGTGACACAGCCAACATGCCCAGTGGTTGCTCATTGTGCGAGGCAGCGAAGAGATGCAGCACTTTGCTTGTGCACCAGGTGGCGCAGTGGCATGGCGGATGGCTTTTTCGCCTGCAGGCGAAGCGAGGCAGCACTTTGCTAGTTGGCGAGGCAGCGAAGAGACGCAGCAGGCTGCTTGTTTGTGAGACAGCCAACATGCACAGTGGTTAGCTATTGTGCGAGGCAGCGAATCACCGCCGAGCAAATCGCTTTGTGCGTTCGCCGCCTCGCTGCCTAGCAAAGCGTCGTCTGCCTTGGGCGCCTAGCAAAGCTGCGCGTGCCGTCGCCGTCAAGCAAAGCGCCGTGTTCCTTCGGCACCTAGCAAAGAAGTGCCTGCGTTCGGCGCCTCGCCGCATCGCAGCCTAGCAAAGCACTGCGTGCCTTCGGCGCCTGGCAAAGCAGTGCGTGCCTTCGCCGCCTCACACAGCGCTGCGTGCCTTCGGCGCCTGGCAAAGCAGCGCGTGCCTTCGCCGCTTCGCCGCCTAAGAAAGCGCCGCGTCCCTTCTCGCCCTCGCCGCCTACCAAAGCGCCGTGTCCCTTCGCCGCCTCGCCGCCCAGCAAAGCTCCGCGTGCCGTCGCCGCCAAGCAAAGCGCCGTGTTCCTTCGGCACCTAGCAAAGAAGTGCCTGCGTTCGGCGCCTCGCCGCATCGCAGCCTAGCAAAGCACTGCGTGCCTTCGGCGCCTGGCAAAGCAGCGCGTGCCTTCGCCGCCTCGCCGCCTAAGAAAGCGCCGCGTCCCTTCTCGCCCTCGCCGCCTACCAAAGCGCCGTGTCCCTTCGCCGCCTCGCCGCCCAGCAAAGCTCCGCGTGCCGTCGCCGCCAAGCAAAGCGCCGTGTTCCTTCGGCACCTAGCAAAGAAGTGCCTGCGTTCGGCGCCTCGCCGCATCGCAGCCTAGCAAATCCCTGCGTGCCTTCGGCGCCTGGCAAAGCAGCGCGTGCCTTCGCCGCCTCGCCGCCTAAGAAAGCGCCGCGTCCCTTCTCGCCCTCGCCGCCTACCAAAGCGCCGTGTCCCTTCGCCGCCTCGCCGCCCAGCAAAGCTCCGCGTGCCGTCGCCGCCAAGCAAAGCGCCGTGTTCCTTCGGCACCTAGCAAAGAAGTGCCTGCGTTCGGCGCCTCGCCGCATCGCAGCCTGGCAAAGCAGTGCGTGCCTTCGCCGCCTCACACAGCGCTGCGTGCCCTCGGCGCCTGGCAAAGCAGCGCGTGCCTTCGCCGCCTCGCCGCCTAAGAAAGCGCTGCGTCCCTTTTCGCCCTCGCCGCCCAACAAAGCGCCCTGTCCCTTCACCGCCTCCCCAATCGCTTCGTCCCTTCGCCGCCTCGCCACCTAGCAAAGCGCTGCTTACCTTCGCCGCCTCACACAGCGCTGCGTCCCTTCGCCGCCTCGCCGCTTAGCAAACGCCGTAGTAGCGCCGAAGGGACACGGCGCTTTTGTAGGCGCCGAAGGCACGTGGCGCTTTGCTAAGGCACGAGGCAGCGAAGGCACGCAGCCATTTGATCGTGGTCGACGGGCTCGTGCGCCTTGCTTGGTGGCGAAGGCACGCGCTGCTTTGCCAGGCGCCCAAGGACGCAGCGCTGTGCGAGGCGGCGAGGGCTCGCAGTGCTTTACCAGGCGCCGAAGGCACGCAGTGCTTTGCCAGGCGCCGAAGGCACGCAGCGCTCTAGGAGGCGGCGAGGGCACACAGTGCTTTGCTAGGCGGCGAGCGGACGTGGAGCTTTGCTAGGCAGCGAAGGCTGAGGACGCTTTGCTAGGCGCTTTGCTGGGCGGCGAAGGCACGAAGCGATTTGGGAGGCGAGGCGGCGAAGGCACACGGCGCTTTGCTAGGCGGCGAGGGCGAGGAGGCACGCAGCGCTTTCTTAGGCGGCGAGGCGGCGAAGGCACGCGCTGCTTTGCTAGGCGCCGAAGGCACGCAGCGCTGTAGGAGGCGGCGAGGGCACACAGTGCTTTGCTAGGCGGCGAGCGGACGTGGAGCTTTGCTAGGCAGCGAAGGGTGAGGACGCTTTGCTAGGCGCTTTGCTAGGCGGCGAAGGCACGAAGCGATTTGGGAGGCGAGGCGGCGAAGGCACACGGCGCTTTGCTAGGCGGCGAGGGCGAGGAGGCACGCAGCGCTTTCTTAGGCGGCGAGGCGGCGAAGGCACGCGCTGCTTTGCTAGGCGCCGAAGGCACGCAGCGCTTCCTTAGTTTGCCAGGCAGCGAAGAGATGGAGCGCTTTGCTTGCTGGCCAGGCAGCGAACAGGCGCCGTGCTTTGCTTTCTGCCAGGCAGCGAATACACGCAGCGGTCTGCTTTTCTGCGAGGCACTGAACACATGCAGCGTTTAGTTTGCGAGGCGGCGAAGAGACGCGGCGCTTTGCTTCTTGAGAGGGAGCGAAGAGGCGCAGCGTTTCCTTAGTTTGCGAGGCATGCAAGAGATGCAGCGGTGTGCTCGTCTGCGAGGCGTCGAAGAGACGCAGCAGCTAGTTAGCTGGCCATGTGGCGAAGAGAGGCGACGCTTTGCTTTTGGCGATGCAGTGAAGAGACGCAGCGGTTTGCTTGTTGGGCAGGCAGCGAAGAGACGCGGCGGTTGGCATGCTGCCGAGGCGGCGAGCAGATCGAGTGCTTTGCTTGTTGGTGAGGCAGCGAAGAGATGCAGCGGTTTGCTTGTTGGCGAGGCAGCGAAGAGATTCAGCAGTCTCCTTGTTTGTGACACAGCCAACATGCCCAGTGGTTGCTCATTGTGCGAGGCAGCGAAGAGATGCAGCACTTTGCTTGTGCACCAGGTGGCGCAGTGGCATGGCGGATGGCTTTTTCGCCTGCAGGCGAAGCGAGGCAGCACTTTGCTAGTTGGCGAGGCAGCGAAGAGACGCAGCAGGCTGCTTGTTTGTGAGACAGCCAACATGCACAGTGGTTAGCTATTGTGCGAGGCAGCGAATCACCGCCAAGCAAATCGCTTTGTGCGTTCGCCGCCTCGCTGCCTAGCAAAGCGTCGTCTGCCTTGGGCGCCTAGCAAAGCTGCGCGTGCCGTCGCCGCCAAGCAAAGCGCCGTGTTCCTTCGGCACCTAGCAAAGAAGTGCCTGCGTTCGGCGCCTCGCCGCATCGCAGCCTAGCAAAGCACTGCGTGCCTTCGGCGGCTGGCAAAGCAGTGCGTGCCTTCGCCGCCTCACACAGCGCTGCGTGCCTTCGGCGCCTGGCAAAGCAGCGCGTGCCTTCGCCGCCTCGCCGCCTAAGAAAGCGCCGCGTCCCTTCTCGCCCTCGCCGCCTACCAAAGCGCCGTGTCCCTTCGCCGCCTCGCCGCCCAGCAAAGCTCCGCGTGCCGTCGCCGCCAAGCAAAGCGCCGTGTTCCTTCGGCACCTAGCAAAGAAGTGCCTGCGTTCGGCGCCTCGCCGCATCGCAGCCTGGCAAAGCAGTGCGTGCCTTCGCCGCCTCACACAGCGCTGCGTGCCTTCGGCACCTGGCAAAGCAGCGCGTGCCTTCGCCGCCTCGCCGCCTAAGAAAGCGCTGCGTCCCTTTTCGCCCTCGCCGCCCAACAAAGCGCCCTGTCCCTTCACCGCCTCCCCAATCGCTTCGTCCCTTCGCCGCCTCGCCACCTAGCAAAGCGCTGCTTACCTTCGCCGCCTCACACAGCGCTGCGTCCCTTCGCCGCCTCGCCGCTTAGCAAACGCCGTAGTAGCGCCGAAGGGACACGGCGCTTTTGTAGGCGCCGAAGGCACGTGGCGCTTTGCTAAGGCACGAGGCAGCGAAGGCACGCAGCCATTTGATCGTGGTCGACGGGCTCGTGCGCCTTGCTTGGTGGCGAAGGCACGCGCTGCTTTGCCAGGCGCCCAAGGACGCAGCGCTGTGCGAGGCGGCGAGGGCTCGCAGTGCTTTACCAGGCGCCGAAGGCACGCAGTGCTTTGCCAGGCGCCGAAGGCACGCAGCGCTGTAGGAGGCGGCGAGGGCACACAGTGCTTTGCTAGGCGGCGAGCGGACGTGGAGCTTTGCTAGGCAGCGAAGGCTGAGGACGCTTTGCTAGGCGCTTTGCTAGGCGGCGAAGGCACGAAGCGATTTGGGAGGCGAGGCGGCGAAGGCACACGGCGCTTTGCTAGGCGGCGAGGGCGAGGAGGCACGCAGCGCTTTCTTAGGCGGCGAGGCGGCGAAGGCACGCGCTGCTTTGCTAGGCGCCGAAGGCACGCAGCGCTTCCTTAGTTTGCCAGGCAGCGAAGAGATGGAGCGGTTTGCTTGCTGGCCAGGCAGCGAACAGGCGCCGTGCTTTGCTTTCTGCCAGGCAGCGAATACACGCAGCGGTCTGCTTTTCTGCGAGGCACTGAACACATGCAGCGTTTAGTTTGCGAGGCGGCGAAGAGACGCGGCGCTTTGCTTCTTGAGAGGGAGCGAAGAGGCGCAGCGTTTCCTTAGTTTGCGAGGCATGCAAGAGATGCAGCGGTGTGCTCGTCTGCGAGGCGTCGAAGAGACGCAGCAGCTAGTTAGCTGGCCATGTGGCGAAGAGAGGCGACGCTTTGCTTTTGGCGATGCAGTGAAGAGACGCAGCGGTTTGCTTGTTGGGCAGGCAGCGAAGAGACGCGGCGGTTGGCATGCTGCCGAGGCGGCGAGCAGATCGAGTGCTTTGCTTGTTGGTGAGGCAGCGAAGAGATGCAGCGGTTTGCTTGTTGGCGAGGCAGCGAAGAGATTCAGCAGTCTCCTTGTTTGTGACACAGCCAACATGCCCAGTGGTTGCTCATTGTGCGAGGCAGCGAAGAGATGCAGCACTTTGCTTGTGCACCAGGTGGCGCAGTGGCATGGCGGATGGCTTTTTCGCCTGCAGGCGAAGCGAGGCAGCACTTTGCTAGTTGGCGAGGCAGCGAAGAGACGCAGCAGGCTGCTTGTTTGTGAGACAGCCAACATGCACAGTGGTTAGCTATTGTGCGAGGCAGCGAATCACCGCCGAGCAAATCGCTTTGTGCGTTCGCCGCCTCGCTGCCTAGCAAAGCGTCGTCTGCCTTGGGCGCCTAGCAAAGCTGCGCGTGCCGTCGCCGCCAAGCAAAGCGCCGTGTTCCTTCGGCACCTAGCAAAGAAGTGCCTGCGTTCGGCGCCTCGCCGCATCGCAGCCTAGCAAAGCACTGCGTGCCTTCGGCGCCTGGCAAAGCAGTGCGTGCCTTCGCCGCCTCACACAGCGCTGCGTGCCTTCGGCGCCTGGCAAAGCAGCGCGTGCCTTCGCCGCTTCGCCGCCTAAGAAAGCGCCGCGTCCCTTCTCGCCCTCGCCGCCTACCAAAGCGCCGTGTCCCTTCGCCGCCTCGCCGCCCAGCAAAGCTCCGCGTGCCGTCGCCGCCAAGCAAAGCGCCGTGTTCCTTCGGCACCTAGCAAAGAAGTGCCTGCGTTCGGCGCCTCGCCGCATCGCAGCCTAGCAAAGCACTGCGTGCCTTCGGCGCCTGGCAAAGCAGCGCGTGCCTTCGCCGCCTCGCCGCCTAAGAAAGCGCCGCGTCCCTTCTCGCCCTCGCCGCCTACCAAAGCGCCGTGTCCCTTCGCCGCCTCGCCGCCCAGCAAAGCTCCGCGTGCCGTCGCCGCCAAGCAAAGCGCCGTGTTCCTTCGGCACCTAGCAAAGAAGTGCCTGCGTTGGGCGCCTCGCCGCATCGCAGCCTAGCAAAGCACTGCGTGCCTTCGGCGGCTGGCAAAGCAGCGCGTGCCTTCGCCGCCTCGCCGCCTAAGAAAGCGCCGCGTCCCTTCTCGCCCTCGCCGCCTACCAAAGCGCCGTGTCCCTTCGCCGCCTCGCCGCCCAGCAAAGCTCCGCGTGCCGTCGCCGCCAAGCAAAGCGCCGTGTTCCTTCGGCACCTAGCAAAGAAGTGCCTGCGTTCGGCGCCTCGCCGCATCGCAGCCTGGCAAAGCAGTGCGTGCCTTCGCCGCCTCACACAGCGCTGCGTGCCTTCGGCGCCTGGCAAAGCAGCGCGTGCCTTCGCCGCCTCGCCGCCTAAGAAAGCGCTGCGTCCCTTTTCGCCCTCGCCGCCCAACAAAGCGCCCTGTCCCTTCACCGCCTCCCCAATCGCCTCGTCCCTTCACCGCCTCGCCACCTAGCAAAGCGCTGCTTACCTTCGCCGCCTCACACAGCGCTGCGTCCCTTCGCCGCCTCGCCGCTTAGCAAACGCCGTAGTAGCGCCGAAGGGACACGGCGCTTTTGTAGGCGCCGAAGGCACGTGGCGCTTTGCTAAGGCACGAGGCAGCGAAGGCACGCAGCCATTTGATCGTGGTCGACGGGCTCGTGCGCCTTGCTTGGTGGCGAAGGCACGCGCTGCTTTGCCAGGCGCCCAAGGACGCAGCGCTGTGCGAGGCGGCGAGGGCTCGCAGTGCTTTACCAGGCGCCGAAGGCACGCAGTGCTTTGCCAGGCGCCGAAGGCACGCAGCGCTGTAGGAGGCGGCGAGGGCACACAGTGCTTTGCTAGGCGGCGAGCGGACGTGGAGCTTTGCTAGGCAGCGAAGGCTGAGGACGCTTTGCTAGGCGCTTTGCTAGGCGGCGAAGGCACGAAGCGATTTGGGAGGCGAGGCGGCGAAGGCACACGGCGGTTTGCTAGGCGGCGAGGGCAAGGAGGCACGCAGCGCTTTCTTAGGCGGCGAGGCGGCGAAGGCACGCGCTGCTTTGCTAGGCGCCGAAGGCACGCAGCGCTTCCTTAGTTTGCCAGGCAGCGAAGAGATGGAGCGGTTTGCTTGCTGGCCAGGCAGCGAACAGGCGCCGTGCTTTGCTTTCTGCCAGGCAGCGAATACACGCAGCGGTCTGCTTTTCTGCGAGGCACTGAACACATGCAGCGTTTAGTTTGCGAGGCGGCGAAGAGACGCGGCGCTTTGCTTCTTGAGAGGGAGCGAAGAGGCGCAGCGTTTCCTTAGTTTGCGAGGCATGCAAGAGATGCAGCGGTGTGCTCGTCTGCGAGGCGTCGAAGAGACGCAGCAGCTAGTTAGCTGGCCATGTGGCGAAGAGAGGCGACGCTTTGCTTTTGGCGATGCAGTGAAGAGACGCAGCGGTTTGCTTGTTGGGCAGGCAGCGAAGAGACGCGGCGGTTGGCATGCTGCCGAGGCGGCGAGCAGATCGAGTGCTTTGCTTGTTGGTGAGGCAGCGAAGAGATGCAGCGGTTTGCTTGTTGGCGAGGCAGCGAAGAGATTCAGCAGTCTCCTTGTTTGTGACACAGCCAACATGCCCAGTGGTTGCTCATTGTGCGAGGCAGCGAAGAGATGCAGCACTTTGCTTGTGCACCAGGTGGCGCAGTGGCATGGCGGATGGCTTTTTCGCCTGCAGGCGAAGCGAGGCAGCACTTTGCTAGTTGGCGAGGCAGCGAAGAGACGCAGCAGGCTGCTTGTTTGTGAGACAGCCAACATGCACAGTGGTTAGCTATTGTGCGAGGCAGCGAATCACCGCCGAGCAAATCGCTTTGTGCGTTCGCCGCCTTGCTGCCTAGCAAAGCATCGTCTGCCTTGGGCGCCTAGCAAAGCTGCGCGTGCCGTCGCCGCCAAGCAAAGCGCCGTGTTCCTTCGGCACCTAGCAAAGAAGTGCCTGCGTTCGGCGCCTCGCCGCATCGCAGCCTGGCAAAGCAGTGCGTGCCTTCGCCGCCTCACACAGCGCTGCGTGCCTTCGGCGCCTGGCAAAGCAGCGCGTGCCTTCGCCGCCTCGCCGCCTAAGAAAGCGCCGCGTCCCTTCTCGCCCTCGCCGCCTAGCAAAGCGCCGTGTCCCTTCGCCGCCTCGCCGCCCAGCAAAGCTCCGCGTGCCGTCGCCGCCAAGCAAAGCGCCGTGTTCCTTCGGCACCTAGCAAAGAAGTGCCTGCGTTCGGCGCCTCGCCGCATCGCAGCCTGGCAAAGCACTGCGTGCCTTCGGCGCCTGGCAAAGCAGTGCGTGCCTTCGCCGCCTCACACAGCGCTGCGTGCCTTCGGCGCCTGGCAAAGCAGCGCGTGCCTTCGCCGCCTCGCCGCCTAAGAAAGCGCTGCGTCCCTTTTCGCCCTCGCCGCCCAACAAAGCGCCCTGTCCCTTCACCGCCTCCCCAATCGCTTCGTCCCTTCGCCGCCTCGCCACCTAGCAAAGCGCTGCTTACCTTCGCCGCCTCACACAGCGCTGCGTCCCTTCGCCGCCTCGCCGCTTAGCAAGCGCCGTAGTAGCGCCGAAGGGACACGGCGCTTTTGTAGGCGCCGAAGGCACGTGGCGCTTTGCTAAGGCACGAGGCAGCGAAGGCACGCAGCCATTTGATCGTGGTCGACGGGCTCGTGCGCCTTGCTTGGTGGCGAAGGCACGCGCTGCTTTGCCAGGCGCCCAAGGACGCAGCGCTGTGCGAGGCGGCGAGGGCTCGCAGTGCTTTACCAGGCGCCGAAGGCACGCAGTGCTTTGCCAGGCGCCGAAGGCACGCAGCGCTGTAGGAGGCGGCGAGGGCACACAGTGCTTTGCTAGGCGGCGAGCGGACGTGGAGCTTTGCTAGGCAGCGAAGGGTGAGGACGCTTTGCTAGGCGCTTTGCTAGGCGGCGAAGGCACGAAGCGATTTGGGAGGCGAGGCGGCGAAGGCACACGGCGCTTTGCTAGGCGGCGAGGGCGAGGAGGCACGCAGCGCTTTCTTAGGCGGCGAGGCGGCGAAGGCACGCGCTGCTTTGCTAGGCGCCGAAGGCACGCAGCGCTTCCTTAGTTTGCCAGGCAGCGAAGAGATGGAGCGGTTTGCTTGCTGGCCAGGCAGCGAACAGGCGCCGTGCTTTGCTTTCTGCCAGGCAGCGAATACACGCAGCGGTCTGCTTTTCTGCGAGGCACTGAACACATGCAGCGTTTAGTTTGCGAGGCGGCGAAGAGACGCGGCGCTTTGCTTCTTGAGAGGGAGCGAAGAGGCGCAGCGTTTCCTTAGTTTGCGAGGCATGCAAGAGATGCAGCGGTGTGCTCGTCTGCGAGGCGTCGAAGAGACGCAGCAGCTAGTTAGCTGGCCATGTGGCGAAGAGAGGCGACGCTTTGCTTTTGGCGATGCAGTGAAGAGACGCAGCGGTTTGCTTGTTGGGCAGGCAGCGAAGAGACGCGGCGGTTGGCATGCTGCCGAGGCGGCGAGCAGATCGAGTGCTTTGCTTGTTGGTGAGGCAGCGAAGAGATGCAGCGGTTTGCTTGTTGGCGAGGCAGCGAAGAGATTCAGCAGTCTCCTTGTTTGTGACACAGCCAACATGCCCAGTGGTTGCTCATTGTGCGAGGCAGCGAAGAGATGCAGCACTTTGCTTGTGCACCAGGTGGCGCAGTGGCATGGCGGATGGCTTTTTCGCCTGCAGGCGAAGCGAGGCAGCACTTTGCTAGTTGGCGAGGCAGCGAAGAGACGCAGCAGGCTGCTTGTTTGTGAGACAGCCAACATGCACAGTGGTTAGCTATTGTGCGAGGCAGCGAATCACCGCCGAGCAAATCGCTTTGTGCGTTCGCCGCCTCGCTGCCTAGCAAAGCGTCGTCTGCCTTGGGCGCCTAGCAAAGCTGCGCGTGCCGTCGCCGTCAAGCAAAGCGCCGTGTTCCTTCGGCACCTAGCAAAGAAGTGCCTGCGTTCGGCGCCTCGCCGCATCGCAGCCTAGCAAAGCACTGCGTGCCTTCGGCGCCTGGCAAAGCAGTGCGTGCCTTCGCCGCCTCACACAGCGCTGCGTGCCTTCGGCGCCTGGCAAAGCAGCGCGTGCCTTCGCCGCTTCGCCGCCTAAGAAAGCGCCGCGTCCCTTCTCGCCCTCGCCGCCTACCAAAGCGCCGTGTCCCTTCGCCGCCTCGCCGCCCAGCAAAGCTCCGCGTGCCGTCGCCGCCAAGCAAAGCGCCGTGTTCCTTCGGCACCTAGCAAAGAAGTGCCTGCGTTCGGCGCCTCGCCGCATCGCAGCCTAGCAAAGCACTGCGTGCCTTCGGCGCCTGGCAAAGCAGCGCGTGCCTTCGCCGCCTCGCCGCCTAAGAAAGCGCCGCGTCCCTTCTCGCCCTCGCCGCCTACCAAAGCGCCGTGTCCCTTCGCCGCCTCGCCGCCCAGCAAAGCTCCGCGTGCCGTCGCCGCCAAGCAAAGCGCCGTGTTCCTTCGGCACCTAGCAAAGAAGTGCCTGCGTTGGGCGCCTCGCCGCATCGCAGCCTAGCAAAGCACTGCGTGCCTTCGGCGGCTGGCAAAGCAGCGCGTGCCTTCGCCGCCTCGCCGCCTAAGAAAGCGCCGCGTCCCTTCTCGCCCTCGCCGCCTACCAAAGCGCCGTGTCCCTTCGCCGCCTCGCCGCCCAGCAAAGCTCCGCGTGCCGTCGCCGCCAAGCAAAGCGCCGTGTTCCTTCGGCACCTAGCAAAGAAGTGCCTGCGTTCGGCGCCTCGCCGCATCGCAGCCTGGCAAAGCAGTGCGTGCCTTCGCCGCCTCACACAGCGCTGCGTGCCTTCGGCGCCTGGCAAAGCAGCGCGTGCCTTCGCCGCCTCGCCGCCTAAGAAAGCGCTGCGTCCCTTTTCGCCCTCGCCGCCCAACAAAGCGCCCTGTCCCTTCACCGCCTCCCCAATCGCCTCGTCCCTTCACCGCCTCGCCACCTAGCAAAGCGCTGCTTACCTTCGCCGCCTCACACAGCGCTGCGTCCCTTCGCCGCCTCGCCGCTTAGCAAACGCCGTAGTAGCGCCGAAGGGACACGGCGCTTTTGTAGGCGCCGAAGGCACGTGGCGCTTTGCTAAGGCACGAGGCAGCGAAGGCACGCAGCCATTTGATCGTGGTCGACGGGCTCGTGCGCCTTGCTTGGTGGCGAAGGCACGCGCTGCTTTGCCAGGCGCCCAAGGACGCAGCGCTGTGCGAGGCGGCGAGGGCTCGCAGTGCTTTACCAGGCGCCGAAGGCACGCAGTGCTTTGCCAGGCGCCGAAGGCACGCAGCGCTGTAGGAGGCGGCGAGGGCACACAGTGCTTTGCTAGGCGGCGAGCGGACGTGGAGCTTTGCTAGGCAGCGAAGGCTGAGGACGCTTTGCTAGGCGCTTTGCTAGGCGGCGAAGGCACGAAGCGATTTGGGAGGCGAGGCGGCGAAGGCACACGGCGGTTTGCTAGGCGGCGAGGGCAAGGAGGCACGCAGCGCTTTCTTAGGCGGCGAGGCGGCGAAGGCACGCGCTGCTTTGCTAGGCGCCGAAGGCACGCAGCGCTTCCTTAGTTTGCCAGGCAGCGAAGAGATGGAGCGGTTTGCTTGCTGGCCAGGCAGCGAACAGGCGCCGTGCTTTGCTTTCTGCCAGGCAGCGAATACACGCAGCGGTCTGCTTTTCTGCGAGGCACTGAACACATGCAGCGTTTAGTTTGCGAGGCGGCGAAGAGACGCGGCGCTTTGCTTCTTGAGAGGGAGCGAAGAGGCGCAGCGTTTCCTTAGTTTGCGAGGCATGCAAGAGATGCAGCGGTGTGCTCGTCTGCGAGGCGTCGAAGAGACGCAGCAGCTAGTTAGCTGGCCATGTGGCGAAGAGAGGCGACGCTTTGCTTTTGGCGATGCAGTGAAGAGACGCAGCGGTTTGCTTGTTGGGCAGGCAGCGAAGAGACGCGGCGGTTGGCATGCTGCCGAGGCGGCGAGCAGATCGAGTGCTTTGCTTGTTGGTGAGGCAGCGAAGAGATGCAGCGGTTTGCTTGTTGGCGAGGCAGCGAAGAGATTCAGCAGTCTCCTTGTTTGTGACACAGCCAACATGCCCAGTGGTTGCTCATTGTGCGAGGCAGCGAAGAGATGCAGCACTTTGCTTGTGCACCAGGTGGCGCAGTGGCATGGCGGATGGCTTTTTCGCCTGCAGGCGAAGCGAGGCAGCACTTTGCTAGTTGGCGAGGCAGCGAAGAGACGCAGCAGGCTGCTTGTTTGTGAGACAGCCAACATGCACAGTGGTTAGCTATTGTGCGAGGCAGCGAATCACCGCCGAGCAAATCGCTTTGTGCGTTCGCCGCCTTGCTGCCTAGCAAAGCATCGTCTGCCTTGGGCGCCTAGCAAAGCTGCGCGTGCCGTCGCCGCCAAGCAAAGCGCCGTGTTCCTTCGGCACCTAGCAAAGAAGTGCCTGCGTTCGGCGCCTCGCCGCATCGCAGCCTGGCAAAGCAGTGCGTGCCTTCGCCGCCTCACACAGCGCTGCGTGCCTTCGGCGCCTGGCAAAGCAGCGCGTGCCTTCGCCGCCTCGCCGCCTAAGAAAGCGCCGCGTCCCTTCTCGCCCTCGCCGCCTAGCAAAGCGCCGTGTCCCTTCGCCGCCTCGCCGCCCAGCAAAGCTCCGCGTGCCGTCGCCGCCAAGCAAAGCGCCGTGTTCCTTCGGCACCTAGCAAAGAAGTGCCTGCGTTCGGCGCCTCGCCGCATCGCAGCCTGGCAAAGCACTGCGTGCCTTCGGCGCCTGGCAAAGCAGTGCGTGCCTTCGCCGCCTCACACAGCGCTGCGTGCCTTCGGCGCCTGGCAAAGCAGCGCGTGCCTTCGCCGCCTCGCCGCCTAAGAAAGCGCTGCGTCCCTTTTCGCCCTCGCCGCCCAACAAAGCGCCCTGTCCCTTCACCGCCTCCCCAATCGCTTCGTCCCTTCGCCGCCTCGCCACCTAGCAAAGCGCTGCTTACCTTCGCCGCCTCACACAGCGCTGCGTCCCTTCGCCGCCTCGCCGCTTAGCAAGCGCCGTAGTAGCGCCGAAGGGACACGGCGCTTTTGTAGGCGCCGAAGGCACGTGGCGCTTTGCTAAGGCACGAGGCAGCGAAGGCACGCAGCCATTTGATCGTGGTCGACGGGCTCGTGCGCCTTGCTTGGTGGCGAAGGCACGCGCTGCTTTGCCAGGCGCCCAAGGACGCAGCGCTGTGCGAGGCGGCGAGGGCTCGCAGTGCTTTACCAGGCGCCGAAGGCACGCAGTGCTTTGCCAGGCGCCGAAGGCACGCAGCGCTGTAGGAGGCGGCGAGGGCACACAGTGCTTTGCTAGGCGGCGAGCGGACGTGGAGCTTTGCTAGGCAGCGAAGGGTGAGGACGCTTTGCTAGGCGCTTTGCTAGGCGGCGAAGGCACGAAGCGATTTGGGAGGCGAGGCGGCGAAGGCACACGGCGCTTTGCTAGGCGGCGAGGGCGAGGAGGCACGCAGCGCTTTCTTAGGCGGCGAGGCGGCGAAGGCACGCGCTGCTTTGCTAGGCGCCGAAGGCACGCAGCGCTTCCTTAGTTTGCCAGGCAGCGAAGAGATGGAGCGGTTTGCTTGCTGGCCAGGCAGCGAACAGGCGCCGTGCTTTGCTTTCTGCCAGGCAGCGAATACACGCAGCGGTCTGCTTTTCTGCGAGGCACTGAACACATGCAGCGTTTAGTTTGCGAGGCGGCGAAGAGACGCGGCGCTTTGCTTCTTGAGAGGGAGCGAAGAGGCGCAGCGTTTCCTTAGTTTGCGAGGCATGCAAGAGATGCAGCGGTGTGCTCGTCTGCGAGGCGTCGAAGAGACGCAGCAGCTAGTTAGCTGGCCATGTGGCGAAGAGAGGCGACGCTTTGCTTTTGGCGATGCAGTGAAGAGACGCAGCGGTTTGCTTGTTGGGCAGGCAGCGAAGAGACGCGGCGGTTGGCATGCTGCCGAGGCGGCGAGCAGATCGAGTGCTTTGCTTGTTGGTGAGGCAGCGAAGAGATGCAGCGGTTTGCTTGTTGGCGAGGCAGCGAAGAGATTCAGCAGTCTCCTTGTTTGTGACACAGCCAACATGCCCAGTGGTTGCTCATTGTGCGAGGCAGCGAAGAGATGCAGCACTTTGCTTGTGCACCAGGTGGCGCAGTGGCATGGCGGATGGCTTTTTCGCCTGCAGGCGAAGCGAGGCAGCACTTTGCTAGTTGGCGAGGCAGCGAAGAGACGCAGCAGGCTGCTTGTTTGTGAGACAGCCAACATGCACAGTGGTTAGCTATTGTGCGAGGCAGCGAATCACCGCCGAGCAAATCGCTTTGTGCGTTCGCCGCCTCGCTGCCTAGCAAAGCGTCGTCTGCCTTGGGCGCCTAGCAAAGCTGCGCGTGCCGTCGCCGTCAAGCAAAGCGCCGTGTTCCTTCGGCACCTAGCAAAGAAGTGCCTGCGTTCGGCGCCTCGCCGCATCGCAGCCTAGCAAAGCACTGCGTGCCTTCGGCGCCTGGCAAAGCAGTGCGTGCCTTCGCCGCCTCACACAGCGCTGCGTGCCTTCGGCGCCTGGCAAAGCAGCGCGTGCCTTCGCCGCTTCGCCGCCTAAGAAAGCGCCGCGTCCCTTCTCGCCCTCGCCGCCTACCAAAGCGCCGTGTCCCTTCGCCGCCTCGCCGCCCAGCAAAGCTCCGCGTGCCGTCGCCGCCAAGCAAAGCGCCGTGTTCCTTCGGCACCTAGCAAAGAAGTGCCTGCGTTCGGCGCCTCGCCGCATCGCAGCCTAGCAAAGCACTGCGTGCCTTCGGCGCCTGGCAAAGCAGCGCGTGCCTTCGCCGCCTCGCCGCCTAAGAAAGCGCCGCGTCCCTTCTCGCCCTCGCCGCCTACCAAAGCGCCGTGTCCCTTCGCCGCCTCGCCGCCCAGCAAAGCTCCGCGTGCCGTCGCCGCCAAGCAAAGCGCCGTGTTCCTTCGGCACCTAGCAAAGAAGTGCCTGCGTTCGGCGCCTCGCCGCATCGCAGCCTAGCAAAGCACTGCGTGCCTTCGGCGCCTGGCAAAGCAGCGCGTGCCTTCGCCGCCTCGCCGCCTAAGAAAGCGCCGCGTCCCTTCTCGCCCTCGCCGCCTACCAAAGCGCCGTGTCCCTTCGCCGCCTCGCCGCCCAGCAAAGCTCCGCGTGCCGTCGCCGCCAAGCAAAGCGCCGTGTTCCTTCGGCACCTAGCAAAGAAGTGCCTGCGTTCGGCGCCTCGCCGCATCGCAGCCTGGCAAAGCAGTGCGTGCCTTCGCCGCCTCACACAGCGCTGCGTGCCCTCGGCGCCTGGCAAAGCAGCGCGTGCCTTCGCCGCCTCGCCGCCTAAGAAAGCGCTGCGTCCCTTTTCGCCCTCGCCGCCCAACAAAGCGCCCTGTCCCTTCACCGCCTCCCCAATCGCTTCGTCCCTTCGCCGCCTCGCCACCTAGCAAAGCGCTGCTTACCTTCGCCGCCTCACACAGCGCTGCGTCCCTTCGCCGCCTCGCCGCTTAGCAAACGCCGTAGTAGCGCCGAAGGGACACGGCGCTTTTGTAGGCGCCGAAGGCACGTGGCGCTTTGCTAAGGCACGAGGCAGCGAAGGCACGCAGCCATTTGATCGTGGTCGACGGGCTCGTGCGCCTTGCTTGGTGGCGAAGGCACGCGCTGCTTTGCCAGGCGCCCAAGGACGCAGCGCTGTGCGAGGCGGCGAGGGCTCGCAGTGCTTTACCAGGCGCCGAAGGCACGCAGTGCTTTGCCAGGCGCCGAAGGCACGCAGCGCTGTAGGAGGCGGCGAGGGCACACAGTGCTTTGCTAGGCGGCGAGCGGACGTGGAGCTTTGCTAGGCAGCGAAGGCTGAGGACGCTTTGCTAGGCGCTTTGCTGGGCGGCGAAGGCACGAAGCGATTTGGGAGGCGAGGCGGCGAAGGCACACGGCGCTTTGCTAGGCGGCGAGGGCGAGGAGGCACGCAGCGCTTTCTTAGGCGGCGAGGCGGCGAAGGCACGCGCTGCTTTGCTAGGCGCCGAAGGCACGCAGCGCTGTAGGAGGCGGCGAGGGCACACAGTGCTTTGCTAGGCGGCGAGCGGACGTGGAGCTTTGCTAGGCAGCGAAGGGTGAGGACGCTTTGCTAGGCGCTTTGCTAGGCGGCGAAGGCACGAAGCGATTTGGGAGGCGAGGCGGCGAAGGCACACGGCGCTTTGCTAGGCGGCGAGGGCGAGGAGGCACGCAGCGCTTTCTTAGGCGGCGAGGCGGCGAAGGCACGCGCTGCTTTGCTAGGCGCCGAAGGCACGCAGCGCTTCCTTAGTTTGCCAGGCAGCGAAGAGATGGAGCGCTTTGCTTGCTGGCCAGGCAGCGAACAGGCGCCGTGCTTTGCTTTCTGCCAGGCAGCGAATACACGCAGCGGTCTGCTTTTCTGCGAGGCACTGAACACATGCAGCGTTTAGTTTGCGAGGCGGCGAAGAGACGCGGCGCTTTGCTTCTTGAGAGGGAGCGAAGAGGCGCAGCGTTTCCTTAGTTTGCGAGGCATGCAAGAGATGCAGCGGTGTGCTCGTCTGCGAGGCGTCGAAGAGACGCAGCAGCTAGTTAGCTGGCCATGTGGCGAAGAGAGGCGACGCTTTGCTTTTGGCGATGCAGTGAAGAGACGCAGCGGTTTGCTTGTTGGGCAGGCAGCGAAGAGACGCGGCGGTTGGCATGCTGCCGAGGCGGCGAGCAGATCGAGTGCTTTGCTTGTTGGTGAGGCAGCGAAGAGATGCAGCGGTTTGCTTGTTGGCGAGGCAGCGAAGAGATTCAGCAGTCTCCTTGTTTGTGACACAGCCAACATGCCCAGTGGTTGCTCATTGTGCGAGGCAGCGAAGAGATGCAGCACTTTGCTTGTGCACCAGGTGGCGCAGTGGCATGGCGGATGGCTTTTTCGCCTGCAGGCGAAGCGAGGCAGCACTTTGCTAGTTGGCGAGGCAGCGAAGAGACGCAGCAGGCTGCTTGTTTGTGAGACAGCCAACATGCACAGTGGTTAGCTATTGTGCGAGGCAGCGAATCACCGCCAAGCAAATCGCTTTGTGCGTTCGCCGCCTCGCTGCCTAGCAAAGCGTCGTCTGCCTTGGGCGCCTAGCAAAGCTGCGCGTGCCGTCGCCGCCAAGCAAAGCGCCGTGTTCCTTCGGCACCTAGCAAAGAAGTGCCTGCGTTCGGCGCCTCGCCGCATCGCAGCCTAGCAAAGCACTGCGTGCCTTCGGCGGCTGGCAAAGCAGTGCGTGCCTTCGCCGCCTCACACAGCGCTGCGTGCCTTCGGCGCCTGGCAAAGCAGCGCGTGCCTTCGCCGCCTCGCCGCCTAAGAAAGCGCCGCGTCCCTTCTCGCCCTCGCCGCCTACCAAAGCGCCGTGTCCCTTCGCCGCCTCGCCGCCCAGCAAAGCTCCGCGTGCCGTCGCCGCCAAGCAAAGCGCCGTGTTCCTTCGGCACCTAGCAAAGAAGTGCCTGCGTTCGGCGCCTCGCCGCATCGCAGCCTGGCAAAGCAGTGCGTGCCTTCGCCGCCTCACACAGCGCTGCGTGCCTTCGGCACCTGGCAAAGCAGCGCGTGCCTTCGCCGCCTCGCCGCCTAAGAAAGCGCTGCGTCCCTTTTCGCCCTCGCCGCCCAACAAAGCGCCCTGTCCCTTCACCGCCTCCCCAATCGCTTCGTCCCTTCGCCGCCTCGCCACCTAGCAAAGCGCTGCTTACCTTCGCCGCCTCACACAGCGCTGCGTCCCTTCGCCGCCTCGCCGCTTAGCAAACGCCGTAGTAGCGCCGAAGGGACACGGCGCTTTTGTAGGCGCCGAAGGCACGTGGCGCTTTGCTAAGGCACGAGGCAGCGAAGGCACGCAGCCATTTGATCGTGGTCGACGGGCTCGTGCGCCTTGCTTGGTGGCGAAGGCACGCGCTGCTTTGCCAGGCGCCCAAGGACGCAGCGCTGTGCGAGGCGGCGAGGGCTCGCAGTGCTTTACCAGGCGCCGAAGGCACGCAGTGCTTTGCCAGGCGCCGAAGGCACGCAGCGCTGTAGGAGGCGGCGAGGGCACACAGTGCTTTGCTAGGCGGCGAGCGGACGTGGAGCTTTGCTAGGCAGCGAAGGCTGAGGACGCTTTGCTAGGCGCTTTGCTAGGCGGCGAAGGCACGAAGCGATTTGGGAGGCGAGGCGGCGAAGGCACACGGCGCTTTGCTAGGCGGCGAGGGCGAGGAGGCACGCAGCGCTTTCTTAGGCGGCGAGGCGGCGAAGGCACGCGCTGCTTTGCTAGGCGCCGAAGGCACGCAGCGCTTCCTTAGTTTGCCAGGCAGCGAAGAGATGGAGCGGTTTGCTTGCTGGCCAGGCAGCGAACAGGCGCCGTGCTTTGCTTTCTGCCAGGCAGCGAATACACGCAGCGGTCTGCTTTTCTGCGAGGCACTGAACACATGCAGCGTTTAGTTTGCGAGGCGGCGAAGAGACGCGGCGCTTTGCTTCTTGAGAGGGAGCGAAGAGGCGCAGCGTTTCCTTAGTTTGCGAGGCATGCAAGAGATGCAGCGGTGTGCTCGTCTGCGAGGCGTCGAAGAGACGCAGCAGCTAGTTAGCTGGCCATGTGGCGAAGAGAGGCGACGCTTTGCTTTTGGCGATGCAGTGAAGAGACGCAGCGGTTTGCTTGTTGGGCAGGCAGCGAAGAGACGCGGCGGTTGGCATGCTGCCGAGGCGGCGAGCAGATCGAGTGCTTTGCTTGTTGGTGAGGCAGCGAAGAGATGCAGCGGTTTGCTTGTTGGCGAGGCAGCGAAGAGATTCAGCAGTCTCCTTGTTTGTGACACAGCCAACATGCCCAGTGGTTGCTCATTGTGCGAGGCAGCGAAGAGATGCAGCACTTTGCTTGTGCACCAGGTGGCGCAGTGGCATGGCGGATGGCTTTTTCGCCTGCAGGCGAAGCGAGGCAGCACTTTGCTAGTTGGCGAGGCAGCGAAGAGACGCAGCAGGCTGCTTGTTTGTGAGACAGCCAACATGCACAGTGGTTAGCTATTGTGCGAGGCAGCGAATCACCGCCGAGCAAATCGCTTTGTGCGTTCGCCGCCTCGCTGCCTAGCAAAGCGTCGTCTGCCTTGGGCGCCTAGCAAAGCTGCGCGTGCCGTCGCCGCCAAGCAAAGCGCCGTGTTCCTTCGGCACCTAGCAAAGAAGTGCCTGCGTTCGGCGCCTCGCCGCATCGCAGCCTAGCAAAGCACTGCGTGCCTTCGGCGCCTGGCAAAGCAGTGCGTGCCTTCGCCGCCTCACACAGCGCTGCGTGCCTTCGGCGCCTGGCAAAGCAGCGCGTGCCTTCGCCGCTTCGCCGCCTAAGAAAGCGCCGCGTCCCTTCTCGCCCTCGCCGCCTACCAAAGCGCCGTGTCCCTTCGCCGCCTCGCCGCCCAGCAAAGCTCCGCGTGCCGTCGCCGCCAAGCAAAGCGCCGTGTTCCTTCGGCACCTAGCAAAGAAGTGCCTGCGTTCGGCGCCTCGCCGCATCGCAGCCTAGCAAAGCACTGCGTGCCTTCGGCGCCTGGCAAAGCAGCGCGTGCCTTCGCCGCCTCGCCGCCTAAGAAAGCGCCGCGTCCCTTCTCGCCCTCGCCGCCTACCAAAGCGCCGTGTCCCTTCGCCGCCTCGCCGCCCAGCAAAGCTCCGCGTGCCGTCGCCGCCAAGCAAAGCGCCGTGTTCCTTCGGCACCTAGCAAAGAAGTGCCTGCGTTGGGCGCCTCGCCGCATCGCAGCCTAGCAAAGCACTGCGTGCCTTCGGCGGCTGGCAAAGCAGCGCGTGCCTTCGCCGCCTCGCCGCCTAAGAAAGCGCCGCGTCCCTTCTCGCCCTCGCCGCCTACCAAAGCGCCGTGTCCCTTCGCCGCCTCGCCGCCCAGCAAAGCTCCGCGTGCCGTCGCCGCCAAGCAAAGCGCCGTGTTCCTTCGGCACCTAGCAAAGAAGTGCCTGCGTTCGGCGCCTCGCCGCATCGCAGCCTGGCAAAGCAGTGCGTGCCTTCGCCGCCTCACACAGCGCTGCGTGCCTTCGGCGCCTGGCAAAGCAGCGCGTGCCTTCGCCGCCTCGCCGCCTAAGAAAGCGCTGCGTCCCTTTTCGCCCTCGCCGCCCAACAAAGCGCCCTGTCCCTTCACCGCCTCCCCAATCGCCTCGTCCCTTCACCGCCTCGCCACCTAGCAAAGCGCTGCTTACCTTCGCCGCCTCACACAGCGCTGCGTCCCTTCGCCGCCTCGCCGCTTAGCAAACGCCGTAGTAGCGCCGAAGGGACACGGCGCTTTTGTAGGCGCCGAAGGCACGTGGCGCTTTGCTAAGGCACGAGGCAGCGAAGGCACGCAGCCATTTGATCGTGGTCGACGGGCTCGTGCGCCTTGCTTGGTGGCGAAGGCACGCGCTGCTTTGCCAGGCGCCCAAGGACGCAGCGCTGTGCGAGGCGGCGAGGGCTCGCAGTGCTTTACCAGGCGCCGAAGGCACGCAGTGCTTTGCCAGGCGCCGAAGGCACGCAGCGCTGTAGGAGGCGGCGAGGGCACACAGTGCTTTGCTAGGCGGCGAGCGGACGTGGAGCTTTGCTAGGCAGCGAAGGCTGAGGACGCTTTGCTAGGCGCTTTGCTAGGCGGCGAAGGCACGAAGCGATTTGGGAGGCGAGGCGGCGAAGGCACACGGCGGTTTGCTAGGCGGCGAGGGCAAGGAGGCACGCAGCGCTTTCTTAGGCGGCGAGGCGGCGAAGGCACGCGCTGCTTTGCTAGGCGCCGAAGGCACGCAGCGCTTCCTTAGTTTGCCAGGCAGCGAAGAGATGGAGCGGTTTGCTTGCTGGCCAGGCAGCGAACAGGCGCCGTGCTTTGCTTTCTGCCAGGCAGCGAATACACGCAGCGGTCTGCTTTTCTGCGAGGCACTGAACACATGCAGCGTTTAGTTTGCGAGGCGGCGAAGAGACGCGGCGCTTTGCTTCTTGAGAGGGAGCGAAGAGGCGCAGCGTTTCCTTAGTTTGCGAGGCATGCAAGAGATGCAGCGGTGTGCTCGTCTGCGAGGCGTCGAAGAGACGCAGCAGCTAGTTAGCTGGCCATGTGGCGAAGAGAGGCGACGCTTTGCTTTTGGCGATGCAGTGAAGAGACGCAGCGGTTTGCTTGTTGGGCAGGCAGCGAAGAGACGCGGCGGTTGGCATGCTGCCGAGGCGGCGAGCAGATCGAGTGCTTTGCTTGTTGGTGAGGCAGCGAAGAGATGCAGCGGTTTGCTTGTTGGCGAGGCAGCGAAGAGATTCAGCAGTCTCCTTGTTTGTGACACAGCCAACATGCCCAGTGGTTGCTCATTGTGCGAGGCAGCGAAGAGATGCAGCACTTTGCTTGTGCACCAGGTGGCGCAGTGGCATGGCGGATGGCTTTTTCGCCTGCAGGCGAAGCGAGGCAGCACTTTGCTAGTTGGCGAGGCAGCGAAGAGACGCAGCAGGCTGCTTGTTTGTGAGACAGCCAACATGCACAGTGGTTAGCTATTGTGCGAGGCAGCGAATCACCGCCGAGCAAATCGCTTTGTGCGTTCGCCGCCTTGCTGCCTAGCAAAGCATCGTCTGCCTTGGGCGCCTAGCAAAGCTGCGCGTGCCGTCGCCGCCAAGCAAAGCGCCGTGTTCCTTCGGCACCTAGCAAAGAAGTGCCTGCGTTCGGCGCCTCGCCGCATCGCAGCCTGGCAAAGCAGTGCGTGCCTTCGCCGCCTCACACAGCGCTGCGTGCCTTCGGCGCCTGGCAAAGCAGCGCGTGCCTTCGCCGCCTCGCCGCCTAAGAAAGCGCCGCGTCCCTTCTCGCCCTCGCCGCCTAGCAAAGCGCCGTGTCCCTTCGCCGCCTCGCCGCCCAGCAAAGCTCCGCGTGCCGTCGCCGCCAAGCAAAGCGCCGTGTTCCTTCGGCACCTAGCAAAGAAGTGCCTGCGTTCGGCGCCTCGCCGCATCGCAGCCTGGCAAAGCACTGCGTGCCTTCGGCGCCTGGCAAAGCAGTGCGTGCCTTCGCCGCCTCACACAGCGCTGCGTGCCTTCGGCGCCTGGCAAAGCAGCGCGTGCCTTCGCCGCCTCGCCGCCTAAGAAAGCGCTGCGTCCCTTTTCGCCCTCGCCGCCCAACAAAGCGCCCTGTCCCTTCACCGCCTCCCCAATCGCTTCGTCCCTTCGCCGCCTCGCCACCTAGCAAAGCGCTGCTTACCTTCGCCGCCTCACACAGCGCTGCGTCCCTTCGCCGCCTCGCCGCTTAGCAAGCGCCGTAGTAGCGCCGAAGGGACACGGCGCTTTTGTAGGCGCCGAAGGCACGTGGCGCTTTGCTAAGGCACGAGGCAGCGAAGGCACGCAGCCATTTGATCGTGGTCGACGGGCTCGTGCGCCTTGCTTGGTGGCGAAGGCACGCGCTGCTTTGCCAGGCGCCCAAGGACGCAGCGCTGTGCGAGGCGGCGAGGGCTCGCAGTGCTTTACCAGGCGCCGAAGGCACGCAGTGCTTTGCCAGGCGCCGAAGGCACGCAGCGCTGTAGGAGGCGGCGAGGGCACACAGTGCTTTGCTAGGCGGCGAGCGGACGTGGAGCTTTGCTAGGCAGCGAAGGGTGAGGACGCTTTGCTAGGCGCTTTGCTAGGCGGCGAAGGCACGAAGCGATTTGGGAGGCGAGGCGGCGAAGGCACACGGCGCTTTGCTAGGCGGCGAGGGCGAGGAGGCACGCAGCGCTTTCTTAGGCGGCGAGGCGGCGAAGGCACGCGCTGCTTTGCTAGGCGCCGAAGGCACGCAGCGCTTCCTTAGTTTGCCAGGCAGCGAAGAGATGGAGCGGTTTGCTTGCTGGCCAGGCAGCGAACAGGCGCCGTGCTTTGCTTTCTGCCAGGCAGCGAATACACGCAGCGGTCTGCTTTTCTGCGAGGCACTGAACACATGCAGCGTTTAGTTTGCGAGGCGGCGAAGAGACGCGGCGCTTTGCTTCTTGAGAGGGAGCGAAGAGGCGCAGCGTTTCCTTAGTTTGCGAGGCATGCAAGAGATGCAGCGGTGTGCTCGTCTGCGAGGCGTCGAAGAGACGCAGCAGCTAGTTAGCTGGCCATGTGGCGAAGAGAGGCGACGCTTTGCTTTTGGCGATGCAGTGAAGAGACGCAGCGGTTTGCTTGTTGGGCAGGCAGCGAAGAGACGCGGCGGTTGGCATGCTGCCGAGGCGGCGAGCAGATCGAGTGCTTTGCTTGTTGGTGAGGCAGCGAAGAGATGCAGCGGTTTGCTTGTTGGCGAGGCAGCGAAGAGATTCAGCAGTCTCCTTGTTTGTGACACAGCCAACATGCCCAGTGGTTGCTCATTGTGCGAGGCAGCGAAGAGATGCAGCACTTTGCTTGTGCACCAGGTGGCGCAGTGGCATGGCGGATGGCTTTTTCGCCTGCAGGCGAAGCGAGGCAGCACTTTGCTAGTTGGCGAGGCAGCGAAGAGACGCAGCAGGCTGCTTGTTTGTGAGACAGCCAACATGCACAGTGGTTAGCTATTGTGCGAGGCAGCGAATCACCGCCGAGCAAATCGCTTTGTGCGTTCGCCGCCTCGCTGCCTAGCAAAGCGTCGTCTGCCTTGGGCGCCTAGCAAAGCTGCGCGTGCCGTCGCCGTCAAGCAAAGCGCCGTGTTCCTTCGGCACCTAGCAAAGAAGTGCCTGCGTTCGGCGCCTCGCCGCATCGCAGCCTAGCAAAGCACTGCGTGCCTTCGGCGCCTGGCAAAGCAGTGCGTGCCTTCGCCGCCTCACACAGCGCTGCGTGCCTTCGGCGCCTGGCAAAGCAGCGCGTGCCTTCGCCGCTTCGCCGCCTAAGAAAGCGCCGCGTCCCTTCTCGCCCTCGCCGCCTACCAAAGCGCCGTGTCCCTTCGCCGCCTCGCCGCCCAGCAAAGCTCCGCGTGCCGTCGCCGCCAAGCAAAGCGCCGTGTTCCTTCGGCACCTAGCAAAGAAGTGCCTGCGTTCGGCGCCTCGCCGCATCGCAGCCTAGCAAAGCACTGCGTGCCTTCGGCGCCTGGCAAAGCAGCGCGTGCCTTCGCCGCCTCGCCGCCTAAGAAAGCGCCGCGTCCCTTCTCGCCCTCGCCGCCTACCAAAGCGCCGTGTCCCTTCGCCGCCTCGCCGCCCAGCAAAGCTCCGCGTGCCGTCGCCGCCAAGCAAAGCGCCGTGTTCCTTCGGCACCTAGCAAAGAAGTGCCTGCGTTCGGCGCCTCGCCGCATCGCAGCCTAGCAAAGCACTGCGTGCCTTCGGCGCCTGGCAAAGCAGCGCGTGCCTTCGCCGCCTCGCCGCCTAAGAAAGCGCCGCGTCCCTTCTCGCCCTCGCCGCCTACCAAAGCGCCGTGTCCCTTCGCCGCCTCGCCGCCCAGCAAAGCTCCGCGTGCCGTCGCCGCCAAGCAAAGCGCCGTGTTCCTTCGGCACCTAGCAAAGAAGTGCCTGCGTTCGGCGCCTCGCCGCATCGCAGCCTGGCAAAGCAGTGCGTGCCTTCGCCGCCTCACACAGCGCTGCGTGCCCTCGGCGCCTGGCAAAGCAGCGCGTGCCTTCGCCGCCTCGCCGCCTAAGAAAGCGCTGCGTCCCTTTTCGCCCTCGCCGCCCAACAAAGCGCCCTGTCCCTTCACCGCCTCCCCAATCGCTTCGTCCCTTCGCCGCCTCGCCACCTAGCAAAGCGCTGCTTACCTTCGCCGCCTCACACAGCGCTGCGTCCCTTCGCCGCCTCGCCGCTTAGCAAACGCCGTAGTAGCGCCGAAGGGACACGGCGCTTTTGTAGGCGCCGAAGGCACGTGGCGCTTTGCTAAGGCACGAGGCAGCGAAGGCACGCAGCCATTTGATCGTGGTCGACGGGCTCGTGCGCCTTGCTTGGTGGCGAAGGCACGCGCTGCTTTGCCAGGCGCCCAAGGACGCAGCGCTGTGCGAGGCGGCGAGGGCTCGCAGTGCTTTACCAGGCGCCGAAGGCACGCAGTGCTTTGCCAGGCGCCGAAGGCACGCAGCGCTGTAGGAGGCGGCGAGGGCACACAGTGCTTTGCTAGGCGGCGAGCGGACGTGGAGCTTTGCTAGGCAGCGAAGGCTGAGGACGCTTTGCTAGGCGCTTTGCTGGGCGGCGAAGGCACGAAGCGATTTGGGAGGCGAGGCGGCGAAGGCACACGGCGCTTTGCTAGGCGGCGAGGGCGAGGAGGCACGCAGCGCTTTCTTAGGCGGCGAGGCGGCGAAGGCACGCGCTGCTTTGCTAGGCGCCGAAGGCACGCAGCGCTGTAGGAGGCGGCGAGGGCACACAGTGCTTTGCTAGGCGGCGAGCGGACGTGGAGCTTTGCTAGGCAGCGAAGGGTGAGGACGCTTTGCTAGGCGCTTTGCTAGGCGGCGAAGGCACGAAGCGATTTGGGAGGCGAGGCGGCGAAGGCACACGGCGCTTTGCTAGGCGGCGAGGGCGAGGAGGCACGCAGCGCTTTCTTAGGCGGCGAGGCGGCGAAGGCACGCGCTGCTTTGCTAGGCGCCGAAGGCACGCAGCGCTTCCTTAGTTTGCCAGGCAGCGAAGAGATGGAGCGCTTTGCTTGCTGGCCAGGCAGCGAACAGGCGCCGTGCTTTGCTTTCTGCCAGGCAGCGAATACACGCAGCGGTCTGCTTTTCTGCGAGGCACTGAACACATGCAGCGTTTAGTTTGCGAGGCGGCGAAGAGACGCGGCGCTTTGCTTCTTGAGAGGGAGCGAAGAGGCGCAGCGTTTCCTTAGTTTGCGAGGCATGCAAGAGATGCAGCGGTGTGCTCGTCTGCGAGGCGTCGAAGAGACGCAGCAGCTAGTTAGCTGGCCATGTGGCGAAGAGAGGCGACGCTTTGCTTTTGGCGATGCAGTGAAGAGACGCAGCGGTTTGCTTGTTGGGCAGGCAGCGAAGAGACGCGGCGGTTTGCATGCTGCCGAGGCGGCGAGCAGATCGAGTGCTTTGCTTGTTGGTGAGGCAGCGAAGAGATGCAGCGGTTTGCTTGTTGGCGAGGCAGCGAAGAGATTCAGCAGTCTCCTTGTTTGTGACACAGCCAACATGCCCAGTGGTTGCTCATTGTGCGAGGCAGCGAAGAGATGCAGCACTTTGCTTGTGCACCAGGTGGCGCAGTGGCATGGCGGATGGCTTTTTCGCCTGCAGGCGAAGCGAGGCAGCACTTTGCTAGTTGGCGAGGCAGCGAAGAGACGCAGCAGGCTGCTTGTTTGTGAGACAGCCAACATGCACAGTGGTTAGCTATTGTGCGAGGCAGCGAATCACCGCCAAGCAAATCGCTTTGTGCGTTCGCCGCCTCGCTGCCTAGCAAAGCGTCGTCTGCCTTGGGCGCCTAGCAAAGCTGCGCGTGCCGTCGCCGCCAAGCAAAGCGCCGTGTTCCTTCGGCACCTAGCAAAGAAGTGCCTGCGTTCGGCGCCTCGCCGCATCGCAGCCTAGCAAAGCACTGCGTGCCTTCGGCGGCTGGCAAAGCAGTGCGTGCCTTCGCCGCCTCACACAGCGCTGCGTGCCTTCGGCGCCTGGCAAAGCAGCGCGTGCCTTCGCCGCCTCGCCGCCTAAGAAAGCGCCGCGTCCCTTCTCGCCCTCGCCGCCTACCAAAGCGCCGTGTCCCTTCGCCGCCTCGCCGCCCAGCAAAGCTCCGCGTGCCGTCGCCGCCAAGCAAAGCGCCGTGTTCCTTCGGCACCTAGCAAAGAAGTGCCTGCGTTCGGCGCCTCGCCGCATCGCAGCCTGGCAAAGCAGTGCGTGCCTTCGCCGCCTCACACAGCGCTGCGTGCCTTCGGCACCTGGCAAAGCAGCGCGTGCCTTCGCCGCCTCGCCGCCTAAGAAAGCGCTGCGTCCCTTTTCGCCCTCGCCGCCCAACAAAGCGCCCTGTCCCTTCACCGCCTCCCCAATCGCTTCGTCCCTTCGCCGCCTCGCCACCTAGCAAAGCGCTGCTTACCTTCGCCGCCTCACACAGCGCTGCGTCCCTTCGCCGCCTCGCCGCTTAGCAAACGCCGTAGTAGCGCCGAAGGGACACGGCGCTTTTGTAGGCGCCGAAGGCACGTGGCGCTTTGCTAAGGCACGAGGCAGCGAAGGCACGCAGCCATTTGATCGTGGTCGACGGGCTCGTGCGCCTTGCTTGGTGGCGAAGGCACGCGCTGCTTTGCCAGGCGCCCAAGGACGCAGCGCTGTGCGAGGCGGCGAGGGCTCGCAGTGCTTTACCAGGCGCCGAAGGCACGCAGTGCTTTGCCAGGCGCCGAAGGCACGCAGCGCTGTAGGAGGCGGCGAGGGCACACAGTGCTTTGCTAGGCGGCGAGCGGACGTGGAGCTTTGCTAGGCAGCGAAGGGTGAGGACGCTTTGCTAGGCGCTTTGCTAGGCGGCGAAGGCACGAAGCGATTTGGGAGGCGAGGCGGCGAAGGCACACGGCGCTTTGCTAGGCGGCGAGGGCGAGGAGGCACGCAGCGCTTTCTTAGGCGGCGAGGCGGCGAAGGCACGCGCTGCTTTGCTAGGCGCCGAAGGCACGCAGCGCTTCCTTAGTTTGCCAGGCAGCGAAGAGATGGAGCGCTTTGCTTGCTGGCCAGGCAGCGAACAGGCGCCGTGCTTTGCTTTCTGCCAGGCAGCGAATACACGCAGCGGTCTGCTTTTCTGCGAGGCACTGAACACATGCAGCGTTTAGTTTGCGAGGCGGCGAAGAGACGCGGCGCTTTGCTTCTTGAGAGGGAGCGAAGAGGCGCAGCGTTTCCTTAGTTTGCGAGGCATGCAAGAGATGCAGCGGTGTGCTCGTCTGCGAGGCGTCGAAGAGACGCAGCAGCTAGTTAGCTGGCCATGTGGCGAAGAGACGCGACGCTTTGCTTTTGGCGATGCAGTGAAGAGACGCAGCGGTTTGCTTGTTGGGCAGGCAGCGAAGAGACGCGGCGGTTGGCATGCTGCCGAGGCGGCGAGCAGATCGAGTGCTTTGCTTGTTGGTGAGGCAGCGAAGAGATGCAGCGGTTTGCTTGTTGGCGAGGCAGCGAAGAGATTCAGCAGTCTCCTTGTTTGTGACACAGCCAACATGCCCAGTGGTTGCTCATTGTGCGAGGCAGCGAAGAGATGCAGCACTTTGCTTGTGCACCAGGTGGCGCAGTGGCATGGCGGATGGCTTTTTCGCCTGCAGGCGAAGCGAGGCAGCACTTTGCTAGTTGGCGAGGCAGCGAAGAGACGCAGCAGGCTGCTTGTTTGTGAGACAGCCAACATGCACAGTGGTTAGCTATTGTGCGAGGCAGCGAATCACCGCCGAGCAAATCGCTTTGTGCGTTCGCCGCCTCGCTGCCTAGCAAAGCGTCGTCTGCCTTGGGCGCCTAGCAAAGCTGCGCGTGCCGTCGCCGCCAAGCAAAGCGCCGTGTTCCTTCGGCACCTAGCAAAGAAGTGCCTGCGTTCGGCGCCTCGCCGCATCGCAGCCTGGCAAAGCACTGCGTGCCTTCGGCGCCTGGCAAAGCAGTGCGTGCCTTCGCCGCCTCGCCGCCTAAGAAAGCGCCGCGTCCCTTCTCGCCCTCGCCGCCTACCAAAGCGCCGTGTCCCTTCGCCGCCTCGCCGCCCAGCAAAGCTCCGCGTGCCGTCGCCGCCAAGCAAAGCGCCGTGTTCCTTCGGCACCTAGCAAAGAAGTGCCTGCGTTGGGCGCCTCGCCGCATCGCAGCCTAGCAAAGCACTGCGTGCCTTCGGCGCCTGGCAAAGCAGTGCGTGCCTTCGCCGCCTCACACAGCGCTGCGTGCCTTCGGCGCCTGGCAAAGCAGCGCGTGCCTTCGCCGCTTCGCCGCCTAAGAAAGCGCCGCGTCCCTTCTCGCCCTCGCCGCCTACCAAAGCGCCGTGTCCCTTCGCCGCCTCGCCGCCCAGCAAAGCTCCGCGTGCCGTCGCCGCCAAGCAAAGCGCCGTGTTCCTTCGGCACCTAGCAAAGAAGTGCCTGCGTTCGGCGCCTCGCCGCATCGCAGCCTAGCAAAGCACTGCGTGCCTTCGGCGCCTGGCAAAGCAGCGCGTGCCTTCGCCGCCTCGCCGCCTAAGAAAGCGCCGCGTCCCTTCTCGCCCTCGCCGCCTACCAAAGCGCCGTGTCCCTTCGCCGCCTCGCCGCCCAGCAAAGCTCCGCGTGCCGTCGCCGCCAAGCAAAGCGCCGTGTTCCTTCGGCACCTAGCAAAGAAGTGCCTGCGTTCGGCGCCTCGCCGCATCGCAGCCTAGCAAAGCACTGCGTGCCTTCGGCGCCTGGCAAAGCAGCGCGTGCCTTCGCCGCCTCGCCGCCTAAGAAAGCGCCGCGTCCCTTCTCGCCCTCGCCGCCTACCAAAGCGCCGTGTCCCTTCGCCGCCTCGCCGCCCAGCAAAGCTCCGCGTGCCGTCGCCGCCAAGCAAAGCGCCGTGTTCCTTCGGCACCTAGCAAAGAAGTGCCTGCGTTCGGCGCCTCGCCGCATCGCAGCCTGGCAAAGCAGTGCGTGCCTTCGCCGCCTCACACAGCGCTGCGTGCCCTCGGCGCCTGGCAAAGCAGCGCGTGCCTTCGCCGCCTCGCCGCCTAAGAAAGCGCTGCGTCCCTTTTCGCCCTCGCCGCCCAACAAAGCGCCCTGTCCCTTCACCGCCTCCCCAATCGCTTCGTCCCTTCGCCGCCTCGCCACCTAGCAAAGCGCTGCTTACCTTCGCCGCCTCACACAGCGCTGCGTCCCTTCGCCGCCTCGCCGCTTAGCAAACGCCGTAGTAGCGCCGAAGGGACACGGCGCTTTTGTAGGCGCCGAAGGCACGTGGCGCTTTGCTAAGGCACGAGGCAGCGAAGGCACGCAGCCATTTGATCGTGGTCGACGGGCTCGTGCGCCTTGCTTGGTGGCGAAGGCACGCGCTGCTTTGCCAGGCGCCCAAGGACGCAGCGCTGTGCGAGGCGGCGAGGGCTCGCAGTGCTTTACCAGGCGCCGAAGGCACGCAGTGCTTTGCCAGGCGCCGAAGGCACGCAGCGCTGTAGGAGGCGGCGAGGGCACACAGTGCTTTGCTAGGCGGCGAGCGGACGTGGAGCTTTGCTAGGCAGCGAAGGCTGAGGACGCTTTGCTAGGCGCTTTGCTGGGCGGCGAAGGCACGAAGCGATTTGGGAGGCGAGGCGGCGAAGGCACACGGCGCTTTGCTAGGCGGCGAGGGCGAGGAGGCACGCAGCGCTTTCTTAGGCGGCGAGGCGGCGAAGGCACGCGCTGCTTTGCTAGGCGCCGAAGGCACGCAGCGCTGTAGGAGGCGGCGAGGGCACACAGTGCTTTGCTAGGCGGCGAGCGGACGTGGAGCTTTGCTAGGCAGCGAAGGCTGAGGACGCTTTGCTAGGCGCTTTGCTAGGCGGCGAAGGCACGAAGCGATTTGGGAGGCGAGGCGGCGAAGGCACACGGCGCTTTGCTAGGCGGCGAGGGCGAGGAGGCACGCAGCGCTTTCTTAGGCGGCGAGGCGGCGAAGGCACGCGCTGCTTTGCTAGGCGCCGAAGGCACGCAGCGCTTCCTTAGTTTGCCAGGCAGCGAAGAGATGGAGCGCTTTGCTTGCTGGCCAGGCAGCGAACAGGCGCCGTGCTTTGCTTTCTGCCAGGCAGCGAATACACGCAGCGGTCTGCTTTTCTGCGAGGCACTGAACACATGCAGCGTTTAGTTTGCGAGGCGGCGAAGAGACGCGGCGCTTTGCTTCTTGAGAGGGAGCGAAGAGGCGCAGCGTTTCCTTAGTTTGCGAGGCATGCAAGAGATGCAGCGGTGTGCTCGTCTGCGAGGCGTCGAAGAGACGCAGCAGCTAGTTAGCTGGCCATGTGGCGAAGAGAGGCGACGCTTTGCTTTTGGCGATGCAGTGAAGAGACGCAGCGGTTTGCTTGTTGGGCAGGCAGCGAAGAGACGCGGCGGTTGGCATGCTGCCGAGGCGGCGAGCAGATCGAGTGCTTTGCTTGTTGGTGAGGCAGCGAAGAGATGCAGCGGTTTGCTTGTTGGCGAGGCAGCGAAGAGATTCAGCAGTCTCCTTGTTTGTGACACAGCCAACATGCCCAGTGGTTGCTCATTGTGCGAGGCAGCGAAGAGATGCAGCACTTTGCTTGTGCACCAGGTGGCGCAGTGGCATGGCGGATGGCTTTTTCGCCTGCAGGCGAAGCGAGGCAGCACTTTGCTAGTTGGCGAGGCAGCGAAGAGACGCAGCAGGCTGCTTGTTTGTGAGACAGCCAACATGCACAGTGGTTAGCTATTGTGCGAGGCAGCGAATCACCGCGGAGCAAATCGCTTTGTGCGTTCGCCGCCTCGCTGCCTAGCAAAGCGTCGTCTGCCTTGGGCGCCTAGCAAAGCTGCGCGTGCCGTCGCCGCCAAGCAAAGCGCCGTGTTCCTTCGGCACCTAGCAAAGAAGTGCCTGCGTTCGGCGCCTCGCCGCATCGCAGCCTAGCAAAGCACTGCGTGCCTTCGGCGGCTGGCAAAGCAGTGCGTGCCTTCGCCGCCTCACACAGCGCTGCGTGCCTTCGGCGCCTGGCAAAGCAGCGCGTGCCTTCGCCGCCTCGCCGCCTAAGAAAGCGCCGCGTCCCTTCTCGCCCTCGCCGCCTACCAAAGCGCCGTGTCCCTTCGCCGCCTCGCCGCCCAGCAAAGCTCCGCGTGCCGTCGCCGCCAAGCAAAGCGCCGTGTTCCTTCGGCACCTAGCAAAGAAGTGCCTGCTTTGGGCGCCTCGCCGCATCGCAGCCTAGCAAAGCACTGCGTGCCTTCGGCGCCTGGCAAAGCAGTGCGTGCCTTCGCCGCCTCACACAGCGCTGCGTGCCTTCGGCGCCTGGCAAAGCAGCGCGTGCCTTCGCCGCCTCGCCGCCTAAGAAAGCGCTGCGTCCCTTTTCGCCCTCGCCGCCCAACAAAGCGCCCTGTCCCTTCACCTCCTCCCCAATCGCTTCGTCCCTTCGCCGCCTCGCCACCTAGCAAAGCGCTGCTTACCTTCGCCGCCTCACACAGCGCTGCGTCCCTTCGCCGCCTCGCCGCTTAGCAAACGCCGTAGGAGCGCCGAAGGGACACGGCGCTTTTGTAGGCGCCGAAGGCACGTGGCGCTTTGCTAAGGCACGAGGCAGCGAAGGCACGCAGCCATTTGATCGTGGTCGACGGGCTCGTGCGCCTTGCTTGGTGGCGAAGGCACGCGCTGCTTTGCCAGGCGCCCAAGGACGCAGCGCTGTGCGAGGCGGCGAGGGCTCGCAGTGCTTTACCAGGCGCCGAAGGCACGCAGTGCTTTGCCAGGCGCCGAAGGCACGCAGCGCTGTAGGAGGCGGCGAGGGCACACAGTGCTTTGCTAGGCGGCGAGCGGACGTGGAGCTTTGCTAGGCAGCGAAGGCTGAGGACGCTTTGCTAGGCGCTTTGCTAGGCGGCGAAGGCACGAAGCGATTTGGGAGGCGAGGCGGCGAAGGCACACGGCGCTTTGCTAGGCGGCGAGGGCGAGGAGGCACGCAGCGCTTTCTTAGGCGGCGAGGCGGCAAAGGCACGCGCTGCTTTGCTAGGCGCCGAAGGCACGCAGCGCTTCCTTAGTTTGCCAGGCAGCGAAGAGATGGAGCGGTTTGCTTGCTGGCCAGGCAGCGAACAGGCGCCGTGCTTTGCTTTCTGCCAGGCAGCGAATACACGCAGCGGTCTGCTTTTCTGCGAGGCACTGAACACATGCAGCGTTTAGTTTGCGAGGCGGCGAAGAGACGCGGCGCTTTGCTTCTTGAGAGGGAGCGAAGAGGCGCAGCGTTTCCTTAGTTTGCGAGGCATGCAAGAGATGCAGCGGTGTGCTCGTCTGCGAGGCGTCGAAGAGACGCAGCAGCTAGTTAGCTGGCCATGTGGCGAAGAGACGCGACGCTTTGCTTTTGGCGATGCAGTGAAGAGACGCAGCGGTTTGCTTGTTGGGCAGGCAGCGAAGAGACGCGGCGGTTGGCATGCTGCCGAGGCGGCGAGCAGATCGAGTGCTTTGCTTGTTGGTGAGGCAGCGAAGAGATGCAGCGGTTTGCTTGTTGGCGAGGCAGCGAAGAGATTCAGCAGTCTCCTTGTTTGTGACACAGCCAACATGCCCAGTGGTTGCTCATTGTGCGAGGCAGCGAAGAGATGCAGCACTTTGCTTGTGCACCAGGTGGCGCAGTGGCATGGCGGATGGCTTTTTCGCCTGCAGGCGAAGCGAGGCAGCACTTTGCTAGTTGGCGAGGCAGCGAAGAGACGCAGCAGGCTGCTTGTTTGTGAGACAGCCAACATGCACAGTGGTTAGCTATTGTGCGAGGCAGCGAATCACCGCCGAGCAAATCGCTTTGTGCGTTCGCCGCCTCACTGCCTAGCAAAGCGTCGTCTGCCTTGGGCGCCTAGCAAAGCTGCGCGTGCCGTCGCCGCCAAGCAAAGCGCCGTGTTCCTTCGGCACCTAGCAAAGAAGTGCCTGCGTTCGGCGCCTCGCCGCATCGCAGCGTAGCAAAGCACTGCGTGCCTTCGGCGCCTGGCAAAGCAGTGCGTGCCTTCGCCGCCTCACACAGCGCTGCGTGCCTTCACCGCCTGGCAAAGCAGCGCGTGCCTTCGCCGCCTCGCCGCCTAAGAAAGCGCCGCGTCCCTTCTCGCCCTCGCCGCCTAGCAAAGCGCCGTGTCCCTTCGCCGCCTCGCCGCCCAGCAAAGCTCCGCGTGCCGTCGCCGCCAAGCAAAGCGCCGTGTTCCTTCGGCACCTAGCAAAGAAGTGCCTGCGTTCGGCGCCTCGCCGCATCGCATCCTAGCAAAGCACTGCGTGCCTTCGCCGCCTGGCAAAGCAGCGCGTGCCTTCGCCGCCTCGCCGCCTAAGAAAGCGCCGCGTCCCTTCTCGCCCTCGCCGCCTACCAAAGCGCCGTGTCCCTTCGCCGCCTCGCCGCCCAGCAAAGCTCCGCGTGCCGTCGCCGCCAAGCAAAGCGCCGTGTTCCTTCGGCACCTAGCAAAGAAGTGCCTGCGTTCGGCGCCTCGCCGCATCGCAGCCTGGCAAAGCAGTGCGTGCCTTCGCCGCCTCACACAGCGCTGCGTGCCTTCGGCGCCTGGCAAAGCAGCGCGTGCCTTCGCCGCCTCGCCGCCTAAGAAAGCGCTGCGTCCCTTTTCGCCCTCGCCGCCCAACAAAGCGCCCTGTCCCTTCACCGCCTCCCCAATCGCTTCGTCCCTTCGCCGCCTCGCCACCTAGCAAAGCGCTGCTTACCTTCGCCGCCTCACACAGCGCTGCGTCCCTTCGCCGCCTCGCCGCTTAGCAAACGCCGTAGTAGCGCCGAAGGGACACGGCGCTTTTGTAGGCGCCGAAGGCACGTGGCGCTTTGCTAAGGCACGAGGCAGCGAAGGCACGCAGCCATTTGATCGTGGTCGACGGGCTCGTGCGCCTTGCTTGGTGGCGAAGGCACACGCTGCTTTGCCAGGCGCCCAAGGACGCAGCGCTGTGCGAGGCGGCGAGGGCTCGCAGTGCTTTACCAGGCGCCGAAGGCACGCAGTGCTTTGCCAGGCGCCGAAGGCACGCAGCGCTGTAGGAGGCGGCGAGGGCACACAGTGCTTTGCTAGGCGGCGAGCGGACGTGGAGCTTTGCTAGGCAGCGAAGGCTGAGGACGCTTTGCTAGGCGCTTTGCTAGGCGGCGAAGGCACGAAGCGATTTGGGAGGCGAGGCGGCGAAGGCACACGGCGCTTTGCTAGGCGGCGAGGGCGAGGAGGCACGCAGCGCTTTCTTAGGCGGCGAGGCGGCGAAGGCACGCGCTGCTTTGCTAGGCGCCGAAGGCACGCAGCGCTTCCTTAGTTTGCCAGGCAGCGAAGAGATGGAGCGGTTTGCTTGCTGGCCAGGCAGCGAACAGGCGCCGTGCTTTGCTTTCTGCCAGGCAGCGAATACACGCAGCGGTCTGCTTTTCTGCGAGGCACTGAACACATGCAGCGTTTAGTTTGCGAGGCGGCGAAGAGACGCGGCGCTTTGCTTCTTGAGAGGGAGCGAAGAGGCGCAGCGTTTCCTTAGTTTGCGAGGCATGCAAGAGATGCAGCGGTGTGCTCGTCTGCGAGGCGTCGAAGAGACGCAGCAGCTAGTTAGCTGGCCATGTGGCGAAGAGAGGCGACGCTTTGCTTTTGGCGATGCAGTGAAGAGACGCAGCGGTTTGCTTGTTGGGCAGGCAGCGAAGAGACGCGGCGGTTGGCATGCTGCCGAGGCGGCGAGCAGATCGAGTGCTTTGCTTGTTGGTGAGGCAGCGAAGAGATGCAGCGGTTTGCTTGTTGGCGAGGCAGCGAAGAGATTCAGCAGTCTCCTTGTTTGTGACACAGCCAACATGCCCAGTGGTTGCTCATTGTGCGAGGCAGCGAAGAGATGCAGCACTTTGCTTGTGCACCAGGTGGCGCAGTGGCATGGCGGATGGCTTTTTCGCCTGCAGGCGAAGCGAGGCAGCACTTTGCTAGTTGGCGAGGCAGCGAAGAGATGCAGCAGGCTGCTTGTTTGTGAGACAGCCAACATGCACAGTGGTTAGCTATTGTGCGAGGCAGCGAATCACCGCCAAGCAAATCGCTTTGTGCGTTCGCCGCCTCGCTGCCTAGCAAAGCATCGTCTGCCTTGGGCGCCTAGCAAAGCTGCGCGTGCCGTCGCCGCCAAGCAAAGCGCCGTGTTCCTTCGGCACCTAGCAAAGAAGTGCCTGCGTTCGGCGCCTCGCCGCATCGCAGCCTGGCAAAGCAGTGCGTGCCTTCGCCGCCTCACACAGCGCTGCGTGCCTTCGGCGCCTGGCAAAGCAGCGCGTGCCTTCGCCGCCTCGCCGCCTAAGAAAGCGCTGCGTCCCTTTTCGCCCTCGCCGCCCAACAAAGCGCCCTGTCCCTTCACCGCCTCCCCAATCGCTTCGTCCCTTCGCCGCCTCGCCACCTAGCAAAGCGCTGCTTACCTTCGCCGCCTCACACAGCGCTGCGTCCCTTCGCCGCCTCGCCGCTTAGCAAACGCCGTAGTAGCGCCGAAGGGACACGGCGCTTTTGTAGGCGCCGAAGGCACGTGGCGCTTTGCTAAGGCACGAGGCAGCGAAGGCACGCAGCCATTTGATCGTGGTCGACGGGCTCGTGCGCCTTGCTTGGTGGCGAAGGCACGCGCTGCTTTGCCAGGCGCCCAAGGACGCAGCGCTGTGCGAGGCGGCGAGGGCTTGCAGTGCTTTACCAGGCGCCGAAGGCACGCAGTGCTTTGCCAGGCGCCGAAGGCACGCAGCGCTGTAGGAGGCGGCGAGGGCACACAGTGCTTTGCTAGGCGGCGAGCGGACGTGGAGCTTTGCTAGGCAGCGAAGGCTGAGGACGCTTTGCTAGGCGCTTTGCTAGGCGGCGAAGGCACGAAGCGATTTGGGAGGCGAGGCGGCGAAGGCACACGGCGCTTTGCTAGGCGGCGAGGGCGAGGAGGCACGCAGCGCTTTCTTAGGCGGCGAGGCGGCGAAGGCACGCGCTGCTTTGCTAGGCGCCGAAGGCACGCAGCGCTTCCTTAGTTTGCCAGGCAGCGAAGAGATGGAGCGGTTTGCTTGCTGGCCAGGCAGCGAACAGGCGCCGTGCTTTGCTTTCTGCCAGGCAGCGAATACACGCAGCGGTCTGCTTTTCTGCGAGGCACTGAACACATGCAGCGTTTAGTTTGCGAGGCGGCGAAGAGACGCGGCGCTTTGCTTCTTGAGAGGGAGCGAAGAGGCGCAGCGTTTCCTTAGTTTGCGAGGCATGCAAGAGATGCAGCGGTGTGCTCGTCTGCGAGGCGTCGAAGAGACGCAGCAGCTAGTTAGCTGGCCATGTGGCGAAGAGACGCGACGCTTTGCTTTTGGCGATGCAGTGAAGAGACGCAGCGGTTTGCTTGTTGGGCAGGCAGCGAAGAGACGCGGCGGTTGGCATGCTGCCGAGGCGGCGAGCAGATCGAGTGCTTTGCTTGTTGGTGAGGCAGCGAAGAGATGCAGCGGTTTGCTTGTTGGTGAGGCAGCGAAGAGATTCAGCAGTCTCCTTGTTTGTGACACAGCCAACATGCCCAGTGGTTGCTCATTGTGCGAGGCAGCGAAGAGATGCAGCACTTTGCTTGTGCACCAGGTGGCGCAGTGGCATGGCGGATGGCTTTTTCGCCTGCAGGCGAAGCGAGGCAGCACTTTGCTAGTTGGCGAGGCAGCGAAGAGACGCAGCAGGCTGCTTGTTTGTGAGACAGCCAACATGCACAGTGGTTAGCTATTGTGCGAGGCAGCGAATCACCGCCGAGCAAATCGCTTTGTGCGTTCGCCGCCTCACTGCCTAGCAAAGCGTCGTCTGCCTTGGGCGCCTAGCAAAGCTCCGCGTGCCGTCGCCGCCAAGCAAAGCGCCGTGTTCCTTCGGCACCTAGCAAAGAAGTGCCTGCGTTGGGCGCCTCGCCGCATCGCAGCGTAGCAAAGCACTGCGTGCCTTCGGCGCCTGGCAAAGCAGTGCGTGCCTTCGCCGCCTCACACAGCGCTGCGTGCCTTCACCGCCTGGCAAAGCAGCGCGTGCCTTCGCCGCCTCGCCGCCTAAGAAAGCGCCGCGTCCCTTCTCGCCCTCGCCGCCTAGCAAAGCGCCGTGTCCCTTCGCCGCCTCGCCGCCCAGCAAAGCTCCGCGTGCCGTCGCCGCCAAGCAAAGCGCCGTGTTCCTTCGGCACCTAGCAAAGAAGTGCCTGCGTTCGGCGCCTCGCCGCATCGCATCCTAGCAAAGCACTGCGTGCCTTCGCCGCCTGGCAAAGCAGCGCGTGCCTTCGCCGCCTCGCCGCCTAAGAAAGCGCCGCGTCCCTTCTCGCCCTCGCCGCCTACCAAAGCGCCGTGTCCCTTCGCCGCCTCGCCGCCCAGCAAAGCTCCGCGTGCCGTCGCCGCCAAGCAAAGCGCCGTGTTCCTTCGGCACCTAGCAAAGAAGTGCCTGCGTTCGGCGCCTCGCCGCATCGCAGCCTGGCAAAGCAGTGCGTGCCTTCGCCGCCTCACACAGCGCTGCGTGCCTTCGGCGCCTGGCAAAGCAGCGCGTGCCTTCGCCGCCTCGCCGCCTAAGAAAGCGCTGCGTCCCTTTTCGCCCTCGCCGCCCAACAAAGCGCCCTGTCCCTTCACCGCCTCCCCAATCGCTTCGTCCCTTCGCCGCCTCGCCACCTAGCAAAGCGCTGCTTACCTTCGCCGCCTCACACAGCGCTGCGTCCCTTCGCCGCCTCGCCGCTTAGCAAAAGCCGTAGTAGCGCCGAAGGGACACGGCGCTTTTGTAGGCGCCGAAGGCACGTGGCGCTTTGCTAAGGCACGAGGCAGCGAAGGCACGCAGCCATTTGATCGTGGTCGACGGGCTCGTGCGCCTTGCTTGGTGGCGAAGGCACGCGCTGCTTTGCCAGGCGCCCAAGGACGCAGCGCTGTGCGAGGCGGCGAGGGCTCGCAGTGCTTTACCAGGCGCCGAAGGCACGCAGTGCTTTGCCAGGCGCCGAAGGCACGCAGCGCTGTAGGAGGCGGCGAGGGCACACAGTGCTTTGCTAGGCGGCGAGCGGACGTGGAGCTTTGCTAGGCAGCGAAGGCTGAGGACGCTTTGCTAGGCGCTTTGCTAGGCGGCGAAGGCACGAAGCGATTTGGGAGGCGAGGCGGCGAAGGCACACGGCGCTTTGCTAGGCGGCGAGGGCGAGGAGGCACGCAGCGCTTTCTTAGGCGGCGAGGCGGCGAAGGCACGCGCTGCTTTGCTAGGCGCCGAAGGCACGCAGCGCTTCCTTAGTTTGCCAGGCAGCGAAGAGATGGAGCGGTTTGCTTGCTGGCCAGGCAGCGAACAGGCGCCGTGCTTTGCTTTCTGCCAGGCAGCGAATACACGCAGCGGTCTGCTTTTCTGCGAGGCACTGAACACATGCAGCGTTTAGTTTGCGAGGCGGCGAAGAGACGCGGCGCTTTGCTTCTTGAGAGGGAGCGAAGAGGCGCAGCGTTTCCTTAGTTTGCGAGGCATGCAAGAGATGCAGCGGTGTGCTCGTCTGCGAGGCGTCGAAGAGACGCAGCAGCTAGTTAGCTGGCCATGTGGCGAAGAGAGGCGACGCTTTGCTTTTGGCGATGCAGTGAAGAGACGCAGCGGTTTGCTTGTTGGGCAGGCAGCGAAGAGACGCGGCGGTTGGCATGCTGCCGAGGCGGCGAGCAGATCGAGTGCTTTGCTTGTTGGTGAGGCAGCGAAGAGATGCAGCGGTTTGCTTGTTGGCGAGGCAGCGAAGAGATTCAGCAGTCTCCTTGTTTGTGACACAGCCAACATGCCCAGTGGTTGCTCATTGTGCGAGGCAGCGAAGAGATGCAGCACTTTGCTTGTGCACCAGGTGGCGCAGTGGCATGGCGGATGGCTTTTTCGCCTGCAGGCGAAGCGAGGCAGCACTTTGCTAGTTGGCGAGGCAGCGAAGAGATGCAGCAGGCTGCTTGTTTGTGAGACAGCCAACATGCACAGTGGTTAGCTATTGTGCGAGGCAGCGAATCACCGCCAAGCAAATCGCTTTGTGCGTTCGCCGCCTCGCTGCCTAGCAAAGCATCGTCTGCCTTGGGCGCCTAGCAAAGCTCCGCGTGCCGTCGCCGCCAAGCAAAGCGCCGTGTTCCTTCGGCACCTAGCAAAGAAGTGCCTGCGTTCGGCGCCTCGCCGCATCGCAGCCTGGCAAAGCACTGCGTGCCTTCGCCGCCTCACACAGCGCTGCGTGCCTTCGGCGCCTGGCAAAGCAGCGCGTGCCTTCGCCGCCTCACACAGCGCTGCGTGCCTTCGGCGCCTGGCAAAGCAGCGCGTGCCTTCGCCGCCTCGCCGCCTAAGAAAGCGCTGCGTCCCTTTTCGCCCTCGCCGCCCAACAAAGCGCCCTGTCCCTTCACCGCCTCCCCAATCGCTTCGTCCCTTCGCCGCCTCGCCACCTAGCAAAGCGCTGCTTACCTTCGCCGCCTCACACAGCGCTGCGTCCCTTCGCCGCCTCGCCGCTTAGCAAAAGCCGTAGTAGCGCCGAAGGGACACGGCGCTTTTGTAGGCGCCGAAGGCACGTGGCGCTTTGCTAAGGCACGAGGCAGCGAAGGCACGCAGCCATTTGATCGTGGTCGACGGGCTCGTGCGCCTTGCTTGGTGGCGAAGGCACGCGCTGCTTTGCCAGGCGCCCAAGGACGCAGCGCTGTGCGAGGCGGCGAGGGCTCGCAGTGCTTTACCAGGCGCCGAAGGCACGCAGTGCTTTGCCAGGCGCCGAAGGCACGCAGCGCTGTAGGAGGCGGCGAGGGCACACAGTGCTTTGCTAGGCGGCGAGCGGACGTGGAGCTTTGCTAGGCAGCGAAGGCTGAGGACGCTTTGCTAGGCGCTTTGCTAGGCGGCGAAGGCACGAAGCGATTTGGGAGGCGAGGCGGCGAAGGCACACGGCGCTTTGCTAGGCGGCGAGGGCGAGGAGGCACGCAGCGCTTTCTTAGGCGGCGAGGCGGCGAAGGCACGCGCTGCTTTGCTAGGCGCCGAAGGCACGCAGCGCTTCCTTAGTTTGCCAGGCAGCGAAGAGATGGAGCGGTTTGCTTGCTGGCCAGGCAGCGAACAGGCGCCGTGCTTTGCTTTCTGCCAGGCAGCGAATACACGCAGCGGTCTGCTTTTCTGCGAGGCACTGAACACATGCAGCGTTTAGTTTGCGAGGCGGCGAAGAGACGCGGCGCTTTGCTTCTTGAGAGGGAGCGAAGAGGCGCAGCGTTTCCTTAGTTTGCGAGGCATGCAAGAGATGCAGCGGTGTGCTCGTCTGCGAGGCGTCGAAGAGACGCAGCAGCTAGTTAGCTGGCCATGTGGCGAAGAGAGGCGACGCTTTGCTTTTGGCGATGCAGTGAAGAGACGCAGCGGTTTGCTTGTTGGGCAGGCAGCGAAGAGACGCGGCGGTTGGCATGCTGCCGAGGCGGCGAGCAGATCGAGTGCTTTGCTTGTTGGTGAGGCAGCGAAGAGATGCAGCGGTTTGCTTGTTGGCGAGGCAGCGAAGAGATTCAGCAGTCTCCTTGTTTGTGACACAGCCAACATGCCCAGTGGTTGCTCATTGTGCGAGGCAGCGAAGAGATGCAGCACTTTGCTTGTGCACCAGGTGGCGCAGTGGCATGGCGGATGGCTTTTTCGCCTGCAGGCGAAGCGAGGCAGCACTTTGCTAGTTGGCGAGGCAGCGAAGAGACGCAGCAGGCTGCTTGTTTGTGAGACAGCCAACATGCACAGTGGTTAGCTATTGTGCGAGGCAGCGAATCACCGCCGAGCAAATCGCTTTGTGCGTTCGCCGCCTCGCTGCCTAGCAAAGCGTCGTCTGCCTTGGGCGCCTAGCAAAGCTGCGCGTGCCGTCGCCGCCAAGCAAAGCGCCGTGTTCCTTCGGCACCTAGCAAAGAAGTGCCTGCGTTCGGCGCCTCGCCGCATCGCAGCCTAGCAAAGCACTGCGTGCCTTCGGCGCCTGGCAAAGCAGTGCGTGCCTTCGCCGCCTCACACAGCGCTGCGTGCCTTCACCGCCTGGCAAAGCAGCGCGTGCCTTCGCCGCCTCGCCGCCTAAGAAAGCGCCGCGTCCCTTCTCGCCCTCGCCGCCTAGCAAAGCGCCGTGTCCCTTCGCCGCCTCGCCGCCCAGCAAAGCTCCGCGTGCCGTCGCCGCCAAGCAAAGCGCCGTGTTCCTTCGGCACCTAGCAAAGAAGTGCCTGCGTTCGGCGCCTCGCCGCATCGCAGCCTAGCAAAGCACTGCGTGCCTTCGCCGCCTGGCAAAGCAGCGCGTGCCTTCGCCGCCTCGCCGCCTAAGAAAGCGCCGCGTCCCTTCTCGCCCTCGCCGCCTACCAAAGCGCCGTGTCCCTTCGCCGCCTCGCCGCCCAGCAAAGCTCCGCGTGCCGTCGCCGCCAAGCAAAGCGCCGTGTTCCTTCGGCACCTAGCAAAGAAGTGCCTGCGTTCGGCGCCTCGCCGCATCGCAGCCTGGCAAAGCAGTGCGTGCCTTCGCCGCCTCACACAGCGCTGCGTGCCTTCGGCGCCTGGCAAAGCAGCGCGTGCCTTCACCGCCTCGCCGCCTAAGAAAGCGCTGCGTCCCTTTTCGCCCTCGCCGCCCAACAAAGCGCCCTGTCCCTTCACCGCCTCCCCAATCGCTTCGTCCCTTCGCCGCCTCGCCACCTAGCAAAGCGCTGCTTACCTTCGCCGCCTCACACAGCGCTGCGTCCCTTCGCCGCCTCGCCGCTTAGCAAAAGCCGTAGTAGCGCCGAAGGGACACGGCGCTTTTGTAGGCGCCGAAGGCACGTGGCGCTTTGCTAAGGCACGAGGCAGCGAAGGCACGCAGCCATTTGATCGTGGTCGACGGGCTCGTGCGCCTTGCTTGGTGGCGAAGGCACGCGCTGCTTTGCCAGGCGCCCAAGGACGCAGCGCTGTGCGAGGCGGCGAGGGCTCGCAGTGCTTTACCAGGCGCCGAAGGCACGCAGTGCTTTGCCAGGCGCCGAAGGCACGCAGCGCTGTAGGAGGCGGCGAGGGCACACAGTGCTTTGCTAGGCGGCGAGCGGACGTGGAGCTTTGCTAGGCAGCGAAGGCTGAGGACGCTTTGCTAGGCGCTTTGCTAGGCGGCGAAGGCACGAAGCGATTTGGGAGGCGAGGCGGCGAAGGCACACGGCGCTTTGCTAGGCGGCGAGGGCGAGGAGGCACGCAGCGCTTTCTTAGGCGGCGAGGCGGCGAAGGCACGCGCTGCTTTGCTAGGCGCCGAAGGCACGCAGCGCTTCCTTAGTTTGCCAGGCAGCGAAGAGATGGAGCGGTTTGCTTGCTGGCCAGGCAGCGAACAGGCGCCGTGCTTTGCTTTCTGCCAGGCAGCGAATACACGCAGCGGTCTGCTTTTCTGCGAGGCACTGAACACATGCAGCGTTTAGTTTGCGAGGCGGCGAAGAGACGCGGCGCTTTGCTTCTTGAGAGGGAGCGAAGAGGCGCAGCGTTTCCTTAGTTTGCGAGGCATGCAAGAGATGCAGCGGTGTGCTCGTCTGCGAGGTGTCGAAGAGACGCAGCAGCTAGTTAGCTGGCCATGTGGCGAAGAGAGGCGACGCTTTGCTTTTGGCGATGCAGTGAAGAGACGCAGCGGTTTGCTTGTTGGGCAGGCAGCGAAGAGACGCGGCGGTTGGCATGCTGCCGAGGCGGCGAGCAGATCGAGTGCTTTGCTTGTTGGTGAGGCAGCGAAGAGATGCAGCGGTTTGCTTGTTGGCGAGGCAGCGAAGAGATTCAGCAGTCTCCTTGTTTGTGACACAGCCAACATGCCCAGTGGTTGCTCATTGTGCGAGGCAGCGAAGAGATGCAGCACTTTGCTTGTGCACCAGGTGGCGCAGTGGCATGGCGGATGGCTTTTTCGCCTGCAGGCGAAGCGAGGCAGCACTTTGCTAGTTGGCGAGGCAGCGAAGAGACGCAGCAGGCTGCTTGTTTGTGAGACAGCCAACATGCACAGTGGTTAGCTATTGTGCGAGGCAGCGAATCACCGCCGAGCAAATCGCTTTGTGCGTTCGCCGCCTCGCTGCCTAGCAAAGCGTCGTCTGCCTTGGGCGCCTAGCAAAGCTGCGCGTGCCGTCGCCGTCAAGCAAAGCGCCGTGTTCCTTCGGCACCTAGCAAAGAAGTGCCTGCGTTCGGCGCCTCGCCGCATCGCAGCCTAGCAAAGCACTGCGTGCCTTCGGCGCCTGGCAAAGCAGTGCGTGCCTTCGCCGCCTGGCAAAGCAGCGCGTGCCTTCGCCGCCTCACACAGCGCTGCGTGCCTTCGGCGCCTGGCAAAGCAGCGCGTGCCTTCGCCGCCTCGCCGCCTAAGAAAGCGCTGCGTCCCTTTTCGCCCTCGCCGCCCAACAAAGCGCCCTGTCCCTTCACCGCCTCCCCAATCGCTTCGTCCCTTCGCCGCCTCGCCACCTAGCAAAGCGCTGCTTACCTTCGCCGCCTCACACAGCGCTGCGTCCCTTCGCCGCCTCGCCGCTTAGCAAACGCCGTAGTAGCGCCGAAGGGACACGGCGCTTTTGTAGGCGCCGAAGGCACGTGGCGCTTTGCTAAGGCACGAGGCAGCGAAGGCACGCAGCCATTTGATCGTGGTCGACGGGCTCGTGCGCCTTGCTTGGTGGCGAAGGCACGCGCTGCTTTGCCAGGCGCCCAAGGACGCAGTGCTGTGCGAGGCGGCGAGGGCTCGCAGTGCTTTACCAGGCGCCGAAGGCACGCAGTGCTTTGCCAGGCGCCGAAGGCACGCAGCGCTGTAGGAGGCGGCGAGGGCACACAGTGCTTTGCTAGGCGGCGAGCGGACGTGGAGCTTTGCTAGGCAGCGAAGGCTGAGGACGCTTTGCTAGGCGCTTTGCTAGGCGGCGAAGGCACGAAGCGATTTGGGAGGCGAGGCGGCGAAGGCACACGGCGCTTTGCTAGGCGGCGAGGGCGAGGAGGCACGCAGCGCTTTCTTAGGCGGCGAGGCGGCGAAGGCACGCGCTGCTTTGCTAGGCGCCGAAGGCACGCAGCGCTTCCTTAGTTTGCCAGGCAGCGAAGAGATGGAGCGGTTTGCTTGCTGGCCAGGCAGCGAACAGGCGCCGTGCTTTGCTTTCTGCCAGGCAGCGAATACACGCAGCGGTCTGCTTTTCTGCGAGGCACTGAACACATGCAGCGTTTAGTTTGCGAGGCGGCGAAGAGACGCGCCGCTTTGCTTCTTGAGAGGGAGCGAAGTGGCGCAGCGTTTCCTTAGTTTGCGAGGCATGCAAGAGATGCAGCGGTGTGCTCGTCTGCGAGGCGTCGAAAAGACGCAGCAGCTAGTTAGCTGGCCATGTGGCGAAGAGAGGCGACGCTTTGCTTTTGGCGATGCAGTGAAGAGACGCAGCGGTTTGCTTGTTGGGCAGGCAGCGAAGAGACGCGGCGGTTGGCATGCTGCCGAGGCGGCGAGCAGATCGAGTGCTTTGCTTGTTGGTGAGGCAGCGAAGAGATGCAGCGGTTTGCTTGTTGGCGAGGCAGCGAAGAGATTCAGCAGTCTCCTTGTTTGTGACACAGCCAACATGCCCAGTGGTTGCTCATTGTGCGAGGCAGCGAAGAGATGCAGCACTTTGCTTGTGCACCAGGTGGCGCAGTGGCATGGCGGATGGCTTTTTCGCCTGCAGGCGAAGCGAGGCAGCACTTTGCTAGTTGGCGAGGCAGCGAAGAGACGCAGCAGGCTGCTTGTTTGTGAGACAGCCAACATGCACAGTGCTTAGCTATTGTGCGAGGCAGCGAATCACCGCCGAGCAAATCGCTTTGTGCGTTCGCCGCCTCGCTGCCTAGCAAAGCGTCGTATGCCTTGGGCGCCTAGCAAAGCTGCGCGTGCCGTCGCCGCCAAGCAAAGCACCGTGTTCCTTCGGCACCTAGCAAAGAAGTGCCTGCGTTCGGCGCCTTGCCGCATCGCAGCCTAGCAAAGCACTGCGTGCCTTCGGCGCCTGGCAAAGCAGCGCCTGCCTTCGCCGCCTCGCCGCCTAAGAAAGCGCCGCGTCCCTTCTCGCCCTCGCCGCCTACCAAAGCGCCGTGTCCCTTCGCCGCCTCGCCGCCCAGCAAAGCTCCGCGTGCCGTCGCCGCCAAGCAAAGCGCCGTGTTCCTTCGGCACCTAGCAAAGAAGTGCCTGCGTTCGGCGCCTCGCCGCATCGCAGCCTGGCAAAGCAGTGCGTGCCTTCGCCGCCTCACACAGCGCTGCGTGCCTTCGGCGCCTGGCAAAGCAGCGCGTGCCTTCGCCGCCTCGCCGCCTAAGAAAGCGCTGCGTCCCTTTTCGCCCTCGCCGCCCAACAAAGCGCCCTGTCCCTTCACCGCCTCCCCAATCGCTTCGTCCCTTCGCCGCCTCGCCACCTAGCAAAGCGCTGCTTACCTTCGCCGCCTCACACAGCGCTGCGTCCCTTCGCCGCCTCGCCGCTTAGCAAACGCCGTAGTAGCGCCGAAGGGACACGGCGCTTTTGTAGGCGCCGAAGGCACGTGGCGCTTTGCTAAGGCACGAGGCAGCGAAGGCACGCAGCCATTTGATCGTGGTCGACGGGCTCGTGCGCCTTGCTTGGTGGCGAAGGCACGCGCTGCTTTGCCAGGCGCCCAAGGACGCAGCGCTGTGCGAGGCGGCGAGGGCTCGCAGTGCTTTACCAGGCGCCGAAGGCACGCAGTGCTTTGCCAGGCGCCGAAGGCACGCAGCGCTGTAGGAGGCGGCGAGGGCACACAGTGCTTTGCTAGGCGGCGAGCGGACGTGGAGCTTTGCTAGGCAGCGAAGGCTGAGGACGCTTTGCTAGGCGCTTTGCTAGGCGGCGAAGGCACGAAGCGATTTGGGAGGCGAGGCGGCGAAGGCACACGGCGCTTTGCTAGGCGGCGAGGGCGAGGAGGCACGCAGCGCTTTCTTAGGCGGCGAGGCGGCGAAGGCACGCGCTGCTTTGCTAGGCGCCGAAGGCACGCAGCGCTTCCTTAGTTTGCCAGGCAGCGAAGAGATGGAGCGCTTTGCTTGCTGGCCAGGCAGCGAACAGGCGCCGTGCTTTGCTTTCTGCCAGGCAGCGAATACACGCAGCGGTCTGCTTTTCTGCGAGGCACTGAACACATGCAGCGTTTAGTTTGCGAGGCGGCGAAGAGACGCGCCGCTTTGCTTCTTGAGAGGGAGCGAAGAGGCGCAGCGTTTCCTTAGTTTGCGAGGCATGCAAGAGATGCAGCGGTGTGCTCGTCTGCGAGGCGTCGAAGAGACGCAGCAGCTAGTTAGCTGGCCATGTGGCGAAGAGAGGCGACGCTTTGCTTTTGGCGATGCAGTGAAGAGACGCAGCGGTTTGCTTGTTGGGCAGGCAGCGAAGAGACGCGGCGGTTGGCATGCTGCCGAGGCGGCGAGCAGATCGAGTGCTTTGCTTGTTGGTGAGGCAGCGAAGAGATGCAGCGGTTTGCTTGTTGGCGAGGCAGCGAAGAGATTCAGCAGTCTCCTTGTTTGTGACACAGCCAACATGCCCAGTGGTTGCTCATTGTGCGAGGCAGCGAAGAGATGCAGCACTTTGCTTGTGCACCAGGTGGCGCAGTGGCATGGCGGATGGCTTTTTCGCCTGCAGGCGAAGCGAGGCAGCACTTTGCTAGTTGGCGAGGCAGCGAAGAGACGCAGCAGGCTGCTTGTTTGTGAGACAGCCAACATGCACAGTGGTTAGCTATTGTGCGAGGCAGCGAATCACCGCCGAGCAAATCGCTTTGTGCGTTCGCCGCCTCGCTGCCTAGCAAAGCGTCGTCTGCCTTGGGCGCCTAGCAAAGCTGCGCGTGCCGTCGCCGCCAAGCAAAGCGCCGTGTTCCTTCGGCACCTAGCAAAGAAGTGCCTGCGTTCGGCGCCTCGCCGCATCGCAGCCTAGCAAAGCACTGCGTGCCTTCGGCGGCTGGCAAAGCAGTGCGTGCCTTCGCCGCCTCACACAGCGCTGCGTGCCTTCGGCGCCTGGCAAAGCAGCGCGTGCCTTCGCCGCCTCGCCGCCTAAGAAAGCGCTGCGTCCCTTTTCGCCCTCGCCGCCCAACAAAGCGCCCTGTCCCTTCACCGCCTCCCCAATCGCTTTGTCCCTTCGCCGCCTCGCCACCTAGCAAAGCGCTGCTTACCTTCGCCGCCTCACACAGCGCTGCGTCCCTTCGCCGCCTCGCCGCTTAGCAAACGCCGTAGTAGCGCCGAAGGGACACGGCGCTTTTGTAGGCGCCGAAGGCACGTGGCGCTTTGCTAAGGCACGAGGCAGCGAAGGCACGCAGCCATTTGATCGTGGTCGACGGGCTCGTGCGCCTTGCTTGGTGGCGAAGGCACGCGCTGCTTTGCCAGGCGCCCAAGGACGCAGCGCTGTGCGAGGCGGCGAGGGCTCGCAGTGCTTTACCAGGCGCCGAAGGCACGCAGTGCTTTGCCAGGCGCCGAAGGCACGCAGCGCTGTAGGAGGCGGCGAGGGCACACAGTGCTTTGCTAGGCGGCGAGCGGACGTGGAGCTTTGCTAGGCAGCGAAGGCTGAGGACGCTTTGCTAGGCGCTTTGCTAGGCGGCGAAGGCACGAAGCGATTTGGGAGGCGAGGCGGCGAAGGCACACGGCGCTTTGCTAGGCGGCGAGGGCGAGGAGGCACGCAGCGCTTTCTTAGGCGGCGAGGCGGCGAAGGCACGCGCTGCTTTGCTAGGCGCCGAAGGCACGCAGCGCTTCCTTAGTTTGCCAGGCAGTGAAGAGATGGAGCGGTTTGCTTGCTGGCCAGGCAGCGAACAGGCGCCGTGCTTTGCTTTCTGCCAGGCAGCGAATACACGCAGCGGTCTGCTTTTCTGCGAGGCACTGAACACATGCAGCGTTTAGTTTGCGAGGCGGCGAAGAGACGCGCCGCTTTGCTTCTTGAGAGGGAGCGAAGAGGCGCAGCGTTTCCTTAGTTTGCGAGGCATGCAAGAGATGCAGCGGTGTGCTCGTCTGCGAGGCGTCGAAGAGACGCAGCAGCTAGTTAGCTGGCCATGTGGCGAAGAGAGGCGACGCTTTGCTTTTGGCGATGCAGTGAAGAGACGCAGCGGTTTGCTTGTTGGGCAGGCAGCGAAGAGACGCGGCGGTTGGCATGCTGCCGAGGCGGCGAGCAGATCGAGTGCTTTGCTTGTTGGTGAGGCAGCGAAGAGATGCAGCGGTTTGCTTGTTGGCGAGGCAGCGAAGAGATTCAGCAGTCTCCTTGTTTGTGACACAGCCAACATGCCCAGTGGTTGCTCATTGTGCGAGGCAGCGAAGAGATGCAGCACTTTGCTTGTGCACCAGGTGGCGCAGTGGCATGGCGGATGGCTTTTTCGCCTGCAGGCGAAGCGAGGCAGCACTTTGCTAGTTGGCGAGGCAGCGAAGAGATGCAGCAGGCTGCTTGTTTGTGAGACAGCCAACATGCACAGTGGTTAGCTATTGTGCGAGGCAGCGAATCACCGCCAAGCAAATCGCTTTGTGCGTTCGCCGCCTCGCTGCCTAGCAAAGCATCGTCTGCCTTGGGCGCCTAGCAAAGCTCCGCGTGCCGTCGCCGCCAAGCAAAGCGCCGTATTCCTTCGGCACCTAGCAAAGAAGTGCCTGCGTTGGGCGCCTCGCCGCATCGCAGCCTAGCAAAGCACTGCGTGCCTTCGGCGCCTGGCAAAGCAGCGCGTGCCTTCGCCGCCTCGCCGCCTAAGAAAGCGCCGCGTCCCTTCTCGCCCTCGCCGCCTAGCAAAGCGCCGTGTCCCTTTGCCGCCTCGCAGCCCAGCAAAGCTCCGCGTGCCGTCGCCGCCAAGCAAAGCGCCGTGTTCCTTCGGCACCTAGCAAAGAAGTGCCTGCGTTCGGCGCCTCGCCGCATCGCAGCCTGGCAAAGCAGTGCGTGCCTTCGCCGCCTCACACAGCGCTGCGTGCCTTCGGCGCCTGGCAAAGCAGCGCGTGCCTTCGCCGCCTCGCCGCCTAAGAAAGCGCCGCGTCCCTTCTCGCCCTCGCCGCCTAGCAAAGCGCCGTGTCCCTTCGCCGCCTCGCCGCCCAGCAAAGCTCCGCGTGCCGTCGCCGCCAAGCAAAGCGCCGTGTTCCTTCGGCACCTAGCAAAGAAGTGCCTGCGTTCGGCGCCTCGCCGCATCGCAGCCTAGCAAAGCACTGCGTGCCTTCGGCGCCTGGCAAAGCAGCGCGTGCCTTCGCCGCCTCGCCGCCTAAGAAAGCGCCGCGTCCCTTCTCGCCCTCGCCGCCTAGCAAAGCGCCGTGTCCCTTCGCCGCCTCGCCGCCCAGCAAAGCTCCGCGTGCCGTCGCCGCCAAGCAAAGCGCCGTGTTCCTTCGGCACCTAGCAAAGAAGTGCCTGCGTTCGGCGCCTCGCCGCATCGCAGCCTGGCAAAGCGCTACGTGCCTTCGGCGGCTGGCAAAGCAGTGCGTGCCTTCGCCGCCTCACACAGCGCTGCGTGCCTTCGGCGCCTGGCAAAGCAGCGCGTGCCTTCGCCGCCTCGCCGCCTAAGAAAGCGCCGCGTCCCTTCTCGCCCTCGCCGCCTACCAAAGCGCCGTGTCCCTTCGCCGCCTCGCCGCCCAGCAAAGCTCCGCGTGCCGTCGCCGCCAAGCAAAGCGCCGTGTTCCTTCGGCACCTAGCAAAGAAGTGCCTGCGTTCGGCGCCTCGCCGCATCGCAGCCTGGCAAAGCACTGCGTGCCTTCGCCGCCTCACACAGCGCTGCGTGCCTTCGGCGCCTGGCAAAGCAGCGCGTGCCTTCGCCGCCTCGCCGCCTAAGAAAGCGCCGCGTCCCTTCTCGCCCTCGCCGCCTAGCAAAGCGCCGTGTCCCTTCGCCGCCTCGCCGCCCAGCAAAGCTCCGCGTGCTGTCGCCGCCAAGCAAAGCGCCGTGTTCCTTCGGCACCTAGCAAAGAAGTGCCTGCGTTCGGCGCCTCGCCGCATCGCAGCCTGGCAAAGCGCTGCGTGCCTTCGCCGCCTCACACAGCGCTGCGTGCCTTCGGCGCCTGGCAAAGCAGCGCGTGCCTTCGCCGCCTCGCCGCCTAAGAAAGCGCCGCGTCCCTTCTCGCCCTCGCCGCCTAGCAAAGCGCCATGTCCCTTCGCCGCCTCGCCGCCCAGCAAAGCTCCGCGTGCCGTCGCCGCCAAGCAAAGCGCCGTGTTCCTTCGGCACCTAGCAAAGAAGTGCCTGCGTTCGGCGCCTCGCCGCATCGCAGCCTGGCAAAGCGCTGCGTGCCTTCGGCGGCTGGCAAAGCAGTGCGTGCCTTCGCCGCCTCACACAGCGCTGCGTGCCTTCGGCGCCTGGCAAAGCAGCGCGTGCCTTCGCCGCCTCGCCGCCTAAGAAAGCGCCGCGTCCCTTCTCGCCCTCGCCGCCTAGCAAAGCGCCGTGTCCCTTCGCCGCCTCGCCGCCCAGCAAAGCTCCGCGTGCCGTCGCCGCCAAGCAAAGCGCCGTGTTCCTTCGGCACCTAGCAAAGAAGTGCCTGCGTTCGGCGCCTCGCCGCATCGCAGCCTGGCAAAGCGCTGCGTGCCTTCGGCGGCTGGCAAAGCAGTGCGTGCCTTCGCCGCCTCACACAGCGCTGCGTGCCTTCGGCGCCTGGCAAAGCAGCGCGTGCCTTCGCCGCCTCGCCGCCTACCAAAGCGCCGCGTCCCTTCTCGCCCTCGCTGCCTAGCAAAGCGCCGTGTCCCTTCGCCGCCTCGCCGCCCAGCAAAGCTCCGCGTGCCGTCGCCGCCAAGCAAAGCGCCGTGTTCCTTCGGCACCTAGCAAAGAAGTGCCTGCGTTCGGCGCCTCGCCGCATAGCAGCCTGGCAAAGCAGTGCGTGCCTTCGCCGCCTCACACAGCGCTGCGTGCCTTCGGCGCCTGGCAAAGCAGCGCGTGCCTTCGCCGCCTCGCCGCCTAAGAAAGCGCCGCGTCCATTCTCGCCCTCGCCGCCTAGCAAAGCGCCGCGTCCCTTCTCGCCCTCGCCGCCTACCAAAGCGCCGTGTCCCTTTGCCGCCTCGCCGCCCAGCAAAGCTCCGCGTGCCGTCGCCGCCAAGCAAAGCGCCGTGTTCCTTCGGCACCTAGCAAAGAAGTGCCTGCGTTCGGCGCCTCGCCGCATCGCAGCCTGGCAAAGCAGTGGGTGCCTTCGCCGCCTCACACAGCGCTGCGTGCCTTCGGCGCCTGGCAAAGCAGCGCGTGCCTTCGCCGCCTCGCCGCCTAAGAAAGCGCCGCGTCCCTTCTCGCCCTCGCCGCCTAGCAAAGCACCGTGTCCCTTCGCCGCCTCGCCGCCCAGCAAAGCTCCGCGTGCTGTCGCTGCCAAGCAAAGCGCCGTGTTCCTTCGGCACCTAGCAAAGAAGTGCCTGCGTTCGGCGCCTCGCCGCATCGCAGCCTAGCAAAGCACTGCGTGCCTTCGGCGCCTGGCAAAGCAGCGCGTGCCTTCGCCGCCTCGCCGCCTAAGAAAGCGCCGCGTCCCTTCTCGCCCTCGCCGCCTAGCAAAGCGCCGTGTCCCTTCGCCGCCTCGCCGCCCAGCAAAGCTCCGCGTGCCGTCGCCGCCAAGCAAAGCGCCGTGTTCCTTCGGCACCTAGCAAAGAAGTGCCTGCGTTCGGCGCCTCGCCGCATCGCAGCCTGGCAAAGCGCTACGTGCCTTCGCCGGCTGGCAAAGCAGTGCGTGCCTTCGCCGCCTCACACAGCGCTGCGTGCCTTCGGCGCCTGGCAAAGCAGCGCGTGCCTTCGCCGCCTCGCCGCCTAAGAAAGCGCCGCGTCCCTTCTCGCCCTCGCCGCCTACCAAAGCGCCGTGTCCCTTCGCCGCCTCGCCGCCCAGCAAAGCTCCGCGTGCCGTCGCCGCCAAGCAAAGCGCCGTGTTCCTTCAGCACCTAGCAAAGAAGTGCCTGCGTTCGGCGCCTCGCCGCATCGCAGCCTGGCAAAGCACTGCATGCCTTCGCCGCCTCACACAGCGCTGCGTGCCTTCGGCGCCTGGCAAAGCAGCGCGTGCCTTCGCCGCCTCGCCGCCTAAGAAAGCGCTGCGTCCCTTCTCGCCCTCGCCGCCTAGCAAAGCGCCGTGTCCCTTCGCCGCCTCGCCGCCCAGCAAAGCTCCGCGTGCCGTCGCCGCCAAGCAAAGCGCCGTGTTCCTTCGGCACCTAGCAAAGAAGTGCCTGCGTTCGGCGCCTCGCCGCATCGCAGCCTGGCAAAGCAGTGCGTGCCTTCGCCGCCTCGCACAGCGCTGCGTGCCTTCGGCGCCTGGCAAAGCAGCGCGTGCCTTCGCCGCCTCGCCGCCTAAGAAAGCGCCGCGTCCCTTCTCGCCCTCACCGCCTAGCAAAGCGCCGTGTCCCTTCGCCGCCTCGCCGCCCAGCAAAGCTCCGCGTGCCATCGCCGCCAAGCAAAGCGCCGTGTTCCTTCGGCACCTAGCAAAGAAGTGCCTGCGTTCGGCGCCTCGCCGCATCGCAGCCTGGCAAAGCAGTGCGTGCCTTCGCCGCCTCACACAGCGCTGCGTGCCTTCGGCGCCTGGCAAAGCAGCGCGTGCCTTCGCCGCCTCGCCGCCTAAGAAAGCGCTGCGTCCCTTTTCGCCCTCGCCGCCCAACAAAGCGCCCTGTCCCTTCACCGCCTCCCCAATCGCTTCGTCCCTTCGCCGCCTCGCCACCTAGCAAAGCGCTGCTTACCTTCGCCGCCTCACACAGCTCTGCGTCCCTTCACCGTCTCCCCGCTTATCAAGCGCCGTAGTAGCGCCGAAAGGACACGGCGCTTTTGTAGGTGCCGAAGGCACGTGGCGCTTTGCTAAGGCACGAGGCAGCGAAGGCACGCAGCCATTTGATCGTGGTCGACGGGCTCGTGCGCCTTGCTTGGTGGCGAAGGCACGCGCTGCTTTGCCAGGCGCCCAAGGACGCAGCGCTGTGCGAGGCGGCGAGGGCTCGCAGTGCTTTACCAGGCGCCGAAGGCACGCAGTGCTTTGCCAGGCGCCGAAGGCACGCAGCGCTGTAGGAGGCGGCGAGGGCACACAGTGCTTTGCTAGGCGGCGAGCGGACGTGGAGCTTTGCTAGGCAGCGAAGGGTGAGGACGCTTTGCTAGGCGCTTTGCTAGGCGGCGAAGGCACGAAGCGATTTGGGAGGCGAGGCGGCGAAGGCACACGGCGCTTTGCTAGGCGGCGAGGGCGAGGAGGCACGCAGCGCTTTCTTAGGCGGCGAGGCGGCGAAGGCACGCGCTGCTTTGCTAGGCGCCGAAGGCACGCAGCGCTTCCTTAGTTTGCCAGGCAGCGAAGAGATGGAGCGCTTTGCTTGCTGGCCAGGCAGCGAACAGGCGCCGTGCTTTGCTTTCTGCCAGGCAGCGAATACACGCAGCGGTCTGCTTTTCTGCGAGGCACTGAACACATGCAGCGTTTAGTTTGCGAGGCGGCGAAGAGACGCGGCGCTTTGCTTCTTGAGAGGGAGCGAAGAGGCGCAGCGTTTCCTTAGTTTGCGAGGCATGCAAGAGATGCAGCGGTGTGCTCGTCTGCGAGGCGTCGAAGAGACGCAGCAGCTAGTTAGCTGGCCATGTGGCGAAGAGAGGCGACGCTTTGCTTTTGGCGATGCAGTGAAGAGACGCAGCGGTTTGCTTGTTGGGCAGGCAGCGAAGAGACGCGGCGGTTGGCATGCTGCCGAGGCGGCGAGCAGATCGAGTGCTTTGCTTGTTGGTGAGGCAGCGAAGAGATGCAGCGGTTTGCTTGTTGGCGAGGCAGCGAAGAGATTCAGCAGTCTCCTTGTTTGTGACACAGCCAACATGCCCAGTGGTTGCTCATTGTGCGAGGCAGCGAAGAGATGCAGCACTTTGCTTGTGCACCAGGTGGCGCAGTGGCATGGCGGATGGCTTTTTCGCCTGCAGGCGAAGCGAGGCAGCACTTTGCTAGTTGGCGAGGCAGCGAAGAGACGCAGCAGGCTGCTTGTTTGTGAGACAGCCAACATGCACAGTGGTTAGCTATTGTGCGAGGCAGCGAATCACCGCCGAGCAAATGGCTTTGTGCGTTCGCCGCCTCGCTGCCTAGCAAAGCGTCGTCTGCCTTGGGCGCCTAGCAAAGCTGCGCGTGCCGTCGCCGCCAAGCAAAGCGCCGTGTTCCTTCGGCACCTAGCAAAGAAGTGCCTGCGTTCGGCGCCTCGCCGCATCGCAGCCTAGCAAAGCACTGCGTGCCTTCAGCGCCTGGCAAAGCAGCGCGTGCCTTCGCCACCTCGCCGCCTAAGAAAGCGCCGCGTCCCTTCTCGCCCTCGCCGCCTAGCAAAGCGCCGTGTCCCTTCGCCGCCTCGCCGCCCAGCAAAGCTCCGCGTGCCGTCGCCGCCAAGCAAAGCGCCGTGTTCCTTCGGCACCTAGCAAAGAAGTGCCTGCGTTCGGCGCCTCGCCGCATCGCAGCCTAGCAAAGCACTGCGTGCCTTCGGCGCCTGGCAAAGCAGCGCGTGCCTTCGCCACCTCGCCGCCTAAGAAAGCGCCGCGTCCCTTCTCGCCCTCGCCGCCTAGCAAAGCGCCGTGTCCCTTCGCCGCCTCACCGCCCAGCAAAGCTCCGCGTGCCGTCGCCGCCAAGCAAAGCACCGTGTTCCTTCGGCACCTAGCAAAGAAGTGCCTGCGTTGGGCGCCTCGCCGCATCGCAGCCTGGCAAAGCACTGCGTGCCTTCGCCGCCTCACACAGCGCTGCGTGCCTTCGGCGCCTGGCAAAGCAGCGCGTGCCTTCGCCGCCTCGCCGCCTAAGAAAGCGCCGCGTCCCTTCTCGCCCTCGCCGCCTAGCAAAGCGCCGTGTCCCTTCGCCACCTCGCCGCCCAGCAAAGCTCCGCGTGCCGTCGCCGCCAAGCAAAGCGCCGTGTTCCTTCGGCACCTAGCAAAGAAGTGCCTGCGTTCGGCGCCTCGCCGCATCGCAGCCTGGCAAAGCGCTACGTGCCTTCGGCGGCTGGCAAAGCAGTGCGTGCCTTCGCCGCCTCACACAGCGCTGCGTGCCTTCGGCGCCTGGCAAAGCAGCGCGTGCCTTCGCCGCCTCGCCGCCTAAGAAAGCGCCGCGTCCCTTCTCGCCCTCGCCGCCTAGCAAAGCACCGTGTCCCTTTGCCGCCTCGCCGCCCAGCAAAGCTCCGCGTGCCGTCGCCGCCAAGCAAAGCGCCGTGTTCCTTCGGCACCTAGCAAAGAAGTGCCTGCGTTCGGCGCCTCGCCGCATCGCAGCCTGGCAAAGCACTGCGTGCCTTCGCCGCCTCACACAGCGCTGCGTGCCTTCGGCGCCTGGCAAAGCAGTGCGTGCCTTCGCCGCCTCGCCGCCTAAGAAAGCGCCGCGTCCATTCTCGCCCTCGCCGCCTAGCAAAGCGCCGCGTCCCGTCTCGCCCTCGCCGCCTACCAAAGCGCCGTGTCCCTTTGCCGCCTCGCCGCCCAGCAAAGCTCCGCGTGCCGTCGCCGCCAAGCAAAGCGCCGTGTTCCTTCGGCACCTAGCAAAGAAGTGCCTGCGTTCGGCGCCTCGCCGCATCGCAGCCTGGCAAAGCAGTGCGTGCCTTCGCCGCCTCACACAGTGCTGCGTCCCTTCGCCGCCTCGCCGCTTAGCAAGCGCCGTAGTAGCGCCGAAAGGACACGGCCCTTTTGTAGGCGCCGAAGGCACGTGGCGCTTTGCTAAGGCACGAGGCAGCGAAGGCACGCAGCCATTTGATCGTGGTCGACAGGCTCGTGCGCCTTGCTTGGTGGCGAAGGCACGCGCTGCTTTGCCAGGCGCCCAAGGACGCAGCGCTGTGCGAGGCGGCGAGGGCTCGCAGTTCTTTACCAGGCGCCGAAGGCACGCAGTGCTTTGCCAGGCGCCGAAGGCACGCAGCGCTGTAGGAGGCGGCGAGGGCACACAGTGCTTTGCTAGGCGGCGAGCGGACGTGGAGCTTTGCTAGGCAGCGAAGGGTGAGGACGCTTTGCTAGGCGCTTTGCTAGGCGGCGAAGGCACGAAGCGATTTGGGAGGCGAGGCGGCGAAGGCACACGGCGCTTTGCTAGGCGGCGAGGGCGAGGAGGCACGCAGCGCTTTCTTAGGCGGCGAGGCGGCGAAGGCACGCGCTGCTTTGCTAGGCGCCGAAGGCACGCAGCGCTTCCTTAGTTTGCCAGGCAGCGAAGAGATGGAGCGCTTTGCTTGCTGGCCAGGCAGCGAACAGGCGCCGTGCTTTGCTTTCTGCCAGGCAGCGAATACACGCAGCGGTCTGCTTTTCTGCGAGGCACTGAACACATGCAGCGTTTAGTTTGCGAGGCGGCGAAGAGACGCGGCGCTTTGCTTCTTGAGAGGGAGCGAAGAGGCGCAGCGTTTCCTTAGTTTGCGAGGCATGCAAGAGATGCAGCGGTGTGCTCGTCTGCGAGGCGTCGAAGAGACGCAGCAGCTAGTTAGCTGGCCATGTGGCGAAGAGAGGCGACGCTTTGCTTTTGGCGATGCAGTGAAGAGACGCAGCGGTTTGCTTGTTGGGCAGGCAGCGAAGAGACGCGGCGGTTGGCATGCTGCCGAGGCGGCGAGCAGATCGAGTGCTTTGCTTGTTGGTGAGGCAGCGAAGAGATGCAGCGGTTTGCTTGTTGGCGAGGCAGCGAAGAGATTCAGCAGTCTCCTTGTTTGTGACACAGCCAACATGCCCAGTGGTTGCTCATTGTGCGAGGCAGCGAAGAGATGCAGCACTTTGCTTGTGCACCAGGTGGCGCAGTGGCATGGCGGATGGCTTTTTCGCCTGCAGGCGAAGCGAGGCAGCACTTTGCTAGTTGGCGAGGCAGCGAAGAGACGCAGCAGGCTGCTTGTTTGTGAGACAGCCAACATGCACAGTGGTTAGCTATTGTGCGAGGCAGCGAATCACCGCCGAGCAAATCGCTTTGTGCGTTCGCCGCCTCGCTGCCTAGCAAAGCGTCGTCTGCCTTGGGCGCCTAGCAAAGCTGCGCGTGCCGTCGCCGCCAAGCAAAGCGCTGTGTTCCTTCGGCACCTAGCAAAGAAGTGCCTGCGTTCGGCGCCTCGCCGCATCGCAGCCTAGCAAAGCACTGCGTGCCTTCGGCGCCTGGCAAAGCAGCGCGTGCCTTCGCCACCTCGCCGCCTAAGAAAGCGCCGCGTCCCTTCTCGCCCTCGCCGCCTAGCAAAGCGCCGTGTCCCTTCGCCGCCTCGCCGCCCAGCAAAGCTCCGCGTGCCGTCGCCGCCAAGCAAAGCGCCGTGTTCCTTCGGCACCTAGCAAAGAAGTGCCTGCGTTCGGCGCCTCGCCGCATCGCAGCCTGGCAAAGCAGTGCGTGCCTTCGCCGCCTCACACAGCGCTGCGTGCCTTCGGCGCCTGGCAAAGCAGCGCGTGCCTTCGCCGCCTCGCCGCCTAAGAAAGCGCCGCGTCCCTTCTCGCCCTCGCCGCCTAGCAAAGCGCCGTGTCCCTTCGCTGCCTCGCCGCCCAGCAAAGCTCCGCGTGCCGTCGCCGCCAAGCAAAGCGCCGTGTTCCTTCGGCACCTAGCAAAGAAGTGCCTGCGTTCGGCGCCTCGCCGCATCGCAGCCTGGCAAAGCGCTGCGTGCCTTCGGCGGCTGGCAAAGCAGTGCGTGCCTTCGCCGCCTCACACAGCGCTGCGTGCCTTCGGCGCCTGGCAAAGCAGCGCGTGCCTTCGCCGCCTCGCCGCCTAAGAAAGCGCCGCGTCCCTTCTCGCCCTCGCTGCCTACCAAAGCGCCGTGTCCCTTCGCCGCCTCGCCGCCCAGCAAAGCTCCGCGTGCCGTCGCCGCCAAGCAAAGCGCCGTGTTCCTTCGGCACCTAGCAAAGAAGTGCCTGCGTTCGGCGCCTCGCCGCATCGCAGCCTGGCAAAGCACTGCGTGCCTTCGCCGCCTCACACAGCGCTGCGTGCCTTCGGCGCCTGGCAAAGCAGCGCGTGCCTTCGCCGCCTCGCCGCCTAAGAAAGCGCCGCGTCCATTCTCGCCCTCGCCGCCTAGCAAAGCGCCGCGTCCCTTCTCGCCCTCGCCGCCTACCAAAGCGCCGTGTCCCTTTGCCGCCTCGCCGCCCAGCAAAGCTCCGCGTGCCGTCGCTGCCAAGCAAAGTGCCGTGTTCCTTCGGCACCTAGCAAAGAAGTGCCTGCGTTCGGCGCCTCGCCGCATCGCAGCCTGGCAAAGCACTGCGTGCCTTCGCCGCCTCACACAGCGCTGCGTGCCTTCGGCGCCTGGCAAAGCAGCGCGTGCCTTCGCCACCTCGCCGCCTAAGAAAGCGCCGCGTCCCTTCTCGCCCTCGCCGCCTACCAAAGCGCCGTGTCCCTTCGCCGCCTCGCCGCCCAGCAAAGCTCCGCGTGCCGTCGCCGCCAAGCAAAGCGCCGTGTTCCTTCGGCACCTAGCAAAGAAGTGCCTGCGTTCGGCGCCTCGCCGCATCGCAGCCTGGCAAAGCGCTGCGTGCCTTCGCCGCCTCACACAGCGCTGCGTGCCTTCGGCGCCTGGCAAAGCAGCGCGTGCCTTCGCCGCCTCGCCGCCTAAGAAAGCGCCGCGTCCCTTTTCGCCCTCGCCGCCCAACAAAGCGCCCTGTCCCTTCACCGCCTCCCCAATCGCTTCGTCCCTTCGCCGCCTCGCCACCTAGCAAAGCGCTGCTTACCTTCGCCGCCTCACACAGCGCTGCGTCCCTTCGCCGCCTCGCCGCTTAGCAAACGCCGTAGTAGCGCCGAAGGGACACGGCGCTTTTGTAGGCGCCGAAGGCACGTGGCGCTTTGCTAAGGCACGAGGCAGCGAAGGCACGCAGCCATTTGATCGTGGTCGACGGGCTCGTGCGCCTTGCTTGGTGGCGAAGGCACGCGCTGCTTTGCCAGGCGCCCAAGGACGCAGCGCTGTGCGAGGCGGCGAGGGCTCGCAGTGCTTTACCAGGCGCCGAAGGCACGCAGTGCTTTGCCAGGCGCCGAAGGCACGCAGCGCTGTAGGAGGCGGCGAGGGCACACAGTGCTTTGCTAGGCGGCGAGCGGACGTGGAGCTTTGCTAGGCAGCGAAGGGTGAGGACGCTTTGCTAGGCGCTTTGCTAGGCGGCGAAGGCACGAAGCGATTTGGGAGGCGAGGCGGCGAAGGCACGCGCTGCTTTGCTAGGCGCCGAAGGCACGCAGCGCTTCCTTAGTTTGCCAGGCAGCGAAGAGATGGAGCGCTTTGCTTGCTGGCCAGGCAGCGAACAGGCGCCGTGCTTTGCTTTCTGCCAGGCAGCGAATACACGCAGCGGTCTGCTTTTCTGCGAGGCACTGAACACATGCAGCGTTTAGTTTGCGAGGCGGCGAAGAGACGCGGCGCTTTGCTTCTTGAGAGGGAGCGAAGAGGCGCAGCGTTTCCTTAGTTTGCGAGGCATGCAAGAGATGCAGCGGTGTGCTCGTCTGCGAGGCGTCGAAGAGACGCAGCAGCTAGTTAGCTGGCCATGTGGCGAAGAGAGGCGACGCTTTGCTTTTGGCGATGCAGTGAAGAGACGCAGCGGTTTGCTTGTTGGGCAGGCAGCGAAGAGACGCGGCGGTTGGCATGCTGCCGAGGCGGCGAGCAGATCGAGTGCTTTGCTTGTTGGTGAGGCAGCGAAGAGATGCAGCGGTTTGCTTGTTGGCGAGGCAGCGAAGAGATTCAGCAGTCTCCTTGTTTGTGACACAGCCAACATGCCCAGTGGTTGCTCATTGTGCGAGGCAGCGAAGAGATGCAGCACTTTGCTTGTGCACCAGGTGGCGCAGTGGCATGGCGGATGGCTTTTTCGCCTGCAGGCGAAGCGAGGCAGCACTTTGCTAGTTGGCGAGGCAGCGAAGAGACGCAGCAGGCTGCTTGTTTGTGAGACAGCCAACATGCACAGTGGTTAGCTATTGTGCGAGTCAGCGAATCACCGCCGAGCAAATCGCTTTGTGCGTTCGCCGCCTCGCTGCCTAGCAAAGCGTCGTCTGCCTTGGGCGCCTAGCAAAGCTGCGCGTGCCGTCGCCGCCAAGCAAAGCGCCGTGTTCCTTCGGCACCTAGCAAAGAAGTGCCTGCGTTCGGCGCCTCGCCGCATCGCAGCCTGGCAAAGCAGTGCGTGCCTTCGCCGCCTCACACAGCGCTGCGTGCCTTCGGCGCCTGGCAAAGCAGCGCGTGCCTTCGCCGCCTCGCCGCCTAAGAAAGCGCCGCGTCCCTTCTCGCCCTCGCCGCCTAGCAAAGCGCCGTGTCCCTTCGCCGCCTCGCTGCCCAGCAAAGCTCCGCGTGCCGTCGCCGCCAAGCAAAGCGCCGTGTTCCTTCGGCACCTAGCAAAGAAGTGCCTGCGTTCGGCGCCTCGCCGCATCGCAGCCTGGCAAAGCACTGCGTGCCTTCGCCGCCTCACACAGCGCTGCGTGCCTTCGGCGCCTGGCAAAGCAGCGCGTGCCTTCGCCGCCTCGCCGCCTAAGAAAGCGCCGCGTCCCTTCTCGCCCTCGCCGCCTACCAAAGCGCCGTGTCCCTTCGCCGCCTCGCCGCCCAGCAAAGCTCCACGTGCCGTCGCCGCCAAGCAAAGCGCCGTGTTCCTTCGGCACCTAGCAAAGAAGTGCCTGCGTTCGGCGCCTCGCTGCATCGCAGCCTGGCAAAGCAGTGCGTGCCTTCGCCGCCTCACACAGCGCTGCGTGCCTTCGGCGCCTGGCAAAGCAGCGCGTGCCTTCGCCGCCTCGCCGCCTAAGAAAGCGCCGCGTCCCTTCTCGCCCTCGCCGCCTAGCAAAGCGCCGTGTCCCTTCGCCGCCTCGCCGCCCAGCAAAGCTCCGCGTGCCGTCGCCGCCAAGCAAAGCGCCGTGTTCCTTCGGCACCTAGCAAAGAAGTGCCTGCGTTCGGCGCCTCGCCGCATCGCAGCCTAGCAAAGCACTGCGTGCCTTCGGCGCCTGGCAAAGCAGCGCGTGCCTTCGCCGCCTCGCCGCCTAAGAAAGAGCCGCGTCCCTTCTCGCCCTCGCCGCCTACCAAAGCGCCGTGTCCCTTCGCCGCCTCGCCGCCCAGCAAAGCTCCGCGTGCCATCGCCGCCAAGCAAAGCGCCGTGTTCCTTCGGCACCTAGCAAAGAAGTGCCTGCGTTCGGCGCCTTGCCGCATCGCAGCCTGGCAAAGCAGTGGGTGCCTTCGCCGCCTCACACAGCGCTGCGTGCCTTCGGCGCCTGGCAAAGCAGCGCGTGCCTTCGCCGCCTCGCCGCCTAAGAAAGCGCTGCGTCCCTTTTCGCCCTCGCCGCCTACCAAAGCGCCCTGTCCCTTCACCGCCTCCCCAATCGCTTCGTCCCTTCGCCGCCTCGCCACCTAGCAAAGCGCTGCTTACCTTCGCCGCCTCACACAGCGCTGCGTCCCTTCGCCGCCTCGCCGCTTAGCAAACGCCGTAGTAGCGCCGAAGGGACATGGCGCTTTTGTAGGCACCGAAGGCACGTGGCGCTTTGCTAAGGCACGAGGCAGCGAAGGCACGCAGCCATTTGATCGTGGTCGACGGGCTCGTGCGCCTTGCTTGGTGGCGAAGGCACGCGCTGCTTTGCCAGGCGCCCAAGGACGCAGCGCTGTGCGAGGCGGCGAGGGCTCGCAGTGCTTTACCAGGCGCCGAAGGCACGCAGTGCTTTGCCAGGCGCCGAAGGCACGCAGCGCTGTAGGAGGCGGCGAGGGCACACAGTGCTTTGCTAGGCGGCGAGCGGACGTGGAGCTTTGCTAGGCAGCGAAGGCTGAGGACGCTTTGCTAGGCGCTTTGCTAGGCGGCGAAGGCACGAAGCGATTTGGGAGGCGAGGCGGCGAAGGCACACGGCGCTTTGCTAGGCGGCGAGGGCGAGGAGGCACGCAGCGCTTTCTTAGGCGGCGAGGCGGCGAAGGCACGCGCTGCTTTGCTAGGCGCCGAAGGCACGCAGCGCTTCCTTAGTTTGCCAGGCAGCGAAGAGATGCAGCGGTTTGCTTGTTGGCGAGGCAGCGAAGAGATTCAGCAGTCTCCTTGTTTGTGACACAGCCAACATGCCCAGTGGTTGCTCATTGTGCGAGGCAGCGAAGAGATGCAGCACTTTGCTTGTGCACCAGGTGGCGCAGTGGCATGGCGGATGGCTTTTTCGCCTGCAGGCGAAGCGAGGCAGCACTTTGCTAGTTGGCGAGGCAGCGAAGAGACGCAGCAGGCTGCTTGTTTGTGAGACAGCCAACATGCACAGTGGTTAGCTATTGTGCGAGGCAGCGAATCACCGCCGAGCAAATCGCTTTGTGCGTTCGCCGCCTCGCTGCCTAGCAAAGCGTCGTCTGCCTTGGGCGCCTAGCAAAGCTGCGCGTGCCGTCGCCGCCAAGCAAAGCGCCGTGTTCCTTCGGCACCTAGCAAAGAAGTGCCTGCGTTCGGCGCCTCGCCGCATCGCAGCCAGGCAAAGCACTGCGTGCCTTCGCCGCCTCACACAGCGCTGCGTGCCTTCGGCGCCTGGCAAAGCAGCGCGTGCCTTCGCCGCCTCGCCGCCTAAGAATGTGCCGCGTCCCTTCTCGCCCTCGCCGCCTAGCAAAGCGCCGTGTCCCTTCGCTGCCTCGCCGCCCAGCAAAGCTCCGCGTGCCGTCGCCGCCAAGCAAAGCGCCGTGTTCCTTCGGCACCTAGCAAAGAAGTGCCTGCGTTCGGCGCCTCGCCGCATCGCAGCCTGGCAAAGCACTGCGTGCCTTCGGCGGCTGGCAAAGCAGTGCGTGCCTTCGCCGCCTCACACAGCGCTGCGTGCCTTCGGCGCCTGGCAAAGCAGCGCGTGCCTTCGCCGCCTCGCCGCCTAAGAAAGCGCCGCGTCCCTTCTCGCCCTCGCCGCCTAGCAAAGCGCCGTGTCCCTTCGCCGCCTCGCCGCCCAGCAAAGCTCCGCGTGCCGTCGCCGCCAAGCAAAGCGCCGTGTTCCTTCGGCACCTAGCAAAGAAGTGCCTGCGTTCGGCGCCTCGCCGCATCGCAGCCTGGCAAAGCACTGCGTGCCTTCGCCGCCTCACACAGCGCTGCGTGCCTTCGGCGCCTGGCAAAGCAGCGCGTGCCTACGCCGCCTCACCGCCTAAGAAAGCGCCGCGTCCATTCTCGCCCTCGCCGCCTAGCAAAGCGCCGCGTCCCTTCTCGCCCTCGCCACCTACCAAAGCGCCGTGTCCCTTTGCCGCCTCGCCGCCCAGCAAAGCTCCGCGTGCCGTCGCCGCCAAGCAAAGCGCCGTGTTCCTTCGGCACCTAGCAAAGAAGTGCCTGCGTTCGGCGCCTCGCCGCATCGCAGCCTGGCAAAGCACTGCGTGCCTTCGCCGCCTCACACAGCGCTGCGTGCCTTCGGCGCCTGGCAAAGCAGCGCGTGCCTTCGCCGCCTCACCGCCTAAGAAAGCGCCGCGTCCCTTCTCGCCCTCGCCGCCTACCAAAGTGCCATGTCCCTTCGCCGCCTCGCCGCCCAGCAAAGCTCCGCGTGCCGTCGCCGCCAAGCAAAGCGCCGTGTTCCTTCGGCACCTAGCAAAGAAGTGCCTGCGTTCGGCGCCTCGCCGCATCGCAGCCTGGCAAAGCAGTGGGTGCCTTCGCCGCCTCACACAGCGCTGCGTGCCTTCGGCGCCTGGCAAAGCAGCGCGTGCCTTCGCCGCCTCGCCGCCTAAGAAAGCGCTGCGTCCCTTTTCGCCCTCGCCGCCCAACAAAGCGCCCTGTCCCTTCACCGCCTCCCCAATCGCTTCGTCCCTTCGCCGCCTCGCCACCTAGCAAAGCGCTGCTTACCTTCGCCGCCTCACACAGCGCTGCGTCCCTTCGCCGCCTCGCCGCTTAGCAAACGCCGTAGTAGCGCCGAAGGGACACGGCGCTTTTGTAGGCGCCGAAGGCACGTGGCGCTTTGCTAAGGCACGAGGCAGCGAAGGCACGCAGCCATTTGATCGTGGTCGACGGGCTCGTGCGCCTTGCTTGGTGGCGAAGGCACGCGCTGCTTTGCCAGGCGCCCAAGGACGCAGCGCTGTGCGAGGCGGCGAGGGCTCGCAGTGCTTTACCAGGCGCCGAAGGCACGCAGTGCTTTGCCAGGCGCCGAAGGCACGCAGCGCTGTAGGAGGCGGCGAGGGCACACAGTGCTTTGCTAGGCGGCGAGCGGACGTGGAGCTTTGCTAGGCAGCGAAGGGTGAGGACGCTTTGCTAGGCGCTTTGCTAGGCGGCGAAGGCACGAAGCGATTTGGGAGGCGAGGCGGCGAAGGCACACGGCGCTTTGCTAGGCGGCGAGGGCGAGGAGGCACGCAGCGCTTTCTTAGGCGGCGAGGCGGCGAAGGCACGCGCTGCTTTGCTAGGCGCCGAAGGCACGCAGCGCTTCCTTAGTTTGCCAGGCAGCGAAGAGATGGAGCGCTTTGCTTGCTGGCCAGGCAGCGAACAGGCGCCGTGCTTTGCTTTCTGCCAGGCAGCGAATACACGCAGCGGTCTGCTTTTCTGCGAGGCACTGAACACATGCAGCGTTTAGTTTGCGAGGCGGCGAAGAGACGCGGCGCTTTGCTTCTTGAGAGGGAGCGAAGAGGCGCAGCGTTTCCTTAGTTTGCGAGGCATGCAAGAGATGCAGCGGTGTGCTCGTCTGCGAGGCGTCGAAGAGACGCAGCAGCTAGTTAGCTGGCCATGTGGCGAAGAGAGGCGACGCTTTGCTTTTGGCGATGCAGTGAAGAGACGCAGCGGTTTGCTTGTTGGGCAGGCAGCGAAGAGACGCGGCGGTTGGCATGCTGCCGAGGCGGCGAGCAGATCGAGTGCTTTGCTTGTTGGTGAGGCAGCGAAGAGATGCAGCGGTTTGCTTGTTGGCGAGGCAGCGAAGAGATTCAGCAGTCTCCTTGTTTGTGACACAGCCAACATGCCCAGTGGTTGCTCATTGTGCGAGGCAGCGAAGAGATGCAGCACTTTGCTTGTGCACCAGGTGGCGCAGTGGCATGGCGGATGGCTTTTTCGCCTGCAGGCGAAGCGAGGCAGCACTTTGCTAGTTGGCGAGGCAGCGAAGAGACGCAGCAGGCTGCTTGTTTGTGAGACAGCCAACATGCACAGTGGTTAGCTATTGTGCGAGGCAGCGAATCACCGCCGAGCAAATCGCTTTGTGCGTTCGCCGCCTCGCTGCCTAGCAAAGCGTCGTCTGCCTTGGGCGCCTAGCAAAGCTGCGCGTGCCGTCGCCGCCAAGCAAAGCGCCGTGTTCCTTCGGCACCTAGCAAAGAAGTGCCTGCGTTCGGCGCCTCGCCGCATCGCAGCCAGGCAAAGCACTGCGTGCCTTCGCCGCCTCACACAGCGCTGCGTGCCTTCGGCGCCTGGCAAAGCAGCGCGTGCCTTCGCCGCCTCGCCGCCTAAGAATGTGCCGCGTCCCTTCTCGCCCTCGCCGCCTAGCAAAGCGCCGTGTCCCTTCGCTGCCTCGCCGCCCAGCAAAGCTCCGCGTGCCGTCGCCGCCAAGCAAAGCGCCGTGTTCCTTCGGCACCTAGCAAAGAAGTGCCTGCGTTCGGCGCCTCGCCGCATCGCAGCCTGGCAAAGCGCTGCGTGCCTTCGGCGGCTGGCAAAGCAGTGCGTGCCTTCGCCGCCTCACACAGCGCTGCGTGCCTTCGGCGCCTGGCAAAGCAGCGCGTGCCTTCGCCGCCTCGCCGCCTAAGAAAGCGCCGCGTCCCTTCTCGCCCTCGCCGCCTAGCAAAGCGCCGTGTCCCTTCGCCGCCTCGCCGCCCAGCAAAGCTCCGCGTGCCGTCGCCGCCAAGCAAAGCGCCGTGTTCCTTCGGCACCTAGCAAAGAAGTGCCTGCGTTCGGCGCCTCGCCGCATCGCAGCCTGGCAAAGCAGTGCGTGCCTTCGCCGCCTCACACAGCGCTGCGTGCCTTCGGCGCCTGGCAAAGCAGCGCGTGCCTACGCCGCCTCACCGCCTAAGAAAGCGCCGCGTCCATTCTCGCCCTCGCCGCCTAGCAAAGCGCCGCGTCCCTTCTCGCCCTCGCCACCTACCAAAGCGCCGTGTCCCTTTGCCGCCTCGCCGCCCAGCAAAGCTCCGCGTGCCGTCGCCGCCAAGCAAAGCGCCGTGTTCCTTCGGCACCTAGCAAAGAAGTGCCTGCGTTCGGCGCCTCGCCGCATCGCAGCCTGGCAAAGCACTGCGTGCCTTCGCCGCCTCACACAGCGCTGCGTGCCTTCGGCGCCTGGCAAAGCAGCGCGTGCCTTCGCCGCCTCACCGCCTAAGAAAGCGCCGCGTCCCTTCTCGCCCTCGCCGCCTACCAAAGTGCCATGTCCCTTCGCCGCCTCGCCGCCCAGCAAAGCTCCGCGTGCCGTCGCCGCCAAGCAAAGCGCCGTGTTCCTTCGGCACCTAGCAAAGAAGTGCCTGCGTTCGGCGCCTCGCCGCATCGCAGCCTGGCAAAGCAGTGGGTGCCTTCGCCGCCTCACACAGCGCTGCGTGCCTTCGGCGCCTGGCAAAGCAGCGCGTGCCTTCGCCGCCTCGCCGCCTAAGAAAGCGCTGCGTCCCTTTTCGCCCTCGCCGCCCAACAAAGCGCCCTGTCCCTTCACCGCCTCCCCAATCGCTTCGTCCCTTCGCCGCCTCGCCACCTAGCAAAGCGCTGCTTACCTTCGCCGCCTCACACAGCGCTGCGTCCCTTCGCCGCCTCGCCGCTTAGCAAACGCCGTAGTAGCGCCGAAGGGACACGGCGCTTTTGTAGGCGCCGAAGGCACGTGGCGCTTTGCTAAGGCACGAGGCAGCGAAGGCACGCAGCCATTTGATCGTGGTCGACGGGCTCGTGCGCCTTGCTTGGTGGCGAAGGCACGCGCTGCTTTGCCAGGCGCCCAAGGACGCAGCGCTGTGCGAGGCGGCGAGGGCTCGCAGTGCTTTACCAGGCGCCGAAGGCACGCAGTGCTTTGCCAGGCGCCGAAGGCACGCAGCGCTGTAGGAGGCGGCGAGGGCACACAGTGCTTTGCTAGGCGGCGAGCGGACGTGGAGCTTTGCTAGGCAGCGAAGGCTGAGGACGCTTTGCTAGGCGCTTTGCTAGGCGGCGAAGGCACGAAGCGATTTGGGAGGCGAGGCGGCGAAGGCACACGGCGCTTTGCTAGGCGGCGAGGGCGAGGAGGCACGCAGCGCTTTCTTAGGCGGCGAGGCGGCGAAGGCACGCGCTGCTTTGCTAGGCGCCGAAGGCACGCAGCGCTTCCTTAGTTTGCCAGGCAGCGAAGAGATGGAGCGCTTTGCTTGCTGGCCAGGCAGCGAACAGGCGCCGTGCTTTGCTTTCTGCCAGGCAGCGAATACACGCAGCGGTCTGCTTTTCTGCGAGGCACTGAACACATGCAGCGTTTAGTTTGCGAGGCGGCGAAGAGACGCGGCGCTTTGCTTCTTGAGAGGGAGCGAAGAGGCGCAGCGTTTCCTTAGTTTGCGAGGCATGCAAGAGATGCAGCGGTGTGCTCGTCTGCGAGGCGTCGAAGAGACGCAGCAGCTAGTTAGCTGGCCATGTGGCGAAGAGAGGCGACGCTTTGCTTTTGGCGATGCAGTGAAGAGACGCAGCGGTTTGCTTGTTGGGCAGGCAGCGAAGAGACGCGGCGGTTGGCATGCTGCCGAGGCGGCGAGCAGATCGAGTGCTTTGCTTGTTGGTGAGGCAGCGAAGAGATGCAGCGGTTTGCTTGTTGGCGAGGCAGCGAAGAGATTCAGCAGTCTCCTTGTTTGTGACACAGCCAACATGCCCAGTGGTTGCTCATTGTGTGAGGCAGCGAAGAGATGCAGCACTTTGCTTGTGCACCAGGTGGCGCAGGGGCATCGCGGATGGCTTTTTCGCCTGCAGGCGAAGCGAGGCAGCACTTTGCTAGTTGGCGAGGCAGCGAAGAGACGCAGCAGGCTGCTTGTTTGTGAGACAGCCAACATGCACAGTGGTTAGCTATTGTGCGAGGCAGCGAATCACCGCCGAGCAAATCGCTTTGTGCGTTCGCCGCCTCGCTGCCTAGCAAAGCGTCGTCTGCCTTGGGCGCCTAGCAAAGCTGCGCGTGCCGTCGCCGCCAAGCAAAGCGCTGTGTTCCTTCGGCACCTAGCAAAGAAGTGCCTGCGTTCGGCGCCTCGCCGCATCGCAGCCTAGCAAAGCACTGCGTGCCTTCGGCGCCTGGCAAAGCAGCGCGTGCCTTCGCCACCTCGCCGCCTAAGAAAGCGCCGCGTCCCTTCTCGCCCTCGCCGCCTAGCAAAGCGCCGTGTCCCTTCGCCACCTCGCCGCCCAGCAAAGCTCCGCGTGCCGTCGCCGCCAAGCAAAGCGCCGTGTTCCTTCGGCACCTAGCAAAGAAGTGCCTGCGTTCGGCGCCTCGCCGCATCGCAGCCTGGCAAAGCAGTGCGTGCCTTCGCCGCCTCACACAGCGCTGCGTGCCTTCGGCGCCTGGCAAAGCAGCGCGTGCCTTCGCCGCCTCGCCGCCTAAGAAAGCGCCGCGTCCCTTCTCGCCCTCGCCGCCTAGCAAAGCGCCGTGTCCCTTCGCTGCCTCGCCGCCCAGCAAAGCTCCGCGTGCCGTCGCCGCCAAGCAAAGCGCCGTGTTCCTTCGGCACCTAGCAAAGAAGTGCCTGCGTTCGGCGCCTCGCCGCATCGCAGCCTGGCAAAGCGCTGCGTGCCTTCGGCGGCTGGCAAAGCAGTGCGTGCCTTCGCCGCCTCACACAGCGCTGCGTGCCTTCGGCGCCTGGCAAAGCAGCGCGTGCCTTCGCCGCCTCGCCGCCTAAGAAAGCGCCGCGTCCCTTCTCGCCCTCGCTGCCTACCAAAGCGCCGTGTCCCTTCGCCGCCTCGCCGCCCAGCAAAGCTCCGCGTGCCGTCGCCGCCAAGCAAAGCGCCGTGTTCCTTCGGCACCTAGCAAAGAAGTGCCTGCGTTCGGCGCCTCGCCGCATCGCAGCCTGGCAAAGCACTGCGTGCCTTCGCCGCCTCACACAGCGCTGCGTGCCTTCGGCGCCTGGCAAAGCAGCGCGTGCCTTCGCCGCCTCGCCGCCTAAGAAAGCGCCGCGTCCATTCTCGCCCTCGCCGCCTAGCAAAGCGCCGCGTCCCTTCTCGCCCTCGCCGCCTACCAAAGCGCCGTGTCCCTTTGCCGCCTCGCCGCCCAGCAAAGCTCCGCGTGCCGTCGCTGCCAAGCAAAGTGCCGTGTTCCTTCGGCACCTAGCAAAGAAGTGCCTGCGTTCGGCGCCTCGCCGCATCGCAGCCTGGCAAAGCACTGCGTGCCTTCGCCGCCTCACACAGCGCTGCGTGCCTTCGGCGCCTGGCAAAGCAGCGCGTGCCTTCGCCACCTCGCCGCCTAAGAAAGCGCCGCGTCCCTTCTCGCCCTCGCCGCCTACCAAAGCGCCGTGTCCCTTCGCCGCCTCGCCGCCCAGCAAAGCTCCGCGTGCCGTCGCCGCCAAGCAAAGCGCCGTGTTCCTTCGGCACCTAGCAAAGAAGTGCCTGCGTTCGGCGCCTCGCCGCATCGCAGCCTGGCAAAGCGCTGCGTGCCTTCGCCGCCTCACACAGCGCTGCGTGCCTTCGGCGCCTGGCAAAGCAGCGCGTGCCTTCGCCGCCTCGCCGCCTAAGAAAGCGCCGCGTCCCTTTTCGCCCTCGCCGCCCAACAAAGCGCCCTGTCCCTTCACCGCCTCCCCAATCGCTTCGTCCCTTCGCCGCCTCGCCACCTAGCAAAGCGCTTCTTACCTTCGCCGCCTCACACAGCGCTGCGTCCCTTCGCCGCCTCGCCGCTTAGCAAACGCCGTAGTAGCGCCGAAGGGACACGGCGCTTTTGTAGGCGCCGAAGGCACGTGGCGCTTTGCTAAGGCACGAGGCAGCGAAGGCACGCAGCCATTTGATCGTGGTCGACGGGCTCGTGCGCCTTGCTTGGTGGCGAAGGCACGCGCTGCTTTGCCAGGCGCCCAAGGACGCAGCGCTGTGCGAGGCGGCGAGGGCTCGCAGTGCTTTACCAGGCGCCGAAGGCACGCAGTGCTTTGCCAGGCGCCGAAGGCACGCAGCGCTGTAGGAGGCGGCGAGGGCACACAGTGCTTTGCTAGGCGGCGAGCGGACGTGGAGCTTTGCTAGGCAGCGAAGGGTGAGGACGCTTTGCTAGGCGCTTTGCTAGGCGGCGAAGGCACGAAGCGATTTGGGAGGCGAGGCGGCGAAGGCACGCGCTGCTTTGCTAGGCGCCGAAGGCACGCAGCGCTTCCTTAGTTTGCCAGGCAGCGAAGAGATGGAGCGCTTTGCTTGCTGGCCAGGCAGCGAACAGGCGCCGTGCTTTGCTTTCTGCCAGGCAGCGAATACACGCAGCGGTCTGCTTTTCTGCGAGGCACTGAACACATGCAGCGTTTAGTTTGCGAGGCGGCGAAGAGACGCGGCGCTTTGCTTCTTGAGAGGGAGCGAAGAGGCGCAGCGTTTCCTTAGTTTGCGAGGCATGCAAGAGATGCAGCGGTGTGCTCGTCTGCGAGGCGTCGAAGAGACGCAGCAGCTAGTTAGCTGGCCATGTGGCGAAGAGAGGCGACGCTTTGCTTTTGGCGATGCAGTGAAGAGACGCAGCGGTTTGCTTGTTGGGCAGGCAGCGAAGAGACGCGGCGGTTGGCATGCTGCCGAGGCGGCGAGCAGATCGAGTGCTTTGCTTGTTGGTGAGGCAGCGAAGAGATGCAGCGGTTTGCTTGTTGGCGAGGCAGCGAAGAGATTCAGCAGTCTCCTTGTTTGTGACACAGCCAACATGCCCAGTGGTTGCTCATTGTGCGAGGCAGCGAAGAGATGCAGCACTTTGCTTGTGCACCAGGTGGCGCAGTGGCATGGCGGATGGCTTTTTCGCCTGCAGGCGAAGCGAGGCAGCACTTTGCTAGTTGGCGAGGCAGCGAAGAGACGCAGCAGGCTGCTTGTTTGTGAGACAGCCAACATGCACAGTGGTTAGCTATTGTGCGAGTCAGCGAATCACCGCCGAGCAAATCGCTTTGTGCGTTCGCCGCCTCGCTGCCTAGCAAAGCGTCGTCTGCCTTGGGCGCCTAGCAAAGCTCCACGTGCCGTCGCCGCCAAGCAAAGCGCCGTGTTCCTTCGGCACCTAGCAAAGAAGTGCCTGCGTTCGGCGCCTCGCCGCATCGCAGCCTGGCAAAGCAGTGCGTGCCTTCGCCGCCTCACACAGCGCTGCGTGCCTTCGGCGCCTGGCAAAGCAGCGCGTGCCTTCGCCGCCTCGCCGCCTAAGAAAGCGCCGCGTCCCTTCTCGCCCTCGCCGCCTAGCAAAGCGCCGTGTCCCTTCGCCGCCTCGCTGCCCAGCAAAGCTCCGCGTGCCGTCGCCGCCAAGCAAAGCGCCGTGTTCCTTCGGCACCTAGCAAAGAAGTGCCTGCGTTCGGCGCCTCGCCGCATCGCAGCCTGGCAAAGCACTGCGTGCCTTCGCCGCCTCACACAGCGCTGCGTGCCTTCGGCGCCTGGCAAAGCAGCGCGTGCCTTCGCCGCCTCGCCGCCTAAGAAAGCGCCGCGTCCCTTCTCGCCCTCGCCGCCTACCAAAGCGCCGTGTCCCTTCGCCGCCTCGCCGCCCAGCAAAGCTCCACGTGCCGTCGCCGCCAAGCAAAGCGCCGTGTTCCTTCGGCACCTAGCAAAGAAGTGCCTGCGTTCGGCGCCTCGCTGCATCGCAGCCTGGCAAAGCAGTGCGTGCCTTCGCCGCCTCACACAGCGCTGCGTGCCTTCGGCGCCTGGCAAAGCAGCGCGTGCCTTCGCCGCCTCGCCGCCTAAGAAAGCGCCGCGTCCCTTCTCGCCCTCGCCGCCTAGCAAAGCGCCGTGTCCCTTCGCCGCCTCGCCGCCCAGCAAAGCTCCGCGTGCCGTCGCCGCCAAGCAAAGCGCCGTGTTCCTTCGGCACCTAGCAAAGAAGTGCCTGCGTTCGGCGCCTCGCCGCATCGCAGCCTAGCAAAGCACTGCGTGCCTTCGGCGGCTGGCAAAGCAGTGCGTGCCTTCGCCGCCTCACACAGCGCTGCGTGCCTTCGGCGCCTGGCAAAGCAGCGCGTGCCTTCGCCGCCTCGCCGCCTAAGAAAGCGCCGCGTCCCTTCTCGCCCTCGCCGCCTACCAAAGCGCCGTGTCCCTTCGCCGCCTCGCCGCCCAGCAAAGCTCCGCGTGCCGTCGCCGCCAAGCAAAGCGCCGTGTTCCTTCGGCACCTAGCAAAGAAGTGCCTGCGTTCGGCGCCTCGCCGCATCGCAGCCTGGCAAAGCGCTGCGTGCCTTCGGCGGCTGGCAAAGCAGTGCGTGCCTTCGCCGCCTCACACAGCGCTGCGTGCCTTCGGCGCCTGGCAAAGCAGCGCGTGCCTTCGCCGCCTCGCCGCCTAAGAAAGCGCCGCGTCCATTCTCGCCCTCGCTGCCTAGCAAAGCGCCGCGTCCCTTCTCGCCCTCGCCGCCTAGCAAAGCGCCGTGTCCCTTCGCCGCCTCGCCGCCCAGCAAAGCTCCGCGTGCCGTCGCCGCCAAGCAAAGCGCCGTGTTCCTTCGGCACCTAGCAAAGAAGTGCCTGCGTTCGGCGCCTCGCCGCATCGCAGCCTAGCAAAGCACTGCGTGCCTTCGCCGCCTGACAAAGCAGTGCGTGCCTTCGCCGCCTCACACAGCGCTGCGTGCCTTCGGCGCCTGGCAAAGCAGCGCGTGCCTTCGCCGCCTCGCCGCCTAAGAAAGCGCTGCGTCCCTTTTCGCCCTCGCCGCCCAACAAAGCGCCCTGTCCCTTCACCGCCTCCCCAATCGCTTCGTCCCTTCGCCGCCTCGCCACCTAGCAAAGCGCTGCTTACCTTCGCCGCCTCACACAGCGCTGCGTCCCTTCGCCGCCTCGCCGCTTAGCAAACGCCGTAGTAGCGCCGAAGGGACACGGCGCTTTTGTAGGCGCCGAAGGCACGTGGCGCTTTGCTAAGGCACGAGGCAGCGAAGGCACGCAGCCATTTGATCGTGGTCGACGGGCTCGTGCGCCTTGCTTGGTGGCGAAGGCACGCGCTGCTTTGCCAGGCGCCCAAGGACGCAGCGCTGTGCGAGGCGGCGAGGGCTCGCAGTGCTTTACCAGGCGCCGAAGGCACGCAGTGCTTTGCCAGGCGCCGAAGGCACGCAGCGCTGTAGGAGGCGGCGAGGGCACACAGTGCTTTGCTAGGCGGCGAGCGGACGTGGAGCTTTGCTAGGCAGCGAAGGGTGAGGACGCTTTGCTAGGCGCTTTGCTAGGCGGCGAAGGCACGAAGCGATTTGGGAGGCGAGGCGGCGAAGGCACACGGCGCTTTGCTAGGCGGGAGGGCGAGGAGGCACGCAGCGCTTTCTTAGGCGGCGAGGCGGCGAAGGCACGCGCTGCTTTGCTAGGCGCCGAAGGCACGCAGCGCTTCCTTAGTTTGCCAGGCAGCGAAGAGATGGAGCGCTTTGCTTGCTGGCCAGGCAGCGAACAGGCGCCGTGCTTTGCTTTCTGCCAGGCAGCGAATACACGCAGCGGTCTGCTTTTCTGCGAGGCACTGAACACATGCAGCGTTTAGTTTGCGAGGCGGCGAAGAGACGCGGCGCTTTGCTTCTTGAGAGGGAGCGAAGAGGCGCAGCGTTTCCTTAGTTTGCGAGGCATGCAAGAGATGCAGCGGTGTGCTCGTCTGCGAGGCGTCGAAGAGACGCAGCAGCTAGTTAGCTGGCCATGTGGCGAAGAGAGGCGACGCTTTGCTTTTGGCGATGCAGTGAAGAGACGCAGCGGTTTGCTTGTTGGGCAGGCAGCGAAGAGACGCGGCGGTTGGCATGCTGCCGAGGCGGCGAGCAGATCGAGTGCTTTGCTTGTTGGTGAGGCAGCGAAGAGATGCAGCGGTTTGCTTGTTGGCGAGGCAGCGAAGAGATTCAGCAGTCTCCTTGTTTGTGACACAGCCAACATGCCCAGTGGTTGCTCATTGTGCGAGGCAGCGAAGAGATGCAGCACTTTGCTTGTGCACCAGGTGGCGCAGTGGCATGGCGGATGGCTTTCTCGCCTGCAGGCGAAGCGAGGCAGCACTTTGCTAGTTGGCGAGGCAGCGAAGAGACGCAGCAGGCTGCTTGTTTGTGAGACAGCCAACATGCACAGTGGTTAGCTATTGTGCGAGGCAGCGAATCACCGCCGAGCAAATCGCTTTGTGCGTTCGCCGCCTCGCTGCCTAGCAAAGCGTCGTCTGCCTTGGGCGCCTAGCAAAGCTCCGCGTGCCGTCGCCGCCAAGCAAAGCGCCGTGTTCCTTCGGCACCTAGCAAAGAAGTGCCTGCGTTCGGCGCCTCGCCGCATCGCAGCCTGGCAAAGCACTGCGTGCCTTCGCCGCCTCACACAGCGCTGCGTGCCTTCGGCGCCTGGCAAAGCAGCGCGTGCCTTCGCCGCCTCGCCGCCTAAGAAAGCGCCGCGTCCCTTCTCGCCCTCGCCGCCTAGCAAAGCGCCGTGTCCCTTCGCTGCCTCGCCGCCCAGCAAAGCTCCGCGTGCCGTCGCCGCCAAGCAAAGCGCCGTGTTCCTTCGGCACCTAGCAAAGAAGTGCCTGCGTTCGGCGCCTCGCCGCATCGCAGCCTGGCAAAGCACTGCGTGCCTTCGGCACCTGGCAAAGCAGCGCGTGCCTTCGGCGCCTCGCCGCCTAAGAAAGCGCCGCGTCCATTCTCGCCCTCGCTGCCTAGCAAAGCGCCGCGTCCCTTCTCGCCCTCGCCGCCTAGCAAAGCGCCGTGTCCCTTCGCCGCCTCGCCGCCCAGCAAAGCTCCGCGTGCCGTCGCCGCCAAGCAAAGCGCCGTGTTCCTTCGGCACCTAGCAAAGAAGTGCCTGCGTTCGGCGCCTCGCCGCATCGCAGCCTAGCAAAGCACTGCGTGCCTTCGGCGCCTGGCAAAGCAGTGCGTGCCTTCGCCGCCTCACACGGCGCTGCGTGCCTTCGGCGCCTGGCAAAGCAGCGCGTGCCTTCGCCGCCTCGCCGCCTAAGAAAGCGCCGCGTCCCTTCTCGCCCTCGCCGCCTACCAAAGCGCCGTGTCCCTTCGCCGCCTCGCCGCCCAGCAAAGCTCCGCGTGCCGTCGCCGCCAAGCAAAGCGCCGTGTTCCTTCGGCACCTAGCAAAGAAGTGCCTGCGTTGGGCGCCTCGCCGCATCGCAGCCTGGCAAAGCAGTGCGTGCCTTTGCCGCCTCACACAGCGCTGCGTGCCTTCGGCGCCTGGCAAAGCAGCGCGTGCCTTCGCCGCCTCGCCGCCTAAGAAAGCGCCGCGTCCCTTCTCGCCCTCGCCGCCTAGCAAAGCGCCGTGTCCCTTCGCCGCCTCGCCGCCCAGCAAAGCTCCGCGTGCCGTCGCCGCCAAGCAAAGCGCCGTGTTCCTTCGGCACCTAGCAAAGAAGTGCCTGCGTTCGGCGCCTCGCCGCATCGCAGCCTAGCAAAGCATTGCGTGCCTTCGGCGCCTGGCAAAGCAGTGCGTGCCTTCGCTGCCTCACACAGCGCTGCGTGCCTTCGGCGCCTGGCAAAGCAGCGCGTGCCTTCGCCGCCTCGCCGCCTAAGAAAGCGCCGCGTCCCTTTTCGCCCTCGCCGCCCAACAAAGCGCCCTGTCCCTTCACCGCCTCCCCAATCGCTTCGTCCCTTCGCCGCCTCGCCACCTAGCAAAGCGCTGCTTACCTTCGCCGCCTCACACAGCGCTGCGTCCCTTCGCCGCCTCGCCGCTTAGCAAACGCCGTAGTAGCGCCGAAGGGACACGGCGCTTTTGTAGGCGCCGAAGGCACGTGGCGCTTTGCTAAGGCACGAGGCAGCGAAGGCACGCAGCCATTTGATCGTGGTCGACGGGCTCGTGCGCCTTGCTTGGTGGCGAAGGCACGCGCTGCTTTGCCAGGCGCCCAAGGACGCAGCGCTGTGCGAGGCGGCGAGGGCTCGCAGTGCTTTACCAGGCGCCGAAGGCACGCAGTGCTTTGCCAGGCGCCGAAGGCACGCAGCGCTGTAGGAGGCGGCGAGGGCACACAGTGCTTTGCTAGGCGGCGAGCGGACGTGGAGCTTTGCTAGGCAGCGAAGGGTGAGGACGCTTTGCTAGGCGCTTTGCTAGGCGGCGAAGGCACGAAGCGATTTGGGAGGCGAGGCGGCGAAGGCACACGGCGCTTTGCTAGGCGGCGAGGGCGAGGAGGCACGCAGCGCTTTCTTAGGCGGCGAGGCGGCGAAGGCACGCGCTGCTTTGCTAGGCGCCGAAGGCACGCAGCGCTTCCTTAGTTTGCCAGGCAGCGAAGAGATGGAGCGCTTTGCTTGCTGGCCAGGCAGCGAACAGGCGCCGTGCTTTGCTTTCTGCCAGGCAGCGAATACACGCAGCGGTCTGCTTTTCTGCGAGGCACTGAACACATGCAGCGTTTAGTTTGCGAGGCGGCGAAGAGACGCGGCGCTTTGCTTCTTGAGAGGGAGCGAAGAGGCGCAGCATTTCCTTAGTTTGCGAGGCATGCAAGAGATGCAGCGGTGTGCTCGTCTGCGAGGCGTCGAAGAGACGCAGCAGCTAGTTAGCTGGCCATGTGGCGAAGAGACGCGACGCTTTGCTTTTGGCGATGCAATGAAGAGACGCAGCGGTTTGCTTGTTGGGCAGGCAGCGAAGAGACGCGGCGGTTGGCATGCTGCCGAGGCGGCGAGCAGATCGAGTGCTTTGCTTGTTGGTGAGGCAGCGAAGAGATGCAGCGGTTTGCTTGTTGGCGAGGCAGCGAAGAGATTCAGCAGTCTCCTTGTTTGTGACACAGCCAACATGCCCAGTGGTTGCTCATTGTGCGAGGCAGCGAAGAGATGCAGCACTTTGCTTGTGCACCAGGTGGCGCAGTGGCATGGCGGATGGCTTTTTCGCCTGCAGGCGAAGCGAGGCAGCACTTTGCTAGTTGGCGAGGCAGCGAAGAGACGCAGCAGGCTGCTTGTTTGTGAGACAGCCAACATGCACAGTGGTTAGCTATTGTGCGAGGCAGCGAATCACCGCCGAGCAAATCGCTTTGTGCGTTCGCCGCCTCGCTGCCTAGCAAAGCGTCGTCTGCCTTGGGCGCCTAGCAAAGCTGCGCGTGCCGTCGCCGCCAAGCAAAGCGCCGTGTTCCTTCGGCACCTAGCAAAGAAGTGCCTGCGTTCGGCGCCTCGCCGCATCGCAGCGTAGCAAAGCACTGCGTGCCTTCGGCGCCTGGCAAAGCAGCGCGTGCCTTCGCCGCCTCGCCGCCTAAGAAAGCGCCGTGTCCCTTCGCCGCCTCGCCGCCCAGCAAAGCTCCGCGTGCCGTCGCCGCCAAGCAAAGCGCCGTGTTCCTTCGGCACCTAGCAAAGAAGTGCCTGCGTTCGGCGCCTCGCCGCATCGCAGCCTAGCAAAGCACTGCGTGCCTTCGCCGCCTCACACAGCGCTGCGTGCCTTCGGCGCCTGGCAAAGCAGCGCGTGCCTTCGCCGCCTCGCCGCCTAAGAAAGCGCCGCGTCCCTTCTCGCCCTCGCCGCCTACCAAAGCGCCGTGTCCCTTCGCCGCCTCGCCGCCCAGCAAAGCTCCGCATGCCGTCGCCGCCAAGCAAAGTGCCGTGTTCCTTCGGCACCTAGCAAAGAAGTGCCTGCGTTCGGCGCCTCGCCGCATCGCAGCCTGGCAAAGCAGTGCGTGCCTTCGCCACCTCACACAGCGCTGCGTGCCTTCGGCGCCTGGCAAAGCAGCGCGTGCCTTCGCCGCCTCGCCGCCTAAGAAAGCGCCGCGTCCCTTCTCGCCCTCGCCGCCTAGCAAAGCGCCGTGTCCCTTCGCCGCCTCGCCACCCAGCAAAGCTCCGCGTGCCGTCGCCGCCAAGCAAAGCGCCGTGTTCCTTCGGCACCTAGCAAAGAAGTGCCTGCGTTCGGCGCCTCGCCGCATCGCAACCTAGCAAAGCACTGCGTGCCTTCGGCGCCTGGCAAAGCAGCGCGTGCCTTCGCCGCCTCGCCGCCTAAGAAAGCGCCGCGTCCCTTCTCGCCCTCGCCGCCTACCAAAGCGCCGTGTCCCTTCGCCGCCTCGCCGCCCAGCAAAGCTCCGCGTGCCGTCGCCGCCAAGCAAAGCGCCGTGTTCCTTCGGCACCTAGCAAAGAAGTGCCTGCGTTCGGCGCCTCGCCGCATCGCAGCCTGGCAAAGCACTGCGTGCCTTCGCCGCCTCACACAGCGCTGCGTGCCTTCGGCGCCTGGCAAAGCAGCGCGTGCCTTCGCCGCCTCGCCGCCTAAGAAAGCGCTGCGTCCCTTTCGCCCTCGCCGCCCAACAAAGCGCCCTGTCCCTTCACCGCCTCCCCAATCGCTTCGTCCCTTCGCCGCCTCGCCACCTAGCAAAGCGCTGCTTACCTTCGCCGCCTCACACAGCGCTGCGTCCCTTCGCCGCCTCGCCGCTTAGCAAACGCCGTAGTAGCGCCGAAGGGACACGGCGCTTTTGTAGGCGCCGAAGGCACGTGGCGCTTTGCTAAGGCACGAGGCAGTGAAGGCACGCAGCCATTTGATCGTGGTCGACGGGCTCGTGCGCCTTGCTTGGTGGCGAAGGCACGCGCTGCTTTGCCAGGCGCCCAAGGACGCAGCGCTGTGCGAGGCGGCGAGGGCTCGCAGTGCTTTACCAGGCGCCGAAGGCACGCAGTGCTTTGCCAGGCGCCGAAGGCACGCAGCGCTGTAGGAGGCGGCGAGGGCACACAGTGCTTTGCTAGGCGGCGAGCGGACATGGAGCTTTGCTAGGCAGCGAAGGGTGAGGACGCTTTGCTAGGCGCTTTGCTAGGCGGCGAAGGCACGAAGCGATTTGGGAGGCGAGGCGGCGAAGGCACACGGCGCTTTGCTAGGCGGCGAGGGCGAGGAGGCACGCAGCGCTTTCTTAGGCGGCGAGGCGGCGAAGGCACGCGCTGCTTTGCTAGGCGCCGAAGGCACGCAGCGCTTCCTTAGTTTGCCAGGCAGCGAAGAGATGGAGCGCTTTGCTTGCTGGCCAGGCAGCGAACAGGCGCCGTGCTTTGCTTTCTGCCAGGCAGCGAATACACGCAGCGGTCTGCTTTTCTGCGAGGCACTGAACACATGCAGCGTTTAGTTTGCGAGGCGGCGAAGAGACGCGGCGCTTTGCTTCTTGAGAGGGAGCGAAGAGGCGCAGCGTTTCCTTAGTTTGCGAGGCATGCAAGAGATGCAGCGGTGTGCTCGTCTGCGAGGCGTCGAAGAGACGCAGCAGCTAGTTAGCTGGCCATGTGGCGAAGAGACGCGACGCTTTGCTTTTGGCGATGCAGTGAAGAGACGCAGCGGTTTGCTTGTTGGGCAGGCAGCGAAGAGACGCGGCGGTTGGCATGCTGCCGAGGCGGCGAGCAGATCGAGTGCTTTGCTTGTTGGTGAGGCAGCGAAGAGATGCAGCGGTTTGCTTGTTGGCGAGGCAGCGAAGAGATTCAGCAGTCTCCTTGTTTGTGACACAGCCAACATGCCCAGTGGTTGCTCATTGTGCGAGGCAGCGAAGAGATGCAGCACTTTGCTTGTGCACCAGGTGGCGCAGGGGCATGGCGGATGGCTTTTTCGCCTGCAGGCGAAGCGAGGCAGCACTTTGCTAGTTGGCGAGGCAGCGAAGAGACGCAGCAGGCTGCTTGTTTGTGAGACAGCCAACATGCACAGTGGTTAGCTATTGTGCGAGGCAGCGAATCACCGCCGAGCAAATCGCTTTGTGCGTTCGCCGCCTCGCTGCCTAGCAAAGCGTCGTCTGCCTTGGGCGCCTAGCAAAGCTGCGCGTGCCGTCGCCGCCAAGCAAAGCGCCGTGTTCCTTCGGCACCTAGCAAAGAAGTGCCTGCGTTCGGCGCCTCGCCGCATCGCAGCCTAGCAAAGCACTGCGTGCCTTCGGCGCCTGGCAAAGCAGCGCGTGCCTTCGCCGCCTCGCCGCCTAAGAAAGCGCCGCGTCCCTTCTCGCCCTCGCCGCCTAGCAAAGCGCCGTGTCCCTTCGCCGCCTCGCCGCCCAGCAAAGCTCCGCGTGCCGTCGCCGCCAAGCAAAGCGCCGTGTTCCTTCGGCACCTAGCAAAGAAGTGCCTGCGTTCGGCGCCTCGCCGCATCGCAGCCTGGCAAAGCACTGCGTGCCTTCGCCGCCTCACACAGCGCTGCGTGCCTTCGGCGCCTGGCAAAGCAGCGCGTGCCTTCGCCGCCTCGCCGCCTAAGAAAGCGCCGCGTCCCTTCTCGCCCTCGCCGCCTACCAAAGCGCCGTGTCCCTTCGCCGCCTTGCCGCCCAGCAAAGCTCCGCGTGCCGTCGCCGCCAAGCAAAGCGCCGTGTTCCTTCGGCACCTAGCAAAGAAGTGCCTGCGTTCGGCGCCTCGCCGCATCGCAGCCTGGCAAAGCAGTGCGTGCCTTTGCCGCCTCACACAGCGCTGCGTGCCTTCGGCGCCTGGCAAAGCAGCGCGTGCCTTCGCCGCCTCGCCGCCTAAGAAAGCGCCGCGTCCCTTCTCGCCCTCGCCGCCTACCAAAGCGCCGTGTCCCTTCGCCGCCTCGCCGCCCAGCAAAGCTCCGCGTGCCGTCGCCGCCAAGCAAAGCGCCGTGTTCCTTCGGCACCTAGCAAAGAAGTGCCTGCGTTCGGCGCCTCGCCGCATCGCAGCCTAGCAAAGCACTGCGTGCCTTCGGCGCCTGGCAAAGCAGTGCGTGCCTTCGCTGCCTCACACAGCGCTGCGTGCCTTCGGCGCCTGGCAAAGCAGCGCGTGCCTTCGCCGCCTCGCCGCCTAAGAAAGCGCCGCGTCCCTTTTCGCCCTCGCCGCCCAACAAAGCGCCCTGTCCCTTCACCGCCTCCCCAATCGCTTCGTCCCTTCGCCGCCTCGCCACCTAGCAAAGCGCTGCTTACCTTCGCCGCCTCACACAGCGCTGCGTCCCTTCGCCGCCTCGCCGCTTAGCAAACGCCGTAGTAGCGCCGAAGGGACACGGCGCTTTTGTAGGCGCCGAAGGCACGTGGCGCTTTGCTAAGGCACGAGGCAGCGAAGGCACGCAGCCATTTGATCGTGGTCGACGGGCTCGTGCGCCTTGCTTGGTGGCGAAGGCACGCGCTGCTTTGCCAGGCGCCCAAGGACGCAGCGCTGTGCGAGGCGGCGAGGGCTCGCAGTGCTTTACCAGGCGCCGAAGGCACGCAGTGCTTTGCCAGGCGCCGAAGGCACGCAGCGCTGTAGGAGGCGGCGAGGGCACACAGTGCTTTGCTAGGCGGCGAGCGGACGTGGAGCTTTGCTAGGCAGCGAAGGGTGAGGACGCTTTGCTAGGCGCTTTGCTAGGCGGCGAAGGCACGAAGCGATTTGGGAGGCGAGGCGGCGAAGGCACACGGCGCTTTGCTAGGCGGCGAGGGCGAGGAGGCACGCAGCGCTTTCTTAGGCGGCGAGGCGGCGAAGGCACGCGCTGCTTTGCTAGGCGCCGAAGGCACGCAGCGCTTCCTTCGTTTGCGAGGCAGCGAAGAGATGGAGCGCTTTGCTTGCTGGCCAGGCAGCGAACAGGCGCCGTGCTTTGCTTTCTGCCAGGCAGCGAATACACGCAGCGGTCTGCTTTTCTGCGAGGCACTGAACACATGCAGCGTTTAGTTTGCGAGGCGGCGAAGAGACGCGGCGCTTTGCTTCTTGAGAGGGAGCGAAGAGGCGCAGCGTTTCCTTAGTTTGCGAGGCATGCAAGAGATGCAGCGGTGTGCTCGTCTGCGAGGCGTCGAAGAGACGCAGCAGCTAGTTAGCTGGCCATGTGGCGAAGAGAGGCGACGCTTTGCTTTTGGCGATGCAGTGAAGAGACGCAGCGGTTTGCTTGTTGGGCAGGCAGCGAAGAGACGCGGCGGTTGGCATGCTGCCGAGGCGGCGAGCAGATCGAGTGCTTTGCTTGTTGGTGAGGCAGCGAAGAGATGCAGCGGTTTGCTTGTTGGCGAGGCAGCGAAGAGATTCAGCAGTCTCCTTGTTTGTGACACAGCCAACATGCCCAGTGGTTGCTCATTGTGCGAGGCAGCGAAGAGATGCAGCACTTTGCTTGTGCACCAGGTGGCGCAGTGGCATGGCGGATGGCTTTTTCGCCTGCAGGCGAAGCGAGGCAGCACTTTGCTAGTTGGCGAGGCAGCGAAGAGACGCAGCAGGCTGCTTGTTTGTGAGACAGCCAACATGCACAGTGGTTAGCTATTGTGCAAGGCAGCGAATCACTGCCGAGCAAATCGCTTTGTGCGTTCGCCGCCTCGCTGCCTAGCAAAGCGTCGTCTGCCTTGGGCGCCTAGCAAAGCTGCGCGTGCCGTCGCCGCCAAGCAAAGCGCCGTGTTCCTTCGGCACCTAGCAAAGAAGTGCCTGCGTTGGGCGCCTCGCCGCATCGCAGCCTAGCAAAGCACTGCGTGCCTTCGGCGCCTGGCAAAGCAGCGCGTGCCTTCGCCGCCTCGCCGCCTAAGAAAGCGCCGCGTCCCTTCTCGCCCTCGCCGCCTAGCAAAGCGCCGTGTCCCTTCGCCGCCTCGCCGCCCAGCAAAGCTCCGCGTGCCGTCGCCGCCAAGCAAAGCGCCGTGTTCCTTCGGCACCTAGCAAAGAAGTGCCTGCGTTCGGCGCCTCGCCGCATCGCAGCCTGGCAAAGCAGTGCGTGCCTTCGCCGCCTCACACAGCGCTGCGTGCCTTCGGCGCCTGGCAAAGCAGCGCGTGCCTTCGCCGCCTCGCCGCCTAAGAAAGCGCCGCGTCCCTTCTCGCCCTCGCCGCCTACCAAAGCGCCGTGTCCCTTCGCCGCCTCGCCGCCCAGCAAAGCTCCGCCTGCCGTCGCCGCCAAGCAAAGCGCCGTGTTCCTTCGGCACCTAGCAAAGAAGTGCCTGCGTTCGGCGCCTCGCCGCATCGCAGCCTGGCAAAGCACTGCGTGCCTTCGCCGCCTCACACAGCGCTGCGTGCCTTCGGCGCCTGGCAAAGCAGCGCGTGCCTTCGCCGCCTCGCCGCCTAAGAAAGCGCTGCGTCCCTTTTCGCCCTCGCCGCCCAACAAAGCGCCGTGTCCCTTCACCGCCTCCCCAATCGCTTCGTCCCTTCGCCGCCTCGCCACCTAGCAAAGCGCTGCTTACCTTCGCCGCCTCACACAGCGCTGCGTCCCTTCGCCGCCTCGCCGCTTAGCAAACGCCGTAGTAGCGCCGAAGGGACACGGCGCTTTTGTAGGCGCCGAAGGCACGTGGCGCTTTGCTAAGGCACGAGGCAGCGAAGGCACGCAGCCATTTGATCGTGGTCGACGGGCTCGTGCGCCTTGCTTGGTGGCGAAGGCACGCGCTGCTTTGCCAGGCGCCCAAGGACGCAGCGCTGTGCGAGGCGGCGAGGGCTCGCAGTGCTTTACCAGGCGCCGAAGGCACGCAGTGCTTTGCCAGGCGCCAAAGGCACGCAGCGCTGTAGGAGGCGGCGAGGGCACACAGTGCTTTGCTAGGCGGCGAGCGGACGTGGAGCTTTGCTAGGCAGCGAAGGGTGAGGACGCTTTGCTAGGCGCTTTGCTAGGCGGCGAAGGCACGAAGCGATTTGGGAGGCGAGGCGGCGAAGGCACACGGCGCTTTGCTAGGCGGGAGGGCGAGGAGGCACGCAGCGCTTTCTTAGGCGGCGAGGCGGCGAAGGCACGCGCTGCTTTGCTAGGCGCCGAAGGCACGCAGCGCTTCCTTAGTTTGCCAGGCAGCGAAGAGATGGAGCGCTTTGCTTGCTGGCCAGGCAGCGAACAGGCGCCGTGCTTTGCTTTCTGCCAGGCAGCGAATACACGCAGCGGTCTGCTTTTCTGCGAGGCACTGAACACATGCAGCGTTTAGTTTGCGAGGCGGCGAAGAGACGCGGCGCTTTGCTTCTTGAGAGGGAGCGAAGAGGCGCAGCGTTTCCTTAGTTTGCGAGGCATGCAAGAGATGCAGCGGTGTGCTCGTCTGCGAGGCGTCGAAGAGACGCAGCAGCTAGTTAGCTGGCCATGTGGCGAAGAGACGCGACGCTTTGCTTTTGGCGATGCAGTGAAGAGACGCAGCGGTTTGCTTGTTGGGCAGGCAGCGAAGAGACGCGGCGGTTGGCATGCTGCCGAGGCGGCGAGCAGATCGAGTGCTTTGCTTGTTGGTGAGGCAGCGAAGAGATGCAGCGGTTTGCTTGTTGGCGAGGCAGCGAAGAGATTCAGCAGTCTCCTTGTTTGTGACACAGCCAACATGCCCAGTGGTTGCTCATTGTGCGAGGCAGCGAAGAGATGCAGCACTTTGCTTGTGCACCAGGTGGCGCAGTGGCATGGCGGATGGCTTTTTCGCCTGCAGGCGAAGCGAGGCAGCACTTTGCTAGTTGGCGAGGCAGCGAAGAGACGCAGCAGGCTGCTTGTTTGTGAGACAGCCAACATGCACAGTGGTTAGCTATTGTGCGAGGCAGCGAATCACCGCCGAGCAAATCGCTTTGTGCGTTCGCCGCCTCGCTGCCTAGCAAAGCGTCGTCTGCCTTGGGCGCCTAGCAAAGCTGCGCGTGCCGTCGCCGCCAAGCAAAGCGCCGTGTTCCTTCGGCACCTAGCAAAGAAGTGCCTGCGTTCGGCGCCTCGCCGCATCGCAGCCTAGCAAAGCACTGCGTGCCTTCGGCGCCTGGCAAAGCAGCGCGTGCCTTCGCCGCCTCGCCGCCTAAGAAAGCGCCGCGTCCCTTCTCGCCCTCGCCGCCTAGCAAAGCGCCGTGTCCCTTCGCCGCCTCGCCGCCCAGCAAAGCTCCGCGTGCCGTCGCCGCCAAGCAAAGCGCCGTGTTCCTTCGGCACCTAGCAAAGAAGTGCCTGCGTTCGGCGCCTCGCCGCATCGCAGCCTGGCAAAGCAGTGCGTGCCTTCGCCGCCTCACACAGCGCTGCGTGCCTTCGGCGCCTGGCAAAGCAGCGCGTGCCTTCGCCGCCTCGCCGCCTGAGAAAGCGCCGCGTCCCTTCTCGCCCTCGCCGCCTAGCAAAGCGCCGTGTCCCTTCGCTGCCTCGCCGCCCAGCAAAGCTCCGCGTGCCGTCGCCGCCAAGCAAAGCGCCGTGTTCCTTCGGCACCTAGCAAAGAAGTGCCTGCGTTCGGCGCCTCGCCGCATCGCAGCCTGGCAAAGCAGTGCGTGCCTTCGCCGCCTCACACAGCGCTGCGTGCCTTCGGCGCCTGGCAAAGCAGCGCGTGCCTTCGCTGCCTCGCCGCCTAAGAAAGCGCCGCGTCCCTTCTCGCCCTCTCCGCCTAGCAAAGCGCCGTGTCCCTTCGCCGCCTCGCCGCCCAGCAAAGCTCCGCGTGCCGTCGCCGCCAAGCAAAGCGCCGTGTTCCTTCGGCACCTAGCAAAGAAGTGCCTGCGTTGGGCGCCTCGCCGCATCGCAGCCTGGCAAAGCACTGCGTGCCTTCGCCGCCTCACACAGCGCTTTGTGCCTTCGGCGCCTGGCAAAGCAGCGCGTGCCTTCGCCGCCTCGCCGCCTAAGAAAGCGCTGCGTCCCTTTTCGCCCTCGCCGCCCAACAAAGCGCCCTGTCCCTTCACCGCCTCCCCAATCGCTTCGTCCCTTCGCCGCCTCGCCACCTAGCAAAGCGCTGCTTACCTTCGCCGCCTCACACAGCGCTGCGTCCCTTCGCCGCCTCGCCGCTTAGCAAACGCCGTAGGAGCGCCGAAGGGGCACGGCGCTTTTGTAGGCGCCGAAGGCACGTGGCGCTTTGCTAAGGCACGAGGCAGCGAAGGCACGCAGCCATTTGATCGTGGTCGACGGGCTCGTGCGCCTTGCTTGGTGGCGAAGGCACGCGCTTCTTTGCCAGGCGCCCAAGGACGCAGCGCTGTGCGAGGCGGCGAGGGCTCGCAGTGCTTTACCAGGCGCCGAAGGCACGCAGTGCTTTGCCAGGCGCCGAAGGCACGCAGCGCTGTAGGAGGCGGCGAGGGCACACAGTGCTTTGCTAGGCGGCGAGCGGACGTGGAGCTTTGCTAGGCAGCGAAGGGTGAGGACGCTTTGCTAGGCGCTTTGCTAGGCGGCGAAGGCACGAAGCGATTTGGGAGGCGAGGCGGCGAAGGCACACGGCGCTTTGCTAGGCGGCGAGGGCGAGGAGGCACGCAGCGCTTTCTTAGGCGGCGAGGCGGCGAAGGCACGCGCTGCTTTGCTAGGCGCCGAAGGCACGCAGCGCTTCCTTAGTTTGCCAGGCAGCGAAGAGATGGAGCGCTTTGCTTGCTGGCCAGGCAGCGAACAGGCGCCGTGCTTTGCTTTCTGCCAGGCAGCGAATACACGCAGCGGTCTGCTTTTCTGCGAGGCACTGAACACATGCAGCGTTTAGTTTGCGAGGCGGCGAAGAGACGCGGCGCTTTGCTTCTTGAGAGGGAGCGAAGAGGCGCAGCGTTTCCTTAGTTTGCGAGGCATGCAAGAGATGCAGCGGTGTGCTCGTCTGCGAGGCGTCGAAGAGACGCAGCAGCTAGTTAGCTGGCCATGTGGCGAAGAGACGCGACGCTTTGCTTTTGGCGATGCAGTGAAGAGACGCAGCGGTTTGCTTGTTGGGCAGGCAGCGAAGAGACGCGGCGGTTGGCATGCTGCCGAGGCGGCGAGCAGATCGAGTGCTTTGCTTGTTGGTGAGGCAGCGAAGAGATGCAGCGGTTTGCTTGTTGGCGAGGCAGCGAAGAGATTCAGCAGTCTCCTTGTTTGTGACACAGCCAACATGCCCAGTGGTTGCTCATTGTGCGAGGCAGCGAAGAGATGCAGCACTTTGCTTGTGCACCAGGTGGCGCAGTGGCATGGCGGATGGCTTTTTCGCCTGCAGGCGAAGCGAGGCAGCACTTTGCTAGTTGGCGAGGCAGCGAAGAGACGCAGCAGGCTGCTTGTTTGTGAGACAGCCAACATGCACAGTGGTTAGCTATTGTGCGAGGCAGCGAATCACCGCCGAGCAAATCGCTTTGTGCGTTCGCCGCCTCGCTGCCTAGCAAAGCGTCGTCTGCCTTGGGCGCCTAGCAAAGCTGCGCGTGCCGTCGCCGCCAAGCAAAGCGCCGTGTTCCTTCGGCACCTAGCAAAGAAGTGCCTGCGTTCGGCGCCTCGCCGCATCGCAGCCTGGCAAAGCACTGCGTGCCTTCGCCGCCTCACACAGCGCTGCGTGCCTTCGGCGCCTGGCAAAGCAGCGCGTGCCTTCGCCGCCTCGCCGCCTAAGAAAGCGCCGCGTCCCTTCTCGCCCTCGCCGCCTAGCAAAGCGCCGTGTCCCTTCGCCGCCTCGCCGCCCAGCAAAGCTCCGCGTGCCGTCGCCGCCAAGCAAAGCGCCGTGTTCCTTCGGCACCTAGCAAAGAAGTGCCTGCGTTCGGCGCCTCGCCGCATCGCAGCCTGGCAAAGCAGTGCGTGCCTTCGCCGCCTCACACAGCGCTGCGTGCCTTCGGCGCCTGGCAAAGCAGCGCGTGCCTTCGCCGCCTCGCCGCCTGAGAAAGCGCCGCGTCCCTTCTCGCCCTCGCCGCCTAGCAAAGCGCTGTGTCCCTTCGCTGCCTCGCCGCCCAGCAAAGCTCCGCGTGCCGTCGCCGCCAAGCAAAGCGCCGTGTTCCTTCGGCACCTAGCAAAGAAGTGCCTGCGTTCGGCGCCTCGCCGCATCGCAGCCTGGCAAAGCAGTGCGTGCCTTCGCCGCCTCACACAGCGCTGCGTGCCTTCGGCGCCTGGCAAAGCAGCGCGTGCCTTCGCCGCCTCGCCGCCTAAGAAAGCGCCGCGTCCCTTCTCGCCCTCTCCGCCTAGCAAAGCGCCGTGTCCCTTCGCCGCCTCGCCGCCCAGCAAAGCTCCGCGTGCCGTCGCCGCCAAGCAAAGCGCCGTGTTCCTTCGGCACCTAGCAAAGAAGTGCCTGCGTTGGGCGCCTCGCCGCATCGCAGCCTGGCAAAGCACTGCGTGCCTTCGCCGCCTCACACAGCGCTTTGTGCCTTCGGCGCCTGGCAAAGCAGCGCGTGCCTTCGCCGCCTCGCCGCCTAAGAAAGCGCTGCGTCCCTTTTCGCCCTCGCCGCCCAACAAAGCGCCCTGTCCCTTCACCGCCTCCCCAATCGCTTCGTCCCTTCGCCGCCTCGCCACCTAGCAAAGCGCTGCTTACCTTCGCCGCCTCACACAGCGCTGCGTCCCTTCGCCGCCTCGCCGCTTAGCAAACGCCGTAGGAGCGCCGAAGGGGCACGGCGCTTTTGTAGGCGCCGAAGGCACGTGGCGCTTTGCTAAGGCACGAGGCAGCGAAGGCACGCAGCCATTTGATCGTGGTCGACGGGCTCGTGCGCCTTGCTTGGTGGCGAAGGCACGCGCTGCTTTGCCAGGCGCCCAAGGACGCAGCGCTGTGCGAGGCGGCGAGGGCTCGCAGTGCTTTACCAGGCGCCGAAGGCACGCAGTGCTTTGCCAGGCGCCGAAGGCACGCAGCGCTGTAGGAGGCGGCGAGGGCACACAGTGCTTTGCTAGGCGGCGAGCGGACGTGGAGCTTTGCTAGGCAGCGAAGGGTGAGGACGCTTTGCTAGGCGCTTTGCTAGGCGGCGAAGGCACGAAGCGATTTGGGAGGCGAGGCGGCGAAGGCACACGGCGCTTTGCTAGGCGGCGAGGGCGAGGAGGCACGCAGCGCTTTCTTAGGCGGCGAGGCGGCGAAGGCACGCGCTGCTTTGCTAGGCGCCGAAGGCACGCAGCGCTTCCTTAGTTTGCCAGGCAGCGAAGAGATGGAGCGCTTTGCTTGCTGGCCAGGCAGCGAACAGGCGCCGTGCTTTGCTTTCTGCCAGGCAGCGAATACACGCAGCGGTCTGCTTTTCTGCGAGGCACTGAACACATGCAGCGTTTAGTTTGCGAGGCGGCGAAGAGACGCGCCGCTTTGCTTCTTGAGAGGGAGCGAAGAGGCGCAGCGTTTCCTTAGTTTGCGAGGCATGCAAGAGATGCAGCGGTGTGCTCGTCTGCGAGGCGTCGAAGAGACGCAGCAGCTAGTTAGCTGGCCATGTGGCGAAGAGACGCGACGCTTTGCTTTTGGCGATGCAGTGAAGAGACGCAGCGGTTTGCTTGTTGGGCAGGCAGCGAAGAGACGCGGCGGTTGGCATGCTGCCGAGGCGGCGAGCAGATCGAGTGCTTTGCTTGTTGGTGAGGCAGCGAAGAGATGCAGCGGTTTGCTTGTTGGCGAGGCAGCGAAGAGATTCAGCAGTCTCCTTGTTTGTGACACAGCCAACATGCCCAGTGGTTGCTCATTGTGCGAGGCAGCGAAGAGATGCAGCACTTTGCTTGTGCACCAGGTGGCGCAGTGGCATGGCGGATGGCTTTCTCGCCTGCAGGCGAAGCGAGGCAGCACTTTGCTAGTTGGCGAGGCAGCGAAGAGACGCAGCAGGCTGCTTGTTTGTGAGACAGCCAACATGCACAGTGGTTAGCTATTGTGCGAGGCAGCGAATCACCGCCGAGCAAATCGCTTTGTGCGTTCGCCGCCTCGCTGCCTAGCAAAGCGTCGTCTGCCTTGGGCGCCTAGCAAAGCTCCGCGTGCCGTCGCCGCCAAGCAAAGCGCCGTGTTCCTTCGGCACCTAGCAAAGAAGTGCCTGCGTTCGGCGCCTCGCCGCATCGCAGCCTGGCAAAGCACTGCGTGCCTTCGCCGCCTCACACAGCGCTGCGTGCCTTCGGCGCCTGGCAAAGCAGCGCGTGCCTTCGCCGCCTCGCCGCCTAAGAAAGCGCCGCGTCCCTTCTCGCCCTCGCCGCCTAGCAAAGCGCCGTGTCCCTTCGCTGCCTCGCCGCCCAGCAAAGCTCCGCGTGCCGTCGCCGCCAAGCAAAGCGCCGTGTTCCTTCGGCACCTAGCAAAGAAGTGCCTGCGTTCGGCGCCTCGCCGCATCGCAGCCTGGCAAAGCACTGCGTGCCTTCGGCGCCTGGCAAAGCAGCGCGTGCCTTCGGCGCCTCGCCGCCTAAGAAAGCGCCGCGTCCCTTCTCGCCCTCGCCGCCTACCAAAGCGCCGTGTCCCTTCGCCGCCTCGCCGCCCAGCAAAGCTCCGCGTGCCGTCGCCGCCAAGCAAAGCGCCGTGTTCCTTCGGCACCTAGCAAAGAAGTGCCTGCGTTCGGCGCCTCGCCGCTTCGCGGCCTGGCAAAGCACTGCGTGCCTTCGCCGCCTCACACAGCGCTGCGTGCCTTCGGCGCCTGGCAAAGCAGCGCGTGCCTTCGCCGCCTCGCCGCCTAAGAAAGCGCCGCGTCCATTCTCGCCCTCGCTGCCTAGCAAAGCGCCGCGTCCCTTCTCGCCCTCGCCGCCTACCAAAGCGCCGTGTCCCTTCGCCGCCTCGCCGCCCAGCAAAGCTCCGCGTGCCGTCGCCGCCAAGCAAAGCGCCGTGTTCCTTCGGCACCTAGCAAAGAAGTGCCTGCGTTCGGCGCCTCGCCGCATCGCAACCTAGCAAAGCACTGCGTGCCTTCGGCGCCTGGCAAAGCAGCGCGTGCCTTCGCCGCCTCGCCGCCTAAGAAAGCGCCGCGTCCCTTCTCGCCCTCGCCGCCTACCAAAGCGCCGTGTCCCTTCGCCGCCTCGCCGCCCAGCAAAGCTCCGCGTGCCGTCGCCGCCAAGCAAAGCGCCGTGTTCCTTCGGCCCCTAGCAAAGAAGTGCCTGCGTTCGGCGCCTCGCCGCATCGCAGCCTGGCAAAGCGCTACGTGCCTTCGGCGGCTGGCAAAGCAGTGCGTGCCTTCGCCGCCTCACACAGCGCTGCGTGCCTTCGGCGCCTGGCAAAGCAGCGCGTGCCTTCGCCGCCTCGCCGCCTAAGAAAGCGCCGCGTCCCTTTTCGCCCTCGCCGCCCAACAAAGCGCCCTGTCCCTTCACCGCCTCCCCAATCGCTTCGTCCCTTCGCCGCCTCGCCACCTAGCAAAGCGCTGCTTACCTTCGCCGCCTCACACAGCGCTGCGTCCCTTCGCCGCCTCGCCGCTTAGCAAACGCCGTAGTAGCGCCGAAGGGACACGGCGCTTTTGTAGGCGCCGAAGGCACGTGGCGCTTTGCTAAGGCACGAGGCAGCGAAGGCACGCAGCCGTTTGATCGTGGTCGACGGGCTCGTGCGCCTTGCTTGGTGGCGAAGGCACGCGCTGCTTTGCCAGGCGCCCAAGGATGCAGCGCTGTGCGAGGCGGCGAGGGCTCGCAGTGCTTTACCAGGCGCCGAAGGCACGCAGTGCTTTGCCAGGCGCCGAAGGCACGCAGCGCTGTAGGAGGCGGCGAGGGCACACAGTGCTTTGCTAGGCGGCGAGCGGACGTGGAGCTTTGCTAGGCAGCGAAGGGTGAGGACGCTTTGCTAGGCGCTTTGCTAGGCGGCGAAGGCACGAAGCGATTTGGGAGGCGAGGCGGCGAAGGCACACGGCGCTTTGCTAGGCGGCGAGGGCGAGGAGGCACGCAGCGCTTTCTTAGGCGGCGAGGCGGCGAAGGCACGCGCTGCTTTGCTAGGCGCCGAAGGCACGCAGCGCTTCCTTAGTTTGCCAGGCAGCGAAGAGATGGAGCGCTTTGCTTGCTGGCCAGGCAGCGAACAGGCGCCGTGCTTTGCTTTCTGCCAGGCAGCGAATACACGCAGCGGTCTGCTTTTCTGCGAGGCACTGAACACATGCAGCGTTTAGTTTGCGAGGCGGCGAAGAGACGCGGCGCTTTGCTTCTTGAGAGGGAGCGAAGAGGCGCAGCGTTTCCTTAGTTTGCGAGGCATGCAAGAGATGCAGCGGTGTGCTCGTCTGCGAGGCGTCGAAGAGACGCAGCAGCTAGTTAGCTGGCCATGTGGCGAAGAGACGCGACGCTTTGCTTTTGGCGATGCAATGAAGAGACGCAGCGGTTTGCTTGTTGGGCAGGCAGCGAAGAGACGCGGCGGTTGGCATGCTGCCGAGGCGGCGAGCAGATCGAGTGCTTTGCTTGTTGGTGAGGCAGCGAAGAGATGCAGCGGTTTGCTTGTTGGCGAGGCAGCGAAGAGACGCAGCAGTCTCCTTGTTTGTGACACAGCCAACATGCCCAGTGGTTGCTCATTGTGCGAGGCAGCGAAGAGATGCAGCACTTTGCTTGTGCACCAGGTGGCGCAGTGGCATGGCGGATGGCTTTTTCGCCTGCAGGCGAAGCGAGGCAGCACTTTGCTAGTTGGCGAGGCAGCGAAGAGACGCAGCAGGCTGCTTGTTTGTGAGACAGCCAACATGCACAGTGATTAGCTATTGTGCGAGGCAGCGAATCACCGCCGAGCAAATCGCTTTGTGCGTTCGCCGCCTCGCTGCCTAGCAAAGCGTCGTCTGCCTTGGGCGCCTAGCAAAGCTGCGCGTGCCGTCGCCGCCAAGCAAAGCGCCGTGTTCCTTCGGCACCTAGCAAAGAAGTGCCTGCGTTCGGCGCCTCGCCGCATCGCAGCCTGGCAAAGCACTGCGTGCCTTCGCCGCCTCACACAGCGCTGCGTGCCTTCGGCGCCTGGCAAAGCAGCGCGTGCCTTCGCCGCCTCGCCGCCTAAGAAAGAGCCGCGTCCCTTCTCGCCCTCGCCGCCTAGCAAAGCGCCGTGTCCCTTCGCCGCCTCGCCGCCCAGCAAAGCTCCGCGTGCCGTCGCCGCCAAGCAAAGCGCCGTGTTCCTTCGGCACCTAGCAAAGAAGTGCCTGCGTTCGGCGCCTCGCCGCATCGCAGCCTAGCAAAGCACTGCGTGCCTTCGGCGCCTGGCAAAGCAGCGCGTGCCTTCGCCGCCTCGCCGCCTAAGAAAGCGCCGCGTCCCTTCTCGCCCTCGCCGCCTACCAAAGCGCCGTGTCCCTTCGCCGCCTCGCCGCCCAGCAAAGCTCCGCGTGCCGTCGCCGCCAAGCAAAGCGCCGTGTTCCTTCGGCACCTAGCAAAGAAGTGCCTGCGTTCGGCGCCTCGCCGCATCGCAGCCTGGCAAAGCACTGCGTGCCTTCGCCGCCTCACACAGCGCTGCGTGCCTTCGGCGCCTGGCAAAGCAGCGCGTGCCTTCGCCGCCTCGCCGCCTAAGAAAGCGCTGCGTCCCTTTTCGCCCTCGCCGCCCAACAAAGCGCCCTGTCCCTTCACCGCCTCCCCAATCGCTTCGTCCCTTCGCCGCCTCGCCACCTAGCAAAGCGCTGCTTACCTTCGCCGCCTCACACAGCGCTGCGTCCCTTCGCCGCCTCGCCGCTTAGCAAACGCCGTAGTAGCGCCGAAGGGGCACGGCGCTTTTGTAGGCGCCGAAGGCACGTGGCGCTTTGCTAAGGCACGAGGCAGCGAAGGCACGCAGCCATTTGATCGTGGTCGACGGGCTCGTGCGCCTTGCTTGGTGGCGAAGGCACGCGCTTCTTTGCCAGGCGCCCAAGGACGCAGCGCTGTGCGAGGCGGCGAGGGCTCGCAGTGCTTTACCAGGCGCCGAAGGCACGCAGTGCTTTGCCAGGCGCCGAAGGCACGCAGCGCTGTAGGAGGCGGCGAGGGCACACAGTGCTTTGCTAGGCGGCGAGCGGACGTGGAGCTTTGCTAGGCAGCGAAGGGTGAGGACGCTTTGCTAGGCGCTTTGCTAGGCGGCGAAGGCACGAAGCGATTTGGGAGGCGAGGCGGCGAAGGCACACGGCGCTTTGCTAGGCGGCGAGGGCGAGGAGGCACGCAGCGCTTTCTTAGGCGGCGAGGCGGCGAAGGCACGCGCTGCTTTGCTAGGCGCCGAAGGCACGCAGCGCTTCCTTAGTTTGCCAGGCAGCGAAGAGATGGAGCGCTTTGCTTGCTGGCCAGGCAGCGAACAGGCGCCGTGCTTTGCTTTCTGCCAGGCAGCGAATACACGCAGCGGTCTGCTTTTCTGCGAGGCACTGAACACATGCAGCGTTTAGTTTGCGAGGCGGCGAAGAGACGCGGCGCTTTGCTTCTTGAGAGGGAGCGAAGAGGCGCAGCGTTTCCTTAGTTTGCGAGGCATGCAAGAGATGCAGCGGTGTGCTCGTCTGCGAGGCGTCGAAGAGACGCAGCAGCTAGTTAGCTGGCCGTGTGGCGAAGAGACGCGACGCTTTGCTTTTGGCGATGCAGTGAAGAGACGCAGCGGTTTGCTTGTTGGGCAGGCAGCGAAGAGACGCGGCGGTTGGCATGCTGCCGAGGTGGCGAGCAGATCGAGTGCTTTGCTTGTTGGTGAGGCAGCGAAGAGATGCAGCGGTTTGCTTGTTGGCGAGGCAGCGAAGAGATTCAGCAGTCTCCTTGTTTGTGACACAGCCAACATGCCCAGTGGTTGCTCATTGTGCGAGGCAGCGAAGAGATGCAGCACTTTGCTTGTGCACCAGGTGGCGCAGTGGCATGGCGGATGGCTTTTTCGCCTGCAGGCGAAGCGAGGCAGCACTTTGCTAGTTGGCGAGGCAGCGAAGAGACGCAGCAGGCTGCTTGTTTGTGAGACAGCCAACATGCACAGTGGTTAGCTATTGTGCGAGGCAGCGAATCACCGCCGAGCAAATCGCTTTGTGCGTTCGCCGCCTCGCTGCCTAGCAAAGCGTCGTCTGCCTTGGGCACCTAGCAAAGCTCCGCGTGCCGTCGCCGCCAAGCAAAGCGCCGTGTTCCTTCGGCACCTAGCAAAGAAGTGCCTGCGTTGGGCGCCTCGCCGCATCGCAGCCTAGCAAAGCACTGCGTGCCTTCGGCGCCTGGCAAAGCAGCGCGTGCCTTCGCCGCCTCGCCGCCTAAGAAAGCGCCGCGTCCCTTCTCGCCCTCGCCACCTACCAAAGCGCCGTGTCCCTTCGCCGCCTCGCCGCCCAGCAAAGCTCCGCGTGCCGTCGCCGCCAAGCAAAGCGCCGTGTTCCTTCGGCACCTAGCAAAGAAGTGCCTGCGTTCGGCGCCTCGCCGCATCGCAGCCTGGCAAAGCAGTGCGTGCCTTCGCCGCCTCACACAGCGCTGCGTGCCTTCGGCGCCTGGCAAAGCAGCGCGTGCCTTCGCCGCCTCGCCGCCTAAGAAAGCGCTGCGTCCCTTCTCGCCCTCGCCGCCTAGCAAAGCGCCGTGTCCCTTCGCCGCCTCGCCGCCCAGCAAAGCTCCGCGTGCCGTCGCCGCCAAGCAAAGCGCCGTGTTCCTTCGGCACCTAGCAAAGAAGTGCCTGCGTTCGGCGCCTCGCCGCATCGCAGCCTGGCAAAGCAGTGCGTGCCTTCGCCGCCTCACACAGCGCTGCGTGCCTTCGGCGCCTGGCAAAGCAGCGCGTGCCTTCGCCGCCTCGCCGCCTAAGAAAGCGCCGCGTCCCTTCTCGCCCTCGCCGCCTAGCAAAGCGCTGTGTCCCTTCGCTGCCTCGCCGCCCAGCAAAGCTCCGCGTGCCGTCGCCGCCAAGCAAAGCGCCGTGTTCCTTCGGCACCTAGCAAAGAAGTGCCTGCGTTCGGCGCCTCGCCGCATCGCAGCCTGGCAAAGCAGTGCGTGCCTTCGCCGCCTCACACGGCGCTGCGTGCCTTCGGCGCCTGGCAAAGCAGCGCGTGCCTTCGCCGCCTCGCCGCCTAAGAAAGCGCCGCGTCCCTTCTCGCCCTCGCCGCCTACCAAAGCGCCGTGTCCCTTCGCCGCCTCGCCGCCCAGCAAAGCTCCGCGTGCCGTCGCCGCCAAGCAAAGCGCCGTGTTCCTTCGGCACCTAGCAAAGAAGTGCCTGCGTTCGGCGCCTCGCCGCATCGCAGCCTGGCAAAGCAGTGCGTGCCTTCGCCGCCTCACACAGCGCTGCGTGCCTTCGGCGCCTGGCAAAGCAGCGCGTGCCTTCGCCGCCTCGCCGCCTAAGAAAGCGCTGCGTCCCTTTTCGCCCTCGCCGCCCAACAAAGCGCCCTGTCCCTTCACCGCCTCCCCAATCGCTTCGTCCCTTCGCCGCCTCGCCACCTAGCAAAGCGCTGCTTACCTTCGCCGCCTCACACAGCGCTGCGTCCCTTCGCCGCCTCGCCGCTTAGCAAACGCCGTAGGAGCGCCGAAGGGGCACGGCGCTTTTGTAGGCGCCGAAGGCACGTGGCGCTTTGCTAAGGCACGAGGCAGCGAAGGCACGCAGCCATTTGATCGTGGTCGACGGGCTCGTGCGCCTTGCTTGGTGGCGAAGGCACGCGCTTCTTTGCCAGGCGCCCAAGGACGCAGCGCTGTGCGAGGCGGCGAGGGCTCGCAGTGCTTTACCAGGCGCCGAAGGCACGCAGTGCTTTGCCAGGCGCCGAAGGCACGCAGCGCTGTAGGAGGCGGCGAGGGCACACAGTGCTTTGCTAGGCGGCGAGCGGACGTGGAGCTTTGCTAGGCAGCGAAGGGGGAGGACGCTTTGCTAGGCGCTTTGCTAGGCGGCGAAGGCACGAAGCGATTTGGGAGGCGAGGCGGCGAAGGCACACGGCGCTTTGCTAGGCGGCGAGGGCGAGGAGGCACGCAGCGCTTTCTTAGGCGGCGAGGCGGCGAAGGCACGCGCTGCTTTGCTAGGCGCCGAAGGCACGCAGCGCTTCCTTAGTTTGCCAGGCAGCGAAGAGATGGAGCGCTTTGCTTGCTGGCCAGGCAGCGAACAGGCGCCGTGCTTTGCTTTCTGCCAGGCAGCGAATACACGCAGCGGTCTGCTTTTCTGCGAGGCACTGAACACATGCAGCGTTTAGTTTGCGAGGCGGCGAAGAGACGCGCCGCTTTGCTTCTTGAGAGGGAGCGAAGAGGCGCAGCGTTTCCTTAGTTTGCGAGGCATGCAAGAGATGCAGCGGTGTGCTCGTCTGCGAGGCGTCGAAGAGACGCAGCAGCTAGTTAGCTGGCCATGTGGCGAAGAGACGCGACGCTTTGCTTTTGGCGATGCAGTGAAGAGACGCAGCGGTTTGCTTGTTGGGCAGGCAGCGAAGAGACGCGGCGGTTGGCATGCTGCCGAGGCGGCGAGCAGATCGAGTGCTTTGCTTGTTGGTGAGGCAGCGAAGAGATGCAGCGGTTTGCTTGTTGGCGAGGCAGCGAAGAGATTCAGCAGTCTCCTTGTTTGTGACACAGCCAACATGCCCAGTGGTTGCTCATTGTGCGAGGCAGCGAAGAGATGCAGCACTTTGCTTGTGCACCAGGTGGCGCAGTGGCATGGCGGATGGCTTTTTCGCCTGCAGGCGAAGCGAGGCAGCACTTTGCTAGTTGGCGAGGCAGCGAAGAGACGCAGCAGGCTGCTTGTTTGTGAGACAGCCAACATGCACAGTGGTTAGCTATTGTGCAAGGCAGCGAATCACTGCCGAGCAAATCGCTTTGTGCGTTCGCCGCCTCGCTGCCTAGCAAAGCGTCGTCTGCCTTGGGCGCCTAGCAAAGCTGCGCGTGCCGTCGCCGCCAAGCAAAGCGCCGTGTTCCTTCGGCACCTAGCAAAGAAGTGCCTGCGTTCGGCGCCTCGCCGCATCGCAGCCTGGCAAAGCAGTGCGTGCCTTCGCCGCCTCACACAGCGCTGCGTGCCTTCGGCACCTGGCAAAGCAGCGCGTGCCTTCGCCGCCTCGCCGCCTAAGAAAGCGCTGCGTCCCTTTTCGCCCTCGCCGCCCAACAAAGCGCCCTGTCCCTTCACCGCCTCCCCAATCGCTTCGTCCCTTCGCCGCCTCGCCACCTAGCAAAGCGCTGCTTACCTTCGCCGCTTCACACAGCGCTGCGTCCCTTCGCCGCCTCGCCGCTTAGCAAACGCCGTAGTAGCGCCGAAGGGACACGGCGCTTTTGTAGGCGCCGAAGGCACGTGGCGCTTTGCTAAGGCACGAGGCAGCGAAGGCACGCAGCCATTTGATCGTGGTCGACGGGCTCGTGCGCCTTGCTTGGTGGCGAAGGCACGCGCTTCTTTGCCAGGCGCCCAAGGACGCAGCGCTGTGCGAGGCGGCGAGGGCTCGCAGTGCTTTACCAGGCGCCGAAGGCACGCAGTGCTTTGCCAGGCGCCGAAGGCACGCAGCGCTGTAGGAGGCGGCGAGGGCACACAGTGCTTTGCTAGGCGGCGAGCGGACGTGGAGCTTTGCTAGGCAGCGAAGGGTGAGGACGCTTTGCTAGGCGCTTTGCTAGGCGGCGAAGGCACGAAGCGATTTGGGAGGCGAGGCGGCGAAGGCACACGGCGCTTTGCTAGGCGGCGAGGGCGAGGAGGCACGCAGCGCTTTCTTAGGCGGCGAGGCGGCGAAGGCACGCGCTGCTTTGCTAGGCGCCGAAGGCACGCAGCGCTTCCTTAGTTTGCCAGGCAGCGAAGAGATGGAGCGGTTTGCTTGCTGGCCAGGCAGCGAACAGGCGCCGTGCTTTGCTTTCTGCCAGGCAGCGAATACACGCAGCGGTCTGCTTTTCTGCGAGGCACTGAACACATGCAGCGTTTAGTTTGCGAGGCGGCGAAGAGACGCGGCGCTTTGCTTCTTGAGAGGGAGCGAAGAGGCGCAGCGTTTCCTTAGTTTGCGAGGCATGCAAGAGATGCAGCGGTGTGCTCGTCTGCGAGGCGTCGAAGAGACGCAGCAGCTAGTTAGCTGGCCATGTGGCGAAGAGAGGCGACGCTTTGCTTTTGGCGATGCAGTGAAGAGACGCAGCGGTTTGCTTGTTGGGCAGGCAGCGAAGAGACGCGGCGGTTGGCATGCTGCCGAGGCGGCGAGCAGATCGAGTGCTTTGCTTGTTGGTGAGGCAGCGAAGAGATGCAGCGGTTTGCTTGTTGGCGAGGCAGCGAAGAGATTCAGCAGTCTCCTTGTTTGTGACACAGCCAACATGCCCAGTGGTTGCTCATTGTGCGAGGCAGCGAAGAGATGCAGCACTTTGCTTGTGCACCAGGTGGCGCAGTGGCATGGCGGATGGCTTTTTCGCCTGCAGGCGAAGCGAGGCAGCACTTTGCTAGTTGGCGAGGCAGCGAAGAGACGCAGCAGGCTGCTTGTTTGTGAGACAGCCAACATGCACAGTGGTTAGCTATTGTGCAAGGCAGCGAATCACTGCCGAGCAAATCGCTTTGTGCGTTCGCCGCCTCGCTGCCTAGCAAAGCGTCGTCTGCCTTGGGCGCCTAGCAAAGCTGCGCGTGCCGTCGCCGCCAAGCAAAGCGCCGTGTTCCTTCGGCACCTAGCAAAGAAGTGCCTGCGTTCGGCGCCTCGCCGCATCGCAGCCTGGCAAAGCAGTGCGTGCCTTCGCCGCCTCACACAGCGCTGCGTGCCTTCGGCGCCTGGCAAAGCAGCGCGTGCCTTCGCCGCCTCGCCGCCTAAGAAAGCGCTGCGTCCCTTTTCGCCCTCGCCGCCCAACAAAGCGCCCTGTCCCTTCACCGCCTCCCCAATCGCTTCGTCCCTTCGCCGCCTCGCCACCTAGCAAAGCGCTGCTTACCTTCGCCGCTTCACACAGCGCTGCGTCCCTTCGCCGCCTCGCCGCTTAGCAAACGCCGTAGGAGCGCCGAAGGGGCACGGCGCTTTTGTAGGCGCCGAAGGCACGTGGCGCTTTGCTAAGGCACGAGGCAGCGAAGGCACGCAGCCATTTGATCGTGGTCGACGGGCTCGTGCGCCTTGCTTGGTGGCGAAGGCACGCGCTGCTTTGCCAGGCGCCCAAGGACGCAGCGCTGTGCGAGGCGGCGAGGGCTCGCAGTGCTTTACCAGGCGCCGAAGGCACGCAGTGCTTTGCCAGGCGCCGAAGGCACGCAGCGCTGTAGGAGGCGGCGAGGGCACACAGTGCTTTGCTAGGCGGCGAGCGGACGTGGAGCTTTGCTAGGCAGCGAAGGGTGAGGACGCTTTGCTAGGCGCTTTGCTAGGCGGCGAAGGCACGAAGCGATTTGGGAGGCGAGGCGGCGAAGGCACACGGCGCTTTGCTAGGCGGGAGGGCGAGGAGGCACGCAGCGCTTTCTTAGGCGGCGAGGCGGCGAAGGCACGCGCTGCTTTGCTAGGCGCCGAAGGCACGCAGCGCTTCCTTAGTTTGCCAGGCAGCGAAGAGATGGAGCGCTTTGCTTGCTGGCCAGGCAGCGAACAGGCGCCGTGCTTTGCTTTCTGCCAGGCAGCGAATACACGCAGCGGTCTGCTTTTCTGCGAGGCACTGAACACATGCAGCGTTTAGTTTGCGAGGCGGCGAAGAGACGCGGCGCTTTGCTTCTTGAGAGGGAGCGAAGAGGCGCAGCGTTTCCTTAGTTTGCGAGGCATGCAAGAGATGCAGCGGTGTGCTCGTCTGCGAGGCGTCGAAGAGACGCAGCAGCTAGTTAGCTGGCCATGTGGCGAAGAGAGGCGACGCTTTGCTTTTGGCGATGCAGTGAAGAGACGCAGCGGTTTGCTTGTTGGGCAGGCAGCGAAGAGACGCGGCGGTTGGCATGCTGCCGAGGCGGCGAGCAGATCGAGTGCTTTGCTTGTTGGTGAGGCAGCGAAGAGATGCAGCGGTTTGCTTGTTGGCGAGGCAGCGAAGAGATTCAGCAGTCTCCTTGTTTGTGACACAGCCAACATGCCCAGTGGTTGCTCATTGTGCGAGGCAGCGAAGAGATGCAGCACTTTGCTTGTGCACCAGGTGGCGCAGTGGCATGGCGGATGGCTTTTTCGCCTGCAGGCGAAGCGAGGCAGCACTTTGCTAGTTGGCGAGGCAGCGAAGAGACGCAGCAGGCTGCTTGTTTGTGAGACAGCCAACATGCACAGTGGTTAGCTATTGTGCAAGGCAGCGAATCACTGCCGAGCAAATCGCTTTGTGCGTTCGCCGCCTCGCTGCCTAGCAAAGCGTCGTCTGCCTTGGGCGCCTAGCAAAGCTGCGCGTGCCGTCGCCGCCAAGCAAAGCGCCGTGTTCCTTCGGCACCTAGCAAAGAAGTGCCTGCGTTCGGCGCCTCGCCGCATCGCAGCCTAGCAAAGCACTGCGTGCCTTCGGCGCCTGGCAAAGCACTGCGTGCCTTCGCCGCCTCACACAGCGCTGCGTGCCTTCGGCGCCTGGCAAAGCAGCGCGTGCCTTCGCCGCCTCGCCGCCTAAGAAAGCGCCGCGTCCCTTCTCGCCCTCGCCGCCTACCAAAGCGCCGTGTCCCTTCGCCGCCTCGCCGCCCAGCATAGCTCCGCGTGCCGTCGCCGCCAAGCAAAGCGCCGTGTTCCTTCGGCACCTAGCAAAGAAGTGCCTGCGTTCGGCGCCTCGCCGCATCGCAGCCTGGCAAAGCAGTGCGTGCCTTCGCCGCCTCACACAGCGCTGCGTGCCTTCGGCGCCTGGCAAAGCAGCGCGTGCCTTCGCCGCCTCGCCGCCTAAGAAAGCGCCGCGTCCCTTCTCGCCCTCGCCGCCTAGCAAAGCGCCGTGTCCCTTCGCCGCCTCGCCGCCCAGCAAAGCTCCGCGTGCCGTCGCCGCCAAGCAAAGCGCCGTGTTCCTTCGGCACCTAGCAAAGAAGTGCCTGCGTTCGGCGCCTCGCCGCATCGCAGCCTGGCAAAGCAGTGCGTGCCTTCGCCGCCTCACACAGCGCTGCGTGCCTTCGGCGCCTGGCAAAGCAGCGCGTGCCTTCGCCGCCTCGCCGCCTAAGAAAGCGCTGCGTCCCTTTTCGCCCTCGCCGCCCAACAAAGCGCCCTGTCCCTTCACCGCCTCCCCAATCGCTTCGTCCCTTCGCCGCCTCGCCACCTAGCAAAGCGCTGCTTACCTTCGCCGCTTCACACAGCGCTGCGTCCCTTCGCCGCCTCGCCGCTTAGCAAACGCCGTAGGAGCGCCGAAGGGGCACGGCGCTTTTGTAGGCGCCGAAGGCACGTGGCGCTTTGCTAAGGCACGAGGCAGCGAAGGCACGCAGCCATTTGATCGTGGTCGACGGGCTCGTGCGCCTTGCTTGGTGGCGAAGGCACGCGCTTCTTTGCCAGGCGCCCAAGGACGCAGCGCTGTGCGAGGCGGCGAGGGCTCGCAGTGCTTTACCAGGCGCCGAAGGCACGCAGTGCTTTGCCAGGCGCCGAAGGCACGCAGCGCTGTAGGAGGCGGCGAGGGCACACAGTGCTTTGCTAGGCGGCGAGCGGACGTGGAGCTTTGCTAGGCAGCGAAGGGTGAGGACGCTTTGCTAGGCGCTTTGCTAGGCGGCGAAGGCACGAAGCGATTTGGGAGGCGAGGCGGCGAAGGCACACGGCGCTTTGCTAGGCGGCGAGGGCGAGGAGGCACGCAGCGCTTTCTTAGGCGGCGAGGCGGCGAAGGCACGCGCTGCTTTGCTAGGCGCCGAAGGCACGCAGCGCTTCCTTAGTTTGCCAGGCAGCGAAGAGATGGAGCGCTTTGCTTGCTGGCCAGGCAGCGAACAGGCGCCGTGCTTTGCTTTCTGCCAGGCAGCGAATACACGCAGCGGTCTGCTTTTCTGCGAGGCACTGAACACATGCAGCGTTTAGTTTGCGAGGCGGCGAAGAGACGCGCCGCTTTGCTTCTTGAGAGGGAGCGAAGAGGCGCAGCGTTTCCTTAGTTTGCGAGGCATGCAAGAGATGCAGCGGTGTGCTCGTCTGCGAGGCGTCGAAGAGACGCAGCAGCTAGTTAGCTGGCCATGTGGCGAAGAGAGGCGACGCTTTGCTTTTGGCGATGCAGTGAAGAGACGCAGCGGTTTGCTTGTTGGGCAGGCAGCGAAGAGACGCGGCGGTTGGCATGCTGCCGAGGCGGCGAGCAGATCGAGTGCTTTGCTTGTTGGTGAGGCAGCGAAGAGATGCAGCGGTTTGCTTGTTGGCGAGGCAGCGAAGAGATTCAGCAGTCTCCTTGTTTGTGACACAGCCAACATGCCCAGTGGTTGCTCATTGTGCGAGGCAGCGAAGAGATGCAGCACTTTGCTTGTGCACCAGGTGGCGCAGTGGCATGGCGGATGGCTTTTTCGCCTGCAGGCGAAGCGAGGCAGCACTTTGCTAGTTGGCGAGGCAGCGAAGAGACGCAGCAGGCTGCTTGTTTGTGAGACAGCCAACATGCACAGTGGTTAGCTATTGTGCAAGGCAGCGAATCACTGCCGAGCAAATCGCTTTGTGCGTTCGCCGCCTCGCTGCCTAGCAAAGCGTCGTCTGCCTTGGGCGCCTAGCAAAGCTGCGCGTGCCGTCGCCGCCAAGCAAAGCGCCGTGTTCCTTCGGCACCTAGCAAAGAAGTGCCTGCGTTCGGCGCCTCGCCGCACCGAAGCCTAGCAAAGCAGTGCGTGCCTTCGCCGCCTCACACAGCGCTGCGTGCCTTCGGCGCCTGGCAAAGCAGCGCGTGCCTTCGCCGCCTCGCCGCCTAAGAAAGCGCCGCGTCCCTTCTCGCCCTCGCCGCCTAGCAAAGCGCCGTGTCCCTTCGCCGCCTCGCCGCCCAGCAAAGCTCCGCGTGCCGTCGCCGCCAAGCAAAGCGCCGTGTTCCTTCGGCACCTAGCAAAGAAGTGCCTGCGTTCGGCGCCTCGCCGCATCGCAGCATGGCAAAGCACTGCGTGCCTTCGCCGCCTCACACAGCGCTGCGTGCCTTCGGCGCCTGGCAAAGCAGCGCGTGCCTTCGCCGCCTCGCCGCCTAAGAAAGCGCCGCGTCCCTTCTCGCCCTCGCCGCCTACCAAAGCGCCGTGTCCCTTCGCCGCCTCGCCGCCAGGCAAAGCTCCGCGTGCCGTCGCCGCCAAGCAAAGCGCCGTGTTCCTTCGGCACCTAGCAAAGAAGTGCCTGCGTTCGGCGCCTCGCCGCATCGCAGCCTAGCAAAGCGCTGCGTGCCTTCGGCGGCTGGCAAAGCAGTGCGTGCCTTCGCCGCCTCACACAGCGCTGCGTGCCTTCGGCGCCTGGCAAAGCAGCGCGTGCCTTCGCCGCCTCGCCGCCTAAGAAAGCGCCGCGTCCCTTCTCGCCCTCGCCGCCTAAGAAAGCGCCGTGTCCCTTCGCCGCCTCGCCGCCAGGCAAAGCTCCGCGTGCCGTCGCCGCCAAGCAAAGCGCCGTGTTCCTTCGGCACCTAGCAAAGAAGTGCCTGCGTTCGGCGCCTCGCCGCATCGCAGCCTAGCAAAGCGCTGCGTGCCTTCGGCGGCTGGCAAAGCAGTGCGTGCCTTCGCCGCCTCACACAGCGCTGCGTGCCTTCGGCGCCTGGCAAAGCAGCGCGTGCCTTCGCCGCCTCGCCGCCTAAGAAAGCGCCGCGTCCCTTCTCGCCCTCGCCGCCTAGCAAAGCGCCGTGTCCCTTCGCCGCCTCGCCGCCCAGCAAAGCTCCGCGTGCCGTCGCCGCCAAGCAAAGCGCCGTGTTCCTTCGGCACCTAGCAAAGAAGTGCCTGCGTTCGGCGCCTCGCCGCATCGCAGCCTGGCAAAGCACTGCGTGCCTTCGCCGCCTCACACAGCGCTGCGTGCCTTCGGCGCCTGGCAAAGCAGCGCGTGCCTTCGCCGCCTCGCCGCCTAAGAAAGCGCCGCGTCCCTTCTCGCCCTCGCCGCCTACCAAAGCGCCGTGTCCCTTCGCCGCCTCGCCGCCCAGCAAAGCTCCGCGTGCCGTCGCCGCCAAGCAAAGCGCCGTGTTCCTTCGGCACCTAGCAAAGAAGTGCCTGCGTTCGGCGCCTCGCCGCATCACAGCCTGGCAAAGCAGTGCGTGCCTTCGCCGCCTCACACAGCGCTGCGTGCCTTCGGCGCCTGGCAAAGCAGCGCGTGCCTTCGCCGCCTCGCCGCCTAAGAAAGCGCCGCGTCCCTTCTCGCCCTCGCCGCCTAGCAAAGCGCCGTGTCCCTTCGCCGCCTCGCCGCCCAGCAAAGCTCCGCGTGCCGTCGCCGCCAAGCAAAGCGCCGTGTTCCTTCGGCACCTAGCAAAGAAGTGCCTGCGTTCGGCGCCTCGCCGCATCGCAGCCTGGCAAAGCACTGCGTGCCTTCGGCGGCTGGCAAAGCAGTGCGTGCCTTTGCCGCCTCACACGGCGCTGCGTGCCTTCGGCGCCTGGCAAAGCAGCGCGTGCCTTCGCCGCCTCGCCGCCTAAGAAAGCGCCGCGTCCCTTCTCGCCCTCGCCGCCTACCAAAGCGCCGTGTCCCTTCGCCGCCTCGCCGCCCAGCAAAGCTCCGCGTGCCGTCGCCGCCAAGCAAAGCGCCGTGTTCCTTCGGCACCTAGCAAAGAAGTGCCTGCGTTCGGCGCCTCGCCGCATCGCAGCCTGGCAAAGCACTGCGTGCCTTCGCCGCCTCACACAGCGCTGCGTGCCTTCGGCGCCTGGCAAAGCAGCGCGTGCCTTCGCCGCCTCGCCGCCTAAGAAAGCGCTGCGTCCCTTTTCGCCCTCGCCGCCCAACAAAGCGCCCTGTCCCTTCACCGCCTCCCCAATCGCTTCGTCCCTTCGCCGCCTCGCCACCTAGCAAAGCGCTGCTTACCTTCGCCGCCTCACACAGCGCTGCGTCCCTTCGCCGCCTCGCCGCTTAGCAAACGCCGTAGTAGCGCCGAAGGGGCACGGCGCTTTTGTAGGCGCCGAAGGCACGTGGCGCTTTGCTAAGGCACGAGGCAGCGAAGGCACGCAGCCATTTGATCGTGGTCGACGGGCTCGTGCGCCTTGCTTGGTGGCGAAGGCACGCGCTTCTTTGCCAGGCGCCCAAGGACGCAGCGCTGTGCGAGGCGGCGAGGGCTCGCAGTGCTTTACCAGGCGCCGAAGGCACGCAGTGCTTTGCCAGGCGCCGAAGGCACGCAGCGCTGTAGGAGGCGGCGAGGGCACACAGTGCTTTGCTAGGCGGCGAGCGGACGTGGAGCTTTGCTAGGCAGCGAAGGGTGAGGACGCTTTGCTAGGCGCTTTGCTAGGCGGCGAAGGCACGAAGCGATTTGGGAGGCGAGGCGGCGAAGGCACACGGCGCTTTGCTAGGCGGCGAGGGCGAGGAGGCACGCAGCGCTTTCTTAGGCGGCGAGGCGGCGAAGGCACGCGCTGCTTTGCTAGGCGCCGAAGGCACGCAGCGCTTCCTTAGTTTGCCAGGCAGCGAAGAGATGGAGCGCTTTGCTTGCTGGCCAGGCAGCGAACAGGCGCCGTGCTTTGCTTTCTGCCAGGCAGCGAATACACGCAGCGGTCTGCTTTTCTGCGAGGCACTGAACACATGCAGCGTTTAGTTTGCGAGGCGGCGAAGAGACGCGGCGCTTTGCTTCTTGAGAGGGAGCGAAGAGGCGCAGCGTTTCCTTAGTTTGCGAGGCATGCAAGAGATGCAGCGGTGTGCTCGTCTGCGAGGCGTCGAAGAGACGCAGCAGCTAGTTAGCTGGCCATGTGGCGAAGAGACGCGACGCTTTGCTTTTGGCGATGCAATGAAGAGACGCAGCGGTTTGCTTGTTGGGCAGGCAGCGAAGAGACGCGGCGGTTGGCATGCTGCCGAGGCGGCGAGCAGATCGAGTGCTTTGCTTGTTGGTGAGGCAGCGAAGAGATGCAGCGGTTTGCTTGTTGGCGAGGCAGCGAAGAGATTCAGCAGTCTCCTTGTTTGTGACACAGCCAACATGCCCAGTGGTTGCTCATTGTGCGAGGCAGCGAAGAGATGCAGCACTTTGCTTGTGCACCAGGTGGCGCAGTGGCATGGCGGATGGCTTTTTCGCCTGCAGGCGAAGCGAGGCAGCACTTTGCTAGTTGGCGAGGCAGCGAAGAGACGCAGCAGGCTGCTTGTTTGTGAGACAGCCAACATGCACAGTGGTTAGCTATTGTGCAAGGCAGCGAATCACTGCCGAGCAAATCGCTTTGTGCGTTCGCCGCCTCGCTGCCTAGCAAAGCGTCGTCTGCCTTGGGCGCCTAGCAAAGCTGCGCGTGCCGTCGCCGCCAAGCAAAGCGCCGTGTTCCTTCGGCACCTAGCAAAGAAGTGCCTGCGTTCGGCGCCTCGCCGCACCGAAGCCTAGCAAAGCAGTGCGTGCCTTCGCCGCCTCACACAGCGCTGCGTGCCTTCGGCGCCTGGCAAAGCAGCGCGTGCCTTCGCCGCCTCGCCGCCTAAGAAAGCGCCGCGTCCCTTCTCGCCCTCGCCGCCTAGCAAAGCGCCGTGTCCCTTCGCCGCCTCGCCGCCCAGCAAAGCTCCGCGTGCCGTCGCCGCCAAGCAAAGCGCCGTGTTCCTTCGGCACCTAGCAAAGAAGTGCCTGCGTTCGGCGCCTCGCCGCATCGCAGCCTGGCAAAGCACTGCGTGCCTTCGCCGCCTCACACAGCGCTGCGTGCCTTCGGCGCCTGGCAAAGCAGCGCGTGCCTTCGCCGCCTCGCCGCCTAAGAAAGCGCCGCGTCCCTTCTCGCCCTCGCCGCCTAGCAAAGCGCCGTGTCCCTTCGCCGCCTCGCCGCCCAGCAAAGCTCCGCGTGCCGTCGCCGCCAAGCAAAGCGCAGTGTTCCTTCGGCACCTAGCAAAGAAGTGCCTGCGTTCGGCGCCTCGCCGCATCGCAGCCTAGCAAAGCGCTGCGTGCCTTCGGCGCCTGGCAAAGCAGCGCGTGCCTTCGCCGCCTCGCCGCCTAAGAAAGCGCCGCGTCCCTTCTCGCCCTCGCCGCCTAGCAAAGCGCCGTGTCCCTTCGCCGCCTCGCCGCCCAGCAAAGCTCCGCGTGCCGTCGCCGCCAAGCAAAGCGCCGTGTTCCTTCGGCACCTAGCAAAGAAGTGCCTGCGTTCGGCGCCTCGCTGCATCGCAGCCTGGCAAAGCGCTGCGTGCCTTCGGCGGCTGGCAAAGCACGGCGTGCCTTCGCCGCCTCACACAGCGCTGCGTGCCTTCGGCGCCTGGCAAAGCAGCGCGTGCCTTCGCCGCCTCGCCGCCTAAGAAAGCCCCGCGTCCCTTCTCGCCCTCGCCGCCTAGCAAAGCGCCGTGTCCCTTCGCCGCCTCGCCGCCCAGCAAAGCTCCGCGTGCCGTCGCCGCCAAGCAAAGCGCCGTGTTCCTTCGGCACCTAGCAAAGAAGTGCCTGCGTTCGGCGCCTCGCCGCATCGCAGCCTAGCAAAGCGCTGCGTGCCTTCGGCGGCTGGCAAAGCAGTGCGTGCCTTTGCCGCCTCACACAGCGCTGCGTGCCTTCGGCGCCTGGCAAAGCAGCGCGTGCCTTCGCCGCCTCGCCGCCTAAGAAAGCGCCGCGTCCCTTCTCGCCCTCGCCGCCTAGCAAAGCGCCGTGTCCCTTCGCCGCCTCGCCGCCCAGCAAAGCTCCGCGTGCCGTCGCCGCCAAGCAAAGCGCCGTGTTCCTTCGGCACCTAGCAAAGAAGTGCCTGCGTTCGGCGCCTCGCCGCATCGCAGCGTGGCAAAGCAGTGCGTGCCTTCGCCGCCTCACACAGCGCTGCGTGCCTTCGGCGCCTGGCAAAGCAGCGCGTGCCTTCGCCGCCTCGCCGCCTAAGAAAGCGCTGCGTCCCTTTTCGCCCTCGCCGCCCAACAAAGCGCCCTGTCCCTTCACCGCCTCCCCAATCGCTTCGTCCCTTCGCCGCCTCGCCACCTAGCAAAGCGCTGCTTACCTTCGCCGCCTCACACAGCGCTGCGTCCCTTCGCCGCCTCGCCGCTTAGCAAACGCCGTAGTAGCGCCGAAGGGACACGGCGCTTTTGTAGGCGCCGAAGGCACGTGGCGCTTTGCTAAGGCACGAGGCAGCGAAGGCACGCAGCCATTTGATCGTGGTCGACGGGCTCGTGCGCCTTGCTAGGCGGCGAAGGCACGCGCTGCTTTGCCAGGCGCCCAAGGACGCAGCGCTGTGCGAGGCGGCGAGGGCTCGCAGTGCTTTACCAGGCGCCGAAGGCACGCAGTGCTTTGCCAGGCGCCGAAGGCACGCAGCGCTGTAGGAGGCGGCGAGGGCACACAGTGCTTTGCTAGGCGGCGAGCGGACGTGGAGCTTTGCTAGGCAGCGAAGGGTGAGGACGCTTTGCTAGGCGCTTTGCTAGGCGGCGAAGGCACGAAGCGATTTGGGAGGCGAGGCGGCGAAGGCACACGGCGCTTTGCTAGGCGGCGAGGGCGAGGAGGCACGCAGCGCTTTCTTAGGCGGCGAGGCGGCGAAGGCACGCGCTGCTTTGCTAGGCGCCGAAGGCACGCAGCGCTTCCTTAGTTTGCCAGGCAGCGAAGAGATGGAGCGCTTTGCTTGCTGGCCAGGCAGCGAACAGGCGCCGTGCTTTGCTTTCTGCCAGGCAGCGAATACACGCAGCGGTCTGCTTTTCTGCGAGGCACTGAACACATGCAGCGTTTAGTTTGCGAGGCGGCGAAGAGACGCGCCGCTTTGCTTCTTGAGAGGGAGCGAAGAGGCGCAGCGTTTCCTTAGTTTGCGAGGCATGCAAGAGATGCAGCGGTGTGCTCGTCTGCGAGGCGTCGAAGAGACGCAGCAGCTAGTTAGCTGGCCATGTGGCGAAGAGACGCGACGCTTTGCTTTTGGCGATGCAGTGAAGAGACGCAGCGGTTTGCTTGTTGGGCAGGCAGCGAAGAGACGCGGCGGTTGGCATGCTGCCGAGGCGGCGAGCAGATCGAGTGCTTTGCTTGTTGGTGAGGCAGCGAAGAGATGCAGCGGTTTGCTTGTTGGCGAGGCAGCGAAGAGATTCAGCAGTCTCCTTGTTTGTGACACAGCCAACATGCCCAGTGGTTGCTCATTGTGCGAGGCAGCGAAGAGATGCAGCACTTTGCTTGTGCACCAGGTGGCGCAGTGGCATGGCGGATGGCTTTTTCGCCTGCAGGCGAAGCGAGGCAGCACTTTGCTAGATGGCGAGGCAGCGAAGAGACGCAGCAGGCTGCTTGTTTGTGAGACAGCCAACATGCACAGTGGTTAGCTATTGTGCGAGGCAGCGAATCACCGCCGAGCAAATCGCTTTGTGCGTTCGCCGCCTCGCTGTCTAGCAAAGCGTCGTCTGCCTTGGGCGCCTAGCAAAGCTCCGCGTGCCGTCGCCGCCAAGCAAAGCGCCGTGTTCCTTCGGCACCTAGCAAAGAAGTGCCTGCGTTCGGCGCCTCGCCGCATCGCAGCCTGGCAAAGCAGTGCATGCCTTCGCCGCCTCACACAGCGCTGCGTGCCTTCGGCGCCTGTCAAAGCAGCGCGTGCCTTCGCCGCCTCACACAGCGCTGCGTGCCTTCGGCGCCTGGCAAAGCAGCGCGTGCCTTCGCCGCCTCGCCGCCTAAGAAAGCCCCGCGTCCCTTCTCGCCCTCGCCGCCTACCAAAGCGCCGTGTCCCTTCGCCGCCTCGCCGCCCAGCAAAGCTCCGCGTGCCGTCGCCGCGAAGCAAAGCGCCGTGTTCCTTCGGCACCTAGCAAAGAAGTGCCTGCGTTCGGCGCCTCGCCGCATCGCAGCCTAGCAAAGCGCTGCGTGCCTTCGGCGGCTGGCAAAGCAGTGCGTGCCTTCGCCGCCTCACACAGCGCTGCGTGCCTTCGGCGCCTGGCAAAGCAGCGCGTGCCTTCGCCGCCTCGCCGCCTAAGAAAGCGCCGCGTCCCTTCTCGCCCTCGCCGCCTACCAAAGCGCCGTGTCCCTTCGCCGCCTCGCCGCCCAGCATAGCTCCGCGTGCCGTCGCCGCCAAGCAAAGCGCCGTGTTCCTTCGGCACCTAGCAAAGAAGTGCCTGCGTTCGGCGCCTCGCCGCATCGCAGCCTGGCAAAGCACTGCATGCCTTCGCCGCCTCACACAGCGCTGCGTGCCTTCGGCGCCTGGCAAAGCAGCGCGTGCCTTCGCCGCCTCGCCGCCTAAGAAAGCGCCGCGTCCCTTCTCGCCCTCGCCGCCTAGCAAAGCGCCGTGTCCCTTCGCCGCCTCGCCGCCCAGCAAAGCTCCGCGTGCCGTCGCCGCCAAGCAAAGCGCCGTGTTCCTTCGGCACCTAGCAAAGAAGTGCCTGCGTTCGGCGCCTCGCCGCATCGCAGCCTGGCAAAGCACTGCGTGCCTTCGGCGGCTGGCAAAGCAGTGCGTGCCTTTGCCGCCTCACACGGCGCTGCGTGCCTTCGGCGCCTGGCAAAGCAGCGCGTGCCTTCGCCGCCTCGCCGCCTAAGAAAGCGCCGCGTCCCTTCTCGCCCTCGCCGCCTACCAAAGCGCCGTGTCCCTTCGCCGCCTCGCCGCCCAGCAAAGCTCCGCGTGCCGTCGCCGCCAAGCAAAGCGCCGTGTTCCTTCGGCACCTAGCAAAGAAGTGCCTGCGTTCGGCGCCTCGCCGCATCGCAGCCTGGCAAAGCACTGCGTGCCTTCGCCGCCTCACACAGCGCTGCGTGCCTTCGGCGCCTGGCAAAGCAGCGCGTGCCTTCGCCGCCTCGCCGCCTAAGAAAGCGCTGCGTCCCTTTTCGCCCTCGCCGCCCAACAAAGCGCCCTGTCCCTTCACCGCCTCCCCAATCGCTTCGTCCCTTCGCCGCCTCGCCACCTAGCAAAGCGCTGCTTACCTTCGCCGCCTCACACAGCGCTGCGTCCCTTCGCCGCCTCGCCGCTTAGCAAACGCCGTAGTAGCGCCGAAGGGGCACGGCGCTTTTGTAGGCGCCGAAGGCACGTGGCGCTTTGCTAAGGCACGAGGCAGCGAAGGCACGCAGCCATTTGATCGTGGTCGACGGGCTCGTGCGCCTTGCTTGGTGGCGAAGGCACGCGCTTCTTTGCCAGGCGCCCAAGGACGCAGCGCTGTGCGAGGCGGCGAGGGCTCGCAGTGCTTTACCAGGCGCCGAAGGCACGCAGTGCTTTGCCAGGCGCCGAAGGCACGCAGCGCTGTAGGAGGCGGCGAGGGCACACAGTGCTTTGCTAGGCGGCGAGCGGACGTGGAGCTTTGCTAGGCAGCGAAGGGTGAGGACGCTTTGCTAGGCGCTTTGCTAGGCGGCGAAGGCACGAAGCGATTTGGGAGGCGAGGCGGCGAAGGCACACGGCGCTTTGCTAGGCGGCGAGGGCGAGGAGGCACGCAGCGCTTTCTTAGGCGGCGAGGCGGCGAAGGCACGCGCTGCTTTGCTAGGCGCCGAAGGCACGCAGCGCTTCCTTAGTTTGCCAGGCAGCGAAGAGATGGAGCGCTTTGCTTGCTGGCCAGGCAGCGAACAGGCGCCGTGCTTTGCTTTCTGCCAGGCAGCGAATACACGCAGCGGTCTGCTTTTCTGCGAGGCACTGAACACATGCAGCGTTTAGTTTGCGAGGCGGCGAAGAGACGCGGCGCTTTGCTTCTTGAGAGGGAGCGAAGAGGCGCAGCGTTTCCTTAGTTTGCGAGGCATGCAAGAGATGCAGCGGTGTGCTCGTCTGCGAGGCGTCGAAGAGACGCAGCAGCTAGTTAGCTGGCCATGTGGCGAAGAGACGCGACGCTTTGCTTTTGGCGATGCAATGAAGAGACGCAGCGGTTTGCTTGTTGGGCAGGCAGCGAAGAGACGCGGCGGTTGGCATGCTGCCGAGGCGGCGAGCAGATCGAGTGCTTTGCTTGTTGGTGAGGCAGCGAAGAGATGCAGCGGTTTGCTTGTTGGCGAGGCAGCGAAGAGATTCAGCAGTCTCCTTGTTTGTGACACAGCCAACATGCCCAGTGGTTGCTCATTGTGCGAGGCAGCGAAGAGATGCAGCACTTTGCTTGTGCACCAGGTGGCGCAGTGGCATGGCGGATGGCTTTTTCGCCTGCAGGCGAAGCGAGGCAGCACTTTGCTAGTTGGCGAGGCAGCGAAGAGACGCAGCAGGCTGCTTGTTTGTGAGACAGCCAACATGCACAGTGGTTAGCTATTGTGCAAGGCAGCGAATCACTGCCGAGCAAATCGCTTTGTGCGTTCGCCGCCTCGCTGCCTAGCAAAGCGTCGTCTGCCTTGGGCGCCTAGCAAAGCTGCGCGTGCCGTCGCCGCCAAGCAAAGCGCCGTGTTCCTTCGGCACCTAGCAAAGAAGTGCCTGCGTTCGGCGCCTCGCCGCACCGAAGCCTAGCAAAGCAGTGCGTGCCTTCGCCGCCTCACACAGCGCTGCGTGCCTTCGGCGCCTGGCAAAGCAGCGCGTGCCTTCGCCGCCTCGCCGCCTAAGAAAGCGCCGCGTCCCTTCTCGCCCTCGCCGCCTAGCAAAGCGCCGTGTCCCTTCGCCGCCTCGCCGCCCAGCAAAGCTCCGCGTGCCGTCGCCGCCAAGCAAAGCGCCGTGTTCCTTCGGCACCTAGCAAAGAAGTGCCTGCGTTCGGCGCCTCGCCGCATCGCAGCCTGGCAAAGCACTGCGTGCCTTCGCCGCCTCACACAGCGCTGCGTGCCTTCGGCGCCTGGCAAAGCAGCGCGTGCCTTCGCCGCCTCGCCGCCTAAGAAAGCGCCGCGTCCCTTCTCGCCCTCGCCGCCTAGCAAAGCGCCGTGTCCCTTCGCCGCCTCGCCGCCCAGCAAAGCTCCGCATGCCGTCGCCGCCAAGCAAAGTGCCGTGTTCCTTCGGCACCTAGCAAAGAAGTGCCTGCGTTCGGCGCCTCGCCGCATCGCAGCCTGGCAAAGCACTGCGTGCCTTCGCCGCCTCACACAGCGCTGCGTGCCTTCGGCGCCTGGCAAAGCAGCGCGTGCCTTCGCCGCCTCGCCGCCTAAGAAAGCGCCGCGTCCCTTCTCGCCCTCGCCGCCTAGCAAAGCGCCGTGTCCCTTCGCCGCCTCGCCGCCCAGCAAAGCTCCGCGTGCCGTCGCCGCCAAGCAAAGCGCAGTGTTCCTTCGGCACCTAGCAAAGAAGTGCCTGCGTTCGGCGCCTCGCCGCATCGCAGCCTAGCAAAGCGCTGCGTGCCTTCGGCGCCTGGCAAAGCAGCGCGTGCCTTCGCCGCCTCGCCGCCTAAGAAAGCGCCGCGTCCCTTCTCGCCCTCGCCGCCTAGCAAAGCGCCGTGTCCCTTCGCCGCCTCGCCGCCCAGCAAAGCTCCGCGTGCCGTCGCCGCCAAGCAAAGCGCCGTGTTCCTTCGGCACCTAGCAAAGAAGTGCCTGCGTTCGGCGCCTCGCTGCATCGCAGCCTGGCAAAGCGCTGCGTGCCTTCGGCGGCTGGCAAAGCACGGCGTGCCTTCGCCGCCTCACACAGCGCTGCGTGCCTTCGGCGCCTGGCAAAGCAGCGCGTGCCTTCGCCGCCTCGCCGCCTAAGAAAGCCCCGCGTCCCTTCTCGCCCTCGCCGCCTAGCAAAGCGCCGTGTCCCTTCGCCGCCTCGCCGCCCAGCAAAGCTCCGCGTGCCGTCGCCGCCAAGCAAAGCGCCGTGTTCCTTCGGCACCTAGCAAAGAAGTGCCTGCGTTCGGCGCCTCGCCGCATCGCAGCCTAGCAAAGCGCTGCGTGCCTTCGGCGGCTGGCAAAGCAGTGCGTGCCTTTGCCGCCTCACACAGCGCTGCGTGCCTTCGGCGCCTGGCAAAGCAGCGCGTGCCTTCGCCGCCTCGCCGCCTAAGAAAGCGCCGCGTCCCTTCTCGCCCTCGCCGCCTAGCAAAGCGCCGTGTCCCTTCGCCGCCTCGCCGCCCAGCAAAGCTCCGCGTGCCGTCGCCGCCAAGCAAAGCGCCGTGTTCCTTCGGCACCTAGCAAAGAAGTGCCTGCGTTCGGCGCCTCGCCGCATCGCAGCGTGGCAAAGCAGTGCGTGCCTTCGCCGCCTCACACAGCGCTGCGTGCCTTCGGCGCCTGGCAAAGCAGCGCGTGCCTTCGCCGCCTCGCCGCCTAAGAAAGCGCTGCGTCCCTTTTCGCCCTCGCCGCCCAACAAAGCGCCCTGTCCCTTCACCGCCTCCCCAATCGCTTCGTCCCTTCGCCGCCTCGCCACCTAGCAAAGCGCTGCTTACCTTCGCCGCCTCACACAGCGCTGCGTCCCTTCGCCGCCTCGCCGCTTAGCAAACGCCGTAGTAGCGCCGAAGGGACACGGCGCTTTTGTAGGCGCCGAAGGCACGTGGCGCTTTGCTAAGGCACGAGGCAGCGAAGGCACGCAGCCATTTGATCGTGGTCGACGGGCTCGTGCGCCTTGCTAGGCGGCGAAGGCACGCGCTGCTTTGCCAGGCGCCCAAGGACGCAGCGCTGTGCGAGGCGGCGAGGGCTCGCAGTGCTTTACCAGGCGCCGAAGGCACGCAGTGCTTTGCCAGGCGCCGAAGGCACGCAGCGCTGTAGGAGGCGGCGAGGGCACACAGTGCTTTGCTAGGCGGCGAGCGGACGTGGAGCTTTGCTAGGCAGCGAAGGGTGAGGACGCTTTGCTAGGCGCTTTGCTAGGCGGCGAAGGCACGAAGCGATTTGGGAGGCGAGGCGGCGAAGGCACACGGCGCTTTGCTAGGCGGCGAGGGCGAGGAGGCACGCAGCGCTTTCTTAGGCGGCGAGGCGGCGAAGGCACGCGCTGCTTTGCTAGGCGCCGAAGGCACGCAGCGCTTCCTTAGTTTGCCAGGCAGCGAAGAGATGGAGCGCTTTGCTTGCTGGCCAGGCAGCGAACAGGCGCCGTGCTTTGCTTTCTGCCAGGCAGCGAATACACGCAGCGGTCTGCTTTTCTGCGAGGCACTGAACACATGCAGCGTTTAGTTTGCGAGGCGGCGAAGAGACGCGCCGCTTTGCTTCTTGAGAGGGAGCGAAGAGGCGCAGCGTTTCCTTAGTTTGCGAGGCATGCAAGAGATGCAGCGGTGTGCTCGTCTGCGAGGCGTCGAAGAGACGCAGCAGCTAGTTAGCTGGCCATGTGGCGAAGAGACGCGACGCTTTGCTTTTGGCGATGCAGTGAAGAGACGCAGCGGTTTGCTTGTTGGGCAGGCAGCGAAGAGACGCGGCGGTTGGCATGCTGCCGAGGCGGCGAGCAGATCGAGTGCTTTGCTTGTTGGTGAGGCAGCGAAGAGATGCAGCGGTTTGCTTGTTGGCGAGGCAGCGAAGAGATTCAGCAGTCTCCTTGTTTGTGACACAGCCAACATGCCCAGTGGTTGCTCATTGTGCGAGGCAGCGAAGAGATGCAGCACTTTGCTTGTGCACCAGGTGGCGCAGTGGCATGGCGGATGGCTTTTTCGCCTGCAGGCGAAGCGAGGCAGCACTTTGCTAGATGGCGAGGCAGCGAAGAGACGCAGCAGGCTGCTTGTTTGTGAGACAGCCAACATGCACAGTGGTTAGCTATTGTGCGAGGCAGCGAATCACCGCCGAGCAAATCGCTTTGTGCGTTCGCCGCCTCGCTGTCTAGCAAAGCGTCGTCTGCCTTGGGCGCCTAGCAAAGCTCCGCGTGCCGTCGCCGCCAAGCAAAGCGCCGTGTTCCTTCGGCACCTAGCAAAGAAGTGCCTGCGTTCGGCGCCTCGCCGCATCGCAGCCTGGCAAAGCAGTGCATGCCTTCGCCGCCTCACACAGCGCTGCGTGCCTTCGGCGCCTGTCAAAGCAGCGCGTGCCTTCGCCGCCTCACACAGCGCTGCGTGCCTTCGGCGCCTGGCAAAGCAGCGCGTGCCTTCGCCGCCTCGCCGCCTAAGAAAGCCCCGCGTCCCTTCTCGCCCTCGCCGCCTACCAAAGCGCCGTGTCCCTTCGCCGCCTCGCCGCCCAGCAAAGCTCCGCGTGCCGTCGCCGCGAAGCAAAGCGCCGTGTTCCTTCGGCACCTAGCAAAGAAGTGCCTGCGTTCGGCGCCTCGCCGCATCGCAGCCTAGCAAAGCGCTGCGTGCCTTCGGCGGCTGGCAAAGCAGTGCGTGCCTTCGCCGCCTCACACAGCGCTGCGTGCCTTCGGCGCCTGGCAAAGCAGCGCGTGCCTTCGCCGCCTCGCCGCCTAAGAAAGCGCCGCGTCCCTTCTCGCCCTCGCCGCCTACCAAAGCGCCGTGTCCCTTCGCCGCCTCGCCGCCCAGCATAGCTCCGCGTGCCGTCGCCGCCAAGCAAAGCGCCGTGTTCCTTCGGCACCTAGCAAAGAAGTGCCTGCGTTCGGCGCCTCGCCGCATCGCAGCCTGGCAAAGCAGTGCGTGCCTTCGCCGCCTCACACAGCGCTGCGTGCCTTCGGCGCCTGGCAAAGCAGCGCGTGCCTTCGCCGCCTCGCCGCCTAAGAAAGCGCCGCGTCCCTTCTCGCCCTCGCCGCCTACCAAAGCGCCGTGTCCCTTCGCCGCCTCGCCGCCCAGCAAAGCTCCGCGTGCCGTCGCCGCCAAGCAAAGCGCCGTGTTCCTTCGGCACCTAGCAAAGAAGTGCCTGCGTTCGGCGCCTCGCCGCATCGCAGCCTGGCAAAGCACTGCGTGCCTTCGCCGCCTCACACAGCGCTGCGTGCCTTCGGCGCCTGGCAAAGCAGCGCGTGCCTTCGCCGCCTCGCCGCCTAAGAAAGCGCTGCGTCCCTTTTCGCCCTCGCCGCCCAACAAAGCGCCCTGTCCCTTCACCGCCTCCCCAATCGCTTCGTCCCTTCGCCGCCTCGCCACCTAGCAAAGCGCTGCTTACCTTCGCCGCCTCACACAGCGCTGCGTCCCTTCGCCGCCTCGCCGCTTAGCAAACGCCGTAGTAGCGCCGAAGGGGCACGGCGCTTTTGTAGGCGCCGAAGGCACGTGGCGCTTTGCTAAGGCACGAGGCAGCGAAGGCACGCAGCCATTTGATCGTGGTCGACGGGCTCGTGCGCCTTGCTTGGTGGCGAAGGCACGCGCTGCTTTGCCAGGCGCCCAAGGACGCAGCGCTGTGCGAGGCGGCGAGGGCTCGCAGTGCTTTACCAGGCGCCGAAGGCACGCAGTGCTTTGCCAGGCGCCGAAGGCACGCAGCGCTGTAGGAGGCGGCGAGGGCACACAGTGCTTTGCTAGGCGGCGAGCGGACGTGGACCTTTGCTAGGCAGCGAAGGGTGAGGACGCTTTGCTAGGCGCTTTGCTAGGCGGCGAAGGCACGAAGCGATTTGGGAGGCGAGGCGGCGAAGGCACACGGCGCTTTGCTAGGCGGCGAGGGCGAGGAGGCACGCAGCGCTTTCTTAGGCGGCGAGGCGGCGAAGGCACGCGCTGCTTTGCTAGGCGCCGAAGGCACGCAGCGCTTCCTTAGTTTGCCAGGCAGCGAAGAGATGGAGCGCTTTGCTTGCTGGCCAGGCAGCGAACAGGCGCCGTGCTTTGCTTTCTGCCAGGCAGCGAATACACGCAGCGGTCTGCTTTTCTGCGAGGCACTGAACACATGCAGCGTTTAGTTTGCGAGGCGGCGAAGAGACGCGCCGCTTTGCTTCTTGAGAGGGAGCGAAGAGGCGCAGCGTTTCCTTAGTTTGCGAGGCATGCAAGAGATGCAGCGGTGTGCTCGTCTGCGAGGCGTCGAAGAGACGCAGCAGCTAGTTAGCTGGCCATGTGGCGAAGAGACGCGACGCTTTGCTTTTGGCGATGCAATGAAGAGACGCAGCGGTTTGCTTGTTGGGCAGGCAGCGAAGAGACGCGGCGGTTGGCATGCTGCCGAGGCGGCGAGCAGATCGAGTGCTTTGCTTGTTGGTGAGGCAGCGAAGAGATGCAGCGGTTTGCTTGTTGGCGAGGCAGCGAAGAGATTCAGCAGTCTCCTTGTTTGTGACACAGCCAACATGCCCAGTGGTTGCTCATTGTGCGAGGCAGCGAAGAGATGCAGCACTTTGCTTGTGCACCAGGTGGCGCAGTGGCATGGCGGATGGCTTTTTCGCCTGCAGGCGAAGCGAGGCAGCACTTTGCTAGTTGGCGAGGCAGCGAAGAGACGCAGCAGGCTGCTTGTTTGTGAGACAGCCAACATGCACAGTGGTTAGCTATTGTGCGAGGCAGCGAATCACCGCCGAGCAAATCGCTTTGTGCGTTCGCCGCCTCGCTGCCTAGCAAAGCGTCGTCTGCCTTGGGCGCCTAGCAAAGCTCCGCGTGCCGTCGCCGCCAAGCAAAGCGCCGTGTTCCTTCGGCACCTAGCAAAGAAGTGCCTGCGTTCGGCGCCTCGCCGCATCGCAGCCTAGCAAAGCACTGCGTGCCTTCGGCGCCTGGCAAAGCAGCGCGTGCCTTCGCCGCCTCGCCGCCTAAGAAAGCGCCGCGTCCCTTCTCGCCCTCGCCGCCTAGCAAAGCGCCGTGTCCCTTCGCCGCCTCGCCGCCCAGCAAAGCTCCGCGTGCCGTCGCCGCCAAGCAAAGCGCCGTGTTCCTTCGGCACCTAGCAAAGAAGTGCCTGCGTTCGGCGCCTCGCCGCATCGCAGCCTGGCAAAGCGCTGCGTGCCTTCGGCGGCTGGCAAAGCACGGCGTGCCTTCGCCGCCTCACACAGCGCTGCGTGCCTTCGGCGCCTGGCAAAGCAGCGCGTGCCTTCGCCGCCTCACACAGCGCTGCGTGCCTTCGGCGCCTGGCAAAGCAGCGCGTGCCTTCGCCGCCTCGCCGCCTAAGAAAGCGCCGCGTCCCTTCTCGCCCTCGCCGCCTAGCAAAGCGCCGTGTCCCTTCGCCGCCTCGCCGCCCAGCATAGCTCCGCGTGCCGTCGCCGCCAAGCAAAGCGCCGTGTTCCTTCGGCACCTAGCAAAGAAGTGCCTGCGTTCGGCGCCTCGCCGCATCGCAGCCTGGCAAAGCACTGCGTGCCTTCGCCGCCTCACACAGCGCTGCGTGCCTTCGGCGCCTGGCAAAGCAGCGCGTGCCTTCGCCGCCTCGCCGCCTAAGAAAGCGCCGCGTCCCTTCTCGCCCTCGCCGCCTAGCAAAGCGCCGTGTCCCTTCGCCGCCTCGCCGCCCAGCAAAGCTCCGCGTGCCGTCGCCGCCAAGCAAAGCGCCGTGTTCCTTCGGCACCTAGCAAAGAAGTGCCTGCGTTCGGCGCCTCGCCGCATCGCAGCCTGGCAAAGCACTGCGTGCCTTCGCCGCCTCACACAGCGCTGCGTGCCTTCGGCGCCTGGCAAAGCAGCGCGTGCCTTCGCCGCCTCGCCGCCTAAGAAAGCGCCGCGTCCCTTCTCGCCCTCGCCGCCTAGCAAAGCGCCGTGTCCCTTCGCCGCCTCGCCGCCCAGCAAAGCTCCGCGTGCCGTCGCCGCCAAGCAAAGCGCCGTGTTCCTTCGGCACTTAGCAAAGAAGTGCCTGCGTTCGGCGCCTCGCCGCATCTCAGCCTAGCAAAGCGCTGCGTGCCTTCGGCGGCTGGCAAAGCAGTGCGTGCCTTTGCCGCCTCACACAGCGCTGCATGCCTTCGGCGCCTGGCAAAGCAGCGCGTGCCTTCGCCGCCTCGCCGCCTAAGAAAGCGCCGCGTCCCTTCTCGCCCTCGCCGCCTAGCAAAGCGCCGTGTCCCTTCGCCGCCTCGCCGCCCAGCATAGCTCCGCGTGCCGTCGCCGCCAAGCAAAGCGCCGTGTTCCTTCGGCACCTAGCAAAGAAGTGCCTGCGTTCGGCGCCTCGCCGCATCGCAGCCTGGCAAAGCAGCGCGTGCCTTCGCCGCCTCGCCGCCTAAGAAAGCGCCGCGTCCCTTCTCGCCCTCGCCGCCTAGCAAAGCGCCGTGTCCCTTCGCCGCCTCGCCGCCCCGCAAAGCTCCGCGTGCCGTCGCCGCCAAGCAAAGCGCCGTGTTCCTTCGGCACCTAGCAAAGAAGTGCCTGCGTTCGGCGCCTCGCCGCATCGCAGCCTGGCAAAGCACTGCGTGCCTTCGCCGCCTCACACAGCGCTGCGTGCCTTCGGCGCCTGGCAAAGCAGCGCGTGCCTTCGCCGCCTCGCCGCCTAAGAAAGCGCTGCGTCCCTTTTCGCCCTCGCCGCCCAACAAAGCGCCCTGTCCCTTCACCGCCTCCCCAATCGCTTCGTCCCTTCGCCGCCTCGCCACCTAGCAAAGCGCTGCTTACCTTCGCCGCCTCACACAGCGCTGCGTCCCTTCGCCGCCTCGCCGCTTAGCAAACGCCGTAGTAGCGCCGAAGGCACACGGCGCTTTTGTAGGCGCCGAAGGCACGTGGCGCTTTGCTAAGGCACGAGGCAGCGAAGGCACGCAGCCATTTGATCGTGGTCGACGGGCTCGTGCGCCTTGCTTGGTGGCGAAGGCACGCGCTGCTTTGCCAGGCGCCCAAGGACGCAGCGCTGTGCGAGGCGGCGAGGGCTCGCAGTGCTTTACCAGGCGCCGAAGGCACGCAGTGCTTTGCCAGGCGCCGAAGGCACGCAGCGCTGTAGGAGGCGGCGAGGGCACACAGTGCTTTGCTAGGCGGCGAGCGGACGTGGAGCTTTGCTAGGCAGCGAAGGCTGAGGACGCTTTGCTAGGCGCTTTGCTAGGCGGCGAAGGCACGAAGCGATTTGGGAGGCGAGGCGGCGAAGGCACACGGCGCTTTGCTAGGCGGCGAGGGCGAGGAGGCACGCAGCGCTTTCTTAGGCGGCGAGGCGGCGAAGGCACGCGCTGCTTTGCTAGGCGCCGAAGGCACGCAGCGCTTCCTTAGTTTGCCAGGCAGCGAAGAGATGGAGCGCTTTGCTTGCTGGCCAGGCAGCGAACAGGCGCCGTGCTTTGCTTTCTGCCAGGCAGCGAATACACGCAGCGGTCTGCTTTTCTGCGAGGCACTGAACACATGCAGCGTTTAGTTTGCGAGGCGGCGAAGAGACGCGGCGCTTTGCTTCTTGAGAGGGAGCGAAGAGGCGCAGCGTTTCCTTAGTTTGCGAGGCATGCAAGAGATGCAGCGGTGTGCTCGTCTGCGAGGCGTCGAAGAGACGCAGCAGCTAGTTAGCTGGCCATGTGGCGAAGAGACGCGACGCTTTGCTTTTGGCGATGCAGTGAAGAGACGCAGCGGTTTGCTTGTTGGGCAGGCAGCGAAGAGACGCGGCGGTTGGCATGCTGCCGAGGCGGCGAGCAGATCGAGTGCTTTGCTTGTTGGTGAGGCAGCGAAGAGATGCAGCGGTTTGCTTGTTGGCGAGGCAGCGAAGAGATTCAGCAGTCTCCTTGTTTGTGACACAGCCAACATGCCCAGTGGTTGCTCATTGTGCGAGGCAGCGAAGAGATGCAGCACTTTGCTTGTGCACCAGGTGGCGCAGTGGCATGGCGGATGGCTTTTTCGCCTGCAGGCGAAGCGAGGCAGCACTTTGCTAGTTGGCGAGGCAGCGAAGAGACGCAGCAGGCTGCTTGTTTGTGAGACAGCCAACATGCACAGTGGTTAGCTATTGTGCGAGGCAGCGAATCACCGCCGAGCAAATCGCTTTGTGCGTTCGCCGCCTCGCTGCCTAGCAAAGCGTCGTCTGCCTTGGGCGCCTAGCAAAGCTCCGCGTGCCGTCGCCGCCAAGCAAAGCGCCGTGTTCCTTCGGCACCTAGCAAAGAAGTGCCTGCGTTCGGCGCCTCGCCGCATCGCAGCCTAGCAAAGCACTGCGTGCCTTCGGCGCCTGGCAAAGCAGCGCGTGCCTTCGCCGCCTCGCCGCCTAAGAAAGCGCCGCGTCCCTTCTCGCCCTCTCCGCCTAGCAAAGCGCCGTGTCCCTTCGCCGCCTCGCCGCCCAGCAAAGCTCCGCGTGCCGTCGCCGCCAAGCAAAGCGCCGTGTTCCTTCGGCACCTAGCAAAGAAGTGCCTGCGTTCGGCGCCTCGCCGCATCGCAGCCTGGCAAAGCACTGCGTGCCTTCGCCGCCTCACACAGCGCTGCGTGCCTTCGGCGCCTGGCAAAGCAGCGCGTGCCTTCGCCGCCTCGCCGCCTAAGAAAGCGCCGCGTCCCTTCTCGCCCTCGCCGCCTAGCAAAGCGCCGTGTCCCTTCGCCGCCTCGCCGCCCAGCAAAGCTCCGCGTGCCGTCGCCGCCAAGCAAAGCGCCGTGTTCCTTCGGCACCTAGCAAAGAAGTGCCTGCGTTCGGCGCCTCGCCGCATCGCAGCCTGGCAAAGCACTGCGTGCCTTCGCCGCCTCACACAGCGCTGCGTGCCTTCGGCGCCTGGCAAAGCAGCGCGTGCCTTCGCCGCCTCGCCGCCTAAGAAAGCGCCGCGTCCCTTCTCGCCCTCGCCGCCTAGCAAAGCGCCGTGTCCCTTCGCCGCCTCGCCGCCCAGCAAAGCTCCGCGTGCCGTCGCCGCCAAGCAAAGCGCCGTGTTCCTTCGCCTCCTCGCCGCCCAGCAAAGCTCCGCGTGCCGTCGCCGCCAAGCAAAGCGCAGTGTTCCTTCGGCACCTAGCAAAGAAGTGCCTGCGTTCGGCGCCTCGCCGCATCGCAGCCTGGCAAAGCAGTGCGTGCCTTCGCCGCCTCACACAGCGCTGCGTGCCTTCGGCGCCTGGCAAAGCAGCGCGTGCCCTCGCCGCCTCGCCGCCTAGCAAAGCGCCGTGTCCCTTCGCCGCCTCGCCGCCCAGCAAAGCTCCGCGTGCCGTCGCCGCCAAGCAAAGCGCAGTGTTCCTTCGGCACCTAGCAAAGAAGTGCCTGCGTTCGGCGCCTCGCCGCATCGCAGCCTAGCAAAGCACTGCGTGCCTTAGGCGGCTGGCAAAGCAGTGCGTGCCTTCGCCGCCTCGCCGCCTAAGAAAGCGCCGCGTCCCTTCTCGCCCTCGCCGCCTAGCAAAGCGCCGTGTCCATTCGCCGCCTCGCCGCCCAGCGAAGCTCCGCGTGCCGTCGCCGCCAAGCAAAGCGCCGTGTTCCTTCGGCACCTAGCAAAGAAGTGCCTGCGTTCGGCGCCTCGCCGCATCGCAGCCTAGCAAAGCACTGCGTGCCTTCGGCGCCTGGCAAAGCAGCGCGTGCCTTCGCCGCCTCGCCGCCTAAGAAAGCGCCGCGTCCCTTCTCGCCCTCGCCGCCTAGCAAAGCGCCGTGTCCCTTCGCCGCCTCGCCGCCCAGCAAAGCTCCGCGTGCCGTCGCCGCCAAGCAAAGCGCCGTGTTCCTTCGGCACCTAGCAAAGAAGTGCCTGCGTTCGGCGCCTCGCCGCATCGCAGCCTGGCAAAGCGCTGCGTGCCTTCGGCGGCTGGCAAAGCACGGCGTGCCTTCGCCGCCTCACACAGCGCTGCGTGCCTTCGGCGCCTGGCAAAGCAGCGCGTGCCTTCGCCGCCTCACACAGCGCTGCGTGCCTTCGGCGCCTGGCAAAGCAGCGCGTGCCTTCGCCGCCTCGCCGCCTAAGAAAGCGCCGCGTCCCTTCTCGCCCTCGCCGCCTAGCAAAGCGCCGTGTCCCTTCGCCGCCTCGCCGCCCAGCATAGCTCCGCGTGCCGTCGCCGCCAAGCAAAGCGCCGTGTTCCTTCGGCACCTAGCAAAGAAGTGCCTGCGTTCGGCGCCTCGCCGCATCGCAGCCTGGCAAAGCACTGCGTGCCTTCGCCGCCTCACACAGCGCTGCGTGCCTTCGGCGCCTGGCAAAGCAGCGCGTGCCTTCGCCGCCTCGCCGCCTAAGAAAGCGCCGCGTCCCTTCTCGCCCTCGCCGCCTAGCAAAGCGCCGTGTCCCTTCGCCGCCTCGCCGCCCAGCAAAGCTCCGCGTGCCGTCGCCGCCAAGCAAAGCGCCGTGTTCCTTCGGCACCTAGCAAAGAAGTGCCTGCGTTCGGCGCCTCGCCGCATCGCAGCCTGGCAAAGCACTGCGTGCCTTCGCCGCCTCACACAGCGCTGCGTGCCTTCGGCGCCTGGCAAAGCAGCGCGTGCCTTCGCCGCCTCGCCGCCTAAGAAAGCGCCGCGTCCCTTCTCGCCCTCGCCGCCTAGCAAAGCGCCGTGTCCCTTCGCCGCCTCGCCGCCCAGCAAAGCTCCGCGTGCCGTCGCCGCCAAGCAAAGCGCCGTGTTCCTTCGGCACTTAGCAAAGAAGTGCCTGCGTTCGGCGCCTCGCCGCATCTCAGCCTAGCAAAGCGCTGCGTGCCTTCGGCGGCTGGCAAAGCAGTGCGTGCCTTTGCCGCCTCACACAGCGCTGCATGCCTTCGGCGCCTGGCAAAGCAGCGCGTGCCTTCGCCGCCTCGCCGCCTAAGAAAGCGCCGCGTCCCTTCTCGCCCTCGCCGCCTAGCAAAGCGCCGTGTCCCTTCGCCGCCTCGCCGCCCAGCATAGCTCCGCGTGCCGTCGCCGCCAAGCAAAGCGCCGTGTTCCTTCGGCACCTAGCAAAGAAGTGCCTGCGTTCGGCGCCTCGCCGCATCGCAGCCTGGCAAAGCAGCGCGTGCCTTCGCCGCCTCGCCGCCTAAGAAAGCGCCGCGTCCCTTCTCGCCCTCGCCGCCTAGCAAAGCGCCGTGTCCCTTCGCCGCCTCGCCGCCCCGCAAAGCTCCGCGTGCCGTCGCCGCCAAGCAAAGCGCCGTGTTCCTTCGGCACCTAGCAAAGAAGTGCCTGCGTTCGGCGCCTCGCCGCATCGCAGCCTGGCAAAGCACTGCGTGCCTTCGCCGCCTCACACAGTGCTGCGTGCCTTCGGCGCCTGGCAAAGCAGCGCGTGCCTTCGCCGCCTCGCCGCCTAAGAAAGCGCTGCGTCCCTTTTCGCCCTCGCCGCCCAACAAAGCGCCCTGTCCCTTCACCGCCTCCCCAATCGCTTCGTCCCTTCGCCGCCTCGCCACCTAGCAAAGCGCTGCTTACCTTCGCCGCCTCACACAGCGCTGCGTCCCTTCGCCGCCTCGCCGCTTAGCAAACGCCGTAGTAGCGCCGAAGGCACACGGCGCTTTTGTAGGCGCCGAAGGCACGTGGCGCTTTGCTAAGGCACGAGGCAGCGAAGGCACGCAGCCATTTGATCGTGGTCGACGGGCTCGTGCGCCTTGCTTGGTGGCGAAGGCACGCGCTGCTTTGCCAGGCGCCCAAGGACGCAGCGCTGTGCGAGGCGGCGAGGGCTCGCAGTGCTTTACCAGGCGCCGAAGGCACGCAGTGCTTTGCCAGGCGCCGAAGGCACGCAGCGCTGTAGGAGGCGGCGAGGGCACACAGTGCTTTGCTAGGCGGCGAGCGGACGTGGAGCTTTGCTAGGCAGCGAAGGCTGAGGACGCTTTGCTAGGCGCTTTGCTAGGCGGCGAAGGCACGAAGCGATTTGGGAGGCGAGGCGGCGAAGGCACACGGCGCTTTGCTAGGCGGCGAGGGCGAGGAGGCACGCAGCGCTTTCTTAGGCGGCGAGGCGGCGAAGGCACGCGCTGCTTTGCTAGGCGCCGAAGGCACGCAGCGCTTCCTTAGTTTGCCAGGCAGCGAAGAGATGGAGCGCTTTGCTTGCTGGCCAGGCAGCGAACAGGCGCCGTGCTTTGCTTTCTGCCAGGCAGCGAATACACGCAGCGGTCTGCTTTTCTGCGAGGCACTGAACACATGCAGCGTTTAGTTTGCGAGGCGGCGAAGAGACGCGGCGCTTTGCTTCTTGAGAGGGAGCGAAGAGGCGCAGCGTTTCCTTAGTTTGCGAGGCATGCAAGAGATGCAGCGGTGTGCTCGTCTGCGAGGCGTCGAAGAGACGCAGCAGCTAGTTAGCTGGCCATGTGGCGAAGAGACGCGACGCTTTGCTTTTGGCGATGCAGTGAAGAGACGCAGCGGTTTGCTTGTTGGGCAGGCAGCGAAGAGACGCGGCGGTTGGCATGCTGCCGAGGCGGCGAGCAGATCGAGTGCTTTGCTTGTTGGTGAGGCAGCGAAGAGATGCAGCGGTTTGCTTGTTGGCGAGGCAGCGAAGAGATTCAGCAGTCTCCTTGTTTGTGACACAGCCAACATGCCCAGTGGTTGCTCATTGTGCGAGGCAGCGAAGAGATGCAGCACTTTGCTTGTGCACCAGGTGGCGCAGTGGCATGGCGGATGGCTTTTTCGCCTGCAGGCGAAGCGAGGCAGCACTTTGCTAGTTGGCGAGGCAGCGAAGAGACGCAGCAGGCTGCTTGTTTGTGAGACAGCCAACATGCACAGTGGTTAGCTATTGTGCGAGGCAGCGAATCACCGCCGAGCAAATCGCTTTGTGCGTTCGCCGCCTCGCTGCCTAGCAAAGCGTCGTCTGCCTTGGGCGCCTAGCAAAGCTCCGCGTGCCGTCGCCGCCAAGCAAAGCGCCGTGTTCCTTCGGCACCTAGCAAAGAAGTGCCTGCGTTCGGCGCCTCGCCGCATCGCAGCCTAGCAAAGCACTGCGTGCCTTCGGCGCCTGGCAAAGCAGCGCGTGCCTTCGCCGCCTCGCCGCCTAAGAAAGCGCCGCGTCCCTTCTCGCCCTCTCCGCCTAGCAAAGCGCCGTGTCCCTTCGCCGCCTCGCCGCCCAGCAAAGCTCCGCGTGCCGTCGCCGCCAAGCAAAGCGCCGTGTTCCTTCGGCACCTAGCAAAGAAGTGCCTGCGTTCGGCGCCTCGCCGCATCGCAGCCTGGCAAAGCACTGCGTGCCTTCGCCGCCTCACACAGCGCTGCGTGCCTTCGGCGCCTGGCAAAGCAGCGCGTGCCTTCGCCGCCTCGCCGCCTAAGAAAGCGCCGCGTCCCTTCTCGCCCTCGCCGCCTAGCAAAGCGCCGTGTCCCTTCGCCGCCTCGCCGCCCAGCAAAGCTCCGCGTGCCGTCGCCGCCAAGCAAAGCGCCGTGTTCCTTCGGCACCTAGCAAAGAAGTGCCTGCGTTCGGCGCCTCGCCGCATCGCAGCCTGGCAAAGCACTGCGTGCCTTCGCCGCCTCACACAGCGCTGCGTGCCTTCGGCGCCTGGCAAAGCAGCGCGTGCCTTCGCCGCCTCGCCGCCTAAGAAAGCGCCGCGTCCCTTCTCGCCCTCGCCGCCTAGCAAAGCGCCGTGTCCCTTCGCCGCCTCGCCGCCCAGCAAAGCTCCGCGTGCCGTCGCCGCCAAGCAAAGCGCCGTGTTCCTTCGCCTCCTCGCCGCCCAGCAAAGCTCCGCGTGCCGTCGCCGCCAAGCAAAGCGCAGTGTTCCTTCGGCACCTAGCAAAGAAGTGCCTGCGTTCGGCGCCTCGCCGCATCGCAGCCTGGCAAAGCAGTGCGTGCCTTCGCCGCCTCACACAGCGCTGCGTGCCTTCGGCGCCTGGCAAAGCAGCGCGTGCCTTCGCCGCCTCGCCGCCTAGCAAAGCGCCGTGTCCCTTCGCCGCCTCGCCGCCCAGCAAAGCTCCGCGTGCCGTCGCCGCCAAGCAAAGCGCAGTGTTCCTTCGGCACCTAGCAAAGAAGTGCCTGCGTTCGGCGCCTCGCCGCATCGCAGCCTAGCAAAGCACTGCGTGCCTTAGGCGGCTGGCAAAGCAGTGCGTGCCTTCGCCGCCTCGCCGCCTAAGAAAGCGCCGCGTCCCTTCTCGCCCTCGCCGCCTAGCAAAGCGCCGTGTCCATTCGCCGCCTCGCCGCCCAGCGAAGCTCCGCGTGCCGTCGCCGCCAAGCAAAGCGCCGTGTTCCTTCGGCACCTAGCAAAGAAGTGCCTGCGTTCGGCGCCTCGCCGCATCGCAGCCTAGCAAAGCACTGCGTGCCTTCGGCGCCTGGCAAAGCAGCGCGTGCCTTCGCCGCCTCGCCGCCTAAGAAAGCGCCGCGTCCCTTCTCGCCCTCGCCGCCTAGCAAAGCGCCGTGTCCCTTCGCCGCCTCGCCGCCCAGCAAAGCTCCGCGTGCCGTCGCCGCCAAGCAAAGCGCCGTGTTCCTTCGGCACCTAGCAAAGAAGTGCCTGCGTTCGGCGCCTCGCCGCATCGCAGCCTGGCAAAGCGCTGCGTGCCTTCGGCGGCTGGCAAAGCACGGCGTGCCTTCGCCGCCTCACACAGCGCTGCGTGCCTTCGGCGCCTGGCAAAGCAGCGCGTGCCTTCGCCGCCTCACACAGCGCTGCGTGCCTTCGGCGCCTGGCAAAGCAGCGCGTGCCTTCGCCGCCTCGCCGCCTAAGAAAGCGCCGCGTCCCTTCTCGCCCTCGCCGCCTAGCAAAGCGCCGTGTCCCTTCGCCGCCTCGCCGCCCAGCATAGCTCCGCGTGCCGTCGCCGCCAAGCAAAGCGCCGTGTTCCTTCGGCACCTAGCAAAGAAGTGCCTGCGTTCGGCGCCTCGCCGCATCGCAGCCTGGCAAAGCACTGCGTGCCTTCGCCGCCTCACACAGCGCTGCGTGCCTTCGGCGCCTGGCAAAGCAGCGCGTGCCTTCGCCGCCTCGCCGCCTAAGAAAGCGCCGCGTCCCTTCTCGCCCTCGCCGCCTAGCAAAGCGCCGTGTCCCTTCGCCGCCTCGCCGCCCAGCAAAGCTCCGCGTGCCGTCGCCGCCAAGCAAAGCGCCGTGTTCCTTCGGCACCTAGCAAAGAAGTGCCTGCGTTCGGCGCCTCGCCGCATCGCAGCCTGGCAAAGCACTGCGTGCCTTCGCCGCCTCACACAGCGCTGCGTGCCTTCGGCGCCTGGCAAAGCAGCGCGTGCCTTCGCCGCCTCGCCGCCTAAGAAAGCGCCGCGTCCCTTCTCGCCCTCGCCGCCTAGCAAAGCGCCGTGTCCCTTCGCCGCCTCGCCGCCCAGCAAAGCTCCGCGTGCCGTCGCCGCCAAGCAAAGCGCCGTGTTCCTTCGGCACTTAGCAAAGAAGTGCCTGCGTTCGGCGCCTCGCCGCATCTCAGCCTAGCAAAGCGCTGCGTGCCTTCGGCGGCTGGCAAAGCAGTGCGTGCCTTTGCCGCCTCACACAGCGCTGCATGCCTTCGGCGCCTGGCAAAGCAGCGCGTGCCTTCGCCGCCTCGCCGCCTAAGAAAGCGCCGCGTCCCTTCTCGCCCTCGCCGCCTAGCAAAGCGCCGTGTCCCTTCGCCGCCTCGCCGCCCAGCATAGCTCCGCGTGCCGTCGCCGCCAAGCAAAGCGCCGTGTTCCTTCGGCACCTAGCAAAGAAGTGCCTGCGTTCGGCGCCTCGCCGCATCGCAGCCTGGCAAAGCAGCGCGTGCCTTCGCCGCCTCGCCGCCTAAGAAAGCGCCGCGTCCCTTCTCGCCCTCGCCGCCTAGCAAAGCGCCGTGTCCCTTCGCCGCCTCGCCGCCCAGCAAAGCTCCGCGTGCCGTCGCCGCCAAGCAAAGCGCCGTGTTCCTTCGGCACCTAGCAAAGAAGTGCCTGCGTTCGGCGCCTCGCCGCATCGCAGCCTGGCAAAGCACTGCGTGCCTTCGCCGCCTCACACAGCGCTGCGTGCCTTCGGCGCCTGGCAAAGCAGCGCGTGCCTTCGCCGCCTCGCCGCCTAAGAAAGCGCTGCGTCCCTTTTCGCCCTCGCCGCCCAACAAAGCGCCCTGTCCCTTCACCGCCTCCCCAATCGCTTCGTCCCTTCGCCGCCTCGCCACCTAGCAAAGCGCTGCTTACCTTCGCCGCCTCACACAGCGCTGCGTCCCTTCGCCGCCTCGCCGCTTAGCAAACGCCGTAGTAGCGCCGAAGGCACACGGCGCTTTTGTAGGCGCCGAAGGCACGTGGCGCTTTGCTAAGGCACGAGGCAGCGAAGGCACGCAGCCATTTGATCGTGGTCGACGGGCTCGTGCGCCTTGCTTGGTGGCGAAGGCACGCGCTGCTTTGCCAGGCGCCCAAGGACGCAGCGCTGTGCGAGGCGGCGAGGGCTCGCAGTGCTTTACCAGGCGCCGAAGGCACGCAGTGCTTTGCCAGGCGCCGAAGGCACGCAGCGCTGTAGGAGGCGGCGAGGGCACACAGTGCTTTGCTAGGCGGCGAGCGGACGTGGAGCTTTGCTAGGCAGCGAAGGCTGAGGACGCTTTGCTAGGCGCTTTGCTAGGCGGCGAAGGCACGAAGCGATTTGGGAGGCGAGGCGGCGAAGGCACACGGCGCTTTGCTAGGCGGCGAGGGCGAGGAGGCACGCAGCGCTTTCTTAGGCGGCGAGGCGGCGAAGGCACGCGCTGCTTTGCTAGGCGCCGAAGGCACGCAGCGCTTCCTTAGTTTGCCAGGCAGCGAAGAGATGGAGCGCTTTGCTTGCTGGCCAGGCAGCGAACAGGCGCCGTGCTTTGCTTTCTGCCAGGCAGCGAATACACGCAGCGGTCTGCTTTTCTGCGAGGCACTGAACACATGCAGCGTTTAGTTTGCGAGGCGGCGAAGAGACGCGGCGCTTTGCTTCTTGAGAGGGAGCGAAGAGGCGCAGCGTTTCCTTAGTTTGCGAGGCATGCAAGAGATGCAGCGGTGTGCTCGTCTGCGAGGCGTCGAAGAGACGCAGCAGCTAGTTAGCTGGCCATGTGGCGAAGAGACGCGACGCTTTGCTTTTGGCGATGCAGTGAAGAGACGCAGCGGTTTGCTTGTTGGGCAGGCAGCGAAGAGACGCGGCGGTTGGCATGCTGCCGAGGCGGCGAGCAGATCGAGTGCTTTGCTTGTTGGTGAGGCAGCGAAGAGATGCAGCGGTTTGCTTGTTGGCGAGGCAGCGAAGAGATTCAGCAGTCTCCTTGTTTGTGACACAGCCAACATGCCCAGTGGTTGCTCATTGTGCGAGGCAGCGAAGAGATGCAGCACTTTGCTTGTGCACCAGGTGGCGCAGTGGCATGGCGGATGGCTTTTTCGCCTGCAGGCGAAGCGAGGCAGCACTTTGCTAGTTGGCGAGGCAGCGAAGAGACGCAGCAGGCTGCTTGTTTGTGAGACAGCCAACATGCACAGTGGTTAGCTATTGTGCGAGGCAGCGAATCACCGCCGAGCAAATCGCTTTGTGCGTTCGCCGCCTCGCTGCCTAGCAAAGCGTCGTCTGCCTTGGGCGCCTAGCAAAGCTCCGCGTGCCGTCGCCGCCAAGCAAAGCGCCGTGTTCCTTCGGCACCTAGCAAAGAAGTGCCTGCGTTCGGCGCCTCGCCGCATCGCAGCCTAGCAAAGCACTGCGTGCCTTCGGCGCCTGGCAAAGCAGCGCGTGCCTTCGCCGCCTCGCCGCCTAAGAAAGCGCCGCGTCCCTTCTCGCCCTCTCCGCCTAGCAAAGCGCCGTGTCCCTTCGCCGCCTCGCCGCCCAGCAAAGCTCCGCGTGCCGTCGCCGCCAAGCAAAGCGCCGTGTTCCTTCGGCACCTAGCAAAGAAGTGCCTGCGTTCGGCGCCTCGCCGCATCGCAGCCTGGCAAAGCACTGCGTGCCTTCGCCGCCTCACACAGCGCTGCGTGCCTTCGGCGCCTGGCAAAGCAGCGCGTGCCTTCGCCGCCTCGCCGCCTAAGAAAGCGCCGCGTCCCTTCTCGCCCTCGCCGCCTAGCAAAGCGCCGTGTCCCTTCGCCGCCTCGCCGCCCAGCAAAGCTCCGCGTGCCGTCGCCGCCAAGCAAAGCGCCGTGTTCCTTCGGCACCTAGCAAAGAAGTGCCTGCGTTCGGCGCCTCGCCGCATCGCAGCCTGGCAAAGCACTGCGTGCCTTCGCCGCCTCACACAGCGCTGCGTGCCTTCGGCGCCTGGCAAAGCAGCGCGTGCCTTCGCCGCCTCGCCGCCTAAGAAAGCGCCGCGTCCCTTCTCGCCCTCGCCGCCTAGCAAAGCGCCGTGTCCCTTCGCCGCCTCGCCGCCCAGCAAAGCTCCGCGTGCCGTCGCCGCCAAGCAAAGCGCCGTGTTCCTTCGCCTCCTCGCCGCCCAGCAAAGCTCCGCGTGCCGTCGCCGCCAAGCAAAGCGCAGTGTTCCTTCGGCACCTAGCAAAGAAGTGCCTGCGTTCGGCGCCTCGCCGCATCGCAGCCTAGCAAAGCACTGCGTGCCTTCGGCGCCTGGCAAAGCAGCGCGTGCCTTCGGCGCCTCGCCGCCTAAGAAAGCGCCGCGTCCCTTCTCGCCCTCGCCGCCTACCAAAGCGCCGTGTCCCTTCGCCGCCTCGCCGCCCAGCAAAGCTCCGCGTGCCGTCGCCGCCAAGCAAAGCGCCGTGTTCCTTCGGCACCTAGCAAAGAAGTGCCTGCGTTCGGCGCCTCGCCGCATCGCAGCCTGGCAAAGCACTGCGTGCCTTCGCCGCCTCACACAGCGCTGCGTGCCTTCGGCGCCTGGCAAAGCAGCGCGTGCCTTCGCCGCCTCGCCGCCTAGCAAAGCGCCGTGTCCCTTCGCCGCCTCGCCGCCCAGCAAAGCTCCGCGTGCCGTCGCCGCCAAGCAAAGCGCAGTGTTCCTTCGGCACCTAGCAAAGAAGTGCCTGCGTTCGGCGCCTCGCCGCATCGCAGCCTAGCAAAGCACTGCGTGCCTTAGGCGGCTGGCAAAGCAGTGCGTGCCTTCGCCGCCTCGCCGCCTAAGAAAGCGCCGCGTCCCTTCTCGCCCTCGCCGCCTAGCAAAGCGCCGTGTCCATTCGCCGCCTCGCCGCCCAGCGAAGCTCCGCGTGCCGTCGCCGCCAAGCAAAGCGCCGTGTTCCTTCGGCACCTAGCAAAGAAGTGCCTGCGTTCGGCGCCTCGCCGCATCGCAGCCTAGCAAAGCACTGCGTGCCTTCGGCGCCTGGCAAAGCAGCGCGTGCCTTCGCCGCCTCGCCGCCTAAGAAAGCGCCGCGTCCCTTCTCGCCCTCGCCGCCTAGCAAAGCGCCGTGTCCCTTCGCCGCCTCGCCGCCCAGCAAAGCTCCGCGTGCCGTCGCCGCCAAGCAAAGCGCCGTGTTCCTTCGGCACCTAGCAAAGAAGTGCCTGCGTTCGGCGCCTCGCCGCATCGCAGCCTGGCAAAGCGCTGCGTGCCTTCGGCGGCTGGCAAAGCACGGCGTGCCTTCGCCGCCTCACACAGCGCTGCGTGCCTTCGGCGCCTGGCAAAGCAGCGCGTGCCTTCGCCGCCTCACACAGCGCTGCGTGCCTTCGGCGCCTGGCAAAGCAGCGCGTGCCTTCGCCGCCTCGCCGCCTAAGAAAGCGCCGCGTCCCTTCTCGCCCTCGCCGCCTAGCAAAGCGCCGTGTCCCTTCGCCGCCTCGCCGCCCAGCATAGCTCCGCGTGCCGTCGCCGCCAAGCAAAGCGCCGTGTTCCTTCGGCACCTAGCAAAGAAGTGCCTGCGTTCGGCGCCTCGCCGCATCGCAGCCTGGCAAAGCACTGCGTGCCTTCGCCGCCTCACACAGCGCTGCGTGCCTTCGGCGCCTGGCAAAGCAGCGCGTGCCTTCGCCGCCTCGCCGCCTAAGAAAGCGCCGCGTCCCTTCTCGCCCTCGCCGCCTAGCAAAGCGCCGTGTCCCTTCGCCGCCTCGCCGCCCAGCAAAGCTCCGCGTGCCGTCGCCGCCAAGCAAAGCGCCGTGTTCCTTCGGCACTTAGCAAAGAAGTGCCTGCGTTCGGCGCCTCGCCGCATCTCAGCCTAGCAAAGCGCTGCGTGCCTTCGGCGGCTGGCAAAGCAGTGCGTGCCTTTGCCGCCTCACACAGCGCTGCATGCCTTCGGCGCCTGGCAAAGCAGCGCGTGCCTTCGCCGCCTCGCCGCCTAAGAAAGCGCCGCGTCCCTTCTCGCCCTCGCCGCCTAGCAAAGCGCCGTGTCCCTTCGCCGCCTCGCCGCCCAGCATAGCTCCGCGTGCCGTCGCCGCCAAGCAAAGCGCCGTGTTCCTTCGGCACCTAGCAAAGAAGTGCCTGCGTTCGGCGCCTCGCCGCATCGCAGCCTGGCAAAGCAGCGCGTGCCTTCGCCGCCTCGCCGCCTAAGAAAGCGCCGCGTCCCTTCTCGCCCTCGCCGCCTACCAAAGCGCCGTGTCCCTTCGCCGCCTCGCCGCCCCGCAAAGCTCCGCGTGCCGTCGCCGCCAAGCAAAGCGCCGTGTTCCTTCGGCACCTAGCAAAGAAGTGCCTGCGTTCGGCGCCTCGCCGCATCGCAGCGTGGCAAAGCAGTGCGTGCCTTCGCCGCCTCACACAGCGCTGCGTGCCTTCGGCGCCTGGCAAAGCAGCGCGTGCCTTCGCCGCCTCGCCGCCTAAGAAAGCGCTGCGTCCCTTTTCGCCCTCGCCGCCCAACAAAGCGCCCTGTCCCTTCACCGCCTCCCCAATCGCTTCGTCCCTTCGCCGCCTCGCCACCTAGCAAAGCGCTGCTTACCTTCGCCGCCTCACACAGCGCTGCGTCCCTTCGCCGCCTCGCCGCTTAGCAAACGCCGTAGTAGCGCCGAAGGCACACGGCGCTTTTGTAGGCGCCGAAGGCACGTGGCGCTTTGCTAAGGCACGAGGCAGCGAAGGCACGCAGCCATTTGATCGTGGTCGACGGGCTCGTGCGCCTTGCTTGGTGGCGAAGGCACGCGCTGCTTTGCCAGGCGCCCAAGGACGCAGCGCTGTGCGAGGCGGCGAGGGCTCGCAGTGCTTTACCAGGCGCCGAAGGCACGCAGTGCTTTGCCAGGCGCCGAAGGCACGCAGCGCTGTAGGAGGCGGCGAGGGCACACAGTGCTTTGCTAGGCGGCGAGCGGACGTGGAGCTTTGCTAGGCAGCGAAGGCTGAGGACGCTTTGCTAGGCGCTTTGCTAGGCGGCGAAGGCACGAAGCGATTTGGGAGGCGAGGCGGCGAAGGCACACGGCGCTTTGCTAGGCGGCGAGGGCGAGGAGGCACGCAACGCTTTCTTAGGCGGCGAGGCGGCGAAGGCACGCGCTGCTTTGCTAGGCGCCGAAGGCACGCAGCGCTTCCTTAGTTTGCCAGGCAGCGAAGAGATGGAGCGCTTTGCTTGCTGGCCAGGCAGCGAACAGGCGCCGTGCTTTGCTTTCTGCCAGGCAGCGAATACACGCAGCGGTCTGCTTTTCTGCGAGGCACTGAACACATGCAGCGTTTAGTTTGCGAGGCGGCGAAGAGACGCGCCGCTTTGCTTCTTGAGAGGGAGCGAAGAGGCGCAGCGTTTCCTTAGTTTGCGAGGCATGCAAGAGATGCAGCGGTGTGCTCGTCTGCGAGGCGTCGAAGAGACGCAGCAGCTAGTTAGCTGGCCATGTGGCGAAGAGAGGCGACGCTTTGCTTTTGGCGATGCAGTGAAGAGACGCAGCGGTTTGCTTGTTGGGCAGGCAGCGAAGAGACGCGGCGGTTGGCATGCTGCCGAGGCGGCGAGCAGATCGAGTGCTTTGCTTGTTGGTGAGGCAGCGAAGAGATGCAGCGGTTTGCTTGTTGGCGAGGCAGCGAAGAGATTCAGCAGTCTCCTTGTTTGTGACACAGCCAACATGCCCAGTGGTTGCTCATTGTGCGAGGCAGCGAAGAGATGCAGCACTTTGCTTGTGCACCAGGTGGCGCAGTGGCATGGCGGATGGCTTTTTCGCCTGCAGGCGAAGCGAGGCAGCACTTTGCTAGTTGGCGAGGCAGCGAAGAGACGCAGCAGGCTGCTTGTTTGTGAGACAGCCAACATGCACAGTGGTTAGCTATTGTGCGAGGCAGCGAATCACCGCCGAGCAAATCGCTTTGTGCGTTCGCCGCCTCGCTGCCTAGCAAAGCGTCGTCTGCCTTGGGCGCCTAGCAAAGCTCCGCGTGCCGTCGCCGCCAAGCAAAGCGCCGTGTTCCTTCGGCACCTAGCAAAGAAGTGCCTGCGTTCGGCGCCTCGCCGCATCGCAGCCTAGCAAAGCACTGCGTGCCTTCGGCGCCTGGCAAAGCAGCGCGTGCCTTCGCCGCCTCGCCGCCTAAGAAAGCGCCGCGTCCCTTCTCGCCCTCGCCGCCTAGCAAAGCGCCGTGTCCCTTCGCCGCCTCGCCGCCCAGCAAAGCTCCGCGTGCCGTCGCCGCCAAGCAAAGCGCCGTGTTCCTTCGGCACCTAGCAAAGAAGTGCCTGCGTTCGGCGCCTCGCCGCATCGCAGCCTGGCAAAGCACTGCGTGCCTTCGCCGCCTCACACAGCGCTGCGTGCCTTCGGCGCCTGGCAAAGCAGCGCGTGCCTTCGCCGCCTCGCCGCCTAAGAAAGCGCCGCGTCCCTTCTCGCCCTCGCCGCCTAGCAAAGCGCCGTGTCCCTTCGCCGCCTCGCCGCCCAGCAAAGCTCCGCGTGCCGTCGCCGCCAAGCAAAGCGCCGTGTTCCTTCGGCACCTAGCAAAGAAGTGCCTGCGTTCGGCGCCTCGCCGCATCGCAGCCTGGCAAAGCACTGCGTGCCTTCGCCGCCTCACACAGCGCTGCGTGCCTTCGGCGCCTGGCAAAGCAGCGCGTGCCTTCGCCGCCTCGCCGCCTAAGAAAGCGCCGCGTCCCTTCTCGCCCTCGCCGCCTAGCAAAGCGCCGTGTCCCTTCGCCGCCTCGCCGCCCAGCAAAGCTCCGCGTGCCGTCGCCGCCAAGCAAAGCGCCGTGTTCCTTCGCCTCCTCGCCGCCCAGCAAAGCTCCGCGTGCCGTCGCCGCCAAGCAAAGCGCAGTGTTCCTTCGGCACCTAGCAAAGAAGTGCCTGCGTTCGGCGCCTCGCCGCATCGCAGCCTAGCAAAGCACTGCGTGCCTTCGGCGCCTGGCAAAGCAGCGCGTGCCTTCGGCGCCTCGCCGCCTAAGAAAGCGCCGCGTCCCTTCTCGCCCTCGCCGCCTAGCAAAGCGCCGTGTCCCTTCGCCGCCTCGCCGCCCAGCAAAGCTCCGCGTGCCGTCGCCGCCAAGCAAAGCGCCGTGTTCCTTCGGCACCTAGCAAAGAAGTGCCTGCGTTCGGCGCCTCGCCGCATCGCAGCCTGGCAAAGCACTGCGTGCCTTCGCCGCCTCACACAGCGCTGCGTGCCTTCGGCGCCTGGCAAAGCAGCGCGTGCCTTCGCCGCCTCGCCGCCTAGCAAAGCGCCGTGTCCCTTCGCCGCCTCGCCGCCCAGCAAAGCTCCGCGTGCCGTCGCCGCCAAGCAAAGCGCCGTGTTCCTTCGGCACCTAGCAAAGAAGTGCCTGCGTTCGGCGCCTCGCCGCATCGCAGCCTGGCAAAGCACTGCGTGCCTTCGCCGCCTCACACAGCGCTGCGTGCCTTCGGCGCCTGGCAAAGCAGCGCGTGCCTTCGCCGCCTCGCCGCCTAAGAAAGCGCCGCGTCCCTTCTCGCCCTCGCCGCCTAGCAAAGCGCCGTGTCCATTCGCCGCCTCGCCGCCCAGCGAAGCTCCGCGTGCCGTCGCCGCCAAGCAAAGCGCCGTGTTCCTTCGGCACCTAGCAAAGAAGTGCCTGCGTTCGGCGCCTCGCCGCATCGCAGCCTAGCAAAGCACTGCGTGCCTTCGGCGCCTGGCAAAGCAGCGCGTGCCTTCGCCGCCTCGCCGCCTAAGAAAGCGCCGCGTCCCTTCTCGCCCTCGCCGCCTACCAAAGCGCCGTGTCCCTTCGCCGCCTCGCCGCCCAGCAAAGCTCCGCGTGCCGTCGCCGCCAAGCAAAGCGCCGTGTTCCTTCGGCACCTAGCAAAGAAGTGCCTGCGTTCGGCGCCTCGCCGCATCGCAGCCTGGCAAAGCGCTGCGTGCCTTCGGCGGCTGGCAAAGCACGGCGTGCCTTCGCCGCCTCACACAGCGCTGCGTGCCTTCGGCGCCTGGCAAAGCAGCGCGTGCCTTCGCCGCCTCACACAGCGCTGCGTGCCTTCGGCGCCTGGCAAAGCAGCGCGTGCCTTCGCCGCCTCGCCGCCTAAGAAAGCGCCGCGTCCCTTCTCGCCCTCGCCGCCTAGCAAAGCGCCGTGTCCCTTCGCCGCCTCGCCGCCCAGCATAGCTCCGCGTGCCGTCGCCGCCAAGCAAAGCGCCGTGTTCCTTCGGCACCTAGCAAAGAAGTGCCTGCGTTCGGCGCCTCGCCGCATCGCAGCCTGGCAAAGCACTGCGTGCCTTCGCCGCCTCACACAGCGCTGCGTGCCTTCGGCGCCTGGCAAAGCAGCGCGTGCCTTCGCCGCCTCGCCGCCTAAGAAAGCGCCGCGTCCCTTCTCGCCCTCGCCGCCTACCAAAGCGCCGTGTCCCTTCGCCGCCTCGCCGCCCAGCAAAGCTCCGCGTGCCGTCGCCGCCAAGCAAAGCGCCGTGTTCCTTCGGCACCTAGCAAAGAAGTGCCTGCGTTCGGCGCCTCGCCGCATCGCAGCCTGGCAAGGCACTGCGTGCCTTCGCCGCCTCACACAGCGCTGCGTGCCTTCGGCGCCTGGCAAAGCAGCGCGTGCCTTCGCCGCCTCGCCGCCTAAGAAAGCGCCGCGTCCCTTCTCGCCCTCGCCGCCTACCAAAGCGCCGTGTCCCTTCGCCGCCTCGCCGCCCAGCAAAGCTCCGCGTGCCGTCGCCGCCAAGCAAAGCGCCGTGTTCCTTCGGCACTTAGCAAAGAAGTGCCTGCGTTCGGCGCCTCGCCGCATCTCAGCCTAGCAAAGCGCTGCGTGCCTTCGGCGGCTGGCAAAGCAGTGCGTGCCTTTGCCGCCTCACACAGCGCTGCATGCCTTCGGCGCCTGGCAAAGCAGCGCGTGCCTTCGCCGCCTCGCCGCCTAAGAAAGCGCCGCGTCCCTTCTCGCCCTCGCCGCCTAGCAAAGCGCCGTGTCCCTTCGCCGCCTCGCCGCCCAGCATAGCTCCGCGTGCCGTCGCCGCCAAGCAAAGCGCCGTGTTCCTTCGGCACCTAGCAAAGAAGTGCCTGCGTTCGGCGCCTCGCCGCATCGCAGCCTGGCAAAGCAGCGCGTGCCTTCGCCGCCTCGCCGCCTAAGAAAGCGCCGCGTCCCTTCTCGCCCTCGCCGCCTACCAAAGCGCCGTGTCCCTTCGCCGCCTCGCCGCCCCGCAAAGCTCCGCGTGCCGTCGCCGCCAAGCAAAGCGCCGTGTTCCTTCGGCACCTAGCAAAGAAGTGCCTGCGTTCGGCGCCTCGCCGCATCGCAGCCTGGCAAAGCAGTGCGTGCCTTCGCCGCCTCACACAGCGCTGCGTGCCTTCGGCGCCTGGCAAAGCAGCGCGTGCCTTCGCCGCCTCGCCGCCTAAGAAAGCGCTGCGTCCCTTTTCGCCCTCGCCGCCCAACAAAGCGCCCTGTCCCTTCACCGCCTCCCCAATCGCTTCGTCCCTTCGCCTCCTCGCCACCTAGCAAAGCGCTGCTTACCTTCGCCGCCTCACACAGCGCTGCGTCCCTTCGCCGCCTCGCCGCTTAGCAAACGCCGTAGGAGCGCCGAAGGGGCACGGCGCTTTTGTAGGCGCCGAAGGCACGTGGCGCTTTGCTAAGGCACGAGGCAGCGAAGGCACGCAGCCATTTGATCGTGGTCGACGGGCTCGTGCGCCTTGCTTGGTGGCGAAGGCACGCGCTGCTTTGCCAGGCGCCCAAGGACGCAGCGCTGTGCGAGGCGGCGAGGGCTCGCAGTGCTTTACCAGGCGCCGAAGGCACGCAGTGCTTTGCCAGGCGCCGAAGGCACGCAGCGCTGTAGGAGGCGGCGAGGGCACACAGTGCTTTGCTAGGCGGCGAGCGGACGTGGAGCTTTGCTAGGCAGCGAAGGCTGAGGACGCTTTGCTAGGCGCTTTGCTAGGCGGCGAAGGCACGAAGCGATTTGGGAGGCGAGGCGGCGAAGGCACACGGCGCTTTGCTAGGCGGCGAGGGCGAGGAGGCACGCAACGCTTTCTTAGGCGGCGAGGCGGCGAAGGCACGCGCTGCTTTGCTAGGCGCCGAAGGCACGCAGCGCTTCCTTAGTTTGCCAGTCAGCGAAGAGATGGAGCGCTTTGCTTGCTGGCCAGGCAGCGAACAGGCGCCGTGCTTTGCTTTCTGCCAGGCAGCGAATACACGCAGCGGTCTGCTTTTCTGCGAGGCACTGAACACATGCAGCGTTTAGTTTGCGAGGCGGCGAAGAGACGCGCCGCTTTGCTTCTTGAGAGGGAGCGAAGAGGCGCAGCGTTTCCTTAGTTTGCGAGGCATGCAAGAGATGCAGCGGTGTGCTCGTCTGCGAGGCGTCGAAGAGACGCAGCAGCTAGTTAGCTGGCCATGTGGCGAAGAGAGGCGACGCTTTGCTTTTGGCGATGCAGTGAAGAGACGCAGCGGTTTGCTTGTTGGGCAGGCAGCGAAGAGACGCGGCGGTTGGCATGCTGCCGAGGCGGCGAGCAGATCGAGTGCTTTGCTTGTTGGTGAGGCAGCGAAGAGATGCAGCGGTTTGCTTGTTGGCGAGGCAGCGAAGAGATTCAGCAGTCTCCTTGTTTGTGACACAGCCAACATGCCCAGTGGTTGCTCATTGTGCGAGGCAGCGAAGAGATGCAGCACTTTGCTTGTGCACCAGGTGGCGCAGTGGCATGGCGGATGGCTTTTTCGCCTGCAGGCGAAGCGAGGCAGCACTTTGCTAGTTGGCGAGGCAGCGAAGAGACGCAGCAGGCTGCTTGTTTGTGAGACAGCCAACATGCACAGTGGTTAGCTATTGTGCGAGGCAGCGAATCACCGCCGAGCAAATCGCTTTGTGCGTTCGCCGCCTCGCTGCCTAGCAAAGCGTCGTCTGCCTTGGGCGCCTAGCAAAGCTCCGCGTGCCGTCGCCGCCAAGCAAAGCGCCGTGTTCCTTCGGCACCTAGCAAAGAAGTGCCTGCGTTCGGCGCCTCGCCGCATCGCAGCCTAGCAAAGCACTGCGTGCCTTCGGCGCCTGGCAAAGCAGCGCGTGCCTTCGCCGCCTCGCCGCCTAAGAAAGCGCCGCGTCCCTTCTCGCCCTCTCCGCCTAGCAAAGCGCCGTGTCCCTTCGCCGCCTCGCCGCCCAGCAAAGCTCCGCGTGCCGTCGCCGCCAAGCAAAGCGCCGTGTTCCTTCGGCACCTAGCAAAGAAGTGCCTGCGTTCGGCGCCTCGCCGCATCGCAGCCTGGCAAAGCACTGCGTGCCTTCGCCGCCTCACACAGCGCTGCGTGCCTTCGGCGCCTGGCAAAGCAGCGCGTGCCTTCGCCGCCTCGCCGCCTAAGAAAGCGCCGCGTCCCTTCTCGCCCTCGCCGCCTAGCAAAGCGCCGTGTCCCTTCGCCGCCTCGCCGCCCAGCAAAGCTCCGCGTGCCGTCGCCGCCAAGCAAAGCGCCGTGTTCCTTCGGCACCTAGCAAAGAAGTGCCTGCGTTCGGCGCCTCGCCGCATCGCAGCCTGGCAAAGCACTGCGTGCCTTCGCCGCCTCACACAGCGCTGCGTGCCTTCGGCGCCTGGCAAAGCAGCGCGTGCCTTCGCCGCCTCGCCGCCTAAGAAAGCGCCGCGTCCCTTCTCGCCCTCGCCGCCTAGCAAAGCGCCGTGTCCCTTCGCCGCCTCGCCGCCCAGCAAAGCTCCGCGTGCCGTCGCCGCCAAGCAAAGCGCCGTGTTCCTTCGCCTCCTCGCCGCCCAGCAAAGCTCCGCGTGCCGTCGCCGCCAAGCAAAGCGCAGTGTTCCTTCGGCACCTAGCAAAGAAGTGCCTGCGTTCGGCGCCTCGCCGCATCGCAGCCTAGCAAAGCACTGCGTGCCTTCGGCGCCTGGCAAAGCAGCGCGTGCCTTCGCCGCCTCGCCGCCTAAGAAAGCGCCGCGTCCCTTCTCGCCCTCGCCGCCTACCAAAGCGCCGTGTCCCTTCGCCGCCTCGCCGCCCAGCAAAGCTCCGCGTGCCGTCGCCGCCAAGCAAAGCGCCGTGTTCCTTCGGCACCTAGCAAAGAAGTGCCTGCGTTCGGCGCCTCGCCACATCGCAGCCTGGCAAAGCACTGCGTGCCTTCGCCGCCTCACACAGCGCTGCGTGCCTTCGGCGCCTGGCAAAGCAGCGCGTGCCTTCGCCGCCTCGCCGCCTAGCAAAGCGCCGTGTCCCTTCGCCGCCTCGCCGCCCAGCAAAGCTCCGCGTGCCGTCGCCGCCAAGCAAAGCGCAGTGTTCCTTCGGCACCTAGCAAAGAAGTGCCTGCGTTCGGCGCCTCGCCGCATCGCAGCCTAGCAAAGCACTGCGTGCCTTCGGCGCCTGGCAAAGCAGCGCGTGCCTTCGCCGCCTCGCCGCCTAAGAAAGCGCCGCGTCCCTTCTCGCCCTCGCCGCCTAGCAAAGCGCCGTGTCCATTCGCCGCCTCGCCGCCCAGCGAAGCTCCGCGTGCCGTCGCCGCCAAGCAAAGCGCCGTGTTCCTTCGGCACCTAGCAAAGAAGTGCCTGCGTTCGGCGCCTCGCCGCATCGCAGCCTAGCAAAGCACTGCGTGCCTTCGGCGCCTGGCAAAGCAGCGCGTGCCTTCGCCGCCTCGCCGCCTAAGAAAGCGCCGCGTCCCTTCTCGCCCTCGCCGCCTACCAAAGCGCCGTGTCCCTTCGCCGCCTCGCCGCCCAGCAAAGCTCCGCGTGCCGTCGCCGCCAAGCAAAGCGCCGTGTTCCTTCGGCACCTAGCAAAGAAGTGCCTGCGTTCGGCGCCTCGCCGCATCGCAGCCTGGCAAAGCGCTGCGTGCCTTCGGCGGCTGGCAAAGCACGGCGTGCCTTCGCCGCCTCACACAGCGCTGCGTGCCTTCGGCGCCTGGCAAAGCAGCGCGTGCCTTCGCCGCCTCACACAGCGCTGCGTGCCTTCGGCGCCTGGCAAAGCAGCGCGTGCCTTCGCCGCCTCGCCGCCTAAGAAAGCGCCGCGTCCCTTCTCGCCCTCGCCGCCTAGCAAAGCGCCGTGTCCCTTCGCCGCCCAGCATAGCTCCGCGTGCCGTCGCCGCCAAGCAAAGCGCCGTGTTCCTTCGGCACCTAGCAAAGAAGTGCCTGCGTTCGGCGCCTCGCCGCATCGCAGCCTGGCAAAGCACTGCGTGCCTTCGCCGCCTCACACAGCGCTGCGTGCCTTCGGCGCCTGGCAAAGCAGCGCGTGCCTTCGCCGCCTCGCCGCCTAAGAAAGCGCCGCGTCCCTTCTCGCCCTCGCCGCCTAGCAAAGCGCCGTGTCCCTTCGCCGCCTCGCCGCCCAGCAAAGCTCCGCGTGCCGTCGCCGCCAAGCAAAGCGCCGTGTTCCTTCGGCACCTAGCAAAGAAGTGCCTGCGTTCGGCGCCTCGCCGCATCGCAGCCTGGCAAAGCACTGCGTGCCTTCGCCGCCTCACACAGCGCTGCGTGCCTTCGGCGCCTGGCAAAGCAGCGCGTGCCTTCGCCGCCTCGCCGCCTAAGAAAGCGCCGCGTCCCTTCTCGCCCTCGCCGCCTAGCAAAGCGCCGTGTCCCTTCGCCGCCTCGCCGCCCAGCAAAGCTCCGCGTGCCGTCGCCGCCAAGCAAAGCGCCGTGTTCCTTCGGCACTTAGCAAAGAAGTGCCTGCGTTCGGCGCCTCGCCGCATCTCAGCCTAGCAAAGCGCTGCGTGCCTTCGGCGGCTGGCAAAGCAGTGCGTGCCTTTGCCGCCTCACACAGCGCTGCATGCCTTCGGCGCCTGGCAAAGCAGCGCGTGCCTTCGCCGCCTCGCCGCCTAAGAAAGCGCCGCGTCCCTTCTCGCCCTCGCCGCCTAGCAAAGCGCCGTGTCCCTTCGCCGCCTCGCCGCCCAGCATAGCTCCGCGTGCCGTCGCCGCCAAGCAAAGCGCCGTGTTCCTTCGGCACCTAGCAAAGAAGTGCCTGCGTTCGGCGCCTCGCCGCATCGCAGCCTGGCAAAGCAGCGCGTGCCTTCGCCGCCTCGCCGCCTAAGAAAGCGCCGCGTCCCTTCTCGCCCTCGCCGCCTAGCAAAGCGCCGTGTCCCTTCGCCGCCCAGCATAGCTCCGCGTGCCGTCGCCGCCAAGCAAAGCGCCGTGTTCCTTCGGCACCTAGCAAAGAAGTGCCTGCGTTCGGCGCCTCGCCGCATCGCAGCCTGGCAAAGCACTGCGTGCCTTCGCCGCCTCACACAGCGCTGCGTGCCTTCGGCGCCTGGCAAAGCAGCGCGTGCCTTCGCCGCCTCGCCGCCTAAGAAAGCGCCGCGTCCCTTCTCGCCCTCGCCGCCTAGCAAAGCGCCGTGTCCCTTCGCCGCCTCGCCGCCCAGCAAAGCTCCGCGTGCCGTCGCCGCCAAGCAAAGCGCCGTGTTCCTTCGCCTCCTCGCCGCCCAGCAAAGCTCCGCGTGCCGTCGCCGCCAAGCAAAGCGCAGTGTTCCTTCGGCACCTAGCAAAGAAGTGCCTGCGTTCGGCGCCTCGCCGCATCGCAGCCTAGCAAAGCACTGCGTGCCTTCGGCGCCTGGCAAAGCAGCGCGTGCCTTCGCCGCCTCGCCGCCTAAGAAAGCGCCGCGTCCCTTCTCGCCCTCGCCGCCTACCAAAGCGCCGTGTCCCTTCGCCGCCTCGCCGCCCAGCAAAGCTCCGCGTGCCGTCGCCGCCAAGCAAAGCGCCGTGTTCCTTCGGCACCTAGCAAAGAAGTGCCTGCGTTCGGCGCCTCGCCACATCGCAGCCTGGCAAAGCACTGCGTGCCTTCGCCGCCTCACACAGCGCTGCGTGCCTTCGGCGCCTGGCAAAGCAGCGCGTGCCTTCGCCGCCTCGCCGCCTAGCAAAGCGCCGTGTCCCTTCGCCGCCTCGCCGCCCAGCAAAGCTCCGCGTGCCGTCGCCGCCAAGCAAAGCGCAGTGTTCCTTCGGCACCTAGCAAAGAAGTGCCTGCGTTCGGCGCCTCGCCGCATCGCAGCCTAGCAAAGCACTGCGTGCCTTCGGCGCCTGGCAAAGCAGCGCGTGCCTTCGCCGCCTCGCCGCCTAAGAAAGCGCCGCGTCCCTTCTCGCCCTCGCCGCCTAGCAAAGCGCCGTGTCCATTCGCCGCCTCGCCGCCCAGCGAAGCTCCGCGTGCCGTCGCCGCCAAGCAAAGCGCCGTGTTCCTTCGGCACCTAGCAAAGAAGTGCCTGCGTTCGGCGCCTCGCCGCATCGCAGCCTAGCAAAGCACTGCGTGCCTTCGGCGCCTGGCAAAGCAGCGCGTGCCTTCGCCGCCTCGCCGCCTAAGAAAGCGCCGCGTCCCTTCTCGCCCTCGCCGCCTACCAAAGCGCCGTGTCCCTTCGCCGCCTCGCCGCCCAGCAAAGCTCCGCGTGCCGTCGCCGCCAAGCAAAGCGCCGTGTTCCTTCGGCACCTAGCAAAGAAGTGCCTGCGTTCGGCGCCTCGCCGCATCGCAGCCTGGCAAAGCGCTGCGTGCCTTCGGCGGCTGGCAAAGCACGGCGTGCCTTCGCCGCCTCACACAGCGCTGCGTGCCTTCGGCGCCTGGCAAAGCAGCGCGTGCCTTCGCCGCCTCACACAGCGCTGCGTGCCTTCGGCGCCTGGCAAAGCAGCGCGTGCCTTCGCCGCCTCGCCGCCTAAGAAAGCGCCGCGTCCCTTCTCGCCCTCGCCGCCTAGCAAAGCGCCGTGTCCCTTCGCCGCCCAGCATAGCTCCGCGTGCCGTCGCCGCCAAGCAAAGCGCCGTGTTCCTTCGGCACCTAGCAAAGAAGTGCCTGCGTTCGGCGCCTCGCCGCATCGCAGCCTGGCAAAGCACTGCGTGCCTTCGCCGCCTCACACAGCGCTGCGTGCCTTCGGCGCCTGGCAAAGCAGCGCGTGCCTTCGCCGCCTCGCCGCCTAAGAAAGCGCCGCGTCCCTTCTCGCCCTCGCCGCCTAGCAAAGCGCCGTGTCCCTTCGCCGCCTCGCCGCCCAGCAAAGCTCCGCGTGCCGTCGCCGCCAAGCAAAGCGCCGTGTTCCTTCGGCACCTAGCAAAGAAGTGCCTGCGTTCGGCGCCTCGCCGCATCGCAGCCTGGCAAAGCACTGCGTGCCTTCGCCGCCTCACACAGCGCTGCGTGCCTTCGGCGCCTGGCAAAGCAGCGCGTGCCTTCGCCGCCTCGCCGCCTAAGAAAGCGCCGCGTCCCTTCTCGCCCTCGCCGCCTAGCAAAGCGCCGTGTCCCTTCGCCGCCTCGCCGCCCAGCAAAGCTCCGCGTGCCGTCGCCGCCAAGCAAAGCGCCGTGTTCCTTCGGCACTTAGCAAAGAAGTGCCTGCGTTCGGCGCCTCGCCGCATCTCAGCCTAGCAAAGCGCTGCGTGCCTTCGGCGGCTGGCAAAGCAGTGCGTGCCTTTGCCGCCTCACACAGCGCTGCATGCCTTCGGCGCCTGGCAAAGCAGCGCGTGCCTTCGCCGCCTCGCCGCCTAAGAAAGCGCCGCGTCCCTTCTCGCCCTCGCCGCCTAGCAAAGCGCCGTGTCCCTTCGCCGCCTCGCCGCCCAGCATAGCTCCGCGTGCCGTCGCCGCCAAGCAAAGCGCCGTGTTCCTTCGGCACCTAGCAAAGAAGTGCCTGCGTTCGGCGCCTCGCCGCATCGCAGCCTGGCAAAGCAGCGCGTGCCTTCGCCGCCTCGCCGCCTAAGAAAGCGCCGCGTCCCTTCTCGCCCTCGCCGCCTACCAAAGCGCCGTGTCCCTTCGCCGCCTCGCCGCCCCGCAAAGCTCCGCGTGCCGTCGCCGCCAAGCAAAGCGCCGTGTTCCTTCGGCACCTAGCAAAGAAGTGCCTGCGTTCGGCGCCTCGCCGCATCGCAGCCTGGCAAAGCAGTGCGTGCCTTCGCCGCCTCACACAGCGCTGCGTGCCTTCGGCGCCTGGCAAAGCAGCGCGTGCCTTCGCCGCCTCGCCGCCTAAGAAAGCGCTGCGTCCCTTTTCGCCCTCGCCGCCCAACAAAGCGCCCTGTCCCTTCACCGCCTCCCCAATCGCTTCGTCCCTTCGCCGCCTCGCCACCTAGCAAAGCGCTGCTTACCTTCGCCGCCTCACACAGCGCTGCGTCCCTTCGCCGCCTCGCCGCTTAGCAAACGCCGTAGTAGCGCCGAAGGCACACGGCGCTTTTGTAGGCGCCGAAGGCACGTGGCGCTTTGCTAAGGCACGAGGCAGCGAAGGCACGCAGCCATTTGATCGTGGTCGACGGGCTCGTGCGCCTTGCTTGGTGGCGAAGGCACGCGCTGCTTTGCCAGGCGCCCAAGGACGCAGCGCTGTGCGAGGCGGCGAGGGCTCGCAGTGCTTTACCAGGCGCCGAAGGCACGCAGTGCTTTGCCAGGCGCCGAAGGCACGCAGCGCTGTAGGAGGCGGCGAGGGCACACAGTGCTTTGCTAGGCGGCGAGCGGACGTGGAGCTTTGCTAGGCAGCGAAGGCTGAGGACGCTTTGCTAGGCGCTTTGCTAGGCGGCGAAGGCACGAAGCGATTTGGGAGGCGAGGCGGCGAAGGCACGCGCTGCTTTGCTAGGCGCCGAAGGCACGCAGCGCTTCCTTAGTTTGCCAGGCAGCGAAGAGATGGAGCGCTTTGCTTGCTGGCCAGGCAGCGAACAGGCGCCGTGCTTTGCTTTCTGCCAGGCAGCGAATACACGCAGCGGTCTGCTTTTCTGCGAGGCACTGAACACATGCAGCGTTTAGTTTGCGAGGCGGCGAAGAGACGCGGCGCTTTGCTTCTTGAGAGGGAGCGAAGAGGCGCAGCGTTTCCTTAGTTTGCGAGGCATGCAAGAGATGCAGCGGTGTGCTCGTCTGCGAGGCGTCGAAGAGACGCAGCAGCTAGTTAGCTGGCCATGTGGCGAAGAGACGCGACGCTTTGCTTTTGGCGATGCAGTGAAGAGACGCAGCGGTTTGCTTGTTGGGCAGGCAGCGAAGAGACGCGGCGGTTGGCATGCTGCCGAGGCGGCGAGCAGATCGAGTGCTTTGCTTGTTGGTGAGGCAGCGAAGAGATGCAGCGGTTTGCTTGTTGGCGAGGCAGCGAAGAGATTCAGCAGTCTCCTTGTTTGTGACACAGCCAACATGCCCAGTGGTTGCTCATTGTGCGAGGCAGCGAAGAGATGCAGCACTTTGCTTGTGCACCAGGTGGCGCAGTGGCATGGCGGATGGCTTTTTCGCCTGCAGGCGAAGCGAGGCAGCACTTTGCTAGTTGGCGAGGCAGCGAAGAGACGCAGCAGGCTGCTTGTTTGTGAGACAGCCAACATGCACAGTGGTTAGCTATTGTGCGAGGCAGCGAATCACCGCCGAGCAAATCGCTTTGTGCGTTCGCCGCCTCGCTGCCTAGCAAAGCGTCGTCTGCCTTGGGCGCCTAGCAAAGCTGCGCGTGCCGTCGCCGCCAAGCAAAGCGCCGTGTTCCTTCGGCACCTAGCAAAGAAGTGCCTGCGTTCGGCGCCTCGCCGCATCGCAGCCTAGCAAAGCGCTGCGTGCCTTCGGCGGCTGGCAAAGCACGGCGTGCCTTCGCCGCCTCACACAGCGCTGCGTGCCTTCGGCGCCTGGCAAAGCAGCGCGTGCCTTCGCCGCCTCACACAGCGCTGCGTGCCTTCGGCGCCTGGCAAAGCAGCGCGTGCCTTCGCCGCCTCGCCGCCTAAGAAAGCGCCGCGTCCCTTCTCGCCCTCGCCGCCTACCAAAGCGCCGTGTCCCTTCGCCGCCTCGCCGCCCAGCAAAGCTCCGCGTGCCGTCGCCGCCAAGCAAAGCGCCGTGTTCCTTCGGCACCTAGCAAAGAAGTGCCTGCGTTCGGCGCCTCGCCGCATCTCAGCCTAGCAAAGCGCTGCGTGCCTTCGGCGGCTGGCAAAGCAGTGCGTGCCTTTGCCGCCTCACACAGCGCTGCATGCCTTCGGCGCCTGGCAAAGCAGCGCGTGCCTTCGCCGCCTCGCCGCCTAAGAAAGCGCCGCGTCCCTTCTCGCCCTCGCCGCCTAGCAAAGCGCCGTGTCCCTTCGCCGCCTCGCCGCCCAGCATAGCTCCGCGTGCCGTCGCCGCCAAGCAAAGCGCCGTGTTCCTTCGGCACCTAGCAAAGAAGTGCCTGCGTTCGGCGCCTCGCCGCATCGCAGCCTAGCAAAGCACTGCGTGCCTTCGGCGCCTGGCAAAGCAGCGCGTGCCTTCGCCGCCTCGCCGCCTAAGAAAGCGCCGCGTCCCTTCTCGCCCTCGCCGCCTAGCAAAGCGCCGTGTCCCTTCGCCGCCTCGCCGCCCAGCAAAGCTCCGCGTGCCGTCGCCGCCAAGCAAAGCGCCGTGTTCCTTCGGCACCTAGCAAAGAAGTGCCTGCGTTCGGCGCCTCGCCGCATCGCAGCCTGGCAAAGCGCTGCGTGCCTTCGGCGGCTGGCAAAGCACGGCGTGCCTTCGCCGCCTCACACAGCGCTGCGTGCCTTCGGCGCCTGGCAAAGCAGCGCGTGCCTTCGCCGCCTCGCCGCCTAAGAAAGCGCCGCGTCCCTTCTCGCCCTCGCCGCCTACCAAAGCGCCGTGTCCCTTCGCCGCCTCGCCGCCCAGCAAAGCTCCGCGTGCCGTCGCCGCCAAGCAAAGCGCCGTGTTCCTTCGGCACCTAGCAAAGAAGTGCCTGCGTTCGGCGCCTCGCCGCATCGCAGCCTAGCAAAGCGCTGCGTGCCTTCGGCGGCTGGCAAAGCAGTGCGTGCCTTTGCCGCCTCACACAGCGCTGCGTGCCTTCGGCGCCTGGCAAAGCAGCGCGTGCCTTCGCCGCCTCGCCGCCTAAGAAAGCGCCGCGTCCCTTCTCGCCCTCGCCGCCTACCAAAGCGCCGTGTCCCTTCGCCGCCTCGCCGCCCAGCATAGCTCCGCGTGCCGTCGCCGCCAAGCAAAGCGCCGTGTTCCTTCGGCACCTAGCAAAGAAGTGCCTGCGTTCGGCGCCTCGCCGCATCGCAGCCTGGCAAAGCACTGCGTGCCTTCGCCGCCTCACACAGCGCTGCGTGCCTTCGGCGCCTGGCAAAGCAGCGCGTGCCTTCGCCGCCTCGCCGCCTAAGAAAGCGCCGCGTCCCTTCTCGCCCTCGCCGCCTAGCAAAGCGCCGTGTCCCTTCGCCGCCTCGCCGCCCCGCAAAGCTCCGCGTGCCGTCGCCGCCAAGCAAAGCGCCGTGTTCCTTCGGCACCTAGCAAAGAAGTGCCTGCGTTCGGCGCCTCGCCGCATCGCAGCCTGGCAAAGCACTGCGTGCCTTCGCCGCCTCACACAGCGCTGCGTGCCTTCGGCGCCTGGCAAAGCAGCGCGTGCCTTCGCCGCCTCGCCGCCTAAGAAAGCGCTGCGTCCCTTTTCGCCCTCGCCGCCCAACAAAGCGCCCTGTCCCTTCACCGCCTCCCCAATCGCTTCGTCCCTTCGCCGCCTCGCCACCTAGCAAAGCGCTGCTTACCTTCGCCGCCTCACACAGCGCTGCGTCCCTTCGCCGCCTCGCCGCTTAGCAAACGCCGTAGTAGCGCCGAAGGGACACGGCGCTTTTGTAGGCGCCGAAGGCATGTGGCGCTTTGCTAAGGCACGAGGCAGCGAAGGCACGCAGCCATTTGATCGTGGTCGACGGGCTCGTGCGCCTTGCTTGGTGGCGAAGGCACGCGCTGCTTTGCCAGGCGCCCAAGGACGCAGCGCTGTGCGAGGCGGCGAGGGCTCGCAGTGCTTTACCAGGCGCCGAAGGCACGCAGTGCTTTGCCAGGCGCCGAAGGCACGCAGCGCTGTAGGAGGCGGCGAGGGCACACAGTGCTTTGCTAGGCGGCGAGCGGACGTGGAGCTTTGCTAGGCAGCGAAGGCTGAGGACGCTTTGCTAGGCGCTTTGCTAGGCGGCGAAGGCACGAAGCGATTTGGGAGGCGAGGCGGCGAAGGCACACGGCGCTTTGCTAGGCGGCGAGGGCGAGGAGGCACGCAGCGCTTTCTTAGGCGGCGAGGCGGCGAAGGCACGCGCTGCTTTGCTAGGCGCCGAAGGCACGCAGCGCTTCCTTAGTTTGCCAGGCAGCGAAGAGATGGAGCGCTTTGCTTGCTGGCCAGGCAGCGAACAGGCGCCGTGCTTTGCTTTCTGCCAGGCAGCGAATACACGCAGCGGTCTGCTTTTCTGCGAGGCACTGAACACATGCAGCGTTTAGTTTGCGAGGCGGCGAAGAGACGCGGCGCTTTGCTTCTTGAGAGGGAGCGAAGAGGCGCAGCGTTTCCTTAGTTTGCGAGGCATGCAAGAGATGCAGCGGTGTGCTCGTCTGCGAGGCGTCGAAGAGACGCAGCAGCTAGTTAGCTGGCCATGTGGCGAAGAGACGCGACGCTTTGCTTTTGGCGATGCAGTGAAGAGACGCAGCGGTTTGCTTGTTGGGCAGGCAGCGAAGAGACGCGGCGGTTGGCATGCTGCCGAGGCGGCGAGCAGATCGAGTGCTTTGCTTGTTGGTGAGGCAGCGAAGAGATGCAGCGGTTTGCTTGTTGGCGAGGCAGCGAAGAGATTCAGCAGTCTCCTTGTTTGTGACACAGCCAACATGCCCAGTGGTTGCTCATTGTGCGAGGCAGCGAAGAGATGCAGCACTTTGCTTGTGCACCAGGTGGCGCAGTGGCATGGCGGATGGCTTTTTCGCCTGCAGGCGAAGCGAGGCAGCACTTTGCTAGTTGGCGAGGCAGCGAAGAGACGCAGCAGGCTGCTTGTTTGTGAGACAGCCAACATGCACAGTGGTTAGCTATTGTGCGAGGCAGCGAATCACCGCCGAGCAAATCGCTTTGTGCGTTCGCCGCCTCGCTGCCTAGCAAAGCGTCGTCTGCCTTGGGCGCCTAGCAAAGCTCCGCGTGCCGTCGCCGCCAAGCAAAGCGCCGTGTTCCTTCGGCACCTAGCAAAGAAGTGCCTGCGTTCGGCGCCTCGCCGCATCGCAGCCTAGCAAAGCACTGCGTGCCTTCGGCGCCTGGCAAAGCAGCGCGTGCCTTCGCCGCCTCGCCGCCTAAGAAAGCGCCGCGTCCCTTCTCGCCCTCTCCGCCTAGCAAAGCGCCGTGTCCCTTCGCCGCCTCGCCGCCCAGCAAAGCTCCGCGTGCCGTCGCCGCCAAGCAAAGCGCCGTGTTCCTTCGGCACCTAGCAAAGAAGTGCCTGCGTTCGGCGCCTCGCCGCATCGCAGCCTGGCAAAGCACTGCGTGCCTTCGCCGCCTCACACAGCGCTGCGTGCCTTCGGCGCCTGGCAAAGCAGCGCGTGCCTTCGCCGCCTCGCCGCCTAAGAAAGCGCCGCGTCCCTTCTCGCCCTCGCCGCCTAGCAAAGCGCCGTGTCCCTTCGCCGCCTCGCCGCCCAGCAAAGCTCCGCGTGCCGTCGCCGCCAAGCAAAGCGCCGTGTTCCTTCGGCACCTAGCAAAGAAGTGCCTGCGTTCGGCGCCTCGCCGCATCGCAGCCTGGCAAAGCACTGCGTGCCTTCGCCGCCTCACACAGCGCTGCGTGCCTTCGGCGCCTGGCAAAGCAGCGCGTGCCTTCGCCGCCTCGCCGCCTAAGAAAGCGCCGCGTCCCTTCTCGCCCTCGCCGCCTAGCAAAGCGCCGTGTCCCTTCGCCGCCTCGCCGCCCAGCAAAGCTCCGCGTGCCGTCGCCGCCAAGCAAAGCGCCGTGTTCCTTCGCCTCCTCGCCGCCCAGCAAAGCTCCGCGTGCCGTCGCCGCCAAGCAAAGCGCAGTGTTCCTTCGGCACCTAGCAAAGAAGTGCCTGCGTTCGGCGCCTCGCCGCATCGCAGCCTAGCAAAGCACTGCGTGCCTTCGGCGCCTGGCAAAGCAGCGCGTGCCTTCGGCGCCTCGCCGCCTAAGAAAGCGCCGCGTCCCTTCTCGCCCTCGCCGCCTACCAAAGCGCCGTGTCCCTTCGCCGCCTCGCCGCCCAGCAAAGCTCCGCGTGCCGTCGCCGCCAAGCAAAGCGCCGTGTTCCTTCGGCACCTAGCAAAGAAGTGCCTGCGTTCGGCGCCTCGCCGCATCGCAGCCTGGCAAAGCACTGCGTGCCTTCGCCGCCTCACACAGCGCTGCGTGCCTTCGGCGCCTGGCAAAGCAGCGCGTGCCTTCGCCGCCTCGCCGCCTAGCAAAGCGCCGTGTCCCTTCGCCGCCTCGCCGCCCAGCAAAGCTCCGCGTGCCGTCGCCGCCAAGCAAAGCGCAGTGTTCCTTCGGCACCTAGCAAAGAAGTGCCTGCGTTCGGCGCCTCGCCGCATCGCAGCCTAGCAAAGCACTGCGTGCCTTAGGCGGCTGGCAAAGCAGTGCGTGCCTTCGCCGCCTCGCCGCCTAAGAAAGCGCCGCGTCCCTTCTCGCCCTCGCCGCCTAGCAAAGCGCCGTGTCCATTCGCCGCCTCGCCGCCCAGCGAAGCTCCGCGTGCCGTCGCCGCCAAGCAAAGCGCCGTGTTCCTTCGGCACCTAGCAAAGAAGTGCCTGCGTTCGGCGCCTCGCCGCATCGCAGCCTAGCAAAGCACTGCGTGCCTTCGGCGCCTGGCAAAGCAGCGCGTGCCTTCGCCGCCTCGCCGCCTAAGAAAGCGCCGCGTCCCTTCTCGCCCTCGCCGCCTAGCAAAGCGCCGTGTCCCTTCGCCGCCTCGCCGCCCAGCATAGCTCCGCGTGCCGTCGCCGCCAAGCAAAGCGCCGTGTTCCTTCGGCACCTAGCAAAGAAGTGCCTGCGTTCGGCGCCTCGCCGCATCGCAGCCTGGCAAAGCACTGCGTGCCTTCGCCGCCTCACACAGCGCTGCGTGCCTTCGGCGCCTGGCAAAGCAGCGCGTGCCTTCGCCGCCTCGCCGCCTAAGAAAGCGCCGCGTCCCTTCTCGCCCTCGCCGCCTAGCAAAGCGCCGTGTCCCTTCGCCGCCTCGCCGCCCAGCAAAGCTCCGCGTGCCGTCGCCGCCAAGCAAAGCGCCGTGTTCCTTCGGCACCTAGCAAAGAAGTGCCTGCGTTCGGCGCCTCGCCGCATCGCAGCCTGGCAAAGCACTGCGTGCCTTCGCCGCCTCACACAGCGCTGCGTGCCTTCGGCGCCTGGCAAAGCAGCGCGTGCCTTCGCCGCCTCGCCGCCTAAGAAAGCGCCGCGTCCCTTCTCGCCCTCGCCGCCTACCAAAGCGCCGTGTCCCTTCGCCGCCTCGCCGCCCAGCAAAGCTCCGCGTGCCGTCGCCGCCAAGCAAAGCGCCGTGTTCCTTCGGCACTTAGCAAAGAAGTGCCTGCGTTCGGCGCCTCGCCGCATCTCAGCCTAGCAAAGCGCTGCGTGCCTTCGGCGGCTGGCAAAGCAGTGCGTGCCTTTGCCGCCTCACACAGCGCTGCATGCCTTCGGCGCCTGGCAAAGCAGCGCGTGCCTTCGCCGCCTCGCCGCCTAAGAAAGCGCCGCGTCCCTTCTCGCCCTCGCCGCCTACCAAAGCGCCGTGTCCCTTCGCCGCCTCGCCGCCCAGCATAGCTCCGCGTGCCGTCGCCGCCAAGCAAAGCGCCGTGTTCCTTCGGCACCTAGCAAAGAAGTGCCTGCGTTCGGCGCCTCGCCGCATCGCAGCCTGGCAAAGCAGCGCGTGCCTTCGCCGCCTCGCCGCCTAAGAAAGCGCCGCGTCCCTTCTCGCCCTCGCCGCCTACCAAAGCGCCGTGTCCCTTCGCCGCCTCGCCGCCCCGCAAAGCTCCGCGTGCCGTCGCCGCCAAGCAAAGCGCCGTGTTCCTTCGGCACCTAGCAAAGAAGTGCCTGCGTTCGGCGCCTCGCCGCATCGCAGCCTGGCAAAGCACTGCGTGCCTTCGCCGCCTCACACAGCGCTGCGTGCCTTCGGCGCCTGGCAAAGCAGCGCGTGCCTTCGCCGCCTCGCCGCCTAAGAAAGCGCTGCGTCCCTTTTCGCCCTCGCCGCCCAACAAAGCGCCCTGTCCCTTCACCGCCTCCCCAATCGCTTCGTCCCTTCGCCGCCTCGCCACCTAGCAAAGCGCTGCTTACCTTCGCCGCCTCACACAGCGCTGCGTCCCTTCGCCGCCTCGCCGCTTAGCAAACGCCGTAGTAGCGCCGAAGGCACACGGCGCTTTTGTAGGCGCCGAAGGCACGTGGCGCTTTGCTAAGGCACGAGGCAGCGAAGGCACGCAGCCATTTGATCGTGGTCGACGGGCTCGTGCGCCTTGCTTGGTGGCGAAGGCACGCGCTGCTTTGCCAGGCGCCCAAGGACGCAGCGCTGTGCGAGGCGGCGAGGGCTCGCAGTGCTTTACCAGGCGCCGAAGGCACGCAGTGCTTTGCCAGGCGCCGAAGGCACGCAGCGCTGTAGGAGGCGGCGAGGGCACACAGTGCTTTGCTAGGCGGCGAGCGGACGTGGAGCTTTGCTAGGCAGCGAAGGCTGAGGACGCTTTGCTAGGCGCTTTGCTAGGCGGCGAAGGCACGAAGCGATTTGGGAGGCGAGGCGGCGAAGGCACACGGCGCTTTGCTAGGCGGCGAGGGCGAGGAGGCACGCAGCGCTTTCTTAGGCGGCGAGGCGGCGAAGGCACGCGCTGCTTTGCTAGGCGCCGAAGGCACGCAGCGCTTCCTTAGTTTGCCAGGCAGCGAAGAGATGGAGCGCTTTGCTTGCTGGCCAGGCAGCGAACAGGCGCCGTGCTTTGCTTTCTGCCAGGCAGCGAATACACGCAGCGGTCTGCTTTTCTGCGAGGCACTGAACACATGCAGCGTTTAGTTTGCGAGGCGGCGAAGAGACGCGGCGCTTTGCTTCTTGAGAGGGAGCGAAGAGGCGCAGCGTTTCCTTAGTTTGCGAGGCATGCAAGAGATGCAGCGGTGTGCTCGTCTGCGAGGCGTCGAAGAGACGCAGCAGCTAGTTAGCTGGCCATGTGGCGAAGAGACGCGACGCTTTGCTTTTGGCGATGCAGTGAAGAGACGCAGCGGTTTGCTTGTTGGGCAGGCAGCGAAGAGACGCGGCGGTTGGCATGCTGCCGAGGCGGCGAGCAGATCGAGTGCTTTGCTTGTTGGTGAGGCAGCGAAGAGATGCAGCGGTTTGCTTGTTGGCGAGGCAGCGAAGAGATTCAGCAGTCTCCTTGTTTGTGACACAGCCAACATGCCCAGTGGTTGCTCATTGTGCGAGGCAGCGAAGAGATGCAGCACTTTGCTTGTGCACCAGGTGGCGCAGTGGCATGGCGGATGGCTTTTTCGCCTGCAGGCGAAGCGAGGCAGCACTTTGCTAGTTGGCGAGGCAGCGAAGAGACGCAGCAGGCTGCTTGTTTGTGAGACAGCCAACATGCACAGTGGTTAGCTATTGTGCGAGGCAGCGAATCACCGCCGAGCAAATCGCTTTGTGCGTTCGCCGCCTCGCTGCCTAGCAAAGCGTCGTCTGCCTTGGGCGCCTAGCAAAGCTCCGCGTGCCGTCGCCGCCAAGCAAAGCGCCGTGTTCCTTCGGCACCTAGCAAAGAAGTGCCTGCGTTCGGCGCCTCGCCGCATCGCAGCCTAGCAAAGCGCTGCGTGCCTTCGGCGGCTGGCAAAGCACGGCGTGCCTTCGCCGCCTCACACAGCGCTGCGTGCCTTCGGCGCCTGGCAAAGCAGCGCGTGCCTTCGCCGCCTCACACAGCGCTGCGTGCCTTCGGCGCCTGGCAAAGCAGCGCGTGCCTTCGCCGCCTCGCCGCCTAAGAAAGCGCCGCGTCCCTTCTCGCCCTCGCCGCCTACCAAAGCGCCGTGTCCCTTCGCCGCCTCGCCGCCCAGCAAAGCTCCGCGTGCCGTCGCCGCCAAGCAAAGCGCCGTGTTCCTTCGGCACCTAGCAAAGAAGTGCCTGCGTTCGGCGCCTCGCCGCATCTCAGCCTAGCAAAGCGCTGCGTGCCTTCGGCGGCTGGCAAAGCAGTGCGTGCCTTTGCCGCCTCACACAGCGCTGCATGCCTTCGGCGCCTGGCAAAGCAGCGCGTGCCTTCGCCGCCTCGCCGCCTAAGAAAGCGCCGCGTCCCTTCTCGCCCTCGCCGCCTAGCAAAGCGCCGTGTCCCTTCGCCGCCTCGCCGCCCAGCATAGCTCCGCGTGCCGTCGCCGCCAAGCAAAGCGCCGTGTTCCTTCGGCACCTAGCAAAGAAGTGCCTGCGTTCGGCGCCTCGCCGCATCGCAGCCTAGCAAAGCACTGCGTGCCTTCGGCGCCTGGCAAAGCAGCGCGTGCCTTCGCCGCCTCGCCGCCTAAGAAAGCGCCGCGTCCCTTCTCGCCCTCGCCGCCTAGCAAAGCGCCGTGTCCCTTCGCCGCCTCGCCGCCCAGCAAAGCTCCGCGTGCCGTCGCCGCCAAGCAAAGCGCCGTGTTCCTTCGGCACCTAGCAAAGAAGTGCCTGCGTTCGGCGCCTCGCCGCATCGCAGCCTGGCAAAGCGCTGCGTGCCTTCGGCGCCTGGCAAAGCAGCGCGTGCCTTCGCCGCCTCACACAGCGCTGCGTGCCTTCGGCGCCTGGCAAAGCAGCGCGTGCCTTCGCCGCCTCGCCGCCTAAGAAAGCGCCGCGTCCCTTCTCGCCCTCGCCGCCTACCAAAGCGCCGTGTCCCTTCGCCGCCTCGCCGCCCAGCATAGCTCCGCGTGCCGTCGCCGCCAAGCAAAGCGCCGTGTTCCTTCGGCACCTAGCAAAGAAGTGCCTGCGTTCGGCGCCTCGCCGCATCGCAGCCTGGCAAAGCACTGCGTGCCTTCGCCGCCTCACACAGCGCTGCGTGCCTTCGGCGCCTGGCAAAGCAGCGCGTGCCTTCGCCGCCTCGCCGCCTAAGAAAGCGCCGCGTCCCTTCTCGCCCTCGCCGCCTAGCAAAGCGCCGTGTCCCTTCGCCGCCTCGCCGCCCAGCAAAGCTCCGCGTGCCGTCGCCGCCAAGCAAAGCGCCGTGTTCCTTCGGCACCTAGCAAAGAAGTGCCTGCGTTCGGCGCCTCGCCGCATCGCAGCCTGGCAAAGCAGTGCATGCCTTCGCCGCCTCACACAGCGCTGCGTGCCTTCGGCGCCTGGCAAAGCAGCGCGTGCCTTCGCCGCCTCGCCGCCTAAGAAAGCGCCGCGTCCCTTCTCGCCCTCGCCGCCTAGCAAAGCGCCGTGTCCCTTCGCCGCCTCGCCGCCCAGCAAAGCTCCGCGTGCCGTCGCCGCCAAGCAAAGCGCCGTGTTCCTTCGGCACCTAGCAAAGAAGTGCCTGCGTTCGGCGCCTCGCCGCATCGCAGCCTGGCAAAGCGCTGCGTGCCTTCGGCGGCTGGCAAAGCACGGCGTGCCTTCGCCGCCTCACACAGCGCTGCGTGCCTTCGGCGCCTGGCAAAGCAGCGCGTGCCTTCGCCGCCTCACACAGCGCTGCGTGCCTTCGGCGCCTGGCAAAGCAGCGCGTGCCTTCGCCGCCTCGCCGCCTAAGAAAGCGCCGCGTCCCTTCTCGCCCTCGCCGCCTACCAAAGCGCCGTGTCCCTTCGCCGCCTCGCCGCCCAGCAAAGCTCCGCGTGCCGTCGCCGCCAAGCAAAGCGCCGTGTTCCTTCGGCACCTAGCAAAGAAGTGCCTGCGTTCGGCGCCTCGCCGCATCGCAGCCTGGCAAAGCAGTGCGTGCCTTCGCCGCCTCACACAGCGCTGCGTGCCTTCGGCGCCTGGCAAAGCAGCGCGTGCCTTCGCCGCCTCGCCGCCTAAGAAAGCGCCGCGTCCCTTCTCGCCCTCGCCGCCTAGCAAAGCGCCGTGTCCCTTCGCCGCCTCGCCGCCCAGCAAAGCTCCGCGTGCCGTCGCCGCCAAGCAAAGCGCCGTGTTCCTTCGGCACCTAGCAAAGAAGTGCCTGCGTTCGGCGCCTCGCCGCATCGCAGCCTGGCAAAGCAGTGCATGCCTTCGCCGCCTCACACAGCGCTGCGTGCCTTCGGCGCCTGGCAAAGCAGCGCGTGCCTTCGCCGCCTCGCCGCCTAAGAAAGCGCCGCGTCCCTTCTCGCCCTCGCCGCCTACCAAAGCGCCGTGTCCCTTCGCCGCCTCGCCGCCCAGCAAAGCTCCGCGTGCCGTCGCCGCCAAGCAAAGCGCCGTGTTCCTTCGGCACCTAGCAAAGAAGTGCCTGCGTTCGGCGCCTCGCCGCATCTCAGCCTAGCAAAGCGCTGCGTGCCTTCGGCGGCTGGCAAAGCAGTGCGTGCCTTTGCCGCCTCACACAGCGCTGCATGCCTTCGGCGCCTGGCAAAGCAGCGCGTGCCTTCGCCGCCTCGCCGCCTAAGAAAGCGCCGCGTCCCTTCTCGCCCTCGCCGCCTAGCAAAGCGCCGTGTCCCTTCGCCGCCTCGCCGCCCAGCATAGCTCCGCGTGCCGTCGCCGCCAAGCAAAGCGCCGTGTTCCTTCGGCACCTAGCAAAGAAGTGCCTGCGTTCGGCGCCTCGCCGCATCGCAGCCTGGCAAAGCAGCGCGTGCCTTCGCCGCCTCGCCGCCTAAGAAAGCGCCGCGTCCCTTCTCGCCCTCGCCGCCTACCAAAGCGCCGTGTCCCTTCGCCGCCTCGCCGCCCCGCAAAGCTCCGCGTGCCGTCGCCGCCAAGCAAAGCGCCGTGTTCCTTCGGCACCTAGCAAAGAAGTGCCTGCGTTCGGCGCCTCGCCGCATCGCAGCCTGGCAAAGCACTGCGTGCCTTCGCCGCCTCACACAGCGCTGCGTGCCTTCGGCGCCTGGCAAAGCAGCGCGTGCCTTCGCCGCCTCGCCGCCTAAGAAAGCGCTGCGTCCCTTTTCGCCCTCGCCGCCCAACAAAGCGCCCTGTCCCTTCACCGCCTCCCCAATCGCTTCGTCCCTTCGCCGCCTCGCCACCTAGCAAAGCGCTGCTTACCTTCGCCGCCTCACACAGCGCTGCGTCCCTTCGCCGCCTCGCCGCTTAGCAAACGCCGTAGTAGCGCCGAAGGCACACGGCGCTTTTGTAGGCGCCGAAGGCACGTGGCGCTTTGCTAAGGCACGAGGCAGCGAAGGCACGCAGCCATTTGATCGTGGTCGACGGGCTCGTGCGCCTTGCTTGGTGGCGAAGGCACGCGCTGCTTTGCCAGGCGCCCAAGGACGCAGCGCTGTGCGAGGCGGCGAGGGCTCGCAGTGCTTTACCAGGCGCCGAAGGCACGCAGTGCTTTGCCAGGCGCCGAAGGCACGCAGCGCTGTAGGAGGCGGCGAGGGCACACAGTGCTTTGCTAGGCGGCGAGCGGACGTGGAGCTTTGCTAGGCAGCGAAGGCTGAGGACGCTTTGCTAGGCGCTTTGCTAGGCGGCGAAGGCACGAAGCGATTTGGGAGGCGAGGCGGCGAAGGCACACGGCGCTTTGCTAGGCGGCGAGGGCGAGGAGGCACGCAGCGCTTTCTTAGGCGGCGAGGCGGCGAAGGCACGCGCTGCTTTGCTAGGCGCCGAAGGCACGCAGCGCTTCCTTAGTTTGCCAGGCAGCGAAGAGATGGAGCGCTTTGCTTGCTGGCCAGGCAGCGAACAGGCGCCGTGCTTTGCTTTCTGCCAGGCAGCGAATACACGCAGCGGTCTGCTTTTCTGCGAGGCACTGAACACATGCAGCGTTTAGTTTGCGAGGCGGCGAAGAGACGCGGCGCTTTGCTTCTTGAGAGGGAGCGAAGAGGCGCAGCGTTTCCTTAGTTTGCGAGGCATGCAAGAGATGCAGCGGTGTGCTCGTCTGCGAGGCGTCGAAGAGACGCAGCAGCTAGTTAGCTGGCCATGTGGCGAAGAGACGCGACGCTTTGCTTTTGGCGATGCAGTGAAGAGACGCAGCGGTTTGCTTGTTGGGCAGGCAGCGAAGAGACGCGGCGGTTGGCATGCTGCCGAGGCGGCGAGCAGATCGAGTGCTTTGCTTGTTGGTGAGGCAGCGAAGAGATGCAGCGGTTTGCTTGTTGGCGAGGCAGCGAAGAGATTCAGCAGTCTCCTTGTTTGTGACACAGCCAACATGCCCAGTGGTTGCTCATTGTGCGAGGCAGCGAAGAGATGCAGCACTTTGCTTGTGCACCAGGTGGCGCAGTGGCATGGCGGATGGCTTTTTCGCCTGCAGGCGAAGCGAGGCAGCACTTTGCTAGTTGGCGAGGCAGCGAAGAGACGCAGCAGGCTGCTTGTTTGTGAGACAGCCAACATGCACAGTGGTTAGCTATTGTGCGAGGCAGCGAATCACCGCCGAGCAAATCGCTTTGTGCGTTCGCCGCCTCGCTGCCTAGCAAAGCGTCGTCTGCCTTGGGCGCCTAGCAAAGCTCCGCGTGCCGTCGCCGCCAAGCAAAGCGCCGTGTTCCTTCGGCACCTAGCAAAGAAGTGCCTGCGTTCGGCGCCTCGCCGCATCGCAGCCTAGCAAAGCGCTGCGTGCCTTCGGCGGCTGGCAAAGCACGGCGTGCCTTCGCCGCCTCACACAGCGCTGCGTGCCTTCGGCGCCTGGCAAAGCAGCGCGTGCCTTCGCCGCCTCACACAGCGCTGCGTGCCTTCGGCGCCTGGCAAAGCAGCGCGTGCCTTCGCCGCCTCGCCGCCTAAGAAAGCGCCGCGTCCCTTCTCGCCCTCGCCGCCTACCAAAGCGCCGTGTCCCTTCGCCGCCTCGCCGCCCAGCAAAGCTCCGCGTGCCGTCGCCGCCAAGCAAAGCGCCGTGTTCCTTCGGCACCTAGCAAAGAAGTGCCTGCGTTCGGCGCCTCGCCGCATCTCAGCCTAGCAAAGCGCTGCGTGCCTTCGGCGGCTGGCAAAGCAGTGCGTGCCTTTGCCGCCTCACACAGCGCTGCATGCCTTCGGCGCCTGGCAAAGCAGCGCGTGCCTTCGCCGCCTCGCCGCCTAAGAAAGCGCCGCGTCCCTTCTCGCCCTCGCCGCCTAGCAAAGCGCCGTGTCCCTTCGCCGCCTCGCCGCCCAGCAAAGCTCCGCGTGCCGTCGCCGCCAAGCAAAGCGCCGTGTTCCTTCGGCACCTAGCAAAGAAGTGCCTGCGTTCGGCGCCTCGCCGCATCGCAGCCTAGCAAAGCACTGCGTGCCTTCGGCGCCTGGCAAAGCAGCGCGTGCCTTCGCCGCCTCGCCGCCTAAGAAAGCGCCGCGTCCCTTCTCGCCCTCGCCGCCTAGCAAAGCGCCGTGTCCCTTCGCCGCCTCGCCGCCCAGCAAAGCTCCGCGTGCCGTCGCCGCCAAGCAAAGCGCCGTGTTCCTTCGGCACCTAGCAAAGAAGTGCCTGCGTTCGGCGCCTCGCCGCATCGCAGCCTGGCAAAGCGCTGCGTGCCTTCGGCGCCTGGCAAAGCAGCGCGTGCCTTCGCCGCCTCACACAGCGCTGCGTGCCTTCGGCGCCTGGCAAAGCAGCGCGTGCCTTCGCCGCCTCGCCGCCTAAGAAAGCGCCGCGTCCCTTCTCGCCCTCGCCGCCTACCAAAGCGCCGTGTCCCTTCGCCGCCTCGCCGCCCAGCATAGCTCCGCGTGCCGTCGCCGCCAAGCAAAGCGCCGTGTTCCTTCGGCACCTAGCAAAGAAGTGCCTGCGTTCGGCGCCTCGCCGCATCGCAGCCTGGCAAAGCACTGCGTGCCTTCGCCGCCTCACACAGCGCTGCGTGCCTTCGGCGCCTGGCAAAGCAGCGCGTGCCTTCGCCGCCTCGCCGCCTAAGAAAGCGCCGCGTCCCTTCTCGCCCTCGCCGCCTACCAAAGCGCCGTGTCCCTTCGCCGCCTCGCCGCCCAGCAAAGCTCCGCGTGCCGTCGCCGCCAAGCAAAGCGCCGTGTTCCTTCGGCACCTAGCAAAGAAGTGCCTGCGTTCGGCGCCTCGCCGCATCGCAGCCTGGCAAAGCAGTGCATGCCTTCGCCGCCTCACACAGCGCTGCGTGCCTTCGGCGCCTGGCAAAGCAGCGCGTGCCTTCGCCGCCTCGCCGCCTAAGAAAGCGCCGCGTCCCTTCTCGCCCTCGCCGCCTAGCAAAGCGCCGTGTCCCTTCGCCGCCTCGCCGCCCAGCAAAGCTCCGCGTGCCGTCGCCGCCAAGCAAAGCGCCGTGTTCCTTCGGCACCTAGCAAAGAAGTGCCTGCGTTCGGCGCCTCGCCGCATCGCAGCCTGGCAAAGCGCTGCGTGCCTTCGGCGGCTGGCAAAGCACGGCGTGCCTTCGCCGCCTCACACAGCGCTGCGTGCCTTCGGCGCCTGGCAAAGCAGCGCGTGCCTTCGCCGCCTCACACAGCGCTGCGTGCCTTCGGCGCCTGGCAAAGCAGCGCGTGCCTTCGCCGCCTCGCCGCCTAAGAAAGCGCCGCGTCCCTTCTCGCCCTCGCCGCCTACCAAAGCGCCGTGTCCCTTCGCCGCCTCGCCGCCCAGCAAAGCTCCGCGTGCCGTCGCCGCCAAGCAAAGCGCCGTGTTCCTTCGGCACCTAGCAAAGAAGTGCCTGCGTTCGGCGCCTCGCCGCATCGCAGCCTGGCAAAGCAGTGCGTGCCTTCGCCGCCTCACACAGCGCTGCGTGCCTTCGGCGCCTGGCAAAGCAGCGCGTGCCTTCGCCGCCTCGCCGCCTAAGAAAGCGCCGCGTCCCTTCTCGCCCTCGCCGCCTAGCAAAGCGCCGTGTCCCTTCGCCGCCTCGCCGCCCAGCAAAGCTCCGCGTGCCGTCGCCGCCAAGCAAAGCGCCGTGTTCCTTCGGCACCTAGCAAAGAAGTGCCTGCGTTCGGCGCCTCGCCGCATCGCAGCCTGGCAAAGCAGTGCATGCCTTCGCCGCCTCACACAGCGCTGCGTGCCTTCGGCGCCTGGCAAAGCAGCGCGTGCCTTCGCCGCCTCGCCGCCTAAGAAAGCGCCGCGTCCCTTCTCGCCCTCGCCGCCTACCAAAGCGCCGTGTCCCTTCGCCGCCTCGCCGCCCAGCAAAGCTCCGCGTGCCGTCGCCGCCAAGCAAAGCGCCGTGTTCCTTCGGCACCTAGCAAAGAAGTGCCTGCGTTCGGCGCCTCGCCGCATCTCAGCCTAGCAAAGCGCTGCGTGCCTTCGGCGGCTGGCAAAGCAGTGCGTGCCTTTGCCGCCTCACACAGCGCTGCATGCCTTCGGCGCCTGGCAAAGCAGCGCGTGCCTTCGCCGCCTCGCCGCCTAAGAAAGCGCCGCGTCCCTTCTCGCCCTCGCCGCCTAGCAAAGCGCCGTGTCCCTTCGCCGCCTCGCCGCCCAGCATAGCTCCGCGTGCCGTCGCCGCCAAGCAAAGCGCCGTGTTCCTTCGGCACCTAGCAAAGAAGTGCCTGCGTTCGGCGCCTCGCCGCATCGCAGCCTGGCAAAGCAGCGCGTGCCTTCGCCGCCTCGCCGCCTAAGAAAGCGCCGCGTCCCTTCTCGCCCTCGCCGCCTACCAAAGCGCCGTGTCCCTTCGCCGCCTCGCCGCCCCGCAAAGCTCCGCGTGCCGTCGCCGCCAAGCAAAGCGCCGTGTTCCTTCGGCACCTAGCAAAGAAGTGCCTGCGTTCGGCGCCTCGCCGCATCGCAGCCTGGCAAAGCACTGCGTGCCTTCGCCGCCTCACACAGCGCTGCGTGCCTTCGGCGCCTGGCAAAGCAGCGCGTGCCTTCGCCGCCTCGCCGCCTAAGAAAGCGCTGCGTCCCTTTTCGCCCTCGCCGCCCAACAAAGCGCCCTGTCCCTTCACCGCCTCCCCAATCGCTTCGTCCCTTCGCCGCCTCGCCACCTAGCAAAGCGCTGCTTACCTTCGCCGCCTCACACAGCGCTGCGTCCCTTCGCCGCCTCGCCGCTTAGCAAACGCCGTAGTAGCGCCGAAGGCACACGGCGCTTTTGTAGGCGCCGAAGGCACGTGGCGCTTTGCTAAGGCACGAGGCAGCGAAGGCACGCAGCCATTTGATCGTGGTCGACGGGCTCGTGCGCCTTGCTTGGTGGCGAAGGCACGCGCTGCTTTGCCAGGCGCCCAAGGACGCAGCGCTGTGCGAGGCGGCGAGGGCTCGCAGTGCTTTACCAGGCGCCGAAGGCACGCAGTGCTTTGCCAGGCGCCGAAGGCACGCAGCGCTGTAGGAGGCGGCGAGGGCACACAGTGCTTTGCTAGGCGGCGAGCGGACGTGGAGCTTTGCTAGGCAGCGAAGGCTGAGGACGCTTTGCTAGGCGCTTTGCTAGGCGGCGAAGGCACGAAGCGATTTGGGAGGCGAGGCGGCGAAGGCACACGGCGCTTTGCTAGGCGGCGAGGGCGAGGAGGCACGCAGCGCTTTCTTAGGCGGCGAGGCGGCGAAGGCACGCGCTGCTTTGCTAGGCGCCGAAGGCACGCAGCGCTTCCTTAGTTTGCCAGGCAGCGAAGAGATGGAGCGCTTTGCTTGCTGGCCAGGCAGCGAACAGGCGCCGTGCTTTGCTTTCTGCCAGGCAGCGAATACACGCAGCGGTCTGCTTTTCTGCGAGGCACTGAACACATGCAGCGTTTAGTTTGCGAGGCGGCGAAGAGACGCGGCGCTTTGCTTCTTGAGAGGGAGCGAAGAGGCGCAGCGTTTCCTTAGTTTGCGAGGCATGCAAGAGATGCAGCGGTGTGCTCGTCTGCGAGGCGTCGAAGAGACGCAGCAGCTAGTTAGCTGGCCATGTGGCGAAGAGACGCGACGCTTTGCTTTTGGCGATGCAGTGAAGAGACGCAGCGGTTTGCTTGTTGGGCAGGCAGCGAAGAGACGCGGCGGTTGGCATGCTGCCGAGGCGGCGAGCAGATCGAGTGCTTTGCTTGTTGGTGAGGCAGCGAAGAGATGCAGCGGTTTGCTTGTTGGCGAGGCAGCGAAGAGATTCAGCAGTCTCCTTGTTTGTGACACAGCCAACATGCCCAGTGGTTGCTCATTGTGCGAGGCAGCGAAGAGATGCAGCACTTTGCTTGTGCACCAGGTGGCGCAGTGGCATGGCGGATGGCTTTTTCGCCTGCAGGCGAAGCGAGGCAGCACTTTGCTAGTTGGCGAGGCAGCGAAGAGACGCAGCAGGCTGCTTGTTTGTGAGACAGCCAACATGCACAGTGGTTAGCTATTGTGCGAGGCAGCGAATCACCGCCGAGCAAATCGCTTTGTGCGTTCGCCGCCTCGCTGCCTAGCAAAGCGTCGTCTGCCTTGGGCGCCTAGCAAAGCTCCGCGTGCCGTCGCCGCCAAGCAAAGCGCCGTGTTCCTTCGGCACCTAGCAAAGAAGTGCCTGCGTTCGGCGCCTCGCCGCATCGCAGCCTAGCAAAGCGCTGCGTGCCTTCGGCGGCTGGCAAAGCACGGCGTGCCTTCGCCGCCTCACACAGCGCTGCGTGCCTTCGGCGCCTGGCAAAGCAGCGCGTGCCTTCGCCGCCTCACACAGCGCTGCGTGCCTTCGGCGCCTGGCAAAGCAGCGCGTGCCTTCGCCGCCTCGCCGCCTAAGAAAGCGCCGCGTCCCTTCTCGCCCTCGCCGCCTACCAAAGCGCCGTGTCCCTTCGCCGCCTCGCCGCCCAGCAAAGCTCCGCGTGCCGTCGCCGCCAAGCAAAGCGCCGTGTTCCTTCGGCACCTAGCAAAGAAGTGCCTGCGTTCGGCGCCTCGCCGCATCTCAGCCTAGCAAAGCGCTGCGTGCCTTCGGCGGCTGGCAAAGCAGTGCGTGCCTTTGCCGCCTCACACAGCGCTGCATGCCTTCGGCGCCTGGCAAAGCAGCGCGTGCCTTCGCCGCCTCGCCGCCTAAGAAAGCGCCGCGTCCCTTCTCGCCCTCGCCGCCTAGCAAAGCGCCGTGTCCCTTCGCCGCCTCGCCGCCCAGCAAAGCTCCGCGTGCCGTCGCCGCCAAGCAAAGCGCCGTGTTCCTTCGGCACCTAGCAAAGAAGTGCCTGCGTTCGGCGCCTCGCCGCATCGCAGCCTAGCAAAGCACTGCGTGCCTTCGGCGCCTGGCAAAGCAGCGCGTGCCTTCGCCGCCTCGCCGCCTAAGAAAGCGCCGCGTCCCTTCTCGCCCTCGCCGCCTAGCAAAGCGCCGTGTCCCTTCGCCGCCTCGCCGCCCAGCAAAGCTCCGCGTGCCGTCGCCGCCAAGCAAAGCGCCGTGTTCCTTCGGCACCTAGCAAAGAAGTGCCTGCGTTCGGCGCCTCGCCGCATCGCAGCCTGGCAAAGCACTGCGTGCCTTCGCCGCCTCACACAGCGCTGCGTGCCTTCGGCGCCTGGCAAAGCAGCGCGTGCCTTCGCCGCCTCGCCGCCTAAGAAAGCGCCGCGTCCCTTCTCGCCCTCGCCGCCTACCAAAGCGCCGTGTCCCTTCGCCGCCTCGCCGCCCAGCAAAGCTCCGCGTGCCGTCGCCGCCAAGCAAAGCGCCGTGTTCCTTCGGCACCTAGCAAAGAAGTGCCTGCGTTCGGCGCCTCGCCGCATCGCAGCCTAGCAAAGCGCTGCGTGCCTTCGGCGGCTGGCAAAGCAGTGCGTGCCTTTGCCGCCTCACACAGCGCTGCGTGCCTTCGGCGCCTGGCAAAGCAGCGCGTGCCTTCGCCGCCTCGCCGCCTAAGAAAGCGCCGCGTCCCTTCTCGCCCTCGCCGCCTACCAAAGCGCCGTGTCCCTTCGCCGCCTCGCCGCCCAGCATAGCTCCGCGTGCCGTCGCCGCCAAGCAAAGCGCCGTGTTCCTTCGGCACCTAGCAAAGAAGTGCCTGCGTTCGGCGCCTCGCCGCATCGCAGCCTGGCAAAGCACTGCGTGCCTTCGCCGCCTCACACAGCGCTGCGTGCCTTCGGCGCCTGGCAAAGCAGCGCGTGCCTTCGCCGCCTCGCCGCCTAAGAAAGCGCCGCGTCCCTTCTCGCCCTCGCCTCCTACCAAAGCGCCGTGTCCCTTCGCCGCCTCGCCGCCCAGCAAAGCTCCGCGTGCCGTCGCCGCCAAGCAAAGCGCCGTGTTCCTTCGGCACCTAGCAAAGAAGTGCCTGCGTTCGGCGCCTCGCCGCATCGCAGCCTGGCAAAGCACTGCGTGCCTTCGCCGCCTCACACAGCGCTGCGTGCCTTCGGCGCCTGGCAAAGCAGCGCGTGCCTTCGCCGCCTCGCTGCCTAAGAAAGCGCTGCGTCCCTTTTCGCCCTCGCCGCCCAACAAAGCGCCCTGTCCCTTCACCGCCTCCCCAATCGCTTCGTCCCTTCGCCGCCTCGCCACCTAGCAAAGCGCTGCTTACCTTCGCCGCCTCACACAGCGCTGCGTCCCTTCGCCGCCTCGCCGCTTAGCAAACGCCGTAGTAGCGCCGAAGGGACACGGCGCTTTTGTAGGCGCCGAAGGCATGTGGCGCTTTGCTAAGGCACGAGGCAGCGAAGGCACGCAGCCATTTGATCGTGGTCGACGGGCTCGTGCGCCTTGCTTGGTGGCGAAGGCACGCGCTGCTTTGCCAGGCGCCCAAGGACGCAGCGCTGTGCGAGGCGGCGAGGGCTCGCAGTGCTTTACCAGGCGCCGAAGGCACGCAGTGCTTTGCCAGGCGCCGAAGGCACGCAGCGCTGTAGGAGGCGGCGAGGGCACACAGTGCTTTGCTAGGCGGCGAGCGGACGTGGAGCTTTGCTAGGCAGCGAAGGCTGAGGACGCTTTGCTAGGCGCTTTGCTAGGCGGCGAAGGCACGAAGCGATTTGGGAGGCGAGGCGGCGAAGGCACACGGCGCTTTGCTAGGCGGCGAGGGCGAGGAGGCACGCAGCGCTTTCTTAGGCGGCGAGGCGGCGAAGGCACGCGCTGCTTTGCTAGGCGCCGAAGGCACGCAGCGCTTCCTTAGTTTGCCAGGCAGCGAAGAGATGGAGCGCTTTGCTTGCTGGCCAGGCAGCGAACAGGCGCCGTGCTTTGCTTTCTGCCAGGCAGCGAATACACGCAGCGGTCTGCTTTTCTGCGAGGCACTGAACACATGCAGCGTTTAGTTTGCGAGGCGGCGAAGAGACGCGCCGCTTTGCTTCTTGAGAGGGAGCGAAGAGGCGCAGCGTTTCCTTAGTTTGCGAGGCATGCAAGAGATGCAGCGGTGTGCTCGTCTGCGAGGCGTCGAAGAGACGCAGCAGCTAGTTAGCTGGCCATGTGGCGAAGAGACGCGACGCTTTGCTTTTGGCGATGCAGTGAAGAGACGCAGCGGTTTGCTTGTTGGGCAGGCAGCGAAGAGACGCGGCGGTTGGCATGCTGCCGAGGCGGCGAGCAGATCGAGTGCTTTGCTTGTTGGTGAGGCAGCGAAGAGATGCAGCGGTTTGCTTGTTGGCGAGGCAGCGAAGAGATTCAGCAGTCTCCTTGTTTGTGACACAGCCAACATGCCCAGTGGTTGCTCATTGTGCGAGGCAGCGAAGAGATGCAGCACTTTGCTTGTGCACCAGGTGGCGCAGTGGCATGGCGGATGGCTTTTTCGCCTGCAGGCGAAGCGAGGCAGCACTTTGCTAGTTGGCGAGGCAGCGAAGAGACGCAGCAGGCTGCTTGTTTGTGAGACAGCCAACATGCACAGTGGTTAGCTATTGTGCGAGGCAGCGAATCACCGCCGAGCAAATCGCTTTGTGCGTTCGCCGCCTCGCTGCCTAGCAAAGCGTCGTCTGCCTTGGGCGCCTAGCAAAGCTCCGCGTGCCGTCGCCGCCAAGCAAAGCGCCGTGTTCCTTCGGCACCTAGCAAAGAAGTGCCTGCGTTCGGCGCCTCGCCGCATCGCAGCCTAGCAAAGCGCTGCGTGCCTTCGGCGGCTGGCAAAGCAGTGCGTGCCTTTGCCGCCTCACACAGCGCTGCGTGCCTTCGGCGCCTGGCAAAGCAGCGCGTGCCTTCGCCGCCTCGCCGCCTAAGAAAGCGCCGCGTCCCTTCTCGCCCTCGCCGCCTAGCAAAGCGCCGTGTCCCTTCGCCGCCTCGCCGCCCAGCATAGCTCCGCGTGCCGTCGCCGCCAAGCAAAGCGCCGTGTTCCTTCGGCACCTAGCAAAGAAGTGCCTGCGTTCGGCGCCTCGCCGCATCGCAGCCTGGCAAAGCACTGCGTGCCTTCGCCGCCTCACACAGCGCTGCGTGCCTTCGGCGCCTGGCAAAGCAGCGCGTGCCTTCGCCGCCTCGCCGCCTAAGAAAGCGCTGCGTCCCTTTTCGCCCTCGCCGCCCAACAAAGCGCCCTGTCCCTTCACCGCCTCCCCAATCGCTTCGTCCCTTCGCCGCCTCGCCACCTAGCAAAGCGCTGCTTACCTTCGCCGCCTCACACAGCGCTGCGTCCCTTCGCCGCCTCGCCGCTTAGCAAACGCCGTAGTAGCGCCGAAGGGACACGGCGCTTTTGTAGGCGCCGAAGGCATGTGGCGCTTTGCTAAGGCACGAGGCAGCGAAGGCACGCAGCCATTTGATCGTGGTCGACGGGCTCGTGCGCCTTGCTTGGTGGCGAAGGCACGCGCTGCTTTGCCAGGCGCCCAAGGACGCAGCGCTGTGCGAGGCGGCGAGGGCTCGCAGTGCTTTACCAGGCGCCGAAGGCACGCAGTGCTTTGCCAGGCGCCGAAGGCACGCAGCGCTGTAGGAGGCGGCGAGGGCACACAGTGCTTTGCTAGGCGGCGAGCGGACGTGGAGCTTTGCTAGGCAGCGAAGGCTGAGGACGCTTTGCTAGGCGCTTTGCTAGGCGGCGAAGGCACGAAGCGATTTGGGAGGCGAGGCGGCGAAGGCACACGGCGCTTTGCTAGGCGGCGAGGGCGAGGAGGCACGCAGCGCTTTCTTAGGCGGCGAGGCGGCGAAGGCACGCGCTGCTTTGCTAGGCGCCGAAGGCACGCAGCGCTTCCTTAGTTTGCCAGGCAGCGAAGAGATGGAGCGCTTTGCTTGCTGGCCAGGCAGCGAACAGGCGCCGTGCTTTGCTTTCTGCCAGGCAGCGAATACACGCAGCGGTCTGCTTTTCTGCGAGGCACTGAACACATGCAGCGTTTAGTTTGCGAGGCGGCGAAGAGACGCGCCGCTTTGCTTCTTGAGAGGGAGCGAAGAGGCGCAGCGTTTCCTTAGTTTGCGAGGCATGCAAGAGATGCAGCGGTGTGCTCGTCTGCGAGGCGTCGAAGAGACGCAGCAGCTAGTTAGCTGGCCATGTGGCGAAGAGACGCGACGCTTTGCTTTTGGCGATGCAGTGAAGAGACGCAGCGGTTTGCTTGTTGGGCAGGCAGCGAAGAGACGCGGCGGTTGGCATGCTGCCGAGGCGGCGAGCAGATCGAGTGCTTTGCTTGTTGGTGAGGCAGCGAAGAGATGCAGCGGTTTGCTTGTTGGCGAGGCAGCGAAGAGATTCAGCAGTCTCCTTGTTTGTGACACAGCCAACATGCCCAGTGGTTGCTCATTGTGCGAGGCAGCGAAGAGATGCAGCACTTTGCTTGTGCACCAGGTGGCGCAGTGGCATGGCGGATGGCTTTTTCGCCTGCAGGCGAAGCGAGGCAGCACTTTGCTAGTTGGCGAGGCAGCGAAGAGACGCAGCAGGCTGCTTGTTTGTGAGACAGCCAACATGCACAGTGGTTAGCTATTGTGCGAGGCAGCGAATCACCGCCGAGCAAATCGCTTTGTGCGTTCGCCGCCTCGCTGCCTAGCAAAGCGTCGTCTGCCTTGGGCGCCTAGCAAAGCTCCGCGTGCCGTCGCCGCCAAGCAAAGCGCCGTGTTCCTTCGGCACCTAGCAAAGAAGTGCCTGCGTTCGGCGCCTCGCCGCATCGCAGCCTAGCAAAGCGCTGCGTGCCTTCGGCGGCTGGCAAAGCAGTGCGTGCCTTTGCCGCCTCACACAGCGCTGCGTGCCTTCGGCGCCTGGCAAAGCAGCGCGTGCCTTCGCCGCCTCGCCGCCTAAGAAAGCGCCGCGTCCCTTCTCGCCCTCGCCGCCTACCAAAGCGCCGTGTCCCTTCGCCGCCTCGCCGCCCAGCATAGCTCCGCGTGCCGTCGCCGCCAAGCAAAGCGCCGTGTTCCTTCGGCACCTAGCAAAGAAGTGCCTGCGTTCGGCGCCTCGCCGCATCGCAGCCTGGCAAAGCACTGCGTGCCTTCGCCGCCTCACACAGCGCTGCGTGCCTTCGGCGCCTGGCAAAGCAGCGCGTGCCTTCGCCGCCTCGCCGCCTAAGAAAGCGCTGCGTCCCTTTTCGCCCTCGCCGCCCAACAAAGCGCCCTGTCCCTTCACCGCCTCCCCAATCGCTTCGTCCCTTCGCCGCCTCGCCACCTAGCAAAGCGCTGCTTACCTTCGCCGCCTCACACAGCGCTGCGTCCCTTCGCCGCCTCGCCGCTTAGCAAACGCCGTAGTAGCGCCGAAGGGACACGGCGCTTTTGTAGGCGCCGAAGGCATGTGGCGCTTTGCTAAGGCACGAGGCAGCGAAGGCACGCAGCCATTTGATCGTGGTCGACGGGCTCGTGCGCCTTGCTTGGTGGCGAAGGCACGCGCTGCTTTGCCAGGCGCCCAAGGACGCAGCGCTGTGCGAGGCGGCGAGGGCTCGCAGTGCTTTACCAGGCGCCGAAGGCACGCAGTGCTTTGCCAGGCGCCGAAGGCACGCAGCGCTGTAGGAGGCGGCGAGGGCACACAGTGCTTTGCTAGGCGGCGAGCGGACGTGGAGCTTTGCTAGGCAGCGAAGGCTGAGGACGCTTTGCTAGGCGCTTTGCTAGGCGGCGAAGGCACGAAGCGATTTGGGAGGCGAGGCGGCGAAGGCACACGGCGCTTTGCTAGGCGGCGAGGGCGAGGAGGCACGCAGCGCTTTCTTAGGCGGCGAGGCGGCGAAGGCACGCGCTGCTTTGCTAGGCGCCGAAGGCACGCAGCGCTTCCTTAGTTTGCCAGGCAGCGAAGAGATGGAGCGCTTTGCTTGCTGGCCAGGCAGCGAACAGGCGCCGTGCTTTGCTTTCTGCCAGGCAGCGAATACACGCAGCGGTCTGCTTTTCTGCGAGGCACTGAACACATGCAGCGTTTAGTTTGCGAGGCGGCGAAGAGACGCGCCGCTTTGCTTCTTGAGAGGGAGCGAAGAGGCGCAGCGTTTCCTTAGTTTGCGAGGCATGCAAGAGATGCAGCGGTGTGCTCGTCTGCGAGGCGTCGAAGAGACGCAGCAGCTAGTTAGCTGGCCATGTGGCGAAGAGACGCGACGCTTTGCTTTTGGCGATGCAGTGAAGAGACGCAGCGGTTTGCTTGTTGGGCAGGCAGCGAAGAGACGCGGCGGTTGGCATGCTGCCGAGGCGGCGAGCAGATCGAGTGCTTTGCTTGTTGGTGAGGCAGCGAAGAGATGCAGCGGTTTGCTTGTTGGCGAGGCAGCGAAGAGATTCAGCAGTCTCCTTGTTTGTGACACAGCCAACATGCCCAGTGGTTGCTCATTGTGCGAGGCAGCGAAGAGATGCAGCACTTTGCTTGTGCACCAGGTGGCGCAGTGGCATGGCGGATGGCTTTTTCGCCTGCAGGCGAAGCGAGGCAGCACTTTGCTAGTTGGCGAGGCAGCGAAGAGACGCAGCAGGCTGCTTGTTTGTGAGACAGCCAACATGCACAGTGGTTAGCTATTGTGCGAGGCAGCGAATCACCGCCGAGCAAATCGCTTTGTGCGTTCGCCGCCTCGCTGCCTAGCAAAGCGTCGTCTGCCTTGGGCGCCTAGCAAAGCTCCGCGTGCCGTCGCCGCCAAGCAAAGCGCCGTGTTCCTTCGGCACCTAGCAAAGAAGTGCCTGCGTTCGGCGTCTCGCCGCATCGCAGCCTCACACAGCGCTGCGTGCCTTCGGCGCCTGGCAAAGCAGCGCGTGCCTTCGCCGCCTCGCCGCCTAAGAAAGCGCCGCGTCCCTTCTCGCCCTCGCCGCCTAGCAAAGCGCCGTGTCCCTTCGCCGCCTCGCCGCCCAGCAAAGCTCCGCGTGCCGTCGCCGCCAAGCAAAGCGCCGTGTTCCTTCGGCACCTAGCAAAGAAGTGCCTGCGTTCGGCGCCTCGCCGCATCGCAGCCTGGCAAAGCAGTGCGTGCCTTCGCCGCCTCACACAGCGCTGCGTGCCTTCGGCGCCTGGCAAAGCAGCGCGTGCCTTCGCCGCCTCGCCGCCTAAGAAAGCGCCGCGTCCCTTCTCGCCCTCGCCGCCTAGCAAAGCGCCGTGTCCCTTCGCCGCCTCGCCGCCCAGCAAAGCTCCGCGTGCCGTCGCCGCCAAGCAAAGCGCCGTGTTCCTTCGGCACCTAGCAAAGAAGTGCCTGCGTTCGGCGCCTCGCCGCATCGCAGCCTGGCAAAGCACTGCGTGCCTTCGCCGCCTCACACAGCTCTGCGTGCCTTCGGCGCCTGGCAAAGCAGCGCGTGCCTTCGCCGCCTCGCCGCCTAAGAAAGCGCCGCGTCCCTTCTCGCCCTCGCCGCCTAGCAAAGCGCCGTGTCCCTTCGCCGCCTCGCCGCCCAGCAAAGCTCCGCGTGCCGTCGCCGCCAAGCAAAGCGCCGTGTTCCTTCGGCACCTAGCAAAGAAGTGCCTGCGTTCGGCGCCTCGCCGCATCGCAGCATGGCAAAGCACTGCGTGCCTTCGCCGCCTCACACAGCGCTGCGTGCCTTCGGCGCCTGGCAAAGCAGCGCGTGCCTTCGCCGACTCGCCGCCTCACACAGCGCTGCGTGCCTTCGGCACCTGGCAAAGCAGCGCGTGCCTTCGCCGCCTCACACAGCGCTGCGTGCCTTCGGCGCCTGGCAAAGCAGCGCGTGCCTTCGCCGCCTCGCCGCCTAAGAAAGCGCTGCGTCCCTTTTCGCCCTCGCCGCCCAACAAAGCGCCCTGTCCCTTCACCGCCTCCCCAATCGCTTCGTCCCTTCGCCGCCTCGCCACCTAGCAAAGCGCTGCTTACCTTCGCCGCCTCACACAGCGCTGCGTCCCTTCGCCGCCTCGCCGCTTAGCAAACGCCGTAGTAGCGCCGAAGGCACACGGCGCTTTTGTAGGCGCCGAAGGCACGTGGCGCTTTGCTAAGGCACGAGGCAGCGAAGGCACGCAGCCATTTGATCGTGGTCGACGGGCTCGTGCGCCTTGCTTGGTGGCGAAGGCACGCGCTGCTTTGCCAGGCGCCCAAGGACGCAGCGCTGTGCGAGGCGGCGAGGGCTCGCAGTGCTTTACCAGGCGCCGAAGGCACGCAGTGCTTTGCCAGGCGCCGAAGGCACGCAGCGCTGTAGGAGGCGGCGAGGGCACACAGTGCTTTGCTAGGCGGCGAGCGGACGTGGAGCTTTGCTAGGCAGCGAAGGCTGAGGACGCTTTGCTAGGCGCTTTGCTAGGCGGCGAAGGCACGAAGCGATTTGGGAGGCGAGGCGGCGAAGGCACACGGCGCTTTGCTAGGCGGCGAGGGCGAGGAGGCACGCAGCGCTTTCTTAGGCGGCGAGGCGGCGAAGGCACGCGCTGCTTTGCTAGGCGCCGAAGGCACGCAGCGCTTCCTTAGTTTGCCAGGCAGCGAAGAGATGGAGCGCTTTGCTTGCTGGCCAGGCAGCGAACAGGCGCCGTGCTTTGCTTTCTGCCAGGCAGCGAATACACGCAGCGGTCTGCTTTTCTGCGAGGCACTGAACACATGCAGCGTTTAGTTTGCGAGGCGGCGAAGAGACGCGGCGCTTTGCTTCTTGAGAGGGAGCGAAGAGGCGCAGCGTTTCCTTAGTTTGCGAGGCATGCAAGAGATGCAGCGGTGTGCTCGTCTGCGAGGCGTCGAAGAGACGCAGCAGCTAGTTAGCTGGCCATGTGGCGAAGAGACGCGACGCTTTGCTTTTGGCGATGCAGTGAAGAGACGCAGCGGTTTGCTTGTTGGGCAGGCAGCGAAGAGACGCGGCGGTTGGCATGCTGCCGAGGCGGCGAGCAGATCGAGTGCTTTGCTTGTTGGTGAGGCAGCGAAGAGATGCAGCGGTTTGCTTGTTGGCGAGGCAGCGAAGAGATTCAGCAGTCTCCTTGTTTGTGACACAGCCAACATGCCCAGTGGTTGCTCATTGTGCGAGGCAGCGAAGAGATGCAGCACTTTGCTTGTGCACCAGGTGGCGCAGTGGCATGGCGGATGGCTTTTTCGCCTGCAGGCGAAGCGAGGCAGCACTTTGCTAGTTGGCGAGGCAGCGAAGAGACGCAGCAGGCTGCTTGTTTGTGAGACAGCCAACATGCACAGTGGTTAGCTATTGTGCGAGGCAGCGAATCACCGCCGAGCAAATGGCTTTGTGCGTTCGCCGCCTCGCTGCCTAGCAAAGCGTCGTCTGCCTTGGGCGCCTAGCAAAGCTCCGCGTGCCGTCGCCGCCAAGCAAAGCGCCGTGTTCCTTCGGCACCTAGCAAAGAAGTGCCTGCGTTCGGCGCCTCGCCGCATCGCAGCCTAGCAAAGCACTGCGTGCCTTCGGCGCCTGGCAAAGCAGCGCGTGCCTTCGCCGCCTCGCCGCCTAAGAAAGCGCCGCGTCCCTTCTCGCCCTCGCCGCCTAGCAAAGCGCCGTGTCCCTTCGCCGCCTCGCCGCCCAGCAAAGCTCCGCGTGCCGTCGCCGCCAAGCAGAGCGCCGTGTTCCTTCGGCACCTAGCAAAGAAGTGCCTGCGTTCGGCGCCTCGCCGCATCGCAGCCTAGCAAAGCACTGCGTGCCTTCGGCGCCTGGCAAAGCAGCGCGTGCCTTCGCCGCCTCGCCGCCTAAGAAAGCGCCGCGTCCCTTCTCGCCCTCGCCGCCTACCAAAGCGCCGTGTCCCTTCGCCGCCTCGCCGCCCAGCAAAGCTCCGCGTGCCGTCGCCGCCAAGCAGAGCGCCGTGTTCCTTCGGCACCTAGCAAAGAAGTGCCTGCGTTCGGCGCCTCGCCGCATCGCAGCCTAGCAAAGCACTGCGTGCCTTCGGCGCCTGGCAAAGCAGCGCGTGCCTTCGCCGCCTCGCCGCCTAAGAAAGCGCCGCGTCCCTTCTCGCCCTCGCCGCCTAGCAAAGCGCCGTGTTCCTTCGGCACCTAGCAAAGAAGTGCCTGCGTTCGGCGCCTCGCCGCATCGCAGCCTGGCAAAGCAGTGCATGCCTTCGCCGCCTCACACAGCGCTGCGAGCCTTCGGCGCCTGGCAAAGCAGCGCGTGCCTTCGCCGCCTCGCCGCCTAAGAAAGCGCCGCGTCCCTTCTCGCCCTCGCCGCCTAGCAAAGCGCCGTGTCCCTTCGCCGCCTCGCCGCCCAGCAAAGCTCCGCGTGCCGTCGCCGCCAAGCAAAGCGCCGTGTTCCTTCGGCACCTAGCAAAGAAGTGCCTGCGTTCGGCGCCTCGCCGCATCGCAGCCTGGCAAAGCGCTGCGTGCCTTCGGCGGCTGGCAAAGCACGGCGTGCCTTCGCCGCCTCACACAGCGCTGCGTGCCTTCGGCGCCTGGCAAAGCAGCGCGTACCTTCGCCGCCTCACACAGCGCTGCGTGCCTTCGGCGCCTGGCAAAGCAGCGCGTGCCTTCGCCGCCTCGCCGCCTAAGAAAGCGCCGCGTCCCTTCTCGCCCTCGCCGCCTAGCAAAGCGCCGTGTCCCTTCGCCGCCTCGCCGCCCAGCAAAGCTCCGCGTGCCGTCGCCGCCAAGCAAAGCGCCGTGTTCCTTCGGCACCTAGCAAAGAAGTGCCTGCGTTCGGCGCCTCGCCGCATCGCAGCCTGGCAAAGCACTGCGTGCCTTCGCCGCCTCACACAGCGCTGCGTGCCTTCGGCGCCTGGCAAAGCAGCGCGTGCCTTCGCCGCCTCGCCGCCTAAGAAAGCGCCGCGTCCCTTCTCGCCCTCGCCGCCTAGCAAAGCGCCGTGTCCCTTCGCCGCCTCGCCGCCCAGCAAAGCTCCGCGTGCCGTCGCCGCCAAGCAAAGCGCCGTGTTCCTTCGGCACCTAGCAAAGAAGTGCCTGCGTTCGGCGCCTCGCCGCATCGCAGCCTGGCAAAGCACTGCGTGCCTTCGCCGCCTCACACAGCGCTGCGTGCCTTCGGCGCCTGGCAAAGCAGCGCGTGCCTTCGCCGCCTCGCCGCCTAAGAAAGCGCCGCGTCCCTTCTCGCCCTCGCCGCCTACCAAAGCGCCGTGTCCCTTCGCCGCCTCGCCGCCCAGCAAAGCTCCGCGTGCCGTCGCCGCCAAGCAAAGCGCCGTGTTCCTTCGGCACCTAGCAAAGAAGTGCCTGCGTTCGGCGCCTCGCCGCATCGCAGCCTGGCAAAGCAGTGCGTGCCTTCGCCGCCTCACACAGCGCTGCGTGCCTTCGGCGCCTGGCAAAGCAGCGCGTGCCTTCGCCGCCTCGCCGCCTAAGAAAGCGCTGCGTCCCTTTTCGCCCTCGCCGCCCAACAAAGCGCCCTGTCCCTTCACCGCCTCCCCAGTCGCTTCGTCCCTTCGCCGCCTCGCCACCTAGCAAAGCGCTGCTTACCTTCGCCGCCTCACACAGCGCTGCGTCCCTTCGCCGCCTCGCCGCTTAGCAAACGCCGTAGTAGCGCCGAAGGGACACGGCGCTTTTGTAGGCGCCGAAGGCACGTGGCGCTTTGCTAAGGCACGAGGCAGCGAAGGCACGCAGCCATTTGATCGTGGTCGACGGGCTCGTGCGCCTTGCTTGGTGGCGAAGGCACGCGCTGCTTTGCCAGGCGCCCAAGGACGCAGCGCTGTGCGAGGCGGCGAGGGCTCGCAGTGCTTTACCAGGCGCCGAAGGCACGCAGTGCTTTGCCAGGCGCCGAAGGCACGCAGCGCTGTAGGAGGCGGCGAGGGCACACAGTGCTTTGCTAGGCGGCGAGCGGACGTGGAGCTTTGCTAGGCAGCGAAGGGTGAGGACGCTTTGCTAGGCGCTTTGCTAGGCGGCGAAGGCACGAAGCGATTTGGGAGGCGAGGCGGCGAAGGCACACGGCGCTTTGCTAGGCGGCGAGGGCGAGGAGGCACGCAGCGCTTTCTTAGGCGGCGAGGCGGCGAAGGCACGCGCTGCTTTGCTAGGCGCCGAAGGCACGCAGCGCTTCCTTAGTTTGCCAGGCAGCGAAGAGATGGAGCGCTTTGCTTGCTGGCCAGGCAGCGAACAGGCGCCGTGCTTTGCTTTCTGCCAGGCAGCGAATACACGCAGCGGTCTGCTTTTCTGCGAGGCACTGAACACATGCAGCGTTTAGTTTGCGAGGCGGCGAAGAGACGCGGCGCTTTGCTTCTTGAGAGGGAGCGAAGAGGCGCAGCGTTTCCTTAGTTTGCGAGGCATGCAAGAGATGCAGCGGTGTGCTCGTCTGCGAGGCGTCGAAGAGACGCAGCAGCTAGTTAGCTGGCCATGTGGCGAAGAGACGCGACGCTTTGCTTTTGGCGATGCAGTGAAGAGACGCAGCGGTTTGCTTGTTGGGCAGGCAGCGAAGAGACGCGGCGGTTGGCATGCTGCCGAGGCGGCGAGCAGATCGAGTGCTTTGCTTGTTGGTGAGGCAGCGAAGAGATGCAGCGGTTTGCTTGTTGGCGAGGCAGCGAAGAGATTCAGCAGTCTCCTTGTTTGTGACACAGCCAACATGCCCAGTGGTTGCTCATTGTGCGAGGCAGCGAAGAGATGCAGCACTTTGCTTGTGCACCAGGTGGCGCAGTGGCATGGCGGATGGCTTTTTCGCCTGCAGGCGAAGCGAGGCAGCACTTTGCTAGTTGGCGAGGCAGCGAAGAGACGCAGCAGGCTGCTTGTTTGTGAGACAGCCAACATGCACAGTGGTTAGCTATTGTGCGAGGCAGCGAATCACCGCCGAGCAAAACGCTTTGTGCGTTCGCCGCCTCGCTGCCTAGCAAAGCGTCGTCTGCCTTGGGCGCCTAGCAAAGCTCCGCGTGCCGTCGCCGCCAAGCAAAGCGCCGTGTTCCTTCGGCACCTAGCAAAGAAGTGCCTGCGTTCGGCGTCTCGCCGCATCGCAGCCTAGCAAAGCACTGCGTGCCTTCGGCGCCTGGCAAAGCAGCGCGTGCCTTCGCCGCCTCGCCGCCTAAGAAAGCGCCGCGTCCCTTCTCGCCCTCGCCGCCTACCAAAGCGCCGTGTCCCTTCGCCGCCTCGCCGCCCAGCAAAGCTCCGCGTGCCGTCGCCGCCAAGCAAAGCGCCGTGTTCCTTCGGCACCTAGCAAAGAAGTGCCTGCGTTCGGCGCCTCGCCGCATCGCAGCCTGGAAAAGCGCTGAGTGCCTTCGGCGGCTGGCAAAGCAGTGCGTGCCTTCGCCGCCTCACACAGCGCTGCGTGCCTTCGGCGCCTGGCAAAGCAGCGCGTGCCTTCGCCGCCTCGCCGCCTAAGAAAGCGCCGCGTCCCTTCTCGCCCTCGCCGCCTACCAAAGCGCCGTGTCCCTTCGCCGCCTCGCCGCCCAGCAAAGCTCCGCGTGCCGTCGCCGCCAAGCAAAGCGCCGTGTTCCTTCGGCACCTAGCAAAGAAGTGCCTGCGTTCGGCGCCTCGCCGCATCGCAGCCTGGCAAAGCACTGCGTGCCTTCGCCGCCTCACACAGCGCTGCGTGCCTTCGGCGCCTGGCAAAGCAGCGCGTGCCTTCGCCGCCTCGCCGCCTAAGAAAGCGCCGCGTCCCTTCTCGCCCTCGCCGCCTAGCAAAGCGCCGTGTCCCTTCGCCGCCTCGCCGCCCAGCAAAGCTCCGCGTGCCGTCGCCGCCAAGCAAAGCGCCGTGTTCCTTCGGCACCTAGCAAAGAAGTGCCTGCGTTCGGCGCCTCGCCGCATCGCAGCCTGGCAAAGCACTGCGTGCCTTCGCCGCCTCACACAGCGCTGCGTGCCTTCGGCGCCTGGCAAAGCAGCGCGTGCCTTCGCCGACTCGCCGCCTCACACAGCGCTGCGTGCCTTCGGCACCTGGCAAAGCAGCGCGTGCCTTCGCCGCCTCGCCGCCTAAGAAAGCGCTGCGTCCCTTTTCGCCCTCGCCGCCCAACAAAGCGCCCTGTCCCTTCACCGCCTCCCCAATCGCTTCGTCCCTTCGCCGCCTCGCCACCTAGCAAAGCGCTGCTTACCTTCGCCGCCTCACACAGCGCTGCGTCCCTTCGCCGCCTCGCCGCTTAGCAAACGCCGTAGTAGCGCCGAAGGGACACGGCGCTTTTGTAGGCGCCGAAGGCACGTGGCGCTTTGCTAAGGCACGAGGCAGCGAAGGCACGCAGCCATTTGATCGTGGTCGACGGGCTCGTGCGCCTTGCTTGGTGGCGAAGGCACGCGCTGCTTTGCCAGGCGCCCAAGGACGCAGCGCTGTGCGAGGCGGCGAGGGCTCGCAGTGCTTTACCAGGCGCCGAAGGCACGCAGTGCTTTGCCAGGCGCCGAAGGCACGCAGCGCTGTAGGAGGCGGCGAGGGCACACAGTGCTTTGCTAGGCGGCGAGCGGACGTGGAGCTTTGCTAGGCAGCGAAGGCTGAGGACGCTTTGCTAGGCGCTTTGCTAGGCGGCGAAGGCACGAAGCGATTTGGGAGGCGAGGCGGCGAAGGCACACGGCGCTTTGCTAGGCGGCGAGGGCGAGGAGGCACGCAGCGCTTTCTTAGGCGGCGAGGCGGCGAAGGCACGCGCTGCTTTGCTAGGCGCCGAAGGCACGCAGCGCTTCCTTAGTTTGCCAGGCAGCGAAGAGATGGAGCGCTTTGCTTGCTGGCCAGGCAGCGAACAGGCGCCGTGCTTTGCTTTCTGCCAGGCAGCGAATACACGCAGCGGTCTGCTTTTCTGCGAGGCACTGAACACATGCAGCGTTTAGTTTGCGAGGCGGCGAAGAGACGCGCCGCTTTGCTTCTTGAGAGGGAGCGAAGAGGCGCAGCGTTTCCTTAGTTTGCGAGGCATGCAAGAGATGCAGCGGTGTGCTCGTCTGCGAGGCGTCGAAGAGACGCAGCAGCTAGTTAGCTGGCCATGTGGCGAAGAGACGCGACGCTTTGCTTTTGGCGATGCAGTGAAGAGACGCAGCGGTTTGCTTGTTGGGCAGGCAGCGAAGAGACGCGGCGGTTGGCATGCTGCCGAGGCGGCGAGCAGATCGAGTGCTTTGCTTGTTGGTGAGGCAGCGAAGAGATGCAGCGGTTTGCTTGTTGGCGAGGCAGCGAAGAGATTCAGCAGTCTCCTTGTTTGTGACACAGCCAACATGCCCAGTGGTTGCTCATTGTGCGAGGCAGCGAAGAGATGCAGCACTTTGCTTGTGCACCAGGTGGCGCAGTGGCATGGCGGATGGCTTTTTCGCCTGCAGGCGAAGCGAGGCAGCACTTTGCTAGTTGGCGAGGCAGCGAAGAGACGCAGCAGGCTGCTTGTTTGTGAGACAGCCAACATGCACAGTGGTTAGCTATTGTGCGAGGCAGCGAATCACCGCCGAGCAAATCGCTTTGTGCGTTCGCCGCCTCGCTGCCTAGCAAAGCGTCGTCTGCCTTGGGCGCCTAGCAAAGCTCCGCGTGCCGTCGCCGCCAAGCAAAGCGCCGTGTTCCTTCGGCACCTAGCAAAGAAGTGCCTGCGTTCGGCGCCTCGCCGCATCGCAGCCTAGCAAAGCACTGCGTGCCTTCGGCGCCTGGCAAAGCAGCGCGTGCCTTCGCCGCCTCGCCGCCTAAGAAAGCGCCGCGTCCCTTCTCGCCCTCGCCGCCTAGCAAAGCGCCGTGTCCCTTCGCCGCCTCGCCGCCCAGCAAAGCTCCGCGTGCCGTCGCCGCCAAGCAGAGCGCCGTGTTCCTTCGGCACCTAGCAAAGAAGTGCCTGCGTTCGGCGCCTCGCCGCATCGCAGCCTAGCAAAGCACTGCGTGCCTTCGGCGCCTGGCAAAGCAGCGCGTGCCTTCGCCGCCTCGCCGCCTAAGAAAGCGCCGCGTCCCTTCTCGCCCTCGCCGCCTAGCAAAGCGCCGTGTCCCTTCGCCGCCTCGCCGCCCAGCAAAGCTCCGCGTGCCGTCGCCGCCAAGCAAAGCGCCGTGTTCCTTCGGCACCTAGCAAAGAAGTGCCTGCGTTCGGCGCCTCGCCGCATCGCAGCCTAGCAAAGCGCTGCGTGCCTTAGGCGGCTGGCAAAGCAGTGCGTGCCTTCGCCGCCTCACACAGCGCTGCGTGCCTTCGGCGCCTGGCAAAGCAGCGCGTGCCTTCGCCGCCTCGCCGCCTAAGAAAGCGCCGCGTCCCTCCTCGCCCTCGCCGCCTACCAAAGCGCCGTGTCCCTTCGCCGCCTCGCCGCCCAGCAAAGCTCCGCGTGCCGTCGCCGCGAAGCAAAGCGCCGTGTTCCTTCGGCACCTAGCAAAGAAGTGCCTGCGTTCGGCGCCTCGCCGCATCGCAGCCTGGCAAAGCACTGCGTGCCTTCGCCGCCTCACACAGCGCTGCGTGCCTTCGGCGCCTGGCAAAGCAGCGCGTGCCTTCGCCGCCTCGCCGCCTAAGAAAGCGCCGCGTCCCTTCTCGCCCTCGCCGCCTACCAAAGCGCCGTGTCCCTTCGCCGCCTCGCCGCCCAGCAAACCTCCGCGTGCCGTCGCCCAAAAGCAAAGCGCCGTGTTCCTTCGGCACCTAGCAAAGAAGTGCCTGCGTTCGGCGCCTCGCCGCATCGCAGCCTGGCAAAGCACTGCGTGCCTTCGGCGCCTGGCAAAGCAGCGCGTGCCTTCGCCGCCTCGCCGCCTAAGAAAGCGCCGCGTCCCTTCTCGCCCTCACCGCCTAGCAAAGCGCCGTGTCCCTTCGCCGCCTCGCCGCCCAGCAAAGCTCCGCGTGCCGTCGCCGCCAAGCAAAGCGCCGTGTTCCTTCGGCACCTAGCAAAGAAGTGCCTGCGTTCGGCGCCTCGCCGCATCGCAGCCTGGCAAAGCGCTGCGTGCCTTCGGCGGCTGGCAAAGCACGGCGTGCCTTCGCCGCCTCACACAGCGCTGCGTGCCTTCGGCGCCTGGCAAAGCAGCGCGTGCCTTCGCCGCCTCGCCGCCTAAGAAAGCGCCGCGTCCCTTCTCGCCCTCGCCGCCTACCAAAGCGCCGTGTCCCTTCGCCGCCTCGCCGCCCAGCAAAGCTCCGCGTGCCGTCGCCGCCAAGCAAAGCGCCGTGTTCCTTCGGCACCTAGCAAAGAAGTGCCTGCGTTCGGCGCCTCGCCGCATCGCAGCCTGGCAAAGCACTGCGTGCCTTCGCCGCCTCACACAGCGCTGCGTGCCTTCGGCGCCTGGCAAAGCAGCGCGTGCCTTCGCCGCCTCGCCGCCTAAGAAAGCGCTGCGTCCCTTTTCGCCCTCGCCGCCCAACAAAGCGCCCTGTCCCTTCACCGCCTCCCCAGTCGCTTCGTCCCTTCGCCGCCTCGCCACCTAGCAAAGCGCTGCTTACCTTCGCCGCCTCACACAGCGCTGCGTCCCTTCGCCGCCTCGCCGCTTAGCAAACGCCGTAGTAGCGCCGAAGGCACACGGCGCTTTTGTAGGCGCCGAAGGCACGTGGCGCTTTGCTAAGGCACGAGGCAGCGAAGGCACGCAGCCATTTGATCGTGGTCGACGGGCTCGTGCGCCTTGCTTGGTGGCGAAGGCACGCGCTGCTTTGCCAGGCGCCCAAGGACGCAGCGCTGTGCGAGGCGGCGAGGGCTCGCAGTGCTTTACCAGGCGCCGAAGGCACGCAGTGCTTTGCCAGGCGCCGAAGGCACGCAGCGCTGTAGGAGGCGGCGAGGGCACACAGTGCTTTGCTAGGCGGCGAGCGGACGTGGAGCTTTGCTAGGCAGCGAAGGGTGAGGACGCTTTGCTAGGCGCTTTGCTAGGCGGCGAAGGCACGAAGCGATTTGGGAGGCGAGGCGGCGAAGGCACACGGCGCTTTGCTAGGCGCCGAAGGCACGCAGCGCTTCCTTAGTTTGCCAGGCAGCGAAGAGATGGAGCGGTTTGCTTTCTGCCAGGCAGCGAATACACGCAGCGGTCTGCTTTTCTGCGAGGCACTGAACACATGCAGCGTTTAGTTTGCGAGGCGGCGAAGAGACGCGGCGCTTTGCTTCTTGAGAGGGAGCGAAGAGGCGCAGCGTTTCCTTAGTTTGCGAGGCATGCAAGAGATGCAGCGGTGTGCTCGTCTGCGAGGCGTCGAAGAGACGCAGCAGCTAGTTAGCTGGCCATGTGGCGAAGAGACGCGACGCTTTGCTTTTGGCGATGCAGTGAAGAGACGCAGCGGTTTGCTTGTTGGGCAGGCAGCGAAGAGACGCGGCGGTTGGCATGCTGCCGAGGCGGCGAGCAGATCGAGTGCTTTGCTTGTTGGTGAGGCAGCGAAGAGATGCAGCGGTTTGCTTGTTGGCGAGGCAGCGAAGAGATTCAGCAGTCTCCTTGTTTGTGACACAGCCAACATGCCCAGTGGTTGCTCATTGTGCGAGGCAGCGAAGAGATGCAGCACTTTGCTTGTGCACCAGGTGGCGCAGTGGCATGGCGGATGGCTTTTTCGCCTGCAGGCGAAGCGAGGCAGCACTTTGCTAGTTGGCGAGGCAGCGAAGAGACGCAGCAGGCTGCTTGTTTGTGAGACAGCCAACATGCACAGTGGTTAGCTATTGTGCGAGGCAGCGAATCACCGCCGAGCAAATCGCTTTGTGCGTTCGCCGCCTCGCTGCCTAGCAAAGCGTCGTCTGCCTTGGGCGCCTAGCAAAGCTCCGCGTGCCGTCGCCGCCAAGCAAAGCGCCGTGTTCCTTCGGCACCTAGCAAAGAAGTGCCTGCGTTCGGCGTCTCGCCGCATCGCAGCCTCACACAGCGCTGCGTGCCTTCGGCGCCTGGCAAAGCAGCGCGTGCCTTCGCCGCCTCGCCGCCTAAGAAAGCGCCGCGTCCCTTCTCGCCCTCGCCGCCTAGCAAAGCGCCGTGTCCCTTCGCCGCCTCGCCGCCCAGCAAAGCTCCGCGTGCCGTCGCCGCCAAGCAAAGCGCCGTGTTCCTTCGGCACCTAGCAAAGAAGTGCCTGCGTTCGGCGCCTCGCCGCATCGCAGCCTGGCAAAGCACTGCGTGCCTTCGCCGCCTCACACAGCGCTGCGTGCCTTCGGCGCCTGGCAAAGCAGCGCGTGCCTTCGCCGCCTCGCCGCCTAAGAAAGCGCCGCGTCCCTTCTCGCCCTCGCCGCCTACCAAAGCGCCGTGTCCCTTCGCCGCCTCGCCGCCCAGCAAAGCTCCGCGTGCCGTCGCCGCCAAGCAAAGCGCCGTGTTCCTTCGGCACCTAGCAAAGAAGTGCCTGCGTTCGGCGCCTCGCCGCATCGCAGCCTGGCAAAGCACTGCGTGCCTTCGCCGCCTCACACAGCGCTGCGTGCCTTCGGCGCCTGGCAAAGCAGCGCGTGCCTTCGCCGCCTCGCCGCCTAAGAAAGCGCCGCGTCCCTTCTCGCCCTCGCCGCCTAGCAAAGCGCCGTGTCCCTTCGCCGCCTCGCCGCCCAGCAAAGCTCCGCGTGCCGTCGCCGCCAAGCAAAGCGCCGTGTTCCTTCGGCACCTAGCAAAGAAGTGCCTGCGTTCGGCGCCTCGCCGCATCGCAGCCTGGCAAAGCACTGCGTGCCTTCGCCGCCTCACACAGCGCTGCGTGCCTTCGGCGCCTGGCAAAGCAGCGCGTGCCTTCGCCGACTCGCCGCCTCACACAGCGCTGCGTGCCTTCGGCACCTGGCAAAGCAGCGCGTGCCTTCGCCGCCTCACACAGCGCTGCGTGCCTTCGGCGCCTGGCAAAGCAGCGCGTGCCTTCGCCGCCTCGCCGCCTAAGAAAGCGCTGCGTCCCTTTTCGCCCTCGCCGCCCAACAAAGCGCCCTGTCCCTTCACCGCCTCCCCAATCGCTTCGTCCCTTCGCCGCCTCGCCACCTAGCAAAGCGCTGCTTACCTTCGCCGCCTCACACAGCGCTGCGTCCCTTCGCCGCCTCGCCGCTTAGCAAACGCCGTAGTAGCGCCGAAGGGACACGGCGCTTTTGTAGGCGCCGAAGGCACGTGGCGCTTTGCTAAGGCACGAGGCAGCGAAGGCACGCAGCCATTTGATCGTGGTCGACGGGCTCGTGCGCCTTGCTTGGTGGCGAAGGCACGCGCTGCTTTGCCAGGCGCCCAAGGACGCAGCGCTGTGCGAGGCGGCGAGGGCTCGCAGTGCTTTACCAGGCGCCGAAGGCACGCAGTGCTTTGCCAGGCGCCGAAGGCACGCAGCGCTGTAGGAGGCGGCGAGGGCACACAGTGCTTTGCTAGGCGGCGAGCGGACGTGGAGCTTTGCTAGGCAGCGAAGGCTGAGGACGCTTTGCTAGGCGCTTTGCTAGGCGGCGAAGGCACGAAGCGATTTGGGAGGCGAGGCGGCGAAGGCACACGGCGCTTTGCTAGGCGGCGAGGGCGAGGAGGCACGCAGCGCTTTCTTAGGCGGCGAGGCGGCGAAGGCACGCGCTGCTTTGCTAGGCGCCGAAGGCACGCAGCGCTTCCTTAGTTTGCCAGGCAGCGAAGAGATGGAGCGCTTTGCTTGCTGGCCAGGCAGCGAACAGGCGCCGTGCTTTGCTTTCTGCCAGGCAGCGAATACACGCAGCGGTCTGCTTTTCTGCGAGGCACTGAACACATGCAGCGTTTAGTTTGCGAGGCGGCGAAGAGACGCGCCGCTTTGCTTCTTGAGAGGGAGCGAAGAGGCGCAGCGTTTCCTTAGTTTGCGAGGCATGCAAGAGATGCAGCGGTGTGCTCGTCTGCGAGGCGTCGAAGAGACGCAGCAGCTAGTTAGCTGGCCATGTGGCGAAGAGACGCGACGCTTTGCTTTTGGCGATGCAGTGAAGAGACGCAGCGGTTTGCTTGTTGGGCAGGCAGCGAAGAGACGCGGCGGTTGGCATGCTGCCGAGGCGGCGAGCAGATCGAGTGCTTTGCTTGTTGGTGAGGCAGCGAAGAGATGCAGCGGTTTGCTTGTTGGCGAGGCAGCGAAGAGATTCAGCAGTCTCCTTGTTTGTGACACAGCCAACATGCCCAGTGGTTGCTCATTGTGCGAGGCAGCGAAGAGATGCAGCACTTTGCTTGTGCACCAGGTGGCGCAGTGGCATGGCGGATGGCTTTTTCGCCTGCAGGCGAAGCGAGGCAGCACTTTGCTAGTTGGCGAGGCAGCGAAGAGACGCAGCAGGCTGCTTGTTTGTGAGACAGCCAACATGCACAGTGGTTAGCTATTGTGCGAGGCAGCGAATCACCGCCGAGCAAATCGCTTTGTGCGTTCGCCGCCTCGCTGCCTAGCAAAGCGTCGTCTGCCTTGGGCGCCTAGCAAAGCTCCGCGTGCCGTCGCCGCCAAGCAAAGCGCCGTGTTCCTTCGGCACCTAGCAAAGAAGTGCCTGCGTTCGGCGCCTCGCCGCATCGCAGCCTAGCAAAGCACTGCGTGCCTTCGGCGCCTGGCAAAGCAGCGCGTGCCTTCGCCGCCTCGCCGCCTAAGAAAGCGCCGCGTCCCTTCTCGCCCTCGCCGCCTAGCAAAGCGCCGTGTCCCTTCGCCGCCTCGCCGCCCAGCAAAGCTCCGCGTGCCGTCGCCGCCAAGCAGAGCGCCGTGTTCCTTCGGCACCTAGCAAAGAAGTGCCTGCGTTCGGCGCCTCGCCGCATCGCAGCCTAGCAAAGCACTGCGTGCCTTCGGCGCCTGGCAAAGCAGCGCGTGCCTTCGCCGCCTCGCCGCCTAAGAAAGCGCCGCGTCCCTTCTCGCCCTCGCCGCCTAGCAAAGCGCCGTGTCCCTTCGCCGCCTCGCCGCCCAGCAAAGCTCCGCGTGCCGTCGCCGCCAAGCAAAGCGCCGTGTTCCTTCGGCACCTAGCAAAGAAGTGCCTGCGTTCGGCGCCTCGCCGCATCGCAGCCTAGCAAAGCGCTGCGTGCCTTAGGCGGCTGGCAAAGCAGTGCGTGCCTTCGCCGCCTCACACAGCGCTGCGTGCCTTCGGCGCCTGGCAAAGCAGCGCGTGCCTTCGCCGCCTCGCCGCCTAAGAAAGCGCCGCGTCCCTCCTCGCCCTCGCCGCCTACCAAAGCGCCGTGTCCCTTCGCCGCCTCGCCGCCCAGCAAAGCTCCGCGTGCCGTCGCCGCGAAGCAAAGCGCCGTGTTCCTTCGGCACCTAGCAAAGAAGTGCCTGCGTTCGGCGCCTCGCCGCATCGCAGCCTGGCAAAGCACTGCGTGCCTTCGCCGCCTCACACAGCGCTGCGTGCCTTCGGCGCCTGGCAAAGCAGCGCGTGCCTTCGCCGCCTCGCCGCCTAAGAAAGCGCCGCGTCCCTTCTCGCCCTCGCCGCCTACCAAAGCGCCGTGTCCCTTCGCCGCCTCGCCGCCCAGCAAACCTCCGCGTGCCGTCGCCCAAAAGCAAAGCGCCGTGTTCCTTCGGCACCTAGCAAAGAAGTGCCTGCGTTCGGCGCCTCGCCGCATCGCAGCCTGGCAAAGCACTGCGTGCCTTCGGCGCCTGGCAAAGCAGCGCGTGCCTTCGCCGCCTCGCCGCCTAAGAAAGCGCCGCGTCCCTTCTCGCCCTCACCGCCTAGCAAAGCGCCGTGTCCCTTCGCCGCCTCGCCGCCCAGCAAAGCTCCGCGTGCCGTCGCCGCCAAGCAAAGCGCCGTGTTCCTTCGGCACCTAGCAAAGAAGTGCCTGCGTTCGGCGCCTCGCCGCATCGCAGCCTGGCAAAGCGCTGCGTGCCTTCGGCGGCTGGCAAAGCACGGCGTGCCTTCGCCGCCTCACACAGCGCTGCGTGCCTTCGGCGCCTGGCAAAGCAGCGCGTGCCTTCGCCGCCTCGCCGCCTAAGAAAGCGCCGCGTCCCTTCTCGCCCTCGCCGCCTACCAAAGCGCCGTGTCCCTTCGCCGCCTCGCCGCCCAGCAAAGCTCCGCGTGCCGTCGCCGCCAAGCAAAGCGCCGTGTTCCTTCGGCACCTAGCAAAGAAGTGCCTGCGTTCGGCGCCTCGCCGCATCGCAGCCTGGCAAAGCACTGCGTGCCTTCGCCGCCTCACACAGCGCTGCGTGCCTTCGGCGCCTGGCAAAGCAGCGCGTGCCTTCGCCGCCTCGCCGCCTAAGAAAGCGCTGCGTCCCTTTTCGCCCTCGCCGCCCAACAAAGCGCCCTGTCCCTTCACCGCCTCCCCAGTCGCTTCGTCCCTTCGCCGCCTCGCCACCTAGCAAAGCGCTGCTTACCTTCGCCGCCTCACACAGCGCTGCGTCCCTTCGCCGCCTCGCCGCTTAGCAAACGCCGTAGTAGCGCCGAAGGCACACGGCGCTTTTGTAGGCGCCGAAGGCACGTGGCGCTTTGCTAAGGCACGAGGCAGCGAAGGCACGCAGCCATTTGATCGTGGTCGACGGGCTCGTGCGCCTTGCTTGGTGGCGAAGGCACGCGCTGCTTTGCCAGGCGCCCAAGGACGCAGCGCTGTGCGAGGCGGCGAGGGCTCGCAGTGCTTTACCAGGCGCCGAAGGCACGCAGTGCTTTGCCAGGCGCCGAAGGCACGCAGCGCTGTAGGAGGCGGCGAGGGCACACAGTGCTTTGCTAGGCGGCGAGCGGACGTGGAGCTTTGCTAGGCAGTGAAGGGTGAGGACGCTTTGCTAGGCGCTTTGCTAGGCGGCGAAGGCACGAAGCGATTTGGGAGGCGAGGCGGCGAAGGCACACGGCGCTTTGCTAGGCGCCGAAGGCACGCAGCGCTTCCTTAGTTTGCCAGGCAGCGAAGAGATGGAGCGGTTTGCTTTCTGCCAGGCAGCGAATACACGCAGCGGTCTGCTTTTCTGCGAGGCACTGAACACATGCAGCGTTTAGTTTGCGAGGCGGCGAAGAGACGCGGCGCTTTGCTTCTTGAGAGGGAGCGAAGAGGCGCAGCGTTTCCTTAGTTTGCGAGGCATGCAAGAGATGCAGCGGTGTGCTCGTCTGCGAGGCGTCGAAGAGACGCAGCAGCTAGTTAGCTGGCCATGTGGCGAAGAGACGCGACGCTTTGCTTTTGGCGATGCAGTGAAGAGACGCAGCGGTTTGCTTGTTGGGCAGGCAGCGAAGAGACGCGGCGGTTGGCATGCTGCCGAGGCGGCGAGCAGATCGAGTGCTTTGCTTGTTGGTGAGGCAGCGAAGAGATGCAGCGGTTTGCTTGTTGGCGAGGCAGCGAAGAGATTCAGCAGTCTCCTTGTTTGTGACACAGCCAACATGCCCAGTGGTTGCTCATTGTGCGAGGCAGCGAAGAGATGCAGCACTTTGCTTGTGCACCAGGTGGCGCAGTGGCATGGCGGATGGCTTTTTCGCCTGCAGGCGAAGCGAGGCAGCACTTTGCTAGTTGGCGAGGCAGCGAAGAGACGCAGCAGGCTGCTTGTTTGTGAGACAGCCAACATGCACAGTGGTTAGCTATTGTGCGAGGCAGCGAATCACCGCCGAGCAAATCGCTTTGTGCGTTCGCCGCCTCGCTGCCTAGCAAAGCGTCGTCTGCCTTGGGCGCCTAGCAAAGCTCCGCGTGCCGTCGCCGCCAAGCAAAGCGCCGTGTTCCTTCGGCACCTAGCAAAGAAGTGCCTGCGTTCGGCGTCTCGCCGCATCGCAGCCTCACACAGCGCTGCGTGCCTTCGGCGCCTGGCAAAGCAGCGCGTGCCTTCGCCGCCTCGCCGCCTAAGAAAGCGCCGCGTCCCTTCTCGCCCTCGCCGCCTACCAAAGCGCCGTGTCCCTTCGCCGCCTCGCCGCCCAGCAAAGCTCCGCGTGCCGTCGCCGCCAAGCAAAGCGCCGTGTTCCTTCGGCACCTAGCAAAGAAGTGCCTGCGTTCGGCGCCTCGCCGCATCGCAGCCTGGCAAAGCAGTGCGTGCCTTCGCCGCCTCACACAGCGCTGCGTGCCTTCGGCGCCTGGCAAAGCAGCGCGTGCCTTCGCCGCCTCGCCGCCTAAGAAAGCGCCGCGTCCCTTCTCGCCCTCGCCGCCTACCAAAGCGCCGTGTCCCTTCGCCGCCTCGCCGCCCAGCAAAGCTCCGCGTGCCGTCGCCGCCAAGCAAAGCGCCGTGTTCCTTCGGCACCTAGCAAAGAAGTGCCTGCGTTCGGCGCCTCGCCGCATCGCAGCCTGGCAAAGCACTGCGTGCCTTCGCCGCCTCACACAGCGCTGCGTGCCTTCGGCGCCTGGCAAAGCAGCGCGTGCCTTCGCCGCCTCGCCGCCTAAGAAAGCGCCGCGTCCCTTCTCGCCCTCGCCGCCTAGCAAAGCGCCGTGTCCCTTCGCCGCCTCGCCGCCCAGCAAAGCTCCGCGTGCCGTCGCCGCCAAGCAAAGCGCCGTGTTCCTTCGGCACCTAGCAAAGAAGTGCCTGCGTTCGGCGCCTCGCCGCATCGCAGCCTGGCAAAGCACTGCGTGCCTTCGCCGCCTCACACAGCGCTGCGTGCCTTCGGCGCCTGGCAAAGCAGCGCGTGCCTTCGCCGACTCGCCGCCTCACACAGCGCTGCGTGCCTTCGGCACCTGGCAAAGCAGCGCGTGCCTTCGCCGCCTCACACAGCGCTGCGTGCCTTCGGCGCCTGGCAAAGCAGCGCGTGCCTTCGCCGCCTCGCCGCCTAAGAAAGCGCTGCGTCCCTTTTCGCCCTCGCCGCCCAACAAAGCGCCCTGTCCCTTCACCGCCTCCCCAATCGCTTCGTCCCTTCGCCGCCTCGCCACCTAGCAAAGCGCTGCTTACCTTCGCCGCCTCACACAGCGCTGCGTCCCTTCGCCGCCTCGCCGCTTAGCAAACGCCGTAGTAGCGCCGAAGGCACACGGCGCTTTTGTAGGCGCCCAAGGCACGTGGCGCTTTGCTAAGGCACGAGGCAGCGAAGGCACGCAGCCATTTGATCGTGGTCGACGGGCTCGTGCGCCTTGCTTGGTGGCGAAGGCACGCGCTGCTTTGCCAGGCGCCCAAGGACGCAGCGCTGTGCGAGGCGGCGAGGGCTCGCAGTGCTTTACCAGGCGCCGAAGGCACGCAGTGCTTTGCCAGGCGCCGAAGGCACGCAGCGCTGTAGGAGGCGGCGAGGGCACACAGTGCTTTGCTAGGCGGCGAGCGGACGTGGAGCTTTGCTAGGCAGCGAAGGCTGAGGACGCTTTGCTAGGCGCTTTGCTAGGCGGCGAAGGCACGAAGCGATTTGGGAGGCGAGGCGGCGAAGGCACACGGCGCTTTGCTAGGCGGCGAGGGCGAGGAGGCACGCAGCGCTTTCTTAGGCGGCGAGGCGGCGAAGGCACGCGCTGCTTTGCTAGGCGCCGAAGGCACGCAGCGCTTCCTTAGTTTGCCAGGCAGCGAAGAGATGGAGCGCTTTGCTTGCTGGCCAGGCAGCGAACAGGCGCCGTGCTTTGCTTTCTGCCAGGCAGCGAATACACGCAGCGGTCTGCTTTTCTGCGAGGCACTGAACACATGCAGCGTTTAGTTTGCGAGGCGGCGAAGAGACGCGCCGCTTTGCTTCTTGAGAGGGAGCGAAGAGGCGCAGCGTTTCCTTAGTTTGCGAGGCATGCAAGAGATGCAGCGGTGTGCTCGTCTGCGAGGCGTCGAAGAGACGCAGCAGCTAGTTAGCTGGCCATGTGGCGAAGAGACGCGACGCTTTGCTTTTGGCGATGCAGTGAAGAGACGCAGCGGTTTGCTTGTTGGGCAGGCAGCGAAGAGACGCGGCGGTTGGCATGCTGCCGAGGCGGCGAGCAGATCGAGTGCTTTGCTTGTTGGTGAGGCAGCGAAGAGATGCAGCGGTTTGCTTGTTGGCGAGGCAGCGAAGAGATTCAGCAGTCTCCTTGTTTGTGACACAGCCAACATGCCCAGTGGTTGCTCATTGTGCGAGGCAGCGAAGAGATGCAGCACTTTGCTTGTGCACCAGGTGGCGCAGTGGCATGGCGGATGGCTTTTTCGCCTGCAGGCGAAGCGAGGCAGCACTTTGCTAGTTGGCGAGGCAGCGAAGAGACGCAGCAGGCTGCTTGTTTGTGAGACAGCCAACATGCACAGTGGTTAGCTATTGTGCGAGGCAGCGAATCACCGCCGAGCAAATCGCTTTGTGCGTTCGCCGCCTCGCTGCCTAGCAAAGCGTCGTCTGCCTTGGGCGCCTAGCAAAGCTCCGCGTGCCGTCGCCGCCAAGCAAAGCGCCGTGTTCCTTCGGCACCTAGCAAAGAAGTGCCTGCGTTCGGCGCCTCGCCGCATCGCAGCCTAGCAAAGCACTGCGTGCCTTCGGCGCCTGGCAAAGCAGCGCGTGCCTTCGCCGCCTCGCCGCCTAAGAAAGCGCCGCGTCCCTTCTCGCCCTCGCCGCCTAGCAAAGCGCCGTGTCCCTTCGCCGCCTCGCCGCCCAGCAAAGCTCCGCGTGCCGTCGCCGCCAAGCAAAGCGCCGTGTTCCTTCGGCACCTAGCAAAGAAGTGCCTGCGTTCGGCGCCTCGCCGCATCGCAGCCTAGCAAAGCACTGCGTGCCTTCGGCGCCTGGCAAAGCAGCGCGTGCCTTCGCCGCCTCGCCGCCTAAGAAAGCGCCGCGTCCCTTCTCGCCCTCGCCGCCTAGCAAAGCGCCGTGTCCCTTCGCCGCCTCGCCGCCCAGCAAAGCTCCGCGTGCCGTCGCCGCCAAGCAAAGCGCCGTGTTCCTTCGGCACCTAGCAAAGAAGTGCCTGCGTTCGGCGCCTCGCCGCATCGCAGCCTAGCAAAGCACTGCGTGCCTTCGGCGCCTGGCAAAGCAGCGCGTGCCTTCGCCGCCTCGCCGCCTAAGAAAGCGCCGCGTCCCTTCTCGCCCTCGCCGCCTACCAAAGCGCCGTGTCCCTTCGCCGCCTCGCCGCCCAGCAAAGCTCCGCGTGCCGTCGCCGCCAAGCAAAGCGCCGTGTTCCTTCGGCACCTAGCAAAGAAGTGCCTGCGTTCGGCGCCTCGCCGCATCGCAGCCTGGCAAAGCACTGCGTGCCTTCGCCGCCTCACACAGCGCTGCGTGCCTTCGGCGCCTGGCAAAGCAGCGCGTGCCTTCGCCGCCTCGCCGCCTAAGAAAGCGCCGCGTCCCTTCTCGCCCTCGCCGCCTACCAAAGCGCCGTGTCCCTTCGCCGCCTCGCCGCCCAGCAAACCTCCGCGTGCCGTCGCCCAAAAGCAAAGCGCCGTGTTCCTTCGGCACCTAGCAAAGAAGTGCCTGCGTTCGGCGCCTCGCCGCATCGCAGCCTGGCAAAGCACTGCGTGCCTTCGCCGCCTCACACAGCGCTGCGTGCCTTCGGCGCCTGGCAAAGCAGCGCGTGCCTTCGCCGCCTCGCCGCCTAAGAAAGTGCCGCGTCCCTTCTCGCCCTCGCCGCCTAGCAAAGCGCCGTGTCCCTTCGCCGCCTCGCCGCCCAGCAAAGCTCCGCGTGCCGTCGCCGCCAAGCAAAGCGCCGTGTTCCTTCGGCACCTAGCAAAGAAGTGCCTGCGTTCGGCGCCTCGCCGCATCGCAGCCTGGCAAAGCAGTGCATGCCTTCGCCGCCTCACACAGCGCTGCGAGCCTTCGGCGCCTGGCAAAGCAGCGCGTGCCTTCGCCGCCTCGCCGCCTAAGAAAGCGCCGCGTCCCTTCTCGCCCTCGCCGCCTAGCAAAGCGCCGTGTCCCTTCGCCGCCTCGCCGCCCAGCAAAGCTCCGCGTGCCGTCGCCGCCAAGCAAAGCGCCGTGTTCCTTCGGCACCTAGCAAAGAAGTGCCTGCGTTCGGCGCCTCGCCGCATCGCAGCCTGGCAAAGCGCTGCGTGCCTTCGGCGGCTGGCAAAGCACGGCGTGCCTTCGCCGCCTCACACAGCGCTGCGTGCCTTCGGCGCCTGGCAAAGCAGCGCGTGCCTTCGCCGCCTCACACAGCGCTGCGTGCCTTCGGCGCCTGGCAAAGCAGCGCGTGCCTTCGCCGCCTCGCCGCCTAAGAAAGCGCCGCGTCCCTTCTCGCCCTCGCCGCCTACCAAAGCGCCGTGTCCCTTCGCCGCCTCGCCGCCCAGCAAAGCTCCGCGTGCCGTCGCCGCCAAGCAAAGCGCCGTGTTCCTTCGGCACCTAGCAAAGAAGTGCCTGCGTTCGGCGCCTCGCCGCATCGCAGCCTGGCAAAGCACTGCGTGCCTTCGCCGCCTCACACAGCGCTGCGTGCCTTCGGCGCCTGGCAAAGCAGCGCGTGCCTTCGCCGCCTCGCCGCCTAAGAAAGCGCCGCGTCCCTTCTCGCCCTCGCCGCCTACCAAAGCGCCGTGTCCCTTCGCCGCCTCGCCGCCCAGCAAAGCTCCGCGTGCCGTCGCCGCCAAGCAAAGCGCCGTGTTCCTTCGGCACCTAGCAAAGAAGTGCCTGCGTTCGGCGCCTCGCCGCATCGCAGCCTGGCAAAGCACTGCGTGCCTTCGCCGCCTCACACAGCGCTGCGTGCCTTCGGCGCCTGGCAAAGCAGCGCGTGCCTTCGCCGCCTCGCCGCCTAAGAAAGCGCCGCGTCCCTTCTCGCCCTCGCCGCCTAGCAAAGCGCCGTGTCCCTTCGCCGCCTCGCCGCCCAGCAAAGCTCCGCGTGCCGTCGCCGCCAAGCAAAGCGCCGTGTTCCTTCGGCACCTAGCAAAGAAGTGCCTGCGTTCGGCGCCTCGCCGCATCGCAGCCTAGCAAAGCACTGCGTGCCTTCGGCGCCTGGCAAAGCAGCGCGTGCCTTCGCCGCCTCGCCGCCTAAGAAAGCGCCGCGTCCCTTCTCGCCCTCGCCGCCTACCAAAGCGCCGTGTCCCTTCGCCGCCTCGCCGCCCAGCAAAGCTCCGCGTGCCGTCGCCGCCAAGCAAAGCGCCGTGTTCCTTCGGCACCTAGCAAAGAAGTGCCTGCGTTCGGCGCCTCGCCGCATCGCAGCCTGGCAAAGCACTGCGTGACTTCGCCGCCTCACACAGCGCTGCGTGCCTTCGGCGCCTGGCAAAGCAGCGCGTGCCTTCGCCGCCTCGCCGCCTAAGAAAGCGCCGCGTCCCTTCTCGCCCTCGCCGCCTACCAAAGCGCCGTGTCCCTTCGCCGCCTCGCCGCCCAGCAAACCTCCGCGTGCCGTCGCCCAAAAGCAAAGCGCCGTGTTCCTTCGGCACCTAGCAAAGAAGTGCCTGCGTTCGGCGCCTCGCCGCATCGCAGCCTGGCAAAGCACTGCGTGCCTTCGCCGCCTCACACAGCGCTGCGTGCCTTCGGCGCCTGGCAAAGCAGCGCGTGCCTTCGCCGCCTCGCCGCCTAAGAAAGTGCCGCGTCCCTTCTCGCCCTCGCCGCCTAGCAAAGCGCCGTGTCCCTTCGCCGCCTCGCCGCCCAGCAAAGCTCCGCGTGCCGTCGCCGCCAAGCAAAGCGCCGTGTTCCTTCGGCACCTAGCAAAGAAGTGCCTGCGTTCGGCGCCTCGCCGCATCGCAGCCTGGCAAAGCAGTGCATGCCTTCGCCGCCTCACACAGCGCTGCGAGCCTTCGGCGCCTGGCAAAGCAGCGCGTGCCTTCGCCGCCTCGCCGCCTAAGAAAGCGCCGCGTCCCTTCTCGCCCTCGCCGCCTAGCAAAGCGCCGTGTCCCTTCGCCGCCTCGCCGCCCAGCAAAGCTCCGCGTGCCGTCGCCGCCAAGCAAAGCGCCGTGTTCCTTCGGCACCTAGCAAAGAAGTGCCTGCGTTCGGCGCCTCGCCGCATCGCAGCCTGGCAAAGCGCTGCGTGCCTTCGGCGGCTGGCAAAGCACGGCGTGCCTTCGCCGCCTCACACAGCGCTGCGTGCCTTCGGCGCCTGGCAAAGCAGCGCGTGCCTTCGCCGCCTCACACAGCGCTGCGTGCCTTCGGCGCCTGGCAAAGCAGCGCGTGCCTTCGCCGCCTCGCCGCCTAAGAAAGCGCCGCGTCCCTTCTCGCCCTCGCCGCCTAGCAAAGCGCCGTGTCCCTTCGCCGCCTCGCCGCCCAGCAAAGCTCCGCGTGCCGTCGCCGCCAAGCAAAGCGCCGTGTTCCTTCGGCACCTAGCAAAGAAGTGCCTGCGTTCGGCGCCTCGCCGCATCGCAGCCTGGCAAAGCACTGCGTGCCTTCGCCGCCTCACACAGCGCTGCGTGCCTTCGGCGCCTGGCAAAGCAGCGCGTGCCTTCGCCGCCTCGCCGCCTAAGAAAGCGCCGCGTCCCTTCTCGCCCTCGCCGCCTACCAAAGCGCCGTGTCCCTTCGCCGCCTCGCCGCCCAGCAAAGCTCCGCGTGCCGTCGCCGCCAAGCAAAGCGCCGTGTTCCTTCGGCACCTAGCAAAGAAGTGCCTGCGTTCGGCGCCTCGCCGCATCGCAGCCTGGCAAAGCACTGCGTGCCTTCGCCGCCTCACACAGCGCTGCGTGCCTTCGGCGCCTGGCAAAGCAGCGCGTGCCTTCGCCGCCTCGCCGCCTAAGAAAGCGCCGCGTCCCTTCTCGCCCTCGCCGCCTACCAAAGCGCCGTGTCCCTTCGCCGCCTCGCCGCCCAGCAAAGCTCCGCGTGCCGTCGCCGCCAAGCAAAGCGCCGTGTTCCTTCGGCACCTAGCAAAGAAGTGCCTGCGTTCGGCGCCTCGCCGCATCGCAGCCTGGCAAAGCAGTGCGTGCCTTCGCCGCCTCACACAGCGCTGCGTGCCTTCGGCGCCTGGCAAAGCAGCGCGTGCCTTCGCCGCCTCGCCGCCTAAGAAAGCGCTGCGTCCCTTTTCGCCCTCGCCGCCCAACAAAGCGCCCTGTCCCTTCACCGCCTCCCCAGTCGCTTCGTCCCTTCGCCGCCTCGCCACCTAGCAAAGCGCTGCTTACCTTCGCCGCCTCACACAGCGCTGCGTCCCTTCGCCGCCTCGCCGCTTAGCAAACGCCGTAGTAGCGCCGAAGGGACACGGCGCTTTTGTAGGCGCCGAAGGCACGTGGCGCTTTGCTAAGGCACGAGGCAGCGAAGGCACGCAGCCATTTGATCGTGGTCGACGGGCTCGTGCGCCTTGCTTGGTGGCGAAGGCATGCGCTGCTTTGCCAGGCGCCCAAGGACGCAGCGCTGTGCGAGGCGGCGAGGGCTCGCAGTGCTTTACCAGGCGCCGAAGGCACGCAGTGCTTTGCCAGGCGCCGAAGGCACGCAGCGCTGTAGGAGGCGGCGAGGGCACACAGTGCTTTGCTAGGCGGCGAGCGGACGTGGAGCTTTGCTAGGCAGCGAAGGCTGAGGACGCTTTGCTAGGCGCTTTGCTAGGCGGCGAAGGCACGAAGCGATTTGGGAGGCGAGGCGGCGAAGGCACACGGCGCTTTGCTAGGCGGCGAGGGCGAGGAGGCACGCAGCGCTTTCTTAGGCGGCGAGGCGGCGAAGGCACGCGCTGCTTTGCTAGGCGCCGAAGGCACGCAGCGCTTCCTTAGTTTGCCAGGCAGCGAAGAGATGGAGCGCTTTGCTTGCTGGCCAGGCAGCGAACAGGCGCCGTGCTTTGCTTTCTGCCAGGCAGCGAATACACGCAGCGGTCTGCTTTTCTGCGAGGCACTGAACACATGCAGCGTTTAGTTTGCGAGGCGGCGAAGAGACGCGCCGCTTTGCTTCTTGAGAGGGAGCGAAGAGGCGCAGCGTTTCCTTAGTTTGCGAGGCATGCAAGAGATGCAGCGGTGTGCTCGTCTGCGAGGCGTCGAAGAGACGCAGCAGCTAGTTAGCTGGCCATGTGGCGAAGAGACGCGACGCTTTGCTTTTGGCGATGCAGTGAAGAGACGCAGCGGTTTGCTTGTTGGGCAGGCAGCGAAGAGACGCGGCGGTTGGCATGCTGCCGAGGCGGCGAGCAGATCGAGTGCTTTGCTTGTTGGTGAGGCAGCGAAGAGATGCAGCGGTTTGCTTGTTGGCGAGGCAGCGAAGAGATTCAGCAGTCTCCTTGTTTGTGACACAGCCAACATGCCCAGTGGTTGCTCATTGTGCGAGGCAGCGAAGAGATGCAGCACTTTGCTTGTGCACCAGGTGGCGCAGTGGCATGGCGGATGGCTTTTTCGCCTGCAGGCGAAGCGAGGCAGCACTTTGCTAGTTGGCGAGGCAGCGAAGAGACGCAGCAGGCTGCTTGTTTGTGAGACAGCCAACATGCACAGTGGTTAGCTATTGTGCGAGGCAGCGAATCACCGCCGAGCAAAACGCTTTGTGCGTTCGCCGCCTCGCTGCCTAGCAAAGCGTCGTCTGCCTTGGGCGCCTAGCAAAGCTCCGCGTGCCGTCGCCGCCAAGCAAAGCGCCGTGTTCCTTCGGCACCTAGCAAAGAAGTGCCTGCGTTCGGCGTCTCGCCGCATCGCAGCCTAGCAAAGCACTGCGTGCCTTCGGCGCCTGGCAAAGCAGCGCGTGCCTTCGCCGCCTCGCCGCCTAAGAAAGCGCCGCGTCCCTTCTCGCCCTCGCCGCCTAGCAAAGCGCCGTGTCCCTTCGCCGCCTCGCCGCCCAGCAAAGCTCCGCGTGCCGTCGCCGCCAAGCAAAGCGCCGTGTTCCTTCGGCACCTAGCAAAGAAGTGCCTGCGTTCGGCGCCTCGCCGCATCGCAGCCTAGCAAAGCGCTGAGTGCCTTCGGCGGCTGGCAAAGCAGTGCGTGCCTTCGCCGCCTCACACAGCGCTGCGTGCCTTCGGCGCCTGGCAAAGCAGCGCGTGCCTTCGCCGCCTCGCCGCCTAAGAAAGCGCCGCGTCCCTTCTCGCCCTCGCCGCCTACCAAAGCGCCGTGTCCCTTCGCCGCCTCGCCGCCCAGCAAAGCTCCGCGTGCCGTCGCCGCCAAGCAAAGCGCCGTGTTCCTTCGGCACCTAGCAAAGAAGTGCCTGCGTTCGGCGCCTCGCCGCATCGCAGCCTGGCAAAGCACTGCGTGCCTTCGCCGCCTCACACAGCGCTGCGTGCCTTCGGCGCCTGGCAAAGCAGCGCGTGCCTTCGCCGACTCGCCGCCTCACACAGCGCTGCGTGCCTTCGGCACCTGGCAAAGCAGCGCGTGCCTTCGCCGCCTCACACAGCGCTGCGTGCCTTCGGCGCCTGGCAAAGCAGCGCGTGCCTTCGCCGCCTCGCCGCCTAAGAAAGCGCTGCGTCCCTTTTCGCCCTCGCCGCCCAACAAAGCGCCCTGTCCCTTCACCGCCTCCCCAATCGCTTCGTCCCTTCGCCGCCTCGCCACCTAGCAAAGCGCTGCTTACCTTCGCCGCCTCACACAGCGCTGCGTCCCTTCGCCGCCTCGCCGCTTAGCAAACGCCGTAGTAGCGCCGAAGGGACACGGCGCTTTTGTAGGCGCCGAAGGCACGTGGCGCTTTGCTAAGGCACGAGGCAGCGAAGGCACGCAGCCATTTGATCGTGGTCGACGGGCTCGTGCGCCTTGCTTGGTGGCGAAGGCACGCGCTGCTTTGCCAGGCGCCCAAGGACGCAGCGCTGTGCGAGGCGGCGAGGGCTCGCAGTGCTTTACCAGGCGCCGAAGGCACGCAGTGCTTTGCCAGGCGCCGAAGGCACGCAGCGCTGTAGGAGGCGGCGAGGGCACACAGTGCTTTGCTAGGCGGCGAGCGGACGTGGAGCTTTGCTAGGCAGCGAAGGGTGAGGACGCTTTGCTAGGCGCTTTGCTAGGCGGCGAAGGCACGAAGCGATTTGGGAGGCGAGGCGGCGAAGGCACACGGCGCTTTGCTAGGCGCCGAAGGCACGCAGCGCTTCCTTAGTTTGCCAGGCAGCGAAGAGATGGAGCGGTTTGCTTTCTGCCAGGCAGCGAATACACGCAGCGGTCTGCTTTTCTGTGAGGCACTGAACACATGCAGCGTTTAGTTTGCGAGGCGGCGAAGAGACGCGGCGCTTTGCTTCTTGAGAGGGAGCGAAGAGGCGCAGCGTTTCCTTAGTTTGCGAGGCATGCAAGAGATGCAGCGGTGTGCTCGTCTGCGAGGCGTCGAAGAGACGCAGCAGCTAGTTAGCTGGCCATGTGGCGAAGAGACGCGACGCTTTGCTTTTGGCGATGCAGTGAAGAGACGCAGCGGTTTGCTTGTTGGGCAGGCAGCGAAGAGACGCGGCGGTTGGCATGCTGCCGAGGCGGCGAGCAGATCGAGTGCTTTGCTTGTTGGTGAGGCAGCGAAGAGATGCAGCGGTTTGCTTGTTGGCGAGGCAGCGAAGAGATTCAGCAGTCTCCTTGTTTGTGACACAGCCAACACGCCCAGTGGTTGCTCATTGTGCGAGGCAGCGAAGAGATGCAGCACTTTGCTTGTGCACCAGGTGGCGCAGTGGCATGGCGGATGGCTTTTTCGCCTGCAGGCGAAGCGAGGCAGCACTTTGCTAGTTGGCGAGGCAGCGAAGAGACGCAGCAGGCTGCTTGTTTGTGAGACAGCCAACATGCACAGTGGTTAGCTATTGTGCGAGGCAGCGAATCACCGCCGAGCAAATCGCTTTGTGCGTTCGCCGCCTCGCTGCCTAGCAAAGCGTCGTCTGCCTTGGGCGCCTAGCAAAGCTCCGCGTGCCGTCGCCGCCAAGCAAAGCGCCGTGTTCCTTCGGCACCTAGCAAAGAAGTGCCTGCGTTGGGCGCCTCGCCGCATCGCAGCCTAGCAAAGCACTGCGTGCCTTCGGCGCCTGGCAAAGCAGCGCGTGCCTTCGCCGCCTCGCCGCCTAAGAAAGCGCCGCGTCCCTTCTCGCCCTCGCCGCCTAGCAAAGCGCCGTGTCCCTTCGCCGCCTCGCCGCCCAGCAAAGCTCCGCGTGCCGTCGCCGCCAAGCAGAGCGCCGTGTTCCTTCGGCACCTAGCAAAGAAGTGCCTGCGTTCGGCGCCTCGCCGCATCGCAGCCTAGCAAAGCACTGCGTGCCTTCGGCGCCTGGCAAAGCAGCGCGTGCCTTCGCCGCCTCGCCGCCTAAGAAAGCGCCGCGTCCCTTCTCGCCCTCGCCGCCTAGCAAAGCGCCGTGTCCCTTCGCCGCCTCGCCGCCCAGCAAAGCTCCGCGTGCCGTCGCCGCCAAGCAAAGCGCCGTGTTCCTTCGGCACCTAGCAAAGAAGTGCCTGCGTTCGGCGCCTCGCCGCATCGCAGCCTAGCAAAGCGCTGCGTGCCTTAGGCGGCTGGCAAAGCAGTGCGTGCCTTCGCCGCCTCACACAGCGCTGCGTGCCTTCGGCGCCTGGCAAAGCAGCGCGTGCCTTCGCCGCCTCGCCGCCTAAGAAAGCGCCGCGTCCCTCCTCGCCCTCGCCGCCTACCAAAGCGCCGTGTCCCTTCGCCGCCTCGCCGCCCAGCAAAGCTCCGCGTGCCGTCGCCGCGAAGCAAAGCGCCGTGTTCCTTCGGCACCTAGCAAAGAAGTGCCTGCGTTCGGCGCCTCGCCGCATCGCAGCCTGGCAAAGCACTGCGTGCCTTCGCCGCCTCACACAGCGCTGCGTGCCTTCGGCGCCTGGCAAAGCAGCGCGTGCCTTCGCCGCCTCGCCGCCTAAGAAAGCGCCGCGTCCCTTCTCGCCCTCGCCGCCTACCAAAGCGCCGTGTCCCTTCGCCGCCTCGCCGCCCAGCAAACCTCCGCGTGCCGTCGCCCAAAAGCAAAGCGCCGTGTTCCTTCGGCACCTAGCAAAGAAGTGCCTGCGTTCGGCGCCTCGCCGCATCGCAGCCTGGCAAAGCACTGCGTGCCTTCGGCGCCTGGCAAAGCAGCGCGTGCCTTCGCCGCCTCGCCGCCTAAGAAAGCGCCGCGTCCCTTCTCGCCCTCACCGCCTAGCAAAGCGCCGTGTCCCTTCGCCGCCTCGCCGCCCAGCAAAGCTCCGCGTGCCGTCGCCGCCAAGCAAAGCGCCGTGTTCCTTCGGCACCTAGCAAAGAAGTGCCTGCGTTCGGCGCCTCGCCGCATCGCAGCCTGGCAAAGCGCTGCGTGCCTTCGGCGGCTGGCAAAGCACGGCGTGCCTTCGCCGCCTCACACAGCGCTGCGTGCCTTCGGCGCCTGGCAAAGCAGCGCGTGCCTTCGCCGCCTCGCCGCCTAAGAAAGCGCCGCGTCCCTTCTCGCCCTCGCCGCCTAGCAAAGCGCCGTGTCCCTTCGCCGCCTCGCCGCCCAGCAAAGCTCCGCGTGCCGTCGCCGCCAAGCAAAGCGCCGTGTTCCTTCGGCACCTAGCAAAGAAGTGCCTGCGTTCGGCGCCTCGCCGCATCGCAGCCTGGCAAAGCACTGCGTGCCTTCGGCGGCTGGCAAAGCAGTGCGTGCCTTCGCCGCCTCACACAGCGCTGCGTGCCTTCGGCGCCTGGCAAAGCAGCGCGTGCCTTCGCCGCCTCGCCGCCTAAGAAAGCGCCGCGTCCCTTCTCGCCCTCGCCGCCTAGCAAAGCGCCGTGTCCCTTCGCCGCCTCGCCGCCCAGCAAAGCTCCGCGTGCCGTCGCCGCCAAGCAAAGCGCCGTGTTCCTTCGGGACCTAGCAAAGAAGTGCCTGCGTTCGGCGCCTCGCCGCATCGCAGCCTGGCAAAGCAGTGCGTGCCTTCGCCGCCTCACACAGCGCTGCGTGCCTTCGGCGCCTGGCAAAGCAGCGCGTGCCTTCGCCGCCTCGCCGCCTAAGAAAGCGCCGCGTCCCTTCTCGCCCTCGCCGCCTAGCAAAGCGCCGTGTCCCTTCGCCGCCTCGCCGCCCAGCAAAGCTCCGCGTGCCGTCGCCGCCAAGCAAAGCGCCGTGTTCCTTCGGCACCTAGCAAAGAAGTGCCTGCGTTCGGCGCCTCGCCACATCGCAGCCTAGCAAAGCGCTGCGTGCCTTCGGCGGCTGGCAAAGCAGTGCGTGCCTTCGCCGCCTCACACAGCGCTGCGTGCCTTCGGCGCCTGGCAAAGCAGCGCGTGCCTTCGCCGCCTCGCCGCCTAAGAAAGCGCCGCGTCCCTTCTCGCCCTCGCCGCCTAGCAAAGCGCCGTGTCCCTTCGCCGCCTCGCCGCCCAGCAAAGCTCCGCGTGCCGTCGCCGCCAAGCAAAGCGCCGTGTTCCTTCGGCACCTAGCAAAGAAGTGCCTGCGTTCGGCGCCTCGCCACATCGCAGCCTAGCAAAGCGCTGCGTACCTTCGCCGCCTCACACAGCGCTGCGTGCCTTCGGCGCCTCGCCGCCTAAGAAAGCGCCGCGTCCCTTCTCGCCCTCGCCGCCTAGCAAAGCGCCGTGTCCCTTCGCCGCCTCGCCGCCCAGCAAAGCTCCGCGTGCCGTCGCCGCCAAGCAAAGCGCCGTGTTCCTTCGGCACCTAGCAAAGAAGTGCCTGCGTTCGGCGCCTCGCCGCATCGCAGCCTGGCAAAGCACTGCGTGCCTTCGCCGCCTCACACAGCGCTGCGTGCCTTCGGCGCCTGGCAAAGCAGCGCGTGCCTTCGCCGCCTCGCCGCCTAAGAAAGCGCCGCGTCCCTTCTTGCCCTCGCCGCCTAGCAAAGCGCCGTGTCCCTTCGCCGCCTCGCCGCCCAGCAAAGCTCCAAGTGCCGTCGCCGCCAAGCAAAGCGCCGTGTTCCTTCGGCACCTAGCAAAGAAGTGCCTGCGTTCGGTGCCTCGCCGCATCGCAGCCTAGCAAAGCGCTGCGTGCCTTCGGCGGCTGGCAAAGCAGTGCGTGCCTTCGCCGCCTCACACAGCGCTGCGTGCCTTCGGCGCCTGGCAAAGCAGCGCGTGCCTTCGCCGCCTCGCCGCCTAAGAAAGCGCCGCGTCCCTTCTCGCCCTCGCCGCCTAGCAAAGCGCCGTGTCCCTTCGCCGCCTCGCCGCCCAGCAAAGCTCCGCGTGCCGTCGCCGCCAAGCAAAGCGCCGTGTTCCTTCGGCACCTAGCAAAGAAGTGCCTGCGTTCGGCGCCTCGCCGCATCGCAGCCTAGCAAAGCACTGCGTGCCTTCGGCGCCTGGCAAAGCAGCGCGTGCCTTCGCCGCCTCGCCGCCTAAGAAAGCGCCGCGTCCCTTCTCGCCCTCGCCGCCTAGCAAAGCGCCGTGTCCCTTCGCCGCCTCGCCGCCCAGCAAAGCTCCGCGTGCCGTCGCCGCCAAGCAAAGCGCCGTGTTCCTTCGGCACCTAGCAAAGAAGTGCCTGCGTTCGGCGCCTCGCCGCATCGCAGCCTAGCAAAGCACTGCGTGCCTTCGGCGCCTGGCAAAGCAGCGCGTGCCTTCGGCGCCTCGCCGCCTAAGAAAGCGCCGCGTCCCTTCTCGCCCTCGCCGCCTAGCAAAGCGCCGTGTCCCTTCGCCGCCTCGCCGCCCAGCAAAGCTCCGCGTGCCGTCGCCGCCAAGCAAAGCGCCGTGTTCCTTCGGCACCTAGCAAAGAAGTGCCTGCGTTCGGCGCCTCGCCGCATCGCAGCCTGGCAAAGCACTGCGTGCCTTCGCCACCTCACACAGCGCTGCGTGCCTTCGGCGCCTGGCAAAGCAGCGCGTGCCTTCGCCGCCTCGCCGCCTAAGAAAGCGCCGCGTCCCTTCTCGCCCTCGCCGCCTAGCAAAGCGCCGTGTCCCTTCGCCGCCTCGCCGCCCAGCAAAGCTCCGCGTGCCGTCGCCGCCAAGCAAAGCGCCGTGTTCCTTCGGCACCTAGCAAAGAAGTGCCTGCGTTCGGCGCCTCGCCGCATCGCAGCCAAAGAAAGCGGCGCGTCCCTTCTCGCCCTCGCCGCCCAACAAAGCGCCCTGTCCCTTCACCGCCTCCCCAATCGCTTCGTCCCTTCGCCGCCTCGCCACCTAGCAAAGCGCTGCTTACCTTCGCCGCCTCACACAGCGCTGCGTCCCTTCGCCGCCTCGCCGCTTAGCAAACGCCGTAGTAGCGCCGAAGGCACACGGCGCTTTTGTAGGCGCTGAAGGCACGTGGCGCTTTGCTAAGGCACGAGGCAGCGAAGGCACGCAGCCATTTGATCGTGGTCGACGGGCTCGTGCGCCTTGCTTGGTGGCGAAGGCATGCGCTGCTTTGCCAGGCGCCCAAGGACGCAGCGCTGTGCGAGGCGGCGAGGGCTCGCAGTGCTTTACCAGGCGCCGAAGGCACGCAGTGCTTTGCCAGGCGCCGAAGGCACGCAGCGCTGTAGGAGGCGGCGAGGGCACACAGTGCTTTGCTAGGCGGCGAGCGGACGTGGAGCTTTGCTAGGCAGCGAAGGCTGAGGACGCTTTGCTAGGCGCTTTGCTAGGCGGCGAAGGCACGAAGCGATTTGGGAGGCGAGGCGGCGAAGGCACACGGCGCTTTGCTAGGCGCCGAAGGCACGCAGCGCTTCCTTAGTTTGCCAGGCAGCGAAGAGATGGAGCGGTTTGCTTTCTGCCAGGCAGCGAATACACGCAGCGGTCTGCTTTTCTGCGAGGCACTGAACACATGCAGCGTTTAGTTTGCGAGGCGGCGAAGAGACGCGGCGCTTTGCTTCTTGAGAGGGAGCGAAGAGGCGCAGCGTTTCCTTAGTTTGCGAGGCATGCAAGAGATGCAGCGGTGTGCTCGTCTGCGAGGCGTCGAAGAGACGCAGCAGCTAGTTAGCTGGCCATGTGGCGAAGAGACGCGACGCTTTGCTTTTGGCGATGCAGTGAAGAGACGCAGCGGTTTGCTTGTTGGGCAGGCAGCGAAGAGACGCGGCGGTTGGCATGCTGCCGAGGCGGCGAGCAGATCGAGTGCTTTGCTTGTTGGTGAGGCAGCGAAGAGATGCAGCGGTTTGCTTGTTGGCGAGGCAGCGAAGAGATTCAGCAGTCTCCTTGTTTGTGACACAGCCAACATGCCCAGTGGTTGCTCATTGTGCGAGGCAGCGAAGAGATGCAGCACTTTGCTTGTGCACCAGGTGGCGCAGTGGCATGGCGGATGGCTTTTTCGCCTGCAGGCGAAGCGAGGCAGCACTTTGCTAGTTGGCGAGGCAGCGAAGAGACGCAGCAGGCTGCTTGTTTGTGAGACAGCCAACATGCACAGTGGTTAGCTATTGTGCGAGGCAGCGAATCACCGCCGAGCAAATCGCTTTGTGCGTTCGCCGCCTCGCTGCCTAGCAAAGCGTCGTCTGCCTTGGGCGCCTAGCAAAGCTGCGCGTGCCGTCGCCGCCAAGCAAAGCGCCGTGTTCCTTGGGCGCCTAGCAAAGAAGTGCCTGCGTTCGGCGCCTCGCCGCATGGCAGCCTGGCAAAGCAGTGCGTGCCTTCGCCGCCTCACACAGCGCTGCGTGCCTTCGGCGCCTGGCAAAGCAGCGCGTGCCTTCGCCGCCTCGCCGCCTAAGAAAGCGCCGCGTCCCTTCTCGCCCTCGCCGCCTAGCAAAGCGCCGTGTCCCTTCGCCGCCTCGCCGCCCAGCAAAGCTCCGCGTGCCGTCGCCGCCAAGCAAAGCGCCGTGTTCCTTCGGCACCTAGCAAAGAAGTGCCTGCGTTCGGCGCCTCGCCACATCGCAGCCTAGCAAAGCGCTGCGTACCTTCGTCGCCTCACACAGCGCTGCGTGCCTTCGGCGCCTCGCCGCCTAAGAAAGCGCCGCGTCCCTTCTCGCCCTCGCCGCCTAGCAAAGCGCCGTGTCCCTTCGCCGCCTCGCCGCCCAGCAAAGCTCCGCGTGCCGTCGCCGCCAAGCAAAGCGCCGTGTTCCTTCGGCACCTAGCAAAGAAGTGCCTGCGTTCGGCGCCTCGCCGCATCGCAGCCTAGCAAAGCACTGCGTGCCTTCGGCGCCTGGCAAAGCAGCGCGTGCCTTCGCCGCCTCGCCGCCTAAGAAAGCGCCGCGTCCCTTCTCGCCCTCGCCGCCTACCAAAGCGCCGTGTCCCTTCGCCGCCTCGCCGCCCAGCAAAGCTCCGCGTGCCGTCGCCGCCAAGCAAAGCGCCGTGTTCCTTCGGCACCTAGCAAAGAAGTGCCTGCGTTCGGCGCCTCGCCGCATTGCAGCCTAGCAAAGCACTGCGTGCCTTCGGCGCCTGGCAAAGCAGCGCGTGCCTTCGCCGCCTCGCCGCCTAAGAAAGCGCCGCGTCCCTTCTCGCCCTCGCCGCCTAGCAAAGCGCCGTGTCCCTTCGCCGCCTCGCCGCCCAGCAAAGCTCCGCGTGCCGTCGCCGCCAAGCAAAGCGCCGTGTTCCTTCGGCACCTAGCAAAGAAGTGCCTGCGTTCGGCGCCTCGCCGCATCGCAGCCTAGCAAAGCACTGCGTGCCTTCGGCGCCTGGCAAAGCAGCGCGTGCCTTCGCCGCCTCGCCGCCTAAGAAAGCGCCGCGTCCCTTCTCGCCCTCGCCGCCTAGCAAAGCGCCGTGTCCCTTCGCCGCCTCGCCGCCCAGCAAAGCTCCGCGTGCCGTCGCCGCCAAGCAGAGCGCCGTGTTCCTTCGGCACCTAGCAAAGAAGTGCCTGCGTTCGGCGCCTCGCCGCATCGCAGCCTAGCAAAGCACTGCGTGCCTTCGGCGCCTGGCAAAGCAGCGCGTGCCTTCGCCGCCTCGCCGCCTAAGAAAGCGCCGCGTCCCTTCTCGCCCTCGCCGCCTAGCAAAGCGCCGTGTCCCTTCGCCGCCTCGCCGCCCAGCAAAGCTCCGCGTGCCGTCGCCGCCAAGCAAAGCGCCGTGTTCCTTCGGCACCTAGCAAAGAAGTGCCTGCGTTCGGCGCCTCGCCGCATCGCAGCCTAGCAAAGCGCTGCGTGCCTTAGGCGGCTGGCAAAGCAGTGCGTGCCTTCGCCGCCTCACACAGCGCTGCGTGCCTTCGGCGCCTGGCAAAGCAGCGCGTGCCTTCGCCGCCTCGCCGCCTAAGAAAGCGCCGCGTCCCTCCTCGCCCTCGCCGCCTACCAAAGCGCCGTGTCCCTTCGCCGCCTCGCCGCCCAGCAAAGCTCCGCGTGCCGTCGCCGCGAAGCAAAGCGCCGTGTTCCTTCGGCACCTAGCAAAGAAGTGCCTGCGTTCGGCGCCTCGCCGCATCGCAGCCTGGCAAAGCACTGCGTGCCTTCGCCGCCTCACACAGCGCTGCGTGCCTTCGGCGCCTGGCAAAGCAGCGCGTGCCTTCGCCGCCTCGCCGCCTAAGAAAGCGCCGCGTCCCTTCTCGCCCTCGCCGCCTACCAAAGCGCCGTGTCCCTTCGCCGCCTCGCCGCCCAGCAAACCTCCGCGTGCCGTCGCCCAAAAGCAAAGCGCCGTGTTCCTTCGGCACCTAGCAAAGAAGTGCCTGCGTTCGGCGCCTCGCCGCATCGCAGCCTGGCAAAGCACTGCGTGCCTTCGGCGCCTGGCAAAGCAGCGCGTGCCTTCGCCGCCTCGCCGCCTAAGAAAGCGCCGCGTCCCTTCTCGCCCTCACCGCCTAGCAAAGCGCCGTGTCCCTTCGCCGCCTCGCCGCCCAGCAAAGCTCCGCGTGCCGTCGCCGCCAAGCAAAGCGCCGTGTTCCTTCGGCACCTAGCAAAGAAGTGCCTGCGTTCGGCGCCTCGCCGCATCGCAGCCTGGCAAAGCGCTGCGTGCCTTCGGCGGCTGGCAAAGCACGGCGTGCCTTCGCCGCCTCACACAGCGCTGCGTGCCTTCGGCGCCTGGCAAAGCAGCGCGTGCCTTCGCCGCCTCGCCGCCTAAGAAAGCGCCGCGTCCCTTCTCGCCCTCGCCGCCTAGCAAAGCGCCGTGTCCCTTCGCCGCCTCGCCGCCCAGCAAAGCTCCGCGTGCCGTCGCCGCCAAGCAAAGCGCCGTGTTCCTTCGGCACCTAGCAAAGAAGTGCCTGCGTTCGGCGCCTCGCCGCATCGCAGCCTGGCAAAGCACTGCGTGCCTTCGGCGGCTGGCAAAGCAGTGCGTGCCTTCGCCGCCTCACACAGCGCTGCGTGCCTTCGGCGCCTGGCAAAGCAGCGCGTGCCTTCGCCGCCTCGCCGCCTAAGAAAGCGCCGCGTCCCTTCTCGCCCTCGCCGCCTAGCAAAGCGCCGTGTCCCTTCGCCGCCTCGCCGCCCAGCAAAGCTCCGCGTGCCGTCGCCGCCAAGCAAAGCGCCGTGTTCCTTCGGGACCTAGCAAAGAAGTGCCTGCGTTCGGCGCCTCGCCGCATCGCAGCCTGGCAAAGCACTGCGTGCCTTCGCCGCCTCACACAGCGCTGCGTGCCTTCGGCGCCTGGCAAAGCAGCGCGTGCCTTCGCCGCCTCGCCGCCTAAGAAAGCGCCGCGTCCCTTCTCGCCCTCGCCGCCTAGCAAAGCGCCGTGTCCCTTCGCCGCCTCGCCGCCCAGCAAAGCTCCGCGTGCCGTCGCCGCCAAGCAAAGCGCCGTGTTCCTTCGGCACCTAGCAAAGAAGTGCCTGCGTTCGGCGCCTCGCCACATCGCAGCCTAGCAAAGCGCTGCGTGCCTTCGGCGGCTGGCAAAGCAGTGCGTGCCTTCGCCGCCTCACACAGCGCTGCGTGCCTTCGGCGCCTGGCAAAGCAGCGCGTGCCTTCGCCGCCTCGCCGCCTAAGAAAGCGCCGCGTCCCTTCTCGCCCTCGCCGCCTAGCAAAGCGCCGTGTCCCTTCGCCGCCTCGCCGCCCAGCAAAGCTCCGCGTGCCGTCGCCGCCAAGCAAAGCGCCGTGTTCCTTCGGCACCTAGCAAAGAAGTGCCTGCGTTCGGCGCCTCGCCACATCGCAGCCTAGCAAAGCGCTGCGTACCTTCGCCGCCTCACACAGCGCTGCGTGCCTTCGGCGCCTCGCCGCCTAAGAAAGCGCCGCGTCCCTTCTCGCCCTCGCCGCCTAGCAAAGCGCCGTGTCCCTTCGCCGCCTCGCCGCCCAGCAAAGCTCCGCGTGCCGTCGCCGCCAAGCAAAGCGCCGTGTTCCTTCGGCACCTAGCAAAGAAGTGCCTGCGTTCGGCGCCTCGCCGCATCGCAGCCTGGCAAAGCACTGCGTGCCTTCGCCGCCTCACACAGCGCTGCGTGCCTTCGGCGCCTGGCAAAGCAGCGCGTGCCTTCGCCGCCTCGCCGCCTAAGAAAGCGCCGCGTCCCTTCTTGCCCTCGCCGCCTAGCAAAGCGCCGTGTCCCTTCGCCGCCTCGCCGCCCAGCAAAGCTCCAAGTGCCGTCGCCGCCAAGCAAAGCGCCGTGTTCCTTCGGCACCTAGCAAAGAAGTGCCTGCGTTCGGTGCCTCGCCGCATCGCAGCCTAGCAAAGCGCTGCGTGCCTTCGGCGGCTGGCAAAGCAGTGCGTGCCTTCGCCGCCTCACACAGCGCTGCGTGCCTTCGGCGCCTGGCAAAGCAGCGCGTGCCTTCGCCGCCTCGCCGCCTAAGAAAGCGCCGCGTCCCTTCTCGCCCTCGCCGCCTAGCAAAGCGCCGTGTCCCTTCGCCGCCTCGCCGCCCAGCAAAGCTCCGCGTGCCGTCGCCGCCAAGCAAAGCGCCGTGTTCCTTCGGCACCTAGCAAAGAAGTGCCTGCGTTCGGCGCCTCGCCGCATCGCAGCCTAGCAAAGCACTGCGTGCCTTCGGCGCCTGGCAAAGCAGCGCGTGCCTTCGGCGCCTCGCCGCCTAAGAAAGCGCCGCGTCCCTTCTCGCCCTCGCCGCCTAGCAAAGCGCCGTGTCCCTTCGCCGCCTCGCCGCCCAGCAAAGCTCCGCGTGCCGTCGCCGCCAAGCAAAGCGCCGTGTTCCTTCGGCACCTAGCAAAGAAGTGCCTGCGTTCGGCGCCTCGCCGCATCGCAGCCTAGCAAAGCACTGCGTGCCTTCGGCGCCTGGCAAAGCAGCGCGTGCCTTCGGCGCCTCGCCGCCTAAGAAAGCGCCGCGTCCCTTCTCGCCCTCGCCGCCTAGCAAAGCGCCGTGTCCCTTCGCCGCCTCGCCGCCCAGCAAAGCTCCGCGTGCCGTCGCCGCCAAGCAAAGCGCCGTGTTCCTTCGGCACCTAGCAAAGAAGTGCCTGCGTTCGGCGCCTCGCCGCATCGCAGCCTGGCAAAGCACTGCGTGCCTTCGCCGCCTCACACAGCGCTGCGTGCCTTCGGCGCCTGGCAAAGCAGCGCGTGCCTTCGCCGCCTCGCCGCCTAAGAAAGCGCCGCGTCCCTTCTCGCCCTCGCCGCCTAGCAAAGCGCCGTGTCCCTTCGCCGCCTCGCCGCCCAGCAAAGCTCCGCGTGCCGTCGCCGCCAAGCAAAGCGCCGTGTTCCTTCGGCACCTAGCAAAGAAGTGCCTGCGTTCGGCGCCTCGCCGCATCGCAGCCAAAGAAAGCGGCGCGTCCCTTCTCGCCCTCGCCGCCCAACAAAGCGCCCTGTCCCTTCACCGCCTCCCCAATCGCTTCGTCCCTTCGCCGCCTCGCCACCTAGCAAAGCGCTGCTTACCTTCGCCGCCTCACACAGCGCTGCGTCCCTTCGCCGCCTCGCCGCTTAGCAAACGCCGTAGTAGCGCCGAAGGCACACGGCGCTTTTGTAGGCGCTGAAGGCACGTGGCGCTTTGCTAAGGCACGAGGCAGCGAAGGCACGCAGCCATTTGATCGTGGTCGACGGGCTCGTGCGCCTTGCTTGGTGGCGAAGGCATGCGCTGCTTTGCCAGGCGCCCAAGGACGCAGCGCTGTGCGAGGCGGCGAGGGCTCGCAGTGCTTTACCAGGCGCCGAAGGCACGCAGTGCTTTGCCAGGCGCCGAAGGCACGCAGCGCTGTAGGAGGCGGCGAGGGCACACAGTGCTTTGCTAGGCGGCGAGCGGACGTGGAGCTTTGCTAGGCAGCGAAGGCTGAGGACGCTTTGCTAGGCGCTTTGCTAGGCGGCGAAGGCACGAAGCGATTTGGGAGGCGAGGCGGCGAAGGCACACGGCGCTTTGCTAGGCGCCGAAGGCACGCAGCGCTTCCTTAGTTTGCCAGGCAGCGAAGAGATGGAGCGGTTTGCTTTCTGCCAGGCAGCGAATACACGCAGCGGTCTGCTTTTCTGCGAGGCACTGAACACATGCAGCGTTTAGTTTGCGAGGCGGCGAAGAGACGCGGCGCTTTGCTTCTTGAGAGGGAGCGAAGAGGCGCAGCGTTTCCTTAGTTTGCGAGGCATGCAAGAGATGCAGCGGTGTGCTCGTCTGCGAGGCGTCGAAGAGACGCAGCAGCTAGTTAGCTGGCCATGTGGCGAAGAGACGCGACGCTTTGCTTTTGGCGATGCAGTGAAGAGACGCAGCGGTTTGCTTGTTGGGCAGGCAGCGAAGAGACGCGGCGGTTGGCATGCTGCCGAGGCGGCGAGCAGATCGAGTGCTTTGCTTGTTGGTGAGGCAGCGAAGAGATGCAGCGGTTTGCTTGTTGGCGAGGCAGCGAAGAGATTCAGCAGTCTCCTTGTTTGTGACACAGCCAACATGCCCAGTGGTTGCTCATTGTGCGAGGCAGCGAAGAGATGCAGCACTTTGCTTGTGCACCAGGTGGCGCAGTGGCATGGCGGATGGCTTTTTCGCCTGCAGGCGAAGCGAGGCAGCACTTTGCTAGTTGGCGAGGCAGCGAAGAGACGCAGCAGGCTGCTTGTTTGTGAGACAGCCAACATGCACAGTGGTTAGCTATTGTGCGAGGCAGCGAATCACCGCCGAGCAAATCGCTTTGTGCGTTCGCCGCCTCGCTGCCTAGCAAAGCGTCGTCTGCCTTGGGCGCCTAGCAAAGCTGCGCGTGCCGTCGCCGCCAAGCAAAGCGCCGTGTTCCTTGGGCGCCTAGCAAAGAAGTGCCTGCGTTCGGCGCCTCGCCGCATGGCAGCCTGGCAAAGCAGTGCGTGCCTTCGCCGCCTCACACAGCGCTGCGTGCCTTCGGCGCCTGGCAAAGCAGCGCGTGCCTTCGCCGCCTCGCCGCCTAAGAAAGCGCCGCGTCCCTTCTCGCCCTCGCCGCCTAGCAAAGCGCCGTGTCCCTTCGCCGCCTCGCCGCCCAGCAAAGCTCCGCGTGCCGTCGCCGCCAAGCAAAGCGCCGTGTTCCTTCGGCACCTAGCAAAGAAGTGCCTGCGTTCGGCGCCTCGCCACATCGCAGCCTAGCAAAGCGCTGCGTACCTTCGTCGCCTCACACAGCGCTGCGTGCCTTCGGCGCCTCGCCGCCTAAGAAAGCGCCGCGTCCCTTCTCGCCCTCGCCGCCTAGCAAAGCTCCGCGTGCCGTCGCCGCCAAGCAAAGCGCCGTGTTCCTTCGGCACCTAGCAAAGAAGTGCCTGCGTTCGGCGCCTCGCCGCATCGCAGCCTAGCAAAGCACTGCGTGCCTTCGGCGCCTGGCAAAGCAGCGCGTGCCTTCGCCGCCTCGCCGCCTAAGAAAGCGCCGCGTCCCTTCTCGCCCTCGCCGCCTACCAAAGCGCCGTGTCCCTTCGCCGCCTCGCCGCCCAGCAAAGCTCCGCGTGCCGTCGCCGCCAAGCAAAGCGCCGTGTTCCTTCGGCACCTAGCAAAGAAGTGCCTGCGTTCGGCGCCTCGCCGCATTGCAGCCTAGCAAAGCACTGCGTGCCTTCGGCGCCTGGCAAAGCAGCGCGTGCCTTCGCCGCCTCGCCGCCTAAGAAAGCGCCGCGTCCCTTCTCGCCCTCGCCGCCTAGCAAAGCGCCGTGTCCCTTCGCCGCCTCGCCGCCCAGCAAAGCTCCGCGTGCCGTCGCCGCCAAGCAAAGCGCCGTGTTCCTTCGGCACCTAGCAAAGAAGTGCCTGCGTTCGGCGCCTCGCCGCATCGCAGCCTGGCAAAGCACTGCGTGCCTTCGGCGCCTGGCAAAGCAGTGCGTGCCTTCGCCGCCTCACACAGCGCTGCGTGCCTTCGGCGCCTGGCAAAGCAGCGCGTGCCTTCGCCGCCTCGCCGCCTAAGAAAGCGCCGCGTCCCTTCTCGCCCTCGCCGCCTACCAAAGCGCCGTGTCCCTTCGCCGCCTCGCCGCCCAGCAAAGCTCCGCGTGCCGTCGCCGCCAAACAAAGCGCCGTGTTCCTTCGGCACCTAGCAAAGAAGTGCCTGCGTTCGGCGCCTCGCCGCATCGCAGCCTAGCAAAGCACTGCGTGCCTTCGGCGCCTGGCAAAGCAGCGCGTGCCTTCGCCGCCTCGCCGCCTAAGAAAGCGCCGCGTCCCTTCTTGCCCTCGCCGCCTAGCAAAGCGCCGTGTCCCTTCGCCGCCTCGCCGCCCAGCAAAGCTCCAAGTGCCGTCGCCGCCAAGCAAAGCGCCGTGTTCCTTCGGCACCTAGCAAAGAAGTGCCTGCGTTCGGCGCCTCGCCGCATCGCAGCCTAGCAAAGCACTGCGTGCCTTCGGCGCCTGGCAAAGCAGCGCGTGCCTTCGCCGCCTCGCCGCCTAAGAAAGCGCCGCGTCCCTTCTCGCCCTCGCCGCCTAGCAAAGCGCCGTGTCCCTTCGCCGCCTCGCCGCCCAGCAAAGCTCCGCGTGCCGTCGCCGCCAAGCAAAGCGCCGTGTTCCTTCGGCACCTAGCAAAGAAGTGCCTGCGTTCGGCGCCTCGCCACATCGCAGCCTAGCAAAGCGCTGCGTGCCTTAGGCGGCTGGCAAAGCAGTGCGTGCCTTCGCCGCCTCACACAGCGCTGCGTGCCTTCGGCGCCTGGCAAAGCAGCGCGTGCCTTCGCCGCCTCGCCGCCTAAGAAAGCGCCGCGTCCCTTCTCGCCCTCGCCGCCTAGCAAAGCGCCGTGTCCCTTCGCCGCCTCGCCGCCCAGCAAAGCTCCGCGTGCCGTCGCCGCCAAGCAAAGCGCCGTGTTCCTTCGGCACCTAGCAAAGAAGTGCCTGCGTTCGGCGCCTCGCCACATCGCAGCCTAGCAAAGCACTGCGTGCCTTCGGCGCCTGGCAAAGCAGTGCGTGCCTTCGCCGCCTCACACAGCGCTGCGTGCCTTCGGCGCCTGGCAAAGCAGCGCGTGCCTTCGCCGCCTCGCCGCCTAAGAAAGCGCCGCGTCCCTTCTCGCCCTCGCCGCCTAGCAAAGCGCCGTGTCCCTTCGCCGCCTCGCCGCCCAGCAAAGCTCCGCGTGCCGTCGCCGCCAAGCAAAGCGCCGTGTTCCTTCGGCACCTAGCAAAGAAGTGCCTGCGTTCGGCGCCTCGCCACATCGCAGCCTTGCAAAGCGCTGCGTGCCTTCGGCGGCTGGCAAAGCAGTGCGTGCCTTCGCCGCCTCACACAGCGCTGCGTGCCTTCGGCGCCTGGCAAAGCAGCGCGTGCCTTCGCCGCCTCGCCGCCTAAGAAAGCGCCGCGTCCCTTCTCGCCCTCGCCGCCTACCAAAGCGCCGTGTCCCTTCGCCGCCTCGCCGCCCAGCAAAGCTCCGCGTGCCGTCGCCGCCAAGCAAAGCGCCGTGTTCCTTCGGCACCTAGCAAAGAAGTGCCTGCGTTCGGCGCCTCGCCACATCGCAGCCTAGCAAAGCGCTGCGTACCTTCGCCGCCTCACACAGCGCTGCGTGCCTTCGGCGCCTCGCCGCCTAAGAAAGCGCCGCGTCCCTTCTCGCCCTCGCCGCCTAGCAAAGCGCCGTGTCCCTTCGCCGCCTCGCCGCCCAGCAAAGCTCCGCGTGCCGTCGCCGCCAAGCAAAGCGCCGTGTTCCTTCGGCACCTAGCAAAGAAGTGCCTGCGTTCGGCGCCTCGCCGCATCGCAGCCTGGCAAAGCACTGCGTGCCTTCGCCGCCTCACACAGCGCTGCGTGCCTTCGGCGCCTGGCAAAGCAGCGCGTGCCTTCGCCGCCTCGCCGCCTAAGAAAGCGCCGCGTCCCTTCTTGCCCTCGCCGCCTAGCAAAGCGCCGTGTCCCTTCGCCGCCTCGCCGCCCAGCAAAGCTCCAAGTGCCGTCGCCGCCAAGCAAAGCGCCGTGTTCCTTCGGCACCTAGCAAAGAAGTGCCTGCGTTCGGTGCCTCGCCGCATCGCAGCCTAGCAAAGCGCTGCGTGCCTTCGGCGGCTGGCAAAGCAGTGCGTGCCTTCGCCGCCTCACACAGCGCTGCGTGCCTTCGGCGCCTGGCAAAGCAGCGCGTGCCTTCGCCGCCTCGCCGCCTAAGAAAGCGCCGCGTCCCTTCTCGCCCTCGCCGCCTAGCAAAGCGCCGTGTCCCTTCGCCGCCTCGCCGCCCAGCAAAGCTCCGCGTGCCGTCGCCGCCAAGCAAAGCGCCGTGTTCCTTCGGCACCTAGCAAAGAAGTGCCTGCGTTCGGCGCCTCGCCGCATCGCAGCCTAGCAAAGCACTGCGTGCCTTCGGCGCCTGGCAAAGCAGCGCGTGCCTTCGGCGCCTCGCCGCCTAAGAAAGCGCCGCGTCCCTTCTTGCCCTCGCCGCCCAACAAAGCGCCCTGTCCCTTCACCGCCTCCCCAATCGCTTCGTCCCTTCGCCGCCTCGCCACCTAGCAAAGCGCTGCTTACCTTCGCCGCCTCACACAGCGCTGCGTCCCTTCGCCGCCTCGCCGCTTAGCAAACGCCGTAGTAGCGCCGAAGGCACACGGCGCTTTTGTAGGCGCTGAAGGCACGTGGCGCTTTGCTAAGGCACGAGGCAGCGAAGGCACGCAGCCATTTGATCGTGGTCGACGGGCTCGTGCGCCTTGCTTGGTGGCGAAGGCATGCGCTGCTTTGCCAGGCGCCCAAGGACGCAGCGCTGTGCGAGGCGGCGAGGGCTCGCAGTGCTTTACCAGGCGCCGAAGGCACGCAGTGCTTTGCCAGGCGCCGAAGGCACGCAGCGCTGTAGGAGGCGGCGAGGGCACACAGTGCTTTGCTAGGCGGCGAGCGGACGTGGAGCTTTGCTAGGCAGCGAAGGCTGAGGACGCTTTGCTAGGCGCTTTGCTAGGCGGCGAAGGCACGAAGCGATTTGGGAGGCGAGGCGGCGAAGGCACACGGCGCTTTGCTAGGCGCCGAAGGCACGCAGCGCTTCCTTAGTTTGCCAGGCAGCGAAGAGATGGAGCGGTTTGCTTTCTGCCAGGCAGCGAATACACGCAGCGGTCTGCTTTTCTGCGAGGCACTGAACACATGCAGCGTTTAGTTTGCGAGGCGGCGAAGAGACGCGGCGCTTTGCTTCTTGAGAGGGAGCGAAGAGGCGCAGCGTTTCCTTAGTTTGCGAGGCATGCAAGAGATGCAGCGGTGTGCTCGTCTGCGAGGCGTCGAAGAGACGCAGCAGCTAGTTAGCTGGCCATGTGGCGAAGAGACGCGACGCTTTGCTTTTGGCGATGCAGTGAAGAGACGCAGCGGTTTGCTTGTTGGGCAGGCAGCGAAGAGACGCGGCGGTTGGCATGCTGCCGAGGCGGCGAGCAGATCGAGTGCTTTGCTTGTTGGTGAGGCAGCGAAGAGATGCAGCGGTTTGCTTGTTGGCGAGGCAGCGAAGAGATTCAGCAGTCTCCTTGTTTGTGACACAGCCAACATGCCCAGTGGTTGCTCATTGTGCGAGGCAGCGAAGAGATGCAGCACTTTGCTTGTGCACCAGGTGGCGCAGTGGCATGGCGGATGGCTTTTTCGCCTGCAGGCGAAGCGAGGCAGCACTTTGCTAGTTGGCGAGGCAGCGAAGAGACGCAGCAGGCTGCTTGTTTGTGAGACAGCCAACATGCACAGTGGTTAGCTATTGTGCGAGGCAGCGAATCACCGCCGAGCAAATCGCTTTGTGCGTTCGCCGCCTCGCTGCCTAGCAAAGCGTCGTCTGCCTTGGGCGCCTAGCAAAGCTGCGCGTGCCGTCGCCGCCAAGCAAAGCGCCGTGTTCCTTGGGCGCCTAGCAAAGAAGTGCCTGCGTTCGGCGCCTCGCCGCATGGCAGCCTGGCAAAGCAGTGCGTGCCTTCGCCGCCTCACACAGCGCTGCGTGCCTTCGGCGCCTGGCAAAGCAGCGCGTGCCTTCGCCGCCTCGCCGCCTAAGAAAGCGCCGCGTCCCTTCTCGCCCTCGCCGCCTAGCAAAGCGCCGTGTCCCTTCGCCGCCTCGCCGCCCAGCAAAGCTCCGCGTGCCGTCGCCGCCAAGCAAAGCGCCGTGTTCCTTCGGCACCTAGCAAAGAAGTGCCTGCGTTCGGCGCCTCGCCACATCGCAGCCTAGCAAAGCGCTGCGTACCTTCGTCGCCTCACACAGCGCTGCGTGCCTTCGGCGCCTCGCCGCCTAAGAAAGCGCCGCGTCCCTTCTCGCCCTCGCCGCCTAGCAAAGCGCCGTGTCCCTTCGCCGCCTCGCCGCCCAGCAAAGCTCCGCGTGCCGTCGCCGCCAAGCAAAGCGCCGTGTTCCTTCGGCACCTAGCAAAGAAGTGCCTGCGTTCGGCGCCTCGCCGCATCGCAGCCTAGCAAAGCACTGCGTGCCTTCGGCGCCTGGCAAAGCAGCGCGTGCCTTCGCCGCCTCGCCGCCTAAGAAAGCGCCGCGTCCCTTCTCGCCCTCGCCGCCTACCAAAGCGCCGTGTCCCTTCGCCGCCTCGCCGCCCAGCAAAGCTCCGCGTGCCGTCGCCGCCAAGCAAAGCGCCGTGTTCCTTCGGCACCTAGCAAAGAAGTGCCTGCGTTCGGCGCCTCGCCGCATTGCAGCCTAGCAAAGCACTGCGTGCCTTCGGCGCCTGGCAAAGCAGCGCGTGCCTTCGCCGCCTCGCCGCCTAAGAAAGCGCCGCGTCCCTTCTCGCCCTCGCCGCCTAGCAAAGCGCCGTGTCCCTTCGCCGCCTCGCCGCCCAGCAAAGCTCCGCGTGCCGTCGCCGCCAAGCAAAGCGCCGTGTTCCTTCGGCACCTAGCAAAGAAGTGCCTGCGTTCGGCGCCTCGCCGCATCGCAGCCTGGCAAAGCACTGCGTGCCTTCGGCGCCTGGCAAAGCAGTGCGTGCCTTCGCCGCCTCACACAGCGCTGCGTGCCTTCGGCGCCTGGCAAAGCAGCGCGTGCCTTCGCCGCCTCGCCGCCTAAGAAAGCGCCGCGTCCCTTCTCGCCCTCGCCGCCTACCAAAGCGCCGTGTCCCTTCGCCGCCTCGCCGCCCAGCAAAGCTCCGCGTGCCGTCGCCGCCAAGCAAAGCGCCGTGTTCCTTCGGCACCTAGCAAAGAAGTGCCTGCGTTCGGCGCCTCGCCGCATCGCAGCCTAGCAAAGCACTGCGTGCCTTCGGCGCCTGGCAAAGCAGCGCGTGCCTTCGCCGCCTCGCCGCCTAAGAAAGCGCCGCGTCCCTTCTTGCCCTCGCCGCCTAGCAAAGCGCCGTGTCCCTTCGCCGCCTCGCCGCCCAGCAAAGCTCCAAGTGCCGTCGCCGCCAAGCAAAGCGCCGTGTTCCTTCGGCACCTAGCAAAGAAGTGCCTGCGTTCGGCGCCTCGCCGCATCGCAGCCTAGCAAAGCACTGCGTGCCTTCGGCGCCTGGCAAAGCAGCGCGTGCCTTCGCCGCCTCGCCGCCTAAGAAAGCGCCGCGTCCCTTCTCGCCCTCGCCGCCTAGCAAAGCGCCGTGTCCCTTCGCCGCCTCGCCGCCCAGCAAAGCTCCGCGTGCCGTCGCCGCCAAGCAAAGCGCCGTGTTCCTTCGGCACCTAGCAAAGAAGTGCCTGCGTTCGGCGCCTCGCCACATCGCAGCCTAGCAAAGCACTGCGTGCCTTCGGCGCCTGGCAAAGCAGTGCGTGCCTTCGCCGCCTCACACAGCGCTGCGTGCCTTCGGCGCCTGGCAAAGCAGCGCGTGCCTTCGCCGCCTCGCCGCCTAAGAAAGCGCCGCGTCCCTTCTCGCCCTCGCCGCCTAGCAAAGCGCCGTGTCCCTTCGCCGCCTCGCCGCCCAGCAAAGCTCCGCGTGCCGTCGCCGCCAAGCAAAGCGCCGTGTTCCTTCGGCACCTAGCAAAGAAGTGCCTGCGTTCGGCGCCTCGCCACATCGCAGCCTTGCAAAGCGCTGCGTGCCTTCGGCGGCTGGCAAAGCAGTGCGTGCCTTCGCCGCCTCACACAGCGCTGCGTGCCTTCGGCGCCTGGCAAAGCAGCGCGTGCCTTCGCCGCCTCGCCGCCTAAGAAAGCGCCGCGTCCCTTCTCGCCCTCGCCGCCTAGCAAAGCGCCGTGTCCCTTCGCCGCCTCGCCGCCCAGCAAAGCTCCGCGTGCCGTCGCCGCCAAGCAAAGCGCCGTGTTCCTTCGGCACCTAGCAAAGAAGTGCCTGCGTTCGGCGCCTCGCCACATCGCAGCCTAGCAAAGCGCTGCGTACCTTCGCCGCCTCACACAGCGCTGCGTGCCTTCGGCGCCTCGCCGCCTAAGAAAGCGCCGCGTCCCTTCTCGCCCTCGCCGCCTAGCAAAGCGCCGTGTCCCTTCGCCGCCTCGCCGCCCAGCAAAGCTCCGCGTGCCGTCGCCGCCAAGCAAAGCGCCGTGTTCCTTCGGCACCTAGCAAAGAAGTGCCTGCGTTCGGCGCCTCGCCGCATCGCAGCCTGGCAAAGCACTGCGTGCCTTCGCCGCCTCACACAGCGCTGCGTGCCTTCGGCGCCTGGCAAAGCAGCGCGTGCCTTCGCCGCCTCGCCGCCTAAGAAAGCGCCGCGTCCCTTCTTGCCCTCGCCGCCTAGCAAAGCGCCGTGTCCCTTCGCCGCCTCGCCGCCCAGCAAAGCTCCAAGTGCCGTCGCCGCCAAGCAAAGCGCCGTGTTCCTTCGGCACCTAGCAAAGAAGTGCCTGCGTTCGGTGCCTCGCCGCATCGCAGCCTAGCAAAGCGCTGCGTGCCTTCGGCGGCTGGCAAAGCAGTGCGTGCCTTCGCCGCCTCACACAGCGCTGCGTGCCTTCGGCGCCTGGCAAAGCAGCGCGTGCCTTCGCCGCCTCGCCGCCTAAGAAAGCGCCGCGTCCCTTCTCGCCCTCGCCGCCTAGCAAAGCGCCGTGTCCCTTCGCCGCCTCGCCGCCCAGCAAAGCTCCGCGTGCCGTCGCCGCCAAGCAAAGCGCCGTGTTCCTTCGGCACCTAGCAAAGAAGTGCCTGCGTTCGGCGCCTCGCCGCATCGCAGCCTAGCAAAGCACTGCGTGCCTTCGGCGCCTGGCAAAGCAGCGCGTGCCTTCGCCGCCTCGCCGCCTAAGAAAGCGCCGCGTCCCTTCTCGCCCTCGCCGCCTAGCAAAGCGCCGTGTCCCTTCGCCGCCTCGCCGCCCAGCAAAGCTCCGCGTGCCGTCGCCGCCAAGCAAAGCGCCGTGTTCCTTCGGCACCTAGCAAAGAAGTGCCTGCGTTCGGCGCCTCGCCGCATCGCAGCCTAGCAAAGCGCTGCGTGCCTTAGGCGGCTGGCAAAGCAGTGCGTGCCTTCGCCGCCTCACACAGCGCTGCGTGCCTTCGGCGCCTGGCAAAGCAGCGCGTGCCTTCGCCGCCTCGCCGCCTAAGAAAGCGCCGCGTCCCTTCTCGCCCTCGCCGCCTACCAAAGCGCCGTGTCCCTTCGCCGCCTCGCCGCCCAGCAAAGCTCCGCGTGCCGTCGCCGCCAAGCAAAGCGCCGTGTTCCTTCGGCACCTAGCAAAGAAGTGCCTGCGTTCGGCGCCTCGCCGCATCGCAGCCTGGCAAAGCAGTGTATGCCTTCGCCGCCTCACACAGCGCTGCGAGCCTTCGGCGCCTGGCAAAGCAGCGCGTGCCTTCGCCGCCTCGCCGCCTAAGAAAGCGCCGCGTCCCTTCTCGCCCTCGCCGCCTAGCAAAGCGCCGTGTCCCTTCGCCGCCTCGCCGCCCAGCAAAGCTCCGCGTGCCGTCGCCGCCAAGCAAAGCGCCGTGTTCCTTCGGCACCTAGCAAAGAAGTGCCTGCGTTCGGCGCCTCGCCGCATCGCAGCCTGGCAAAGCGCTGCGTGCCTTCGGCGGCTGGCAAAGCACGGCGTGCCTTCGCCGCCTCACACAGCGCTGCGTGCCTTCGGCGCCTGGCAAAGCAGCGCGTGCCTTCGCCGCCTCACACAGCGCTGCGTGCCTTCGGCGCCTGGCAAAGCAGCGCGTGCCTTCGCCGCCTCGCCGCCTAAGAAAGCGCCGCGTCCCTTCTCGCCCTCGCCGCCTAGCAAAGCGCCGTGTCCCTTCGCCGCCTCGCCGCCCAGCAAAGCTCCGCGTGCCGTCGCCGCCAAGCAAAGCGCCGTGTTCCTTCGGCACCTAGCAAAGAAGTGCCTGCGTTCGGCGCCTCGCCACATCGCAGCCTAGCAAAGCGCTGCGTACCTTCGCCGCCTCACACAGCGCTGCGTGCCTTCGCCGCCTCGCCGCCTAAGAAAGCGCCGCGTCCCTTCTCGCCCTCGCCGCCTAGCAAAGCGCCGTGTCCCTTCGCCGCCTCGTCGCCCAGCAAAGCTCCGCGTGCCGTCGCCGCCAAGCAAAGCGCCGTGTTCCTTCGGCACCTAGCAAAGAAGTGCCTGCGTTCGGCGCCTCGCCGCATCGCAGCCTGGCAAAGCACTGCGTGCCTTCGCCGCCTCACACAGCGCTGCGTGCCTTCGGCGCCTGGCAAAGCAGCGCGTGCCTTCGCCGCCTCGCCGCCTAAGAAAGCGCCGCGTCCCTTCTCGCCCTCGCCGCCTACCAAAGCGCCGTGTCCCTTCGCCGCCTCGCCGCCCAGCAAACCTCCGCGTGCCGTCGCCCAAAAGCAAAGCGCCGTGTTCCTTCGGCACCTAGCAAAGAAGTGCCTGCGTTCGGCGCCTCGCCGCATCGCAGCCTGGCAAAGCACTGCGTGCCTTCGGCGCCTGGCAAAGCACTGCGTGCCTTCGCCGCCTCACACAGCGCTGCGTGCCTTCGGCGCCTGGCAAAGCAGCGCGTGCCTTCGCCGCCTCGCCGCCTAAGAAAGCGCCCCGTCCCTTCTCGCCCTCGCCGCCTAGCAAAGCGCCGTGTCCCTTCGCCGCCTCGCCGCCCAGCAAAGCTCCGCGTGCCGTCGCCGCCAAGCAAAGCGCCGTGTTCCTTCGGCACCTAGCAAAGAAGTGCCTGCGTTCGGCGCCTCGCCGCCTCGCAGCCTGGCAAAGCAGTGCGTGCCTTCGCCGCCTCACACAGCGCTGCGTGCCTTCGGCGCCTGGCAAAGCAGCGCGTGCCTTCGCCGCCTCGCCGCCTAAGAAAGCGCCGCGTCCCTTCTCGCCCTCGCCGCCTAGCAAAGCGCCGTGTCCCTTCGCCGCCTCGCCGCCCAGCAAAGCTCCGCGTGCCGTCGCCGCCAAGCAAAGCGCCGTGTTCCTTCGGCACCTAGCAAAGAAGTGCCTGCGTTCGGCGCCTCGCCGCATCGCAGCCAAAGAAAGCGGCGCGTCCCTTCTCGCCCTCGCCGCCCAACAAAGCGCCCTGTCCCTTCACCGCCTCCCCAATCGCTTCGTCCCTTCGCCGCCTCGCCACCTAGCAAAGCGCTGCTTACCTTCGCCGCCTCACACAGCGCTGCGTCCCTTCGCCGCCTCGCCGCTTAGCAAACGCCGTAGTAGCGCCGAAGGCACACGGCGCTTTTGTAGGCGCCGAAGGCACGTGGCGCTTTGCTAAGGCACGAGGCAGCGAAGGCACGCAGCCATTTGATCGTGGTCGACGGGCTCGTGCGCCTTGCTTGGTGGCGAAGGCACGCGCTGCTTTGCCAGGCGCCCAAGGACGCAGCGCTGTGCGAGGCGGCGAGGGCTCGCAGTGCTTTACCAGGCGCCGAAGGCACGCAGTGCTTTGCCAGGCGCCGAAGGCACGCAGCGCTGTAGGAGGCGGCGAGGGCACACAGTGCTTTGCTAGGCGGCGAGCGGACGTGGAGCTTTGCTAGGCAGCGAAGGCTGAGGACGCTTTGCTAGGCGCTTTGCTAGGCGGCGAAGGCACGAAGCGATTTGGGAGGCGAGGCGGCGAAGGCACACGGCGCTTTGCTAGGCGCCGAAGGCACGCAGCGCTTCCTTAGTTTGCCAGGCAGCGAAGAGATGGAGCGGTTTGCTTTCTGCCAGGCAGCGAATACACGCAGCGGTCTGCTTTTCTGCGAGGCACTGAACACATGCAGCGTTTAGTTTGCGAGGCGGCGAAGAGACGCGGCGCTTTGCTTCTTGAGAGGGAGCGAAGAGGCGCAGCGTTTCCTTAGTTTGCGAGGCATGCAAGAGATGCAGCGGTGTGCTCGTCTGCGAGGCGTCGAAGAGACGCAGCAGCTAGTTAGCTGGCCATGTGGCGAAGAGACGCGACGCTTTGCTTTTGGCGATGCAGTGAAGAGACGCAGCGGTTTGCTTGTTGGGCAGGCAGCGAAGAGACGCGGCGGTTGGCATGCTGCCGAGGCGGCGAGCAGATCGAGTGCTTTGCTTGTTGGTGAGGCAGCGAAGAGATGCAGCGGTTTGCTTGTTGGCGAGGCAGCGAAGAGATTCAGCAGTCTCCTTGTTTGTGACACAGCCAACATGCCCAGTGGTTGCTCATTGTGCGAGGCAGCGAAGAGATGCAGCACTTTGCTTGTGCACCAGGTGGCGCAGTGGCATGGCGGATGGCTTTTTCGCCTGCAGGCGAAGCGAGGCAGCACTTTGCTAGTTGGCGAGGCAGCGAAGAGACGCAGCAGGCTGCTTGTTTGTGAGACAGCCAACATGCACAGTGGTTAGCTATTGTGCGAGGCAGCGAATCACCGCCGAGCAAATCGCTTTGTGCGTTCGCCGCCTCGCTGCCTAGCAAAGCGTCGTCTGCCTTGGGCGCCTAGCAAAGCTGCGCGTGCCGTCGCCGCCAAGCAAAGCGCCGTGTTCCTTGGGCGCCTAGCAAAGAAGTGCCTGCGTTCGGCGCCTCGCCGCATGGCAGCCTGGCAAAGCAGTGCGTGCCTTCGCCGCCTCACACAGCGCTGCGTGCCTTCGGCGCCTGGCAAAGCAGCGCGTGCCTTCGCCGCCTCGCCGCCTAAGAAAGCGCCGCGTCCCTTCTCGCCCTCGCCGCCTAGCAAAGCGCCGTGTCCCTTCGCCGCCTCGCCGCCCAGCAAAGCTCCGCGTGCCGTCGCCGCCAAGCAAAGCGCCGTGTTCCTTCGGCACCTAGCAAAGAAGTGCCTGCGTTCGGCGCCTCGCCACATCGCAGCCTAGCAAAGCGCTGCGTACCTTCGTCGCCTCACACAGCGCTGCGTGCCTTCGGCGCCTCGCCGCCTAAGAAAGCGCCGCGTCCCTTCTCGCCCTCGCCGCCTAGCAAAGCGCCGTGTCCCTTCGCCGCCTCGCCGCCCAGCAAAGCTCCAAGTGCCGTCGCCGCCAAGCAAAGCGCCGTGTTCCTTCGGCACCTAGCAAAGAAGTGCCTGCGTTCGGTGCCTCGCCGCATCGCAGCCTAGCAAAGCGCTGCGTGCCTTCGGCGGCTGGCAAAGCAGTGCGTGCCTTCGCCGCCTCACACAGCGCTGCGTGCCTTCGGCGCCTGGCAAAGCAGCGCGTGCCTTCGCCGCCTCGCCGCCTAAGAAAGCGCCGCGTCCCTTCTCGCCCTCGCCGCCTAGCAAAGCGCCGTGTCCCTTCGCCGCCTCGCCGCCCAGCAAAGCTCCGCGTGCCGTCGCCGCCAAGCAAAGCGCCGTGTTCCTTCGGCACCTAGCAAAGAAGTGCCTGCGTTCGGCGCCTCGCCGCATCGCAGCCTAGCAAAGCACTGCGTGCCTTCGGCGCCTGGCAAAGCAGCGCGTGCCTTCGCCGCCTCGCCGCCTAAGAAAGCGCCGCGTCCCTTCTCGCCCTCGCCGCCTAGCAAAGCGCCGTGTCCCTTCGCCGCCTCGCCGCCCAGCAAAGCTCCGCGTGCCGTCGCCGCCAAGCAAAGCGCCGTGTTCCTTCGGCACCTAGCAAAGAAGTGCCTGCGTTCGGCGCCTCGCCGCATCGCAGCCTAGCAAAGCGCTGCGTGCCTTAGGCGGCTGGCAAAGCAGTGCGTGCCTTCGCCGCCTCACACAGCGCTGCGTGCCTTCGGCGCCTGGCAAAGCAGCGCGTGCCTTCGCCGCCTCGCCGCCTAAGAAAGCGCCGCGTCCCTTCTCGCCCTCGCCGCCTACCAAAGCGCCGTGTCCCTTCGCCGCCTCGCCGCCCAGCAAAGCTCCGCGTGCCGTCGCCGCCAAGCAAAGCGCCGTGTTCCTTCGGCACCTAGCAAAGAAGTGCCTGCGTTCGGCGCCTCGCCGCATCGCAGCCTGGCAAAGCAGTGTATGCCTTCGCCGCCTCACACAGCGCTGCGAGCCTTCGGCGCCTGGCAAAGCAGCGCGTGCCTTCGCCGCCTCGCCGCCTAAGAAAGCGCCGCGTCCCTTCTCGCCCTCGCCGCCTAGCAAAGCGCCGTGTCCCTTCGCCGCCTCGCCGCCCAGCAAAGCTCCGCGTGCCGTCGCCGCCAAGCAAAGCGCCGTGTTCCTTCGGCACCTAGCAAAGAAGTGCCTGCGTTCGGCGCCTCGCCGCATCGCAGCCTGGCAAAGCGCTGCGTGCCTTCGGCGGCTGGCAAAGCACGGCGTGCCTTCGCCGCCTCACACAGCGCTGCGTGCCTTCGGCGCCTGGCAAAGCAGCGCGTGCCTTCGCCGCCTCACACAGCGCTGCGTGCCTTCGGCGCCTGGCAAAGCAGCGCGTGCCTTCGCCGCCTCGCCGCCTAAGAAAGCGCCGCGTCCCTTCTCGCCCTCGCCGCCTAGCAAAGCGCCGTGTCCCTTCGCCGCCTCGCCGCCCAGCAAAGCTCCGCGTGCCGTCGCCGCCAAGCAAAGCGCCGTGTTCCTTCGGCACCTAGCAAAGAAGTGCCTGCGTTCGGCGCCTCGCCGCATCGCAGCCTGGCAAAGCACTGCGTGCCTTCGGCGCCTGGCAAAGCAGTGCGTGCCTTCGCCGCCTCACACAGCGCTGCGTGCCTTCGGCGCCTGGCAAAGCAGCGCGTGCCTTCGCCGCCTCGCCGCCTAAGAAAGCGCCGCGTCCCTTCTCGCCCTCGCCGCCTAGCAAAGCGCCGTGTCCCTTCGCCGCCTCGCCGCCCAGCAAAGCTCCGCGTGCCGTCGCCGCCAAGCAAAGCGCCGTGTTCCTTCGGCACCTAGCAAAGAAGTGCCTGCGTTCGGCGCCTCGCCACATCGCAGCCTAGCAAAGCGCTGCGTACCTTCGCCGCCTCACACAGCGCTGCGTGCCTTCGCCGCCTCGCCGCCTAAGAAAGCGCCGCGTCCCTTCTCGCCCTCGCCGCCTAGCAAAGCGCCGTGTCCCTTCGCCGCCTCGTCGCCCAGCAAAGCTCCGCGTGCCGTCGCCGCCAAGCAAAGCGCCGTGTTCCTTCGGCACCTAGCAAAGAAGTGCCTGCGTTCGGCGCCTCGCCGCATCGCAGCCTGGCAAAGCACTGCGTGCCTTCGCCGCCTCACACAGCGCTGCGTGCCTTCGGCGCCTGGCAAAGCAGCGCGTGCCTTCGCCGCCTCGCCGCCTAAGAAAGCGCCGCGTCCCTTCTCGCCCTCGCCGCCTACCAAAGCGCCGTGTCCCTTCGCCGCCTCGCCGCCCAGCAAACCTCCGCGTGCCGTCGCCCAAAAGCAAAGCGCCGTGTTCCTTCGGCACCTAGCAAAGAAGTGCCTGCGTTCGGCGCCTCGCCGCATCGCAGCCTGGCAAAGCACTGCGTGCCTTCGGCGCCTGGCAAAGCACTGCGTGCCTTCGCCGCCTCACACAGCGCTGCGTGCCTTCGGCGCCTGGCAAAGCAGCGCGTGCCTTCGCCGCCTCGCCGCCTAAGAAAGCGCCGCGTCCCTTCTCGCCCTCGCCGCCTACCAAAGCGCCGTGTCCCTTCGCCGCCTCGCCGCCCAGCAAAGCTCCGCGTGCCGTCGCCGCCAAGCAAAGCGCCGTGTTCCTTCGGCACCTAGCAAAGAAGTGCCTGCGTTCGGCGCCTCGCCGCATCGCAGCCTAGCAAAGCACTGCGTGCCTTCGGCGCCTGGCAAAGCAGCGCGTGCCTTCGCCGCCTCGCCGCCTAAGAAAGCGCCGCGTCCCTTCTCGCCCTCGCCGCCTAGCAAAGCGCCGTGTCCCTTCGCCGCCTCGCCGCCCAGCAAAGCTCCGCGTGCCGTCGCCGCCAAGCAAAGCGCCGTGTTCCTTCGGCACCTAGCAAAGAAGTGCCTGCGTTCGGCGCCTCGCCGCATCGCAGCCTGGCAAAGCGCTGCGTGCCTTCGGCGGCTGGCAAAGCACGGCGTGCCTTCGCCGCCTCACACAGCGCTGCGTGCCTTCGGCGCCTGGCAAAGCAGCGCGTGCCTTCGCCGCCTCACACAGCGCTGCGTGCCTTCGGCGCCTGGCAAAGCAGCGCGTGCCTTCGCCGCCTCGCCGCCTAAGAAAGCGCCGCGTCCCTTCTCGCCCTCGCCGCCTAGCAAAGCGCCGTGTCCCTTCGCCGCCTCGCCGCCCAGCAAAGCTCCGCGTGCCGTCGCCGCCAAGCAAAGCGCCGTGTTCCTTCGGCACCTAGCAAAGAAGTGCCTGCGTTCGGCGCCTCGCCGCATCGCAGCCTGGCAAAGCACTGCGTGCCTTCGGCGCCTGGCAAAGCAGTGCGTGCCTTCGCCGCCTCACACAGCGCTGCGTGCCTTCGGCGCCTGGCAAAGCAGCGCGTGCCTTCGCCGCCTCGCCGCCTAAGAAAGCGCCGCGTCCCTTCTCGCCCTCGCCGCCTAGCAAAGCGCCGTGTCCCTTCGCCGCCTCGCCGCCCAGCAAAGCTCCGCGTGCCGTCGCCGCCAAGCAAAGCGCCGTGTTCCTTCGGCACCTAGCAAAGAAGTGCCTGCGTTCGGCGCCTCGCCACATCGCAGCCTAGCAAAGCGCTGCGTACCTTCGCCGCCTCACACAGCGCTGCGTGCCTTCGCCGCCTCGCCGCCTAAGAAAGCGCCGCGTCCCTTCTCGCCCTCGCCGCCTAGCAAAGCGCCGTGTCCCTTCGCCGCCTCGTCGCCCAGCAAAGCTCCGCGTGCCGTCGCCGCCAAGCAAAGCGCCGTGTTCCTTCGGCACCTAGCAAAGAAGTGCCTGCGTTCGGCGCCTCGCCGCATCGCAGCCTGGCAAAGCACTGCGTGCCTTCGCCGCCTCACACAGCGCTGCGTGCCTTCGGCGCCTGGCAAAGCAGCGCGTGCCTTCGCCGCCTCGCCGCCTAAGAAAGCGCCGCGTCCCTTCTCGCCCTCGCCGCCTACCAAAGCGCCGTGTCCCTTCGCCGCCTCGCCGCCCAGCAAACCTCCGCGTGCCGTCGCCCAAAAGCAAAGCGCCGTGTTCCTTCGGCACCTAGCAAAGAAGTGCCTGCGTTCGGCGCCTCGCCGCATCGCAGCCTGGCAAAGCACTGCGTGCCTTCGGCGCCTGGCAAAGCACTGCGTGCCTTCGCCGCCTCACACAGCGCTGCGTGCCTTCGGCGCCTGGCAAAGCAGCGCGTGCCTTCGCCGCCTCGCCGCCTAAGAAAGCGCCCCGTCCCTTCTCGCCCTCGCCGCCTAGCAAAGCGCCGTGTCCCTTCGCCGCCTCGCCGCCCAGCAAAGCTCCGCGTGCCGTCGCCGCCAAGCAAAGCGCCGTGTTCCTTCGGCACCTAGCAAAGAAGTGCCTGCGTTCGGCGCCTCGCCGCCTCGCAGCCTGGCAAAGCAGTGCGTGCCTTCGCCGCCTCACACAGCGCTGCGTGCCTTCGGCGCCTGGCAAAGCAGCGCGTGCCTTCGCCGCCTCGCCGCCTAAGAAAGCGCCGCGTCCCTTCTCGCCCTCGCCGCCTAGCAAAGCGCCGTGTCCCTTCGCCGCCTCGCCGCCCAGCAAAGCTCCGCGTGCCGTCGCCGCCAAGCAAAGCGCCGTGTTCCTTCGGCACCTAGCAAAGAAGTGCCTGCGTTCGGCGCCTCGCCGCATCGCAGCCAAAGAAAGCGGCGCGTCCCTTCTCGCCCTCGCCGCCCAACAAAGCGCCCTGTCCCTTCACCGCCTCCCCAATCGCTTCGTCCCTTCGCCGCCTCGCCACCTAGCAAAGCGCTGCTTACCTTCGCCGCCTCACACAGCGCTGCGTCCCTTCGCCGCCTCGCCGCTTAGCAAACGCCGTAGTAGCGCCGAAGGCACACGGCGCTTTTGTAGGCGCCGAAGGCACGTGGCGCTTTGCTAAGGCACGAGGCAGCGAAGGCACGCAGCCATTTGATCGTGGTCGACGGGCTCGTGCGCCTTGCTTGGTGGCGAAGGCACGCGCTGCTTTGCCAGGCGCCCAAGGACGCAGCGCTGTGCGAGGCGGCGAGGGCTCGCAGTGCTTTACCAGGCGCCGAAGGCACGCAGTGCTTTGCCAGGCGCCGAAGGCACGCAGCGCTGTAGGAGGCGGCGAGGGCACACAGTGCTTTGCTAGGCGGCGAGCGGACGTGGAGCTTTGCTAGGCAGCGAAGGCTGAGGACGCTTTGCTAGGCGCTTTGCTAGGCGGCGAAGGCACGAAGCGATTTGGGAGGCGAGGCGGCGAAGGCACACGGCGCTTTGCTAGGCGCCGAAGGCACGCAGCGCTTCCTTAGTTTGCCAGGCAGCGAAGAGATGGAGCGGTTTGCTTTCTGCCAGGCAGCGAATACACGCAGCGGTCTGCTTTTCTGCGAGGCACTGAACACATGCAGCGTTTAGTTTGCGAGGCGGCGAAGAGACGCGGCGCTTTGCTTCTTGAGAGGGAGCGAAGAGGCGCAGCGTTTCCTTAGTTTGCGAGGCATGCAAGAGATGCAGCGGTGTGCTCGTCTGCGAGGCGTCGAAGAGACGCAGCAGCTAGTTAGCTGGCCATGTGGCGAAGAGACGCGACGCTTTGCTTTTGGCGATGCAGTGAAGAGACGCAGCGGTTTGCTTGTTGGGCAGGCAGCGAAGAGACGCGGCGGTTGGCATGCTGCCGAGGCGGCGAGCAGATCGAGTGCTTTGCTTGTTGGTGAGGCAGCGAAGAGATGCAGCGGTTTGCTTGTTGGCGAGGCAGCGAAGAGATTCAGCAGTCTCCTTGTTTGTGACACAGCCAACATGCCCAGTGGTTGCTCATTGTGCGAGGCAGCGAAGAGATGCAGCACTTTGCTTGTGCACCAGGTGGCGCAGTGGCATGGCGGATGGCTTTTTCGCCTGCAGGCGAAGCGAGGCAGCACTTTGCTAGTTGGCGAGGCAGCGAAGAGACGCAGCAGGCTGCTTGTTTGTGAGACAGCCAACATGCACAGTGGTTAGCTATTGTGCGAGGCAGCGAATCACCGCCGAGCAAATCGCTTTGTGCGTTCGCCGCCTCGCTGCCTAGCAAAGCGTCGTCTGCCTTGGGCGCCTAGCAAAGCTGCGCGTGCCGTCGCCGCCAAGCAAAGCGCCGTGTTCCTTGGGCGCCTAGCAAAGAAGTGCCTGCGTTCGGCGCCTCGCCGCATCGCAGCCTGGCAAAGCAGTGCGTGCCTTCGCCGCCTCACACAGCGCTGCGTGCCTTCGGCGCCTGGCAAAGCAGCGCGTGCCTTCGCCGCCTCGCCGCCTAAGAAAGCGCCGCGTCCCTTCTCGCCCTCGCCGCCTAGCAAAGCGCCGTGTCCCTTCGCCGCCTCGCCGCCCAGCAAAGCTCCGCGTGCCGTCGCCGCCAAGCAAAGCGCCGTGTTCCTTCGGCACCTAGCAAAGAAGTGCCTGCGTTCGGCGCCTCGCCACATCGCAGCCTAGCAAAGCGCTGCGTACCTTCGTCGCCTCACACAGCGCTGCGTGCCTTCGGCGCCTCGCCGCCTAAGAAAGCGCCGCGTCCCTTCTCGCCCTCGCCGCCTAGCAAAGCGCCGTGTCCCTTCGCCGCCTCGCCGCCCAGCAAAGCTCCGCGTGCCGTCGCCGCCAAGCAAAGCGCCGTGTTCCTTCGGCACCTAGCAAAGAAGTGCCTGCGTTCGGCGCCTCGCCGCATCGCAGCCTAGCAAAGCACTGCGTGCCTTCGGCGCCTGGCAAAGCAGCGCGTGCCTTCGCCGCCTCGCCGCCTAAGAAAGCGCCGCGTCCCTTCTCGCCCTCGCCGCCTACCAAAGCGCCGTGTCCCTTCGCCGCCTCGCCGCCCAGCAAAGCTCCGCGTGCCGTCGCCGCCAAGCAAAGCGCCGTGTTCCTTCGGCACCTAGCAAAGAAGTGCCTGCGTTCGGCGCCTCGCCGCATCGCAGCCTAGCAAAGCACTGCGTGCCTTCGGCGCCTGGCAAAGCAGTGCGTGCCTTCGCCGCCTCACACAGCGCTGCGTGCCTTCGGCGCCTGGCAAAGCAGCGCGTGCCTTCGCCGCCTCGCCGCCTAAGAAAGCGCCGCGTCCCTTCTCGCCCTCGCCGCCTACCAAAGCGCCGTGTCCCTTCGCCGCCTCGCCGCCCAGCAAAGCTCCGCGTGCCGTCGCCGCCAAGCAAAGCGCCGTGTTCCTTCGGCACCTAGCAAAGAAGTGCCTGCGTTCGGCGCCTCGCCGCATCGCAGCCTAGCAAAGCACTGCGTGCCTTCGGCGCCTGGCAAAGCAGCGCGTGCCTTCGCCGCCTCGCCGCCTAAGAAAGCGCCGCGTCCCTTCTCGCCCTCGCCGCCTAGCAAAGCGCCGTGTCCCTTCGCCGCCTCGCCGCCCAGCAAAGCTCCGCGTGCCGTCGCCGCCAAGCAAAGCGCCGTGTTCCTTCGGCACCTAGCAAAGAAGTGCCTGCGTTCGGCGCCTCGCCGCATCGCAGCCTGGCAAAGCACTGCGTGCCTTCGGCGCCTGGCAAAGCAGTGCGTGCCTTCGCCGCCTCACACAGCGCTGCGTGCCTTCGGCGCCTGGCAAAGCAGCGCGTGCCTTCGCCGCCTCGCCGCCTAAGAAAGCGCCGCGTCCCTTCTCGCCCTCGCCGCCTACCAAAGCGCCGTGTCCATTCGCCGCCTCGCCGCCCAGCAAAGCTCCGCGTGCCGTCGCCGCCAAGCAAAGCGCCGTGTTCCTTCGGCACCTAGCAAAGAAGTGCCTGCGTTCGGCGCCTCGCCGCATTGCAGCCTGGCAAAGCACTGCGTGCCTTCGGCGCCTCACACAGCGCTGCGTGCCTTCGGCGCCTGGCAAAGCAGCGCGTGCCTTCGCCGCCTCGCCGCCTAAGAAAGCGCCGCGTCCATTCTCGCCCTCGCCGCCTAGCAAAGCGCCGTGTCCCTTCGCCGCCTCGCCGCCCAGCAAAGCTCCGCGTGCCGTCGCCGCCAAGCAAAGCGCCGTGTTCCTTCGGCACCTAGCAAAGAAGTGCCTGCGTTCGGCGCCTCGCCGCATCGCAGCCTGGCAAAGCACTGCGTGCCTTCGGCGCCTGGCAAAGCAGTGCGTGCCTTCGCCGCCTCACACAGCGCTGCGTGCCTTCGGCGCCTGGCAAAGCAGCGCGTGCCTTCGCCGCCTCGCCGCCTAAGAAAGCGCCGCGTCCCTTCTCGCCCTCGCCGCCTAGCAAAGCGCCGTGTCCCTTCGCCGCCTCGCCGCCCAGCAAAGCTCCGCGTGCCGTCGCCGCCAAGCAAAGCGCCGTGTTCCTTCGGCACCTAGCAAAGAAGTGCCTGCGTTCGGCGCCTCGCCGCATCGCAGCCTAGCAAAGCACTGCGTGCCTTCAGCGCCTGGCAAAGCAGCGCGTGCCTTCGCCGCCTCGCCGCCTAAGAAAGCGCCGCGTCCCTTCTCGCCCTCGCCGCCTAGCAAAGCGCCGTGTCCCTTCGCCGCCTCGCCGCCCAGCAAAGCTCCGCGTGCCGTCGCCGCCAAGCAAAGCGCCGTGTTCCTTCGGCACCTAGCAAAGAAGTGCCTGCGTTCGGCGCCTCGCCGCATCGCAGCCTAGCAAAGCACTGCGTGCCTTCAGCGCCTGGCAAAGCAGCGCGTGCCTTCGCCGCCTCGCCGCCTAAGAAAGCGCCGCGTCCCTTCTCGCCCTCGCCGCCTAGCAAAGCGCCGTGTCCCTTCGCCGCCTCGCCGCCCAGCAAAGCTCCGCGTGCCGTCGCCGCCAAGCAAAGCGCCGTGTTCCTTCGGCACCTAGCAAAGAAGTGCCTGCGTTCGGCGCCTCGCCGCATCGCAGCCTGGCAAAGCACTGCGTGCCTTCGGCGCCTGGCAAAGCAGTGCGTGCCTTCGCCGCCTCACACAGCGCTGCGTGCCTTCGGCGCCTGGCAAAGCAGCGCGTGCCTTCGCCGCCTCGCCGCCTAAGAAAGCGCCGCGTCCCTTCTCGCCCTCGCCGCCTAGCAAAGCGCCGTGTCCCTTCGCCGCCTCGCCGCCCAGCAAAGCTCCGCGTGCCGTCGCCGCCAAGCAAAGCGCCGTGTTCCTTCGGCACCTAGCAAAGAAGTGCCTGCGTTCGGCGCCTCGCCACATCGCAGCCTAGCAAAGCGCTGCGTGCCTTCGGCGGCTGGCAAAGCAGTGCGTGCCTTCGCCGCCTCACACAGCGCTGCGTGCCTTCGGCGCCTGGCAAAGCAGCGCGTGCCTTCGCCGCCTCGCCGCCTAAGAAAGCGCCGCGTCCCTTCTCGCCCTCGCCGCCTAGCAAAGCGCCGTGTCCCTTCGCCGCCTCGCCGCCCAGCAAAGCTCCGCGTGCCGTCGCCGCCAAGCAAAGCGCCGTGTTCCTTCGGCACCTAGCAAAGAAGTGCCTGCGTTCGGCGCCTCGCCACATCGCAGCCTAGCAAAGCGCTGCGTACCTTCGCCGCCTCACACAGCGCTGCGTGCCTTCGGCGCCTCGCCGCCTAAGAAAGCGCCGCGTCCCTTCTCGCCCTCGCCGCCTAGCAAAGCGCCGTGTCCCTTCGCCGCCTCGCCGCCCAGCAAAGCTCCGCGTGCCGTCGCCGCCAAGCAAAGCGCCGTGTTCCTTCGGCACCTAGCAAAGAAGTGCCTGCGTTCGGCGCCTCGCCGCATCGCAGCCTGGCAAAGCACTGCGTGCCTTCGGCGCCTGGCAAAGCAGTGCGTGCCTTCGCCGCCTCACACAGCGCTGCGTGCCTTCGGCGCCTGGCAAAGCAGCGCGTGCCTTCGCCGCCTCGCCGCCTAAGAAAGCGCCGCGTCCCTTCTCGCCCTCGCCGCCTAGCAAAGCGCCGTGTCCCTTCGCCGCCTCGCCGCCCAGCAAAGCTCCGCGTGCCGTCGCCGCCAAGCAAAGCGCCGTGTTCCTTCGGCACCTAGCAAAGAAGTGCCTGCGTTCGGCGCCTCGCCGCATCGCAGCCTAGCAAAGCACTGCGTGCCTTCGGCGCCTGGCAAAGCAGCGCGTGCCTTCGCCGCCTCGCCGCCTAAGAAAGCGCCGCGTCCCTTCTTGCCCTCGCCGCCTAGCAAAGCGCCGTGTCCCTTCGCCGCCTCGCCGCCCAGCAAAGCTCCGCGTGCCGTCGCCGCCAAGCAAAGCGCCGTGTTCCTTCGGCACCTAGCAAAGAAGTGCCTGCGTTCGGCGCCTCGCCGCATCGCAGCCTGGCAAAGCACTGCGTGCCTTCGCCGCCTTACACAGCGCTGCGTGCCTTCGGCGCCTGGCAAAGCAGCGCGTGCCTTCGCCGCCTCGCCGCCTAAGAAAGCGCCCCGTCCCTTCTCGCCCTCGCCGCCTAGCAAAGCGCCGTGTCCCTTCGCCGCCTCGCCGCCCAGCAAAGCTCCGCGTGCCGTCGCCGCCAAGCAAAGCGCCGTGTTCCTTCGGCACCTAGCAAAGAAGTGCCTGCGTTCGGCGCCTCGCCGCATCGCAGCCTAGCAAAGCGCTGCGTGCCTTCGGCGGCTGGCAAAGCAGTGCGTGCCTTCGCCGCCTCACACAGCGCTGCGTGCCTTCGGCGCCTGGCAAAGCAGCGCGTGCCTTCGCCGCCTCGCCGCCTAAGAAAGCGCCGCGTCCCTTCTCGCCCTCGCCGCCTAGCAAAGCGCCGTGTCCCTTCGCCGCCTCGCCGCCCAGCAAAGCTCCGCGTGCCGTCGCCGCCAAGCAAAGCGCCGTGTTCCTTCGGCACCTAGCAAAGAAGTGCCTGCGTTCGGCGCCTCGCCGCATCGCAGCCTGGCAAAGCACTGCGTGCCTTCGCCGCCTCACACAGCGGTGCGTGCCTTCGGCGCCTGGCAAAGCAGCGCGTGCCTTCGCCGCCTCGCCGCCTAAGAAAGCGCCCCGTCCCTTCTCGCCCTCGCCGCCTAGCAAAGCGCCGTGTCCCTTCGCCGCCTCGCCGCCCAGCAAAGCTCCGCGTGCCGTCGCCGCCAAGCAAAGCGCCGTGTTCCTTCGGCACCTAGCAAAGAAGTGCCTGCGTTCGGCGCCTCGCCGCATCGCAGCCAAAGAAAGCGTCGCGTCCCTTCTCGCCCTCGCCGCCCAACAAAGCGCCCTGTCCCTTCACCGCCTCCCCAATCGCTTCGTCCCTTCGCCGCCTCGCCACCTAGCAAAGCGCTGCTTACCTTCGCCGCCTCACACAGCGCTGCGTCCCTTCGCCGCCTCGCCGCTTAGCAAACGCCGTAGTAGCGCCGAAGGCACACGGCGCTTTTGTAGGCGCTGAAGGCACGTGGCGCTTTGCTAAGGCACGAGGCAGCGAAGGCACGCAGCCATTTGATCGTGGTCGACGGGCTCGTGCGCCTTGCTTGGTGGCGAAGGCATGCGCTGCTTTGCCAGGCGCCCAAGGACGCAGCGCTGTGCGAGGCGGCGAGGGCTCGCAGTGCTTTACCAGGCGCCGAAGGCACGCAGTGCTTTGCCAGGCGCCGAAGGCACGCAGCGCTGTAGGAGGCGGCGAGGGCACACAGTGCTTTGCTAGGCGGCGAGCGGACGTGGAGCTTTGCTAGGCAGCGAAGCCTGAGGACGCTTTGCTAGGCGCTTTGCTAGGCGGCGAAGGCACGAAGCGATTTGGGAGGCGAGGCGGCGAAGGCACACGGCGCTTTGCTAGGCGCCGAAGGCACGCAGCGCTTCCTTAGTTTGCCAGGCAGCGAAGAGATGGAGCGGTTTGCTTTCTGCCAGGCAGCGAATACACGCAGCGGTCTGCTTTTCTGCGAGGCACTGAACACATGCAGCGTTTAGTTTGCGAGGCGGCGAAGAGACGCGCCGCTTTGCTTCTTGAGAGGGAGCGAAGAGGCGCAGCGTTTCCTTAGTTTGCGAGGCATGCAAGAGATGCAGCGGTGTGCTCGTCTGCGAGGCGTCGAAGAGACGCAGCAGCTAGTTAGCTGGCCATGTGGCGAAGAGACGCGACGCTTTGCTTTTGGCGATGCAGTGAAGAGACGCAGCGGTTTGCTTGTTGGGCAGGCAGCGAAGAGACGCGGCGGTTGGCATGCTGCCGAGGCGGCGAGCAGATCGAGTGCTTTGCTTGTTGGTGAGGCAGCGAAGAGATGCAGCGGTTTGCTTGTTGGCGAGGCAGCGAAGAGATTCAGCAGTCTCCTTGTTTGTGACACAGCCAACATGCCCAGTGGTTGCTCATTGTGCGAGGCAGCGAAGAGATGCAGCACTTTGCTTGTGCACCAGGTGGCGCAGTGGCATGGCGGATGGCTTTTTCGCCTGCAGGCGAAGCGAGGCAGCACTTTGCTAGTTGGCGAGGCAGCGAAGAGACGCAGCAGGCTGCTTGTTTGTGAGACAGCCAACATGCACAGTGGTTAGCTATTGTGCGAGGCAGCGAATCACCGCCGAGCAAATCGCTTTGTGCGTTCGCCGCCTCGCTGCCTAGCAAAGCGTCGTCTGCCTTGGGCGCCTAGCAAAGCTCCGCGTGCCGTCGCCGCCAAGCAAAGCGCCGTGTTCCTTCGGCACCTAGCAAAGAAGTGCCTGCGTTCGGCGCCTCGCCGCATCGCAGCCTAGCAAAGCGCTGCGTGCCTTCGGCGCCTGGCAAAGCAGTGCGTGCCTTCGCCGCCTCACACAGCGCTGCGTGCCTTCGGCGCCTGGCAAAGCAGCGCGTGCCTTCGCCGCCTCGCCGCCTAAGAAAGCGCCGCGTCCCTTCTCGCCCTCGCCGCCTAGCAAAGCGCCGTGTCCCTTCGCCGCCTCGCCGCCCAGCAAAGCTCCGCGTGCCGTCGCCGCCAAGCAAAGCGCCGTGTTCCTTCGGCACCTAGCAAAGAAGTGCCTGCGTTCGGCGCCTCGCCGCATCGCAGCCTGGCAAAGCACTGCGTGCCTTCGGCGCCTGGCAAAGCAGTGCGTGCCTTCGCCGCCTCACACAGCGCTGCGTGCCTTCGGCGCCTGGCAAAGCAGCGCGTGCCTTCGCCGCCTCGCCGCCTAAGAAAGCGCCGCGTCCCTTCTCGCCCTCGCCGCCTAGCAAAGCGCCGTGTCCCTTCGCCGCCTCGCCGCCCAGCAAAGCTCCGCGTGCCGTCGCCGCCAAGCAAAGCGCCGTGTTCCTTCGGCACCTAGCAAAGAAGTGCCTGCGTTCGGCGCCTCGCCGCATCGCAGCCTAGCAAAGCACTGCGTGCCTTCGGCGCCTGGCAAAGCAGCGCGTGCCTTCGCCGCCTCGCCGCCTAAGAAAGCGCCGCGTCCATTCTCGCCCTCGCCGCCTAGCAAAGCGCCGTGTCCCTTCGCCGCCTCGCCGCCCAGCAAAGCTCCGCGTGCCGTCGCCGCCAAGCAAAGCGCCGTGTTCCTTCGGCACCTAGCAAAGAAGTGCCTGCGTTCGGCGCCTCGCCGCATCGCAGCCTGGCAAAGCACTGCGTGCCTTCGCCGCCTCACACAGCGCTGCGTGCCTTCGGCGCCTCGCCGCCTAAGAAAGCGCCGCGTCCCTTCTCGCCCTCGCCGCCTAGCAAAGCGCCGTGTCCCTTCGCCGCCTCGCCGCCCAGCAAAGCTCCGCGTGCCGTCGCCGCCAAGCAAAGCGCCGTGTTCCTTCGGCACCTAGCAAAGAAGTGCCTGCGTTCGGCGCCTCGCCGCATCGCAGCCTAGCAAAGCACTGCGTGCCTTCGGCGCCTGGCAAAGCAGCGCGTGCCTTCGCCGCCTCGCCGCCTAAGAAAGCGCCGCGTCCATTCTCGCCCTCGCCGCCTAGCAAAGCGCCGTGTCCCTTCGCCGCCTCGCCGCCCAGCAAAGCTCCGCGTGCCGTCGCCGCCAAGCAAAGCGCCGTGTTCCTTCGGCACCTAGCAAAGAAGTGCCTGCGTTCGGCGCCTCGCCGCATCGCAGCCTGGCAAAGCACTGCGTGCCTTCGGCGGCTGGCAAAGCAGTGCGTGCCTTCGCCGCCTCACACAGCGCTGCGTGCCTTCGGCGCCTGGCAAAGCAGCGCGTGCCTTCGCCGCCTCGCCGCCTAAGAAAGCGCCGCGTCCCTTCTCGCCCTCGCCGCCTAGCAAAGCGCCGTGTCCCTTCGCCGCCTCGCCGCCCAGCAAAGCTCCGCGTGCCGTCGCCGCCAAGCAAAGCGCCGTGTTCCTTCGGCACCTAGCAAAGAAGTGCCTGCGTTCGGCGCCTCGCCGCATCGCAGCCTAGCAAAGCACTGCGTGCCTTCAGCGCCTGGCAAAGCAGCGCGTGCCTTCGCCGCCTCGCCGCCTAAGAAAGCGCCGCGTCCCTTCTCGCCCTCGCCGCCTAGCAAAGCGCCGTGTCCCTTCGCCGCCTCGCCGCCCAGCAAAGCTCCGCGTGCCGTCGCCGCCAAGCAAAGCGCCGTGTTCCTTCGGCACCTAGCAAAGAAGTGCCTGCGTTCGGCGCCTCGCCGCATCGCAGCCTAGCAAAGCACTGCGTGCCTTCAGCGCCTGGCAAAGCAGCGCGTGCCTTCGCCGCCTCGCCGCCTAAGAAAGCGCCGCGTCCCTTCTCGCCCTCGCCGCCTAGCAAAGCGCCGTGTCCCTTCGCCGCCTCGCCGCCCAGCAAAGCTCCGCGTGCCGTCGCCGCCAAGCAAAGCGCCGTGTTCCTTCGGCACCTAGCAAAGAAGTGCCTGCGTTCGGCGCCTCGCCGCATCGCAGCCTGGCAAAGCACTGCGTGCCTTCGGCGCCTGGCAAAGCAGTGCGTGCCTTCGCCGCCTCACACAGCGCTGCGTGCCTTCGGCGCCTGGCAAAGCAGCGCGTGCCTTCGCCGCCTCGCCGCCTAAGAAAGCGCCGCGTCCCTTCTCGCCCTCGCCGCCTAGCAAAGCGCCGTGTCCCTTCGCCGCCTCGCCGCCCAGCAAAGCTCCGCGTGCCGTCGCCGCCAAGCAAAGCGCCGTGTTCCTTCGGCACCTAGCAAAGAAGTGCCTGCGTTCGGCGCCTCGCCGCATCGCAGCCTAGCAAAGCGCTGCGTGCCTTCGGCGGCTGGCAAAGCAGTGCGTGCCTTCGCCGCCTCACACAGCGCTGCGTGCCTTCGGCGCCTGGCAAAGCAGCGCGTGCCTTCGCCGCCTCGCCGCCTAAGAAAGCGCCGCGTCCCTTCTCGCCCTCGCCGCCTAGCAAAGCGCCGTGTCCCTTCGCCGCCTCGCCGCCCAGCAAAGCTCCGCGTGCCGTCGCCGCCAAGCAAAGCGCCGTGTTCCTTCGGCACCTAGCAAAGAAGTGCCTGCGTTCGGCGCCTCGCCGCATCGCAGCCAAAGAAAGCGTCGCGTCCCTTCTCGCCCTCGCCGCCCAACAAAGCGCCCTGTCCCTTCACCGCCTCCCCAATCGCTTCGTCCCTTCGCCGCCTCGCCACCTAGCAAAGCGCTGCTTACCTTCGCCGCCTCACACAGCGCTGCGTCCCTTCGCCGCCTCGCCGCTTAGCAAACGCCGTAGTAGCGCCGAAGGCACACGGCGCTTTTGTAGGCGCTGAAGGCACGTGGCGCTTTGCTAAGGCACGAGGCAGCGAAGGCACGCAGCCATTTGATCGTGGTCGACGGGCTCGTGCGCCTTGCTTGGTGGCGAAGGCACGCGCTGCTTTGCCAGGCGCCCAAGGACGCAGCGCTGTGCGAGGCGGCGAGGGCTCGCAGTGCTTTACCAGGCGCCGAAGGCACGCAGTGCTTTGCCAGGCGCCGAAGGCACGCAGCGCTGTAGGAGGCGGCGAGGGCACACAGTGCTTTGCTAGGCGGCGAGCGGACGTGGAGCTTTGCTAGGCAGCGAAGCCTGAGGACGCTTTGCTAGGCGCTTTGCTAGGCGGCGAAGGCACGAAGCGATTTGGGAGGCGAGGCGGCGAAGGCACACGGCGCTTTGCTAGGCGCCGAAGGCACGCAGCGCTTCCTTAGTTTGCCAGGCAGCGAAGAGATGGAGCGGTTTGCTTTCTGCCAGGCAGCGAATACACGCAGCGGTCTGCTTTTCTGCGAGGCACTGAACACATGCAGCGTTTAGTTTGCGAGGCGGCGAAGAGACGCGCCGCTTTGCTTCTTGAGAGGGAGCGAAGAGGCGCAGCGTTTCCTTAGTTTGCGAGGCATGCAAGAGATGCAGCGGTGTGCTCGTCTGCGAGGCGTCGAAGAGACGCAGCAGCTAGTTAGCTGGCCATGTGGCGAAGAGACGCGACGCTTTGCTTTTGGCGATGCAGTGAAGAGACGCAGCGGTTTGCTTGTTGGGCAGGCAGCGAAGAGACGCGGCGGTTGGCATGCTGCCGAGGCGGCGAGCAGATCGAGTGCTTTGCTTGTTGGTGAGGCAGCGAAGAGATGCAGCGGTTTGCTTGTTGGCGAGGCAGCGAAGAGATTCAGCAGTCTCCTTGTTTGTGACACAGCCAACATGCCCAGTGGTTGCTCATTGTGCGAGGCAGCGAAGAGATGCAGCACTTTGCTTGTGCACCAGGTGGCGCAGTGGCATGGCGGATGGCTTTTTCGCCTGCAGGCGAAGCGAGGCAGCACTTTGCTAGTTGGCGAGGCAGCGAAGAGACGCAGCAGGCTGCTTGTTTGTGAGACAGCCAACATGCACAGTGGTTAGCTATTGTGCGAGGCAGCGAATCACCGCCGAGCAAATCGCTTTGTGCGTTCGCCGCCTCGCTGCCTAGCAAAGCGTCGTCTGCCTTGGGCGCCTAGCAAAGCTCCGCGTGCCGTCGCCGCCAAGCAAAGCGCCGTGTTCCTTCGGCACCTAGCAAAGAAGTGCCTGCGTTCGGCGCCTCGCCGCATCGCAGCCTGGCAAAGCACTGCGTGCCTTCGCCGCCTCACACAGCGCTGCGTGCCTTCGGCGCCTGGCAAAGCAGCGCGTGCCTTCGCCGCCTCGCCGCCTAAGAAAGCGCCGCGTCCCTTCTCGCCCTCGCCGCCTAGCAAAGCGCCGTGTCCCTTCGCCGCCTCGCCGCCCAGCAAAGCTCCGCGTGCCGTCGCCGCCAAGCAAAGCGCCGTGTTCCTTCGGCACCTAGCAAAGAAGTGCCTGCGTTCGGCGCCTCGCCGCATCGCAGCCTAGCAAAGCGCTGCGTGCCTTCGGCGGCTGGCAAAGCAGTGCGTGCCTTCGCCGCCTCACACAGCGCTGCGTGCCTTCGGCGCCTGGCAAAGCAGCGCGTGCCTTCGCCGCCTCGCCGCCTAAGAAAGCGCCGCGTCCCTTCTCGCCCTCGCCGCCTAGCAAAGCGCCGTGTCCCTTCGCCGCCTCGCCGCCCAGCAAAGCTCCGCGTGCCGTCGCCGCCAAGCAAAGCGCCGTGTTCCTTCGGCACCTAGCAAAGAAGTGCCTGCGTTCGGCGCCTCGCCGCATCGCAGCCTAGCAAAGCACTGCGTACCTTCAGCGCCTGGCAAAGCAGCGCGTGCCTTCGCCGCCTCGCCGCCTAAGAAAGCGCCGCGTCCCTTCTCGCCCTCGCCGCCTAGCAAAGCGCCGTGTCCCTTCGCCGCCTCGCCGCCCAGCAAAGCTCCGCGTGCCGTCGCCGCCAAGCAAAGCGCCGTGTTCCTTCGGCACCTAGCAAAGAAGTGCCTGCGTTCGGCGCCTCGCCGCATCGCAGCCTAGCAAAGCACTGCGTGCCTTCGGCGCCTGGCAAAGCAGCGCGTGCCTTCGCCGCCTCGCCGCCTAAGAAAGCGCCGCGTCCCTTCTCGCCCTCGCCGCCTAGCAAAGCGCCGTGTCCCTTCGCCGCCTCGCCGCCCAGCAAAGCTCCGCGTGCCGTCGCCGACAAGCAAAGCGCCGTGTTCCTTCGGCACCTAGCAAAGAAGTGCCTGCGTTCGGCGCCTCGCCGCATCGCAGCCTGGCAAAGCACTGCGTGCCTTCGCCGCCTGGCAAAGCACTGCGTGCCTTCGCCGCCTCACACAGCGCTGCGTGCCTTCGGCGCCTGGCAAAGCAGCGCGTGCCTTCGCCGCCTCGCCGCCTAAGAAAGCGCCGCGTCCCTTCTCGCCCTCGCCGCCTAGCAAAGCGCCGTGTCCCTTCGCCGCCTCGCCGCCCAGCAAAGCTCCGCGTGCCGTCGCCGCCAAGCAAAGCGCCGTGTTCCTTCGGCACCTAGCAAAGAAGTGCCTGCGTTCGGCGCCTCGCCGCATCGCAGCCTGGCAAAGCACTGCGTGCCTTCGCCGCCTTACACAGCGCTGCGTGCCTTCGGCGCCTGGCAAAGCAGCGCGTGCCTTCGCCGCCTCGCCGCCTAAGAAAGCGCCGCGTCCCTTCTCGCCCTCGCCGCCTAGCAAAGCGCCGTGTCCCTTCGCCGCCTCGCCGCCCAGCAAAGCTCCGCGTGCCGTCGCCGCCAAGCAAAGCGCCGTGTTCCTTCGGCACCTAGCAAAGAAGTGCCTGCGTTCGGCGCCTCGCCGCATCGCAGCCTGGCAAAGCACTGCGTGCCTTCGGCGGCTGGCAAAGCAGTGCGTGCCTTCGCCGCCTCACACAGCGCTGCGTGCCTTCGGCGCCTGGCAAAGCAGCGCGTGCCTTCGCCGCCTCGCCGCCTAAGAAAGCGCCGCGTCCCTTCTCGCCCTCGCCGCCTAGCAAAGCGCCGTGTCCCTTCGCCGCCTCGCCGCCCAGCAAAGCTCCGCGTGCCGTCGCCGCCAAGCAAAGCGCCGTGTTCCTTCGGCACCTAGCAAAGAAGTGCCTGCGTTCGGCGCCTCGCCGCATCGCAGCCTGGCAAAGCACTGCGTGCCTTCGCCGCCTTACACAGCGCTGCGTGCCTTCGGCGCCTGGCAAAGCAGCGCGTGCCTTCGCCGCCTCGCCGCCTAAGAAAGCGCCGCGTCCCTTCTCGCCCTCGCCGCCTAGCAAAGCGCCGTGTCCCTTCGCCGCCTCGCCGCCCAGCAAAGCTCCGCGTGCCGTCGCCGCCAAGCAAAGCGCCGTGTTCCTTCGGCACCTAGCAAAGAAGTGCCTGCGTTCGGCGCCTCGCCGCATCGCAGCCTAGCAAAGCGCTGCGTGCCTTCGGCGGCTGGCAAAGCACTGCGTGCCTTCGCCGCCTCACACAGCGCTGCGTGCCTTCGGCGCCTGGCAAAGCAGCGCGTGCCTTCGCCCCCTCGCCGCCTAAGAAAGCGCCGCGTCCCTTCTCGCCCTCGCCGCCTAGCAAAGCGCCGTGTCCCTTCGCCGCCTCGCCGCCCAGCAAAGCTCCGCGTGCCGTCGCCGCCAAGCAAAGCGCCGTGTTCCTTCGGCACCTAGCAAAGAAGTGCCTGCGTTCGGCGCCTCGCCGCATCGCAGCCTGGCAAAGCACTGCGTGCCTTCGCCGCCTCACACAGCAGTGCGTGCCTTCGGCGCCTGGCAAAGCAGCGCGTGCCTTCGCCGCCTCGCCGCCTAAGAAAGCGCCGCGTCCCTTCTCGCCCTCGCCGCCTAGCAAAGCGCCGTGTCCCTTCGCCGCCTCGCCGCCCAGCAAAGCTCCGCGTGCCGTCGCCGCCAAGCAAAGCGCCGTGTTCCTTCGGCACCTAGCAAAGAAGTGCCTGCGTTCGGCGCCTCGCCGCATCGCAGCCTAGCAAAGCGCTGCGTGCCTTCGGCGGCTGGCAAAGCAGTGCGTGCCTTCGCCGCCTCACACAGCGCTGCGTGCCTTCGGCGCCTGGCAAAGCAGCGCGTGCCTTCGCCGCCTCGCCGCCTAAGAAAGCGCCGCGTCCCTTCTCGCCCTCGCCGCCTAGCAAAGCGCCGTGTCCCTTCGCCGCCTCGCCGCCCAGCAAAGCTCCGCGTGCCGTCGCCGCCAAGCAAAGCGCCGTGTTCCTTCGGCACCTAGCAAAGAAGTGCCTGCGTTCGGCGCCTCGCCGCATCGCAGCCTAGCAAAGCACTGCGTGCCTTCAGCGCCTGGCAAAGCAGCGCGTGCCTTCGCCGCCTCGCCGCCTAAGAAAGCGCCGCGTCCCTTCTCGCCCTCGCCGCCTACCAAAGCGCCGTGTCCCTTCGCCGCCTCGCCGCCCAGCAAAGCTCCGCGTGCCGTCGCCGCCAAGCAAAGCGCCGTGTTCCTTCGGCACCTAGCAAAGAAGTGCCTGCGTTCGGCGCCTCGCCGCATCGCAGCCAAAGAAAGCGGCGCGTCCCTTCTCGCCCTCGCCGCCCAACAAAGCGCCCTGTCCCTTCACCGCCTCCCCAATCGCTTCGTCCCTTCGCCGCCTCGCCACCTAGCAAAGCGCTGCTTACCTTCGCCGCCTCACACAGCGCTGCGTCCCTTCGCCGCCTCGCCGCTTAGCAAACGCCGTAGTAGCGCCGAAGGCACACGGCGCTTTTGTAGGCGCCGAAGGCACGTGGCGCTTTGCTAAGGCACGAGGCAGCGAAGGCACGCAGCCATTTGATCGTGGTCGACGGGCTCGTGCGCCTTGCTTGGTGGCGAAGGCACGCGCTGCTTTGCCAGGCGCCCAAGGACGCAGCGCTGTGCGAGGCGGCGAGGGCTCGCAGTGCTTTACCAGGCGCCGAAGGCACGCAGTGCTTTGCCAGGCGCCGAAGGCACGCAGCGCTGTAGGAGGCGGCGAGGGCACACAGTGCTTTGCTAGGCGGCGAGCGGACGTGGAGCTTTGCTAGGCAGCGAAGGCTGAGGACGCTTTGCTAGGCGCTTTGCTAGGCGGCGAAGGCACGAAGCGATTTGGGAGGCGAGGCGGCGAAGGCACACGGCGCTTTGCTAGGCGCCGAAGGCACGCAGCGCTTCCTTAGTTTGCCAGGCAGCGAAGAGATGGAGCGGTTTGCTTTCTGCCAGGCAGCGAATACACGCAGCGGTCTGCTTTTCTGCGAGGCACTGAACACATGCAGCGTTTAGTTTGCGAGGCGGCGAAGAGACGCGGCGCTTTGCTTCTTGAGAGGGAGCGAAGAGGCGCAGCGTTTCCTTAGTTTGCGAGGCATGCAAGAGATGCAGCGGTGTGCTCGTCTGCGAGGCGTCGAAGAGACGCAGCAGCTAGTTAGCTGGCCATGTGGCGAAGAGACGCGACGCTTTGCTTTTGGCGATGCAGTGAAGAGACGCAGCGGTTTGCTTGTTGGGCAGGCAGCGAAGAGACGCGGCGGTTGGCATGCTGCCGAGGCGGCGAGCAGATCGAGTGCTTTGCTTGTTGGTGAGGCAGCGAAGAGATGCAGCGGTTTGCTTGTTGGCGAGGCAGCGAAGAGATTCAGCAGTCTCCTTGTTTGTGACACAGCCAACATGCCCAGTGGTTGCTCATTGTGCGAGGCAGCGAAGAGATGCAGCACTTTGCTTGAGCACCAGGTGGCGCAGTGGCATGGCGGATGGCTTTTTCGCCTGCAGGCGAAGCGAGGCAGCACTTTGCTAGTTGGCGAGGCAGCGAAGAGACGCAGCAGGCTGCTTGTTTGTGAGACAGCCAACATGCACAGTGGTTAGCTATTGTGCGAGGCAGCGAATCACCGCCGAGCAAATCGCTTTGTGCGTTCGCCGCCTCGCTGCCTAGCAAAGCGTCGTCTGCCTTGGGCGCCTAGCAAAGCTCCGCGTGCCGTCGCCGCCAAGCAAAGCGCCGTGTTCCTTCGGCACCTAGCAAAGAAGTGCCTGCGTTCGGCGCCTCGCCGCATCGCAGCCTGGCAAAGCACTGCGTGCCTTCGCCGCCTCACACAGCGCTGCGTGCCTTCGGCGCCTGGCAAAGCAGCGCGTGCCTTCGCCGCCTCGCCGCCTAAGAAAGCGCCGCGTCCCTTCTCGCCCTCGCCGCCTAGCAAAGCGCCGTGTCCCTTCGCCGCCTCGCCGCCCAGCAAAGCTCCGCGTGCCGTCGCCGCCAAGCAAAGCGCCGTGTTCCTTCGGCACCTAGCAAAGAAGTGCCTGCGTTCGGCGCCTCGCCGCATCGCAGCCTGGCAAAGCACTGCGTGCCTTCGCCGCCTCACACAGCGCTGCGTGCCTTCGGCGCCTGGCAAAGCAGCGCGTGCCTTCGCCGCCTCGCCGCCTAAGAAAGCGCCGCGTCCCTTCTCGCCCTCGCCGCCTAGCAAAGCGCCGTGTCCCTTCGCCGCCTCGCCGCCCAGCAAAGCTCCGCGTGCCGTCGCCGCCAAGCAAAGCGCCGTGTTCCTTCGGCACCTAGCAAAGAAGTGCCTGCGTTCGGCGCCTCGCCGCATCGCAGCCTGGCAAAGCACTGCGTGCCTTCGCCGCCTCACACAGCGCTGCGTGCCTTCGGCGCCTGGCAAAGCAGCGCGTGCCTTCGCCGCCTCGCCGCCTAAGAAAGCGCCGCGTCCCTTCTCGCCCTCGCCGCCTAGCAAAGCGCCGTGTCCCTTCGCCGCCTCGCCGCCCAGCAAAGCTCCGCGTGCCGTCGCCGCCAAGCAAAGCGCCGCGTTCCTTCGGCACCTAGCAAAGAAGTGCCTGCGTTCGGCGCCTCGCCGCATCGCAGCCTGGCAAAGCAGTGCGTGCCTTCGCCGCCTCACACAGCGCTGCGTGCCTTCGGCGCCTGGCAAAGCAGCGCGTGCCTTCGCCGCCTCGCCGCCTAAGAAAGCGCCCCGTCCCTTCTCGCCCTCGCCGCCTAGCAAAGCGCCGTGTCCCTTCGCCGCCTCGCCGCCCAGCAAAGCTCCGCGTGCCGTCGCCGCCAAGCAAAGCGCCGTGTTCCTTCGGCACCTAGCAAAGAAGTGCCTGCGTTCGGCGCCTCGCCGCCTCGCAGCCTGGCAAAGCAGTGCGTGCCTTCGCCGCCTCACACAGCGCTGCGTGCCTTCGGCGCCTGGCAAAGCAGCGCGTGCCTTCGCCGCCTCGCCGCCTAAGAAAGCGCCGCGTCCCTTCTCGCCCTCGCCGCCTAGCAAAGCGCCGTGTCCCTTCGCCGCCTCGCCGCCCAGCAAAGCTCCGCGTGCCGTCGCCGCCAAGCAAAGCGCCGTGTTCCTTCGGCACCTAGCAAAGAAGTGCCTGCGTTCGGCGCCTCGCCGCATCGCAGCCAAAGAAAGCGGCGCGTCCCTTCTCGCCCTCGCCGCCCAACAAAGCGCCCTGTCCCTTCACCGCCTCCCCAATCGCTTCGTCCCTTCGCCGCCTCGCCACCTAGCAAAGCGCTGCTTACCTTCGCCGCCTCACACAGCGCTGCGTCCCTTCGCCGCCTCGCCGCTTAGCAAACGCCGTAGTAGCGCCGAAGGGACACGGCGCTTTTGTAGGCGCCGAAGGCACGTGGCGCTTTGCTAAGGCACGAGGCAGCGAAGGCACGCAGCCATTTGATCGTGGTCGACGGGCTCGTGCGCCTTGCTTGGTGGCGAAGGCACGCGCTGCTTTGCCAGGCGCCCAAGGACGCAGCGCTGTGCGAGGCGGCGAGGGCTCGCAGTGCTTTACCAGGCGCCGAAGGCACGCAGTGCTTTGCCAGGCGCCGAAGGCACGCAGCGCTGTAGGAGGCGGCGAGGGCACACAGTGCTTTGCTAGGCGGCGAGCGGACGTGGAGCTTTGCTAGGCAGCGAAGGCTGAGGACGCTTTGCTAGGCGCTTTGCTAGGCGGCGAAGGCACGAAGCGATTTGGGAGGCGAGGCGGCGAAGGCACACGGCGCTTTGCTAGGCGCCGAAGGCACGCAGCGCTTCCTTAGTTTGCCAGGCAGCGAAGAGATGGAGCGGTTTGCTTTCTGCCAGGCAGCGAATACACGCAGCGGTCTGCTTTTCTGCGAGGCACTGAACACATGCAGCGTTTAGTTTGCGAGGCGGCGAAGAGACGCGGCGCTTTGCTTCTTGAGAGGGAGCGAAGAGGCGCAGCGTTTCCTTAGTTTGCGAGGCATGCAAGAGATGCAGCGGTGTGCTCGTCTGCGAGGCGTCGAAGAGACGCAGCAGCTAGTTAGCTGGCCATGTGGCGAAGAGACGCGACGCTTTGCTTTTGGCGATGCAGTGAAGAGACGCAGCGGTTTGCTTGTTGGGCAGGCAGCGAAGAGACGCAGCGCTTTGCATGCTGGCGAGGCGGCGACCGCATCGAGTGCTTTGCTTCTTGGTGAGGCAGCGAAGAGATGCAGCAGTCTGCTTGTTTGTGAGACAGCCAACATGCACAGTGGTTGCTCCTTCTGCGAGGCAGCGAAGAGATGCAGCACTTTGCTTGTGCAGCAGGTGGCGCAGTGGCCTCGCGGACTGCTTTCTGGCGTGGAGGCGAAGCGAGGCAGCACTTTGCTAGTTGGCCAGGCAGCGAAGAGATGCAGCAGTCTGCTTGTTTGTGAGACAGCCAACATGCCCAGTGGTTGCTCATTGTGCGAGGCAGCGAAGAGATGCAGCACTTTGCTTGAGCACCAGGTGGCGCAGTGGCATGGCGGATGGCTTTTTCGCCTGCAGGCGAAGCGAGGCAGCACTTTGCTAGTTGGCGAGGCAGCGAAGAGACGCAGCAGGCTGCTTGTTTGTGAGACAGCCAACATGCACAGTGGTTAGCTATTGTGCGAGGCAGCGAATCACCGCCGAGCAAATCGCTTTGTGCGTTCGCCGCCTCGCTGCCTAGCAAAGCGTCGTCTGCCTTGGGCGCCTAGCAAAGCTCCGCGTGCCGTCGCCGCCAAGCAAAGCGCCGTGTTCCTTCGGCACCTAGCAAAGAAGTGCCTGCGTTGGGCGCCTCGCCGCATCGCAGCCTGGCAAAGCACTGCGTGCCTTCGCCGCCTCACACAGCGCTGCGTGCCTTCGGCGCCTGGCAAAGCAGCGCGTGCCTTCGCCGCCTCGCCGCCTAAGAAAGCGCCGCGTCCCTTCTCGCCCTCGCCGCCTAGCAAAGCGCCGTGTCCCTTCGCCGCCTCGCCGCCCAGCAAAGCTCCGCATGCCGTCGCCGCCAAGCAAAGCGCCGTGTTCCTTCGGCACCTAGCAAAGAAGTGCCTGCGTTCGGCGCCTCGCCGCATCGCAGCCTGGCAAAGCAGTGCGTGCCTTCGCCGCCTCACACAGCGCTGCGTGCCTTCGGCGCCTGGCAAAGCAGCGCGTGCCTTCGCCGCCTCGCCGCCTAAGAAAGCGCCGCGTCCCTTCTCGCCCTCGCCGCCTACCAAAGCGCCGTGTCCCTTCGCCGCCTCGCCGCCCAGCAAAGCTCCGCGTGCCGTCGCCGCCAAGCAAAGCGCCGTGTTCCTTCGGCACCTAGCAAAGAAGTGCCTGCGTTCGGCGCCTCGCCGCATCGCAGCCTGGCAAAGCAGTGCGTGCCTTCGCCGCCTCACACAGCGCTGCGTGCCTTCGGCGCCTGGCAAAGCAGCGCGTGCCTTCGCCGCCTCGCCGCCTAAGAAAGCGCCGCGTCCCTTCTTGCCCTCGCCGCCTAGCAAAGCGCCGTGTCCCTTCGCCGCCTCGCCGCCCAGCAAAGCTCCGCGTGCCGTCGCCGCCAAGCAAAGCGCCGTGTTCCTTCGGCACCTAGCAAAGAAGTGCCTGCGTTCGGCGCCTCGCCGCGTCGCAGCCTGGCAAAGCAGTGCGTGCCTTCGGCGCCTCACACAGCGCTGCGTGCCTTCGGCGCCTGGCAAAGCAGCGCGTGCCTTCGCCGCCTCGCCGCCTAAGAAAGCGCCGCGTCCCTTCTCGCCCTCGCCGCCTAGCAAAGCGCCGTGTCCCTTCGCCGCCTCGCCGCCCAGCAAAGCTCCGCGTGCCGTCGCCGCCAAGCAAAGCGCCGTGTTCCTTCGGCACCTAGCAAAGAAGTGCCTGCGTTCGGCGCCTCGCCGCATCGCAGCCAAAGAAAGCGGCGCGTCCCTTCTCGCCCTCGCCGCCCAACAAAGCGCCCTGTCCCTTCACCGCCTCCCCAATCGCTTCGTCCCTTCGCCGCCTCGCCACCTAGCAAAGCGCTGCTTACCTTCGCCGCCTCACACAGCGCTGCGTCCCTTCGCCGCCTCGCCGCTTAGCAAACGCCGTAGTAGCGCCGAAGGGACACGGCGCTTTTGTAGGCGCCGAAGGCACGTGGCGCTTTGCTAAGGCACGAGGCAGCGAAGGCACGCAGCCATTTGATCGTGGTCGACGGGCTCGTGCGCCTTGCTTGGTGGCGAAGGCACGCGCTGCTTTGCCAGGCGCCCAAGGACGCAGCGCTGTGCGAGGCGGCGAGGGCTCGCAGTGCTTTACCAGGCGCCGAAGGCACGCAGTGCTTTGCCAGGCGCCGAAGGCACGCAGCGCTGTAGGAGGCGGCGAGGGCACACAGTGCTTTGCTAGGCGGCGAGCGGACGTGGAGCTTTGCTAGGCAGCGAAGGCTGAGGACGCTTTGCTAGGCGCTTTGCTAGGCGGCGAAGGCACGAAGCGATTTGGGAGGCGAGGCGGCGAAGGCACACGGCGCTTTGCTAGGCGCCGAAGGCACGCAGCGCTTCCTTAGTTTGCCAGGCAGCGAAGAGATGGAGCGGTTTGCTTTCTGCCAGGCAGCGAATACACGCAGCGGTCTGCTTTTCTGCGAGGCACTGAACACATGCAGCGTTTAGTTTGCGAGGCGGCGAAGAGACGCGGCGCTTTGCTTCTTGAGAGGGAGCGAAGAGGCGCAGCGTTTCCTTAGTTTGCGAGGCATGCAAGAGATGCAGCGGTGTGCTCGTCTGCGAGGCGTCGAAGAGACGCAGCAGCTAGTTAGCTGGCCATGTGGCGAAGAGACGCGACGCTTTGCTTTTGGCGATGCAGTGAAGAGACGCAGCGGTTTGCTTGTTGGGCAGGCAGCGAAGAGACGCAGCGCTTTGCATGCTGGCGAGGCGGCGACCGCATCGAGTGCTTTGCTTCTTGGTGAGGCAGCGAAGAGATGCAGCAGTCTGCTTGTTTGTGAGACAGCCAACATGCACAGTGGTTGCTCCTTCTGCGAGGCAGCGAAGAGATGCAGCACTTTGCTTGTGCAGCAGGTGGCGCAGTGGCCTCGCGGACTGCTTTCTGGCGTGGAGGCGAAGCGAGGCAGCACTTTGCTAGTTGGCCAGGCAGCGAAGAGATGCAGCAGTCTGCTTGTTTGTGAGACAGCCAACATGCCCAGTGGTTGCTCATTGTGCGAGGCAGCGAAGAGATGCAGCACTTTGCTTGAGCACCAGGTGGCGCAGTGGCATGGCGGATGGCTTTTTCGCCTGCAGGCGAAGCGAGGCAGCACTTTGCTAGTTGGCGAGGCAGCGAAGAGACGCAGCAGGCTGCTTGTTTGTGAGACAGCCAACATGCACAGTGGTTAGCTATTGTGCGAGGCAGCGAATCACCGCCGAGCAAATCGCTTTGTGCGTTCGCCGCCTCGCTGCCTAGCAAAGCGTCGTCTGCCTTGGGCGCCTAGCAAAGCTCCGCGTGCCGTCGCCGCCAAGCAAAGCGCCGTGTTCCTTCGGCACCTAGCAAAGAAGTGCCTGCGTTGGGCGCCTCGCCGCATCGCAGCCTGGCAAAGCACTGCGTGCCTTCGCCGCCTCACACAGCGCTGCGTGCCTTCGGCGCCTGGCAAAGCAGCGCGTGCCTTCGCCGCCTCGCCGCCTAAGAAAGCGCCGCGTCCCTTCTCGCCCTCGCCGCCTAGCAAAGCGCCGTGTCCCTTCGCCGCCTCGCCGCCCAGCAAAGCTCCGCGTGCCGTCGCCGCCAAGCAAAGCGCCGTGTTCCTTCGGCACCTAACAAAGAAGTGCCTGCGTTCGGCGCCTCGCCGCATCGCAGCCTGGCAAAGCACTGCGTGCCTTCGCCGCCTCACACAGCGCTGCGTGCCTTCGGCGCCTGGCAAAGCAGCGCGTGCCTTCGCCGCCTCGCCGCCTAAGAAAGCGCCGCGTCCCTTCTCGCCCTCGCCGCCTAGCAAAGCGCCGTGTCCCTTCGCCGCCTCGCCGCCCAGCAAAGCTCCGCGTGCCGTCGCCGCCAAGCAAAGCGCCGTGTTCCTTCGGCACCTAGCAAAGAAGTGCCTGCGTTCGGCGCCTCGCCGCATCGCAGCCTGGCAAAGCACTGCGTGCCTTCGCCGCCTGGCAAAGCACTGCGTGCCTTCGCCGCCTCACACAGCGCTGCGTGCCTTCGGCGCCTGGCAAAGCAGCGCGTGCCTTCGCCGCCTCGCCGCCTAAGAAAGCGCCGCGTCCCTTCTCGCCCTCGCCGCCTAGCAAAGCGCCGTGTCCCTTCGCCGCCTCGCCGCCCAGCAAAGCTCCGCGTGCCGTCGCCGCCAAGCAAAGCGCCGTGTTCCTTCGGCACCTAGCAAAGAAGTGCCTGCGTTCGGCGCCTCGCCGCATCGCAGCCTGGCAAAGCACTGCGTGCCTTCGCCGCCTCACACAGCGCTGCGTGCCTTCGGCGCCTGGCAAAGCAGCGCGTGCCTTCGCCGCCTCGCCGCCTAAGAAAGCGCCGCGTCCCTTCTCGCCCTCGCCGCCTAGCAAAGCGCCGTGTCCCTTCGCCGCCTCGCCGCCCAGCAAAGCTCCGCGTGCCGTCGCCGCCAAGCAAAGCGCCGTGTTCCTTCGGCACCTAGCAAAGAAGTGCCTGCGTTCGGCGCCTCGCCGCATCGCAGCCTAGCAAAGCAGTGCGTGCCTTCGCCGCCTCACACAGCGCTGCGTGCCTTCGGCGCCTGGCAAAGCAGCGCGTGCCTTCGCCGCCTCGCCGCCTAAGAAAGCGCCGCGTCCCTTCTCGCCCTCGCCGCCTAGCAAAGCGCCGTGTCCCTTCGCCGCCTCGCCGCCCAGCAAAGCTCCGCGTGCCGTCGCCGCCAAGCAAAGCGCCGTGTTCCTTCGGCACCTAGCAAAGAAGTGCCTGCGTTCGGCGCCTCGCCGCATCGCAGCCTGGCAAAGCAGTGCGTGCCTTCGCCGCCTCACACAGCGCTGCGTGCCTTCGGCGCCTGGCAAAGCAGCGCGTGCCTTCGCCGCCTCGCCGCCTAAGAAAGCGCCGCGTCCCTTCTCGCCCTCGCCGCCTAGCAAAGCGCCGTGTCCCTTCGCCGCCTCGCCGCCCAGCAAAGCTCCGCGTGCCGTCGCCGCCAAGCAAAGCGCCGTGTTCCTTCGGCACCTAGCAAAGAAGTGCCTGCGTTCGGCGCCTCGCCGCGTCGCAGCCTGGCAAAGCAGTGCGTGCCTTCGGCGCCTCACACAGCGCTGCGTGCCTTCGGCGCCTGGCAAAGCAGCGCGTGCCTTCGCCGCCTCGCCGCCTAAGAAAGCGTCGCGTCCCTTTTCGCCCTCGCCGCCCAACAAAGCGCCCTGTCCCTTCACCGCCTCCCCAATCGCTTCGTCCCTTCGCCGCCTCGCCACCTAGCAAAGCGCTGCTTACCTTCGCCGCCTCACACAGCGCTGCGTCCCTTCGCCGCCTCGCCGCTTAGCAAACGCCGTAGTAGCGCCGAAGGGACACGGCGCTTTTGTAGGCGCCGAAGGCACGTGGCGCTTTGCTAAGGCACGAGGCAGCGAAGGCACGCAGCCATTTGATCGTGGTCGACGGGCTCGTGCGCCTTGCTTGGTGGCGAAGGCACGCGCTGCTTTGCCAGGCGCCCAAGGACGCAGCGCTGTGCGAGGCGGCGAGGGCTCGCAGTGCTTTACCAGGCGCCGAAGGCACGCAGTGCTTTGCCAGGCGCCGAAGGCACGCAGCGCTGTAGGAGGCGGCGAGGGCACACAGTGCTTTGCTAGGCGGCGAGCGGACGTGGAGCTTTGCTAGGCAGCGAAGGCTGAGGACGCTTTGCTAGGCGCTTTGCTAGGCGGCGAAGGCACGAAGCGATTTGGGAGGCGAGGCGGCGAAGGCACACGGCGCTTTGCTAGGCGCCGAAGGCACGCAGCGCTTCCTTAGTTTGCCAGGCAGCGAAGAGATGGAGCGGTTTGCTTTCTGCCAGGCAGCGAATACACGCAGCGGTCTGCTTTTCTGCGAGGCACTGAACACATGCAGCGTTTAGTTTGCGAGGCGGCGAAGAGACGCGGCGCTTTGCTTCTTGAGAGGGAGCGAAGAGGCGCAGCGTTTCCTTAGTTTGCGAGGCATGCAAGAGATGCAGCGGTGTGCTCGTCTGCGAGGCGTCGAAGAGACGCAGCAGCTAGTTAGCTGGCCATGTGGCGAAGAGACGCGACGCTTTGCTTTTGGCGATGCAGTGAAGAGACGCAGCGGTTTGCTTGTTGGGCAGGCAGCGAAGAGACGCAGCGCTTTGCATGCTGGCGAGGCGGCGACCGCATCGAGTGCTTTGCTTCTTGGTGAGGCAGCGAAGAGATGCAGCGGTCTGCTTGTTGGCGAGGCAGCGAAGAGCTGCAGCAGTCTGCTTGTTTGTGACACAGCCAACATGCCCAGTGGTTGCTCATTGTGCGAGGCAGCGAAGAGATGCAGCACTTTGCTTGAGCACCAGGTGGCGCAGTGGCATGGCGGATGGCTTTTTCGCCTGCAGGCGAAGCGAGGCAGCACTTTGCTAGTTGGCGAGGCAGCGAAGAGACGCAGCAGGCTGCTTGTTTGTGAGACAGCCAACATGCACAGTGGTTAGCTATTGTGCGAGGCAGCGAATCACCGCCGAGCAAATCGCTTTGTGCGTTCGCCGCCTCGCTGCCTAGCAAAGCGTCGTCTGCCTTGGGCGCCTAGCAAAGCTCCGCGTGCCGTCGCCGCCAAGCAAAGCGCCGTGTTCCTTCGGCACCTAGCAAAGAAGTGCCTGCGTTCGGCGCCTCGCCGCATCGCAGCCTGGCAAAGCACTGCGTGCCTTCGCCGCCTCACACAGCGCTGCGTGCCTTCGGCGCCTGGCAAAGCAGCGCGTGCCTTCGCCGCCTCGCCGCCTAAGAAAGCGCCGCGTCCCTTCTCGCCCTCGCCGCCTAGCAAAGCGCCGTGTCCCTTCGCCGCCTCGCCGCCCAGCAAAGCTCCGCGTGCCGTCGCCGCCAAGCAAAGCGCCGTGTTCCTTCGGCACCTAGCAAAGAAGTGCCTGCGTTCGGCGCCTCGCCGCATCGCAGCCTGGCAAAGCACTGCGTGCCTTCGGCGCCTGGCAAAGCAGTGCGTGCCTTCGCCGCCTCACACAGCGCTGCGTGCCTTCGGCGCCTGGCAAAGCAGCGCGTGCCTTCGCCGCCTCGCCGCCTAAGAAAGCGCCGCGTCCCTTCTCGCCCTCGCCGCCTAGCAAAGCGCCGTGTCCCTTCGCCGCCTCGCCGCCCAGCAAAGCTCCGCGTGCCGTCGCCGCCAAGCAAAGCGCCGTGTTCCTTCGGCACCTAGCAAAGAAGTGCCTGCGTTCGGCGCCTCGCCGCATCGCAGCCTGGCAAAGCACTGCGTGCCTTCGCCGCCTCACACAGCGGTGCGTGCCTTCGGCGCCTGGCAAAGCAGCGCGTGCCTTCGCCGCCTCGCCGCCTAAGAAAGCGCCGCGTCCCTTCTCGCCCTCGCCGCCTAGCAAAGCGCCGTGTCCCTTCGCCGCCTCGCCGCCCAGCAAAGCTCCGCGTGCCGTCGCCGCCAAGCAAAGCGCCGTGTTCCTTCGGCACCTAGCAAAGAAGTGCCTGCGTTCGGCGCCTCGCCGCATCGCAGCCAAAGAAAGCGGCGCCTCCCTTCTCGCCCTCGCCGCCCAACAAAGCGCCCTGTCCCTTCACCGCCTCCCCAATCGCTTCGTCCCTTCGCCGCCTCGCCACCTAGCAAAGCGCTGCTTACCTTCGCCGCCTCACACAGCGCTGCGTCCCTTCGCCGCCTCGCCGCTTAGCAAACGCCGTAGTAGCGCCGAAGGCACACGGCGCTTTTGTAGGCGCCGAAGGCACGTGGCGCTTTGCTAAGGCACGAGGCAGCGAAGGCACGCAGCCATTTGATCGTGGTCGACGGGCTCGTGCGCCTTGCTTGGTGGCGAAGGCACGCGCTGCTTTGCCAGGCGCCCAAGGACGCAGCGCTGTGCGAGGCGGCGAGGGCTCGCAGTGCTTTACCAGGCGCCGAAGGCACGCAGTGCTTTGCCAGGCGCCGAAGGCACGCAGCGCTGTAGGAGGCGGCGAGGGCACACAGTGCTTTGCTAGGCGGCGAGCGGACGTGGAGCTTTGCTAGGCAGCGAAGGCTGAGGACGCTTTGCTAGGCGCTTTGCTAGGCGGCGAAGGCACGAAGCGATTTGGGAGGCGAGGCGGCGAAGGCACACGGCGCTTTGCTAGGCGCCGAAGGCACGCAGCGCTTCCTTAGTTTGCCAGGCAGCGAAGAGATGGAGCGGTTTGCTTTCTGCCAGGCAGCGAATACACGCAGCGGTCTGCTTTTCTGCGAGGCACTGAACACATGCAGCGTTTAGTTTGCGAGGCGGCGAAGAGACGCGGCGCTTTGCTTCTTGAGAGGGAGCGAAGAGGCGCAGCGTTTCCTTAGTTTGCGAGGCATGCAAGAGATGCAGCGGTGTGCTCGTCTGCGAGGCGTCGAAGAGACGCAGCAGCTAGTTAGCTGGCCATGTGGCGAAGAGACGCGACGCTTTGCTTTTGGCGATGCAGTGAAGAGACGCAGCGGTTTGCTTGTTGGGCAGGCAGCGAAGAGACGCAGCGCTTTGCATGCTGGCGAGGCGGCGACCGCATCGAGTGCTTTGCTTCTTGGTGAGGCAGCGAAGAGATGCAGCAGTCTGCTTGTTTGTGAGACAGCCAACATGCACAGTGGTTGCTCCTTCTGCGAGGCAGCGAAGAGATGCAGCACTTTGCTTGTGCAGCAGGTGGCGCAGTGGCCTCGCGGACTGCTTTCTGGCGTGGAGGCGAAGCGAGGCAGCACTTTGCTAGTTGGCCAGGCAGCGAAGAGATGCAGCAGTCTGCTTGTTTGTGAGACAGCCAACATGCCCAGTGGTTGCTCATTGTGCGAGGCAGCGAAGAGATGCAGCACTTTGCTTGAGCACCAGGTGGCGCAGTGGCATGGCGGATGGCTTTTTCGCCTGCAGGCGAAGCGAGGCAGCACTTTGCTAGTTGGCGAGGCAGCGAAGAGACGCAGCAGGCTGCTTGTTTGTGAGACAGCCAACATGCACAGTGGTTAGCTATTGTGCGAGGCAGCGAATCACCGCCGAGCAAATCGCTTTGTGCGTTCGCCGCCTCGCTGCCTAGCAAAGCGTCGTCTGCCTTGGGCGCCTAGCAAAGCTCCGCGTGCCGTCGCCGCCAAGCAAAGCGCCGTGTTCCTTCGGCACCTAGCAAAGAAGTGCCTGCGTTGGGCGCCTCGCCGCATCGCAGCCTGGCAAAGCACTGCGTGCCTTCGCCGCCTCACACAGCGCTGCGTGCCTTCGGCGCCTGGCAAAGCAGCGCGTGCCTTCGCCGCCTCGCCGCCTAAGAAAGCGCCGCGTCCCTTCTCGCCCTCGCCGCCTAGCAAAGCGCCGTGTCCCTTCGCCGCCTCGCCGCCCAGCAAAGCTCCGCGTGCCGTCGCCGCCAAGGAAAGCGCCGTGTTCCTTCGGCACCTAGCAAAGAAGTGCCTGCGTTCGGCGCCTCGCCGCATCGCAGCCTGGCAAAGCAGTGCGTGCCTTCGCCGCCTCACACAGCGCTGCGTGCCTTCGGCGCCTGGCAAAGCAGCGCGTGCCTTCGCCGCCTCGCCGCCTAAGAAAGCGCCGCGTCCCTTCTCGCCCTCGCCGCCTAGCAAAGCGCCGTGTCCCTTCGCCGCCTCGCCGCCCAGCAAAGCTCCGCGTGCCGTCGCCGCCAAGCAAAGCGCCGTGTTCCTTCGGCACCTAGCAAAGAAGTGCCTGCGTTCGGCGCCTCGCCGCATCGCAGCCTGGCAAAGCAGTGCGTGCCTTCGCCGCCTCACACAGCGCTGCGTGCCTTCGGCGCCTGGCAAAGCAGCGCGTGCCTTCGCCGCCTCGCCGCCTAAGAAAGCGCCGCGTCCCTTCTTGCCCTCGCCGCCTAGCAAAGCGCCGTGTCCCTTCGCCGCCTCGCCGCCCAGCAAAGCTCCGCGTGCCGTCGCCGCCAAGCAAAGCGCCGTGTTCCTTCGGCACCTAGCAAAGAAGTGCCTGCGTTCGGCGCCTCGCCGCGTCGCAGCCTGGCAAAGCAGTGCGTGCCTTCGGCGCCTCACACAGCGCTGCGTGCCTTCGGCGCCTGGCAAAGCAGCGCGTGCCTTCGCCGCCTCGCCGCCTAAGAAAGCGCCGCGTCCCTTCTCGCCCTCGCCGCCTAGCAAAGCGCCGTGTCCCTTCGCCGCCTCGCCGCCCAGCAAAGCTCCGCGTGCCGTCGCCGCCAAGCAAAGCGCCGTGTTCCTTCGGCACCTAGCAAAGAAGTGCCTGCGTTCGGCGCCTCGCCGCATCGCAGCCAAAGAAAGCGGCGCGTCCCTTCTCGCCCTCGCCGCCCAACAAAGCGCCCTGTCCCTTCACCGCCTCCCCAATCGCTTCGTCCCTTCGCCGCCTCGCCACCTAGCAAAGCGCTGCTTACCTTCGCCGCCTCACACAGCGCTGCGTCCCTTCGCCGCCTCGCCGCTTAGCAAACGCCGTAGTAGCGCCGAAGGGACACGGCGCTTTTGTAGGCGCCGAAGGCACGTGGCGCTTTGCTAAGGCACGAGGCAGCGAAGGCACGCAGCCATTTGATCGTGGTCGACGGGCTCGTGCGCCTTGCTTGGTGGCGAAGGCACGCGCTGCTTTGCCAGGCGCCCAAGGACGCAGCGCTGTGCGAGGCGGCGAGGGCTCGCAGTGCTTTACCAGGCGCCGAAGGCACGCAGTGCTTTGCCAGGCGCCGAAGGCACGCAGCGCTGTAGGAGGCGGCGAGGGCACACAGTGCTTTGCTAGGCGGCGAGCGGACGTGGAGCTTTGCTAGGCAGCGAAGGCTGAGGACGCTTTGCTAGGCGCTTTGCTAGGCGGCGAAGGCACGAAGCGATTTGGGAGGCGAGGCGGCGAAGGCACACGGCGCTTTGCTAGGCGCCGAAGGCACGCAGCGCTTCCTTAGTTTGCCAGGCAGCGAAGAGATGGAGCGGTTTGCTTTCTGCCAGGCAGCGAATACACGCAGCGGTCTGCTTTTCTGCGAGGCACTGAACACATGCAGCGTTTAGTTTGCGAGGCGGCGAAGAGACGCGGCGCTTTGCTTCTTGAGAGGGAGCGAAGAGGCGCAGCGTTTCCTTAGTTTGCGAGGCATGCAAGAGATGCAGCGGTGTGCTCGTCTGCGAGGCGTCGAAGAGACGCAGCAGCTAGTTAGCTGGCCATGTGGCGAAGAGACGCGACGCTTTGCTTTTGGCGATGCAGTGAAGAGACGCAGCGGTTTGCTTGTTGGGCAGGCAGCGAAGAGACGCAGCGCTTTGCATGCTGGCGAGGCGGCGACCGCATCGAGTGCTTTGCTTCTTGGTGAGGCAGCGAAGAGATGCAGCAGTCTGCTTGTTTGTGAGACAGCCAACATGCACAGTGGTTGCTCCTTCTGCGAGGCAGCGAAGAGATGCAGCACTTTGCTTGTGCAGCAGGTGGCGCAGTGGCCTCGCGGACTGCTTTCTGGCGTGGAGGCGAAGCGAGGCAGCACTTTGCTAGTTGGCCAGGCAGCGAAGAGATGCAGCAGTCTGCTTGTTTGTGAGACAGCCAACATGCCCAGTGGTTGCTCATTGTGCGAGGCAGCGAAGAGATGCAGCACTTTGCTTGAGCACCAGGTGGCGCAGTGGCATGGCGGATGGCTTTTTCGCCTGCAGGCGAAGCGAGGCAGCACTTTGCTAGTTGGCGAGGCAGCGAAGAGACGCAGCAGGCTGCTTGTTTGTGAGACAGCCAACATGCACAGTGGTTAGCTATTGTGCGAGGCAGCGAATCACCGCCGAGCAAATCGCTTTGTGCGTTCGCCGCCTCGCTGCCTAGCAAAGCGTCGTCTGCCTTGGGCGCCTAGCAAAGCTCCGCGTGCCGTCGCCGCCAAGCAAAGCGCCGTGTTCCTTCGGCACCTAGCAAAGAAGTGCCTGCGTTGGGCGCCTCGCCGCATCGCAGCCTGGCAAAGCACTGCGTGCCTTCGCCGCCTCACACAGCGCTGCGTGCCTTCGGCGCCTGGCAAAGCAGCGCGTGCCTTCGCCGCCTCGCCGCCTAAGAAAGCGCCGCGTCCCTTCTCGCCCTCGCCGCCTAGCAAAGCGCCGTGTCCCTTCGCCGCCTCGCCGCCCAGCAAAGCTCCGCGTGCCGTCGCCGCCAAGCAAAGCGCCGTGTTCCTTCGGCACCTAACAAAGAAGTGCCTGCGTTCGGCGCCTCGCCGCATCGCAGCCTGGCAAAGCACTGCGTGCCTTCGCCGCCTCACACAGCGCTGCGTGCCTTCGGCGCCTGGCAAAGCAGCGCGTGCCTTCGCCGCCTCGCCGCCTAAGAAAGCGCCGCGTCCCTTCTCGCCCTCGCCGCCTAGCAAAGCGCCGTGTCCCTTCGCCGCCTCGCCGCCCAGCAAAGCTCCGCGTGCCGTCGCCGCCAAGCAAAGCGCCGTGTTCCTTCGGCACCTAGCAAAGAAGTGCCTGCGTTCGGCGCCTCGCCGCATCGCAGCCTGGCAAAGCACTGCGTGCCTTCGCCGCCTCACACAGCGCTGCGTGCCTTCGGCGCCTGGCAAAGCAGCGCGTGCCTTCGCCGCCTCGCCGCCTAAGAAAGCGCCGCGTCCCTTCTCGCCCTCGCCGCCTAGCAAAGCGCCGTGTCCCTTCGCCGCCTCGCCGCCCAGCAAAGCTCCGCGTGCCGTCGCCGCCAAGCAAAGCGCCGTGTTCCTTCGGCACCTAGCAAAGAAGTGCCTGCGTTCGGCGCCTCGCCGCATCGCAGCCTAGCAAAGCAGTGCGTGCCTTCGCCGCCTCACACAGCGCTGCGTGCCTTCGGCGCCTGGCAAAGCAGCGCGTGCCTTCGCCGCCTCGCCGCCTAAGAAAGCGCCGCGTCCCTTCTCGCCCTCGCCGCCTAGCAAAGCGCCGTGTCCCTTCGCCGCCTCGCCGCCCAGCAAAGCTCCGCGTGCCGTCGCCGCCAAGCAAAGCGCCGTGTTCCTTCGGCACCTAGCAAAGAAGTGCCTGCGTTCGGCGCCTCGCCGCATCGCAGCCTGGCAAAGCAGTGCGTGCCTTCGCCGCCTCACACAGCGCTGCGTGCCTTCGGCGCCTGGCAAAGCAGCGCGTGCCTTCGCCGCCTCGCCGCCTAAGAAAGCGCCGCGTCCCTTCTCGCCCTCGCCGCCTAGCAAAGCGCCGTGTCCCTTCGCCGCCTCGCCGCCCAGCAAAGCTCCGCGTGCCGTCGCCGCCAAGCAAAGCGCCGTGTTCCTTCGGCACCTAGCAAAGAAGTGCCTGCGTTCGGCGCCTCGCCGCGTCGCAGCCTGGCAAAGCAGTGCGTGCCTTCGGCGCCTCACACAGCGCTGCGTGCCTTCGGCGCCTGGCAAAGCAGCGCGTGCCTTCGCCGCCTCGCCGCCTAAGAAAGCGTCGCGTCCCTTTTCGCCCTCGCCGCCCAACAAAGCGCCCTGTCCCTTCACCGCCTCCCCAATCGCTTCGTCCCTTCGCCGCCTCGCCACCTAGCAAAGCGCTGCTTACCTTCGCCGCCTCACACAGCGCTGCGTCCCTTCGCCGCCTCGCCGCTTAGCAAACGCCGTAGTAGCGCCGAAGGGACACGGCGCTTTTGTAGGCGCCGAAGGCACGTGGCGCTTTGCTAAGGCACGAGGCAGCGAAGGCACGCAGCCATTTGATCGTGGTCGACGGGCTCGTGCGCCTTGCTTGGTGGCGAAGGCACGCGCTGCTTTGCCAGGCGCCCAAGGACGCAGCGCTGTGCGAGGCGGCGAGGGCTCGCAGTGCTTTACCAGGCGCCGAAGGCACGCAGTGCTTTGCCAGGCGCCGAAGGCACGCAGCGCTGTAGGAGGCGGCGAGGGCACACAGTGCTTTGCTAGGCGGCGAGCGGACGTGGAGCTTTGCTAGGCAGCGAAGGCTGAGGACGCTTTGCTAGGCGCTTTGCTAGGCGGCGAAGGCACGAAGCGATTTGGGAGGCGAGGCGGCGAAGGCACACGGCGCTTTGCTAGGCGCCGAAGGCACGCAGCGCTTCCTTAGTTTGCCAGGCAGCGAAGAGATGGAGCGGTTTGCTTTCTGCCAGGCAGCGAATACACGCAGCGGTCTGCTTTTCTGCGAGGCACTGAACACATGCAGCGTTTAGTTTGCGAGGCGGCGAAGAGACGCGGCGCTTTGCTTCTTGAGAGGGAGCGAAGAGGCGCAGCGTTTCCTTAGTTTGCGAGGCATGCAAGAGATGCAGCGGTGTGCTCGTCTGCGAGGCGTCGAAGAGACGCAGCAGCTAGTTAGCTGGCCATGTGGCGAAGAGACGCGACGCTTTGCTTTTGGCGATGCAGTGAAGAGACGCAGCGGTTTGCTTGTTGGGCAGGCAGCGAAGAGACGCAGCGCTTTGCATGCTGGCGAGGCGGCGACCGCATCGAGTGCTTTGCTTCTTGGTGAGGCAGCGAAGAGATGCAGCGGTCTGCTTGTTGGCGAGGCAGCGAAGAGCTGCAGCAGTCTGCTTGTTTGTGACACAGCCAACATGCCCAGTGGTTGCTCATTGTGCGAGGCAGCGAAGAGATGCAGCACTTTGCTTGAGCACCAGGTGGCGCAGTGGCATGGCGGATGGCTTTTTCGCCTGCAGGCGAAGCGAGGCAGCACTTTGCTAGTTGGCGAGGCAGCGAAGAGACGCAGCAGGCTGCTTGTTTGTGAGACAGCCAACATGCACAGTGGTTAGCTATTGTGCGAGGCAGCGAATCACCGCCGAGCAAATCGCTTTGTGCGTTCGCCGCCTCGCTGCCTAGCAAAGCGTCGTCTGCCTTGGGCGCCTAGCAAAGCTCCGCGTGCCGTCGCCGCCAAGCAAAGCGCCGTGTTCCTTCGGCACCTAGCAAAGAAGTGCCTGCGTTCGGCGCCTCGCCGCATCGCAGCCTGGCAAAGCACTGCGTGCCTTCGCCGCCTCACACAGCGCTGCGTGCCTTCGGCGCCTGGCAAAGCAGCGCGTGCCTTCGCCGCCTCGCCGCCTAAGAAAGCGCCGCGTCCCTTCTCGCCCTCGCCGCCTAGCAAAGCGCCGTGTCCCTTCGCCGCCTCGCCGCCCAGCAAAGCTCCGCGTGCCGTCGCCGCCAAGCAAAGCGCCGTGTTCCTTCGGCACCTAGCAAAGAAGTGCCTGCGTTCGGCGCCTCGCCGCATCGCAGCCTGGCAAAGCACTGCGTGCCTTCGCCGCCTCACACAGCGCTGCGTGCCTTCGGCGCCTGGCAAAGCAGCGCGTGCCTTCGCCGCCTCGCCGCCTAAGAAAGCGCCGCGTCCCTTCTCGCCCTCGCCGCCTAGCAAAGCGCCGTGTCCCTTCGCCGCCTCGCCGCCCAGCAAAGCTCCGCGTGCCGTCGCCGCCAAGCAAAGCGCCGTGTTCCTTCGGCACCTAGCAAAGAAGTGCCTGCGTTCGGCGCCTCGCCGCATCGCAGCCTGGCAAAGCACTGCGTGCCTTCGGCGCCTGGCAAAGCAGTGCGTGCCTTCGCCGCCTCACACAGCGCTGCGTGCCTTCGGCGCCTGGCAAAGCAGCGCGTGCCTTCGCCGCCTCGCCGCCTAAGAAAGCGCCGCGTCCCTTCTCGCCCTCGCCGCCTAGCAAAGCGCCGTGTCCCTTCGCCGCCTCGCCGCCCAGCAAAGCTCCGCGTGCCGTCGCCGCCAAGCAAAGCGCCGTGTTCCTTCGGCACCTAGCAAAGAAGTGCCTGCGTTCGGCGCCTCGCCGCATCGCAGCCTGGCAAAGCACTGCGTGCCTTCGCCGCCTCACACAGCGGTGCGTGCCTTCGGCGCCTGGCAAAGCAGCGCGTGCCTTCGCCGCCTCGCCGCCTAAGAAAGCGCCGCGTCCCTTCTCGCCCTCGCCGCCTAGCAAAGCGCCGTGTCCCTTCGCCGCCTCGCCGCCCAGCAAAGCTCCGCGTGCCGTCGCCGCCAAGCAAAGCGCCGTGTTCCTTCGGCACCTAGCAAAGAAGTGCCTGCGTTCGGCGCCTCGCCGCATCGCAGCCAAAGAAAGCGGCGCCTCCCTTCTCGCCCTCGCCGCCCAACAAAGCGCCCTGTCCCTTCACCGCCTCCCCAATCGCTTCGTCCCTTCGCCGCCTCGCCACCTAGCAAAGCGCTGCTTACCTTCGCCGCCTCACACAGCGCTGCGTCCCTTCGCCGCCTCGCCGCTTAGCAAACGCCGTAGTAGCGCCGAAGGCACACGGCGCTTTTGTAGGCGCCGAAGGCACGTGGCGCTTTGCTAAGGCACGAGGCAGCGAAGGCACGCAGCCATTTGATCGTGGTCGACGGGCTCGTGCGCCTTGCTTGGTGGCGAAGGCACGCGCTGCTTTGCCAGGCGCCCAAGGACGCAGCGCTGTGCGAGGCGGCGAGGGCTCGCAGTGCTTTACCAGGCGCCGAAGGCACGCAGTGCTTTGCCAGGCGCCGAAGGCACGCAGCGCTGTAGGAGGCGGCGAGGGCACACAGTGCTTTGCTAGGCGGCGAGCGGACGTGGAGCTTTGCTAGGCAGCGAAGGGTGAGGACGCTTTGCTAGGCGCTTTGCTAGGCGGCGAAGGCACGAAGCGATTTGGGAGGCGAGGCGGCGAAGGCACACGGCGCTTTGCTAGGCGCCGAAGGCACGCAGCGCTTCCTTAGTTTGCCAGGCAGCGAAGAGATGGAGCGGTTTGCTTTCTGCCAGGCAGCGAATACACGCAGCGGTCTGCTTTTCTGCGAGGCACTGAACACATGCAGCGTTTAGTTTGCGAGGCGGCGAAGAGACGCGGCGCTTTGCTTCTTGAGAGGGAGCGAAGAGGCGCAGCGTTTCCTTAGTTTGCGAGGCATGCAAGAGATGCAGCGGTGTGCTCGTCTGCGAGGCGTCGAAGAGACGCAGCAGCTAGTTAGCTGGCCATGTGGCGAAGAGACGCGACGCTTTGCTTTTGGCGATGCAGTGAAGAGACGCAGCGGTTTGCTTGTTGGGCAGGCAGCGAAGAGACGCGGCGGTTGGCATGCTGCCGAGGCGGCGAGCAGATCGAGTGCTTTGCTTGTTGGTGAGGCAGCGAAGAGATGCAGCGGTTTGCTTGTTGGCGAGGCAGCGAAGAGATTCAGCAGTCTCCTTGTTTGTGACACAGCCAACATGCCCAGTGGTTGCTCATTGTGCGAGGCAGCGAAGAGATGCAGCACTTTGCTTGTGCACCAGGTGGCGCAGTGGCATGGCGGATGGCTTTTTCGCCTGCAGGCGAAGCGAGGCAGCACTTTGCTAGTTGGCGAGGCAGCGAAGAGACGCAGCAGGCTGCTTGTTTGTGAGACAGCCAACATGCACAGTGGTTAGCTATTGTGCGAGGCAGCGAATCACCGCCGAGCAAATCGCTTTGTGCGTTCGCCGCCTCGCTGCCTAGCAAAGCGTCGTCTGCCTTGGGCGCCTAGCAAAGCTCCGCGTGCCGTCGCCGCCAAGCAAAGCGCCGTGTTCCTTCGGCACCTAGCAAAGAAGTGCCTGCGTTCGGCGCCTCGCCGCATCGCAGCCTGGCAAAGCACTGCGTGCCTTCGCCGCCTCACACAGCGCTGCGTGCCTTCGGCGCCTGGCAAAGCAGCGCGTGCCTTCGCCGCCTCGCCGCCTAAGAAAGCGCCGCGTCCCTTCTCGCCCTCGCCGCCTAGCAAAGCGCCGTGTCCCTTCGCCGCCTCGCCGCCCAGCAAAGCTCCGCGTGCCGTCGCCGCCAAGCAAAGCGCCGTGTTCCTTCGGCACCTAGCAAAGAAGTGCCTGCGTTCGGCGCCTCGCCACATCGCAGCCTAGCAAAGCGCTGCGTGCCTTCGGCGGCTGGCAAAGCAGTGCGTGCCTTCGCCGCCTCACACAGCGCTGCGTGCCTTCGGCGCCTGGCAAAGCAGCGCGTGCCTTCGCCGCCTCGCCGCCTAAGAAAGCGCCGCGTCCCTTCTCGCCCTCGCCGCCTAGCAAAGCGCCGTGTCCCTTCGCCGCCTCGCCGCCCAGCAAAGCTCCGCGTGCCGTCGCCGCCAAGCAAAGCGCCGTGTTCCTTCGGCACCTAGCAAAGAAGTGCCTGCGTTCGGCGCCTCGCCGCATCGCAGCCTGGCAAAGCACTGCGTGCCTTCGCCGCCTCACACAGCGCTGCGTGCCTTCGGCGCCTGGCAAAGCAGCGCGTGCCTTCGCCGCCTCGCCGCCTAAGAAAGCGCCGCGTCCCTTCTCGCCCTCGCCGCCTAGCAAAGCGCCGTGTCCCTTCGCCGCCTCGCCGCCCAGCAAAGCTCCGCGTGCCGTCGCCGCCAAGCAAAGCGCCGTGTTCCTTCGGCACCTAGCAAAGAAGTGCCTGCGTTCGGCGCCTCGCCGCATCGCAGCCTGGCAAAGCACTGCGTGCCTTCGCCGCCTCACACAGCGCTGCGTGCCTTCGGCGCCTGGCAAAGCAGCGCGTGCCTTCGCCGCCTCGCCGCCTAAGAAAGCGCCGCGTCCCTTCTCGCCCTCGCCGCCTACCAAAGCGCCGTGTCCCTTCGCCGCCTCGCCGCCCAGCAAAGCTCCGCGTGCCGTCGCCGCCAAGCAAAGCGCCGTGTTCCTTCGGCACCTAGCAAAGAAGTGCCTGCGTTCGGCGCCTCGCCGCATCGCAGCCTGGCAAAGCACTGCGTGCCTTCGCCGCCTGGCAAAGCAGTGCGTGCCTTCGCCGCCTCACACAGCGCTGCGTGCCTTCGGCGCCTGGCAAAGCAGCGCGTGCCTTCGCCGCCTCGCCGCCTAAGAAAGCGCCGCGTCCCTTCTCGCCCTCGCCGCCTACCAAAGCGCCGTGTCCCTTCGCCGCCTCGCCGCCCAGCAAAGCTCCGCGTGCCGTCGCCGCCAAGCAAAGCGCCGTGTTCCTTCGGCACCTAGCAAAGAAGTGCCTGCGTTCGGCGCCTCGCCGCATCGCAGCCTGGCAAAGCACTGCGTGCCTTCGCCGCCTCACACAGCGCTGCGTGCCTTCGGCGCCTGGCAAAGCAGCGCGTGCCTTCGCCGCCTCGCCGCCTAAGAAAGCGCCGCGTCCCTTCTCGCCCTCGCCGCCTAGCAAAGCGCCGTGTCCCTTCGCCGCCTCGCCGCCCAGCAAAGCTCCGCGTGCCGTCGCCGCCAAGCAAAGCGCCGTGTTCCTTCGGCACCTAGCAAAGAAGTGCCTGCGTTGGGCGCCTCGCCGCATCGCAGCCTGGCAAAGCACTGCGTGCCTTCGCCGCCTCACACAGCGCTGCGTGCCTTCGGCGCCTGGCAAAGCAGCGCGTGCCTTCGCCGCCTCGCCGCCTAAGAAAGCGCCGCGTCCCTTCTCGCCCTCGCCGCCTAGCAAAGCGCCGTGTCCCTTCGCCGCCTCGCCGCCCAGCAAAGCTCCGCGTGCCGTCGCCGCCAAGCAAAGCGCCGTGTTCCTTCGGCACCTAGCAAAGAAGTGCCTGCGTTCGGCGCCTCGCCGCATCGCAGCCTGGCAAAGCAGTGCGTGCCTTCGCCGCCTCACACAGCGCTGCGTGCCTTCGGCGCCTGGCAAAGCAGCGCGTGCCTTCGCCGCCTCGCCGCCTAAGAAAGCGTCGCGTCCCTTTTCGCCCTCGCCGCCCAACAAAGCGCCCTGTCCCTTCACCGCCTCCCCAATCGCTTCGTCCCTTCGCCGCCTCGCCACCTAGCAAAGCGCTGCTTACCTTCGCCGCCTCACACAGCGCTGCGTCCCTTCGCCGCCTCGCCGCTTAGCAAACGCCGTAGTAGCGCCGAAGGGACACGGCGCTTTTGTAGGCGCCGAAGGCACGTGGCGCTTTGCTAAGGCACGAGGCAGCGAAGGCACGCAGCCATTTGATCGTGGTCGACGGGCTCGTGCGCCTTGCTTGGTGGCGAAGGCACGCGCTGCTTTGCCAGGCGCCCAAGGACGCAGCGCTGTGCGAGGCGGCGAGGGCTCGCAGTGCTTTACCAGGCGCCGAAGGCACGCAGTGCTTTGCCAGGCGCCGAAGGCACGCAGCGCTGTAGGAGGCGGCGAGGGCACACAGTGCTTTGCTAGGCGGCGAGCGGACGTGGAGCTTTGCTAGGCAGCGAAGGGTGAGGACGCTTTGCTAGGCGCTTTGCTAGGCGGCGAAGGCACGAAGCGATTTGGGAGGCGAGGCGGCGAAGGCACACGGCGCTTTGCTAGGCGCCGAAGGCACGCAGCGCTTCCTTAGTTTGCCAGGCAGCGAAGAGATGGAGCGGTTTGCTTTCTGCCAGGCAGCGAATACACGCAGCGGTCTGCTTTTCTGCGAGGCACTGAACACATGCAGCGTTTAGTTTGCGAGGCGGCGAAGAGACGCGGCGCTTTGCTTCTTGAGAGGGAGCGAAGAGGCGCAGCGTTTCCTTAGTTTGCGAGGCATGCAAGAGATGCAGCGGTGTGCTCGTCTGCGAGGCGTCGAAGAGACGCAGCAGCTAGTTAGCTGGCCATGTGGCGAAGAGACGCGACGCTTTGCTTTTGGCGATGCAGTGAAGAGACGCAGCGGTTTGCTTGTTGGGCAGGCAGCGAAGAGACGCGGCGGTTGGCATGCTGCCGAGGCGGCGAGCAGATCGAGTGCTTTGCTTGTTGGTGAGGCAGCGAAGAGATGCAGCGGTTTGCTTGTTGGCGAGGCAGCGAAGAGATTCAGCAGTCTCCTTGTTTGTGACACAGCCAACATGCCCAGTGGTTGCTCATTGTGCGAGGCAGCGAAGAGATGCAGCACTTTGCTTGTGCACCAGGTGGCGCAGTGGCATGGCGGATGGCTTTTTCGCCTGCAGGCGAAGCGAGGCAGCACTTTGCTAGTTGGCGAGGCAGCGAAGAGACGCAGCAGGCTGCTTGTTTGTGAGACAGCCAACATGCACAGTGGTTAGCTATTGTGCGAGGCAGCGAATCACCGCCGAGCAAATCGCTTTGTGCGTTCGCCGCCTCGCTGCCTAGCAAAGCGTCGTCTGCCTTGGGCGCCTAGCAAAGCTCCGCGTGCCGTCGCCGCCAAGCAAAGCGCCGTGTTCCTTCGGCACCTAGCAAAGAAGTGCCTGCGTTCGGCGCCTCGCCGCATCGCAGCCTGGCAAAGCACTGCGTGCCTTCGCCGCCTCACACAGCGCTGCGTGCCTTCGGCGCCTGGCAAAGCAGCGCGTGCCTTCGCCGCCTCGCCGCCTAAGAAAGCGCCGCGTCCCTTCTCGCCCTCGCCGCCTAGCAAAGCGCCGTGTCCCTTCGCCGCCTCGCCGCCCAGCAAAGCTCCGCGTGCCGTCGCCGCCAAGCAAAGCGCCGTGTTCCTTCGGCACCTAGCAAAGAAGTGCCTGCGTTCGGCGCCTCGCCGCATCGCAGCCTGGCAAAGCAGTGCGTGCCTTCGGCGCCTCACACAGCGCTGCGTGCCTTCGGCGCCTGGCAAAGCAGCGCGTGCCTTCGCCGCCTCGCCGCCTAAGAAAGCGCCGCGTCCCTTCTCGCCCTCGCCGCCTAGCAAAGCGCCGTGTCCCTTCGCCGCCTCGCCGCCCAGCAAAGCTCCGCGTGCCGTCGCCGCCAAGCAAAGCGCCGTGTTCCTTCGGCACCTAGCAAAGAAGTGCCTGCGTTCGGCGCCTCGCCGCATCGCAGCCTGGCAAAGCAGTGCGTGCCTTCGGCGCCTCACACAGCGCTGCGTGCCTTCGGCGCCTGGCAAAGCAGCGCGTGCCTTCGCCGCCTCGCCGCCTAAGAAAGCGTCGCGTCCCTTTTCGCCCTCGCCGCCCAACAAAGCGCCCTGTCCCTTCACCGCCTCCCCAATCGCTTCGTCCCTTCGCCGCCTCGCCACCTAGCAAAGCGCTGCTTACCTTCGCCGCCTCACACAGCGCTGCGTCCCTTCGCCGCCTCGCCGCTTAGCAAACGCCGTAGTAGCGCCGAAGGCACACGGCGCTTTTGTAGGCGCCGAAGGCACGTGGCGCTTTGCTAAGGCACGAGGCAGCGAAGGCACGCAGCCATTTGATCGTGGTCGACGGGCTCGTGCGCCTTGCTTGGTGGCGAAGGCACGCGCTGCTTTGCCAGGCGCCCAAGGACGCAGCGCTGTGCGAGGCGGCGAGGGCTCGCAGTGCTTTACCAGGCGCCGAAGGCACGCAGTGCTTTGCCAGGCGCCGAAGGCACGCAGCGCTGTAGGAGGCGGCGAGGGCACACAGTGCTTTGCTAGGCGGCGAGCGGACGTGGAGCTTTGCTAGGCAGCGAAGGGTGAGGACGCTTTGCTAGGCGCTTTGCTAGGCGGCGAAGGCACGAAGCGATTTGGGAGGCGAGGCGGCGAAGGCACACGGCGCTTTGCTAGGCGCCGAAGGCACGCAGCGCTTCCTTAGTTTGCCAGGCAGCGAAGAGATGGAGCGGTTTGCTTTCTGCCAGGCAGCGAATACACGCAGCGGTCTGCTTTTCTGCGAGGCACTGAACACATGCAGCGTTTAGTTTGCGAGGCGGCGAAGAGACGCGGCGCTTTGCTTCTTGAGAGGGAGCGAAGAGGCGCAGCGTTTCCTTAGTTTGCGAGGCATGCAAGAGATGCAGCGGTGTGCTCGTCTGCGAGGCGTCGAAGAGACGCAGCAGCTAGTTAGCTGGCCATGTGGCGAAGAGACGCGACGCTTTGCTTTTGGCGATGCAGTGAAGAGACGCAGCGGTTTGCTTGTTGGGCAGGCAGCGAAGAGACGCGGCGGTTGGCATGCTGCCGAGGCGGCGAGCAGATCGAGTGCTTTGCTTGTTGGTGAGGCAGCGAAGAGATGCAGCGGTTTGCTTGTTGGCGAGGCAGCGAAGAGATTCAGCAGTCTCCTTGTTTGTGACACAGCCAACATGCCCAGTGGTTGCTCATTGTGCGAGGCAGCGAAGAGATGCAGCACTTTGCTTGTGCACCAGGTGGCGCAGTGGCATGGCGGATGGCTTTTTCGCCTGCAGGCGAAGCGAGGCAGCACTTTGCTAGTTGGCGAGGCAGCGAAGAGACGCAGCAGGCTGCTTGTTTGTGAGACAGCCAACATGCACAGTGGTTAGCTATTGTGCGAGGCAGCGAATCACCGCCGAGCAAATCGCTTTGTGCGTTCGCCGCCTCGCTGCCTAGCAAAGCGTCGTCTGCATTGGGCGCCTAGCAAAGCTCCGCGTGCCGTCGCCGCCAAGCAAAGCGCCGTGTTCCTTCGGCACCTAGCAAAGAAGTGCCTGCGTTGGGCGCCTCGCCGCATCGCAGCCTGGCAAAGCAGTGCGTGCCTTCGCCGCCTCACACAGCGCTGCGTGCCTTCGGCGCCTGGCAAAGCAGCGCGTGCCTTCGCCGCCTCGCCGCCTAAGAAAGCGCCGCGTCCCTTCTCGCCCTCGCCGCCTAGCAAAGCGCCGTGTCCCTTCGCCGCCTCGCCGCCCAGCAAAGCTCCGCATGCCGTCGCCGCCAAGCAAAGCGCCGTGTTCCTTCGGCACCTAGCAAAGAAGTGCCTGCGTTCGGCGCCTCGCCGCATCGCAGCCTGGCAAAGCAGTGCGTGCCTTCGCCGCCTCACACAGCGCTGCGTGCCTTCGGCGCCTGGCAAAGCAGCGCGTGCCTTCGCCGCCTCGCCGCCTAAGAAAGCGCCGCGTCCCTTCTCGCCCTCGCCGCCTAGCAAAGCGCCGTGTCCCTTCGCCGCCTCGCCGCCCAGCAAAGCTCCGCGTGCCGTCGCCGCCAAGCAAAGCGCCGTGTTCCTTCGGCACCTAGCAAAGAAGTGCCTGCGTTCGGCGCCTCGCCGCATCGCAGCCTAGCAAAGCGCTGCGTGCCTTCGGCGGCTGGCGAAGCAGTGCGTGCCTTCGCCGCCTCACACAGCGCTGCGTGCCTTCGGCGCCTGGCAAAGCAGCGCGTGCCTTCGCCGCCTCGCCGCCTAAGAAAGCGCCGCGTCCCTTCTCGCCCTCGCCGCCTACCAAAGCGCCGTGTCCCTTCGCCGCCTCGCCGCCCAGCAAAGCTCCGCGTGCCGTCGCCGCCAAGCAAAGCGCCGTGTTCCTTCGGCACCTAGCAAAGAAGTGCCTGCGTTCGGCGCCTCGCCGCATCGCAGCCTGGCAAAGCACTGCGTGCCTTCGCCGCCTCACACAGCGCTGCGTGCCTTCGGCGCCTGGCAAAGCAGCGCGTGCCTTCGCCGCCTCGCCGCCTAAGAAAGCGCCGCGTCCCTTCGCCGCCTCGCCGCCCAGCAAAGCTCCGCGTGCCGTCGCCGCCAAGCAAAGCGCCGTGTTCCTTCGGCACCTAGCAAAGAAGTGCCTGCGTTCGGCGCCTCGCCGCATCGCAGCCTGGCAAAGCACTGCGTGCCTTCGCCGCCTGGCAAAGCACTGCGTGCCTTCGCCGCCTCACACAGCGCTGCGTGCCTTCGGCGCCTGGCAAAGCAGCGCGTGCCTTCGCCGCCTCGCCGCCTAAGAAAGCGCCGCGTCCCTTCTCGCCCTCGCCGCCTAGCAAAGCGCCGTGTCCCTTCGCCGCCTCGCCGCCCAGCAAAGCTCCGCGTGCCGTCGCCGCCAAGCAAAGCGCCGTGTTCCTTCGGCACCTAGCAAAGAAGTGCCTGCGTTCGGCGCCTCGCCGCATCGCAGCCTGGCAAAGCACTGCGTGACTTCGCCGCCTGGCAAAGCAGTGCGTGCCTTCGCCGCCTCACACAGCGCTGCGTGCCTTCGGCGCCTGGCAAAGCAGCGCGTGCCTTCGCCGCCTCGCCGCCTAAGAAAGCGCCGCGTCCCTTCTCGCCCTCGCCGCCTAGCAAAGCGCCGTGTCCCTTCGCCGCCTCGCCGCCCAGCAAAGCTCCGCGTGCCGTCGCCGCCAAGCAAAGCGCCGTGTTCCTTCGGCACCTAGCAAAGAAGTGCCTGCGTTCGGCGCCTCGCCGCATCGCAGCCTGGCAAAGCACTGCGTGACTTCGCCGCCTGGCAAAGCACTGCGTGCCTTCGCCGCCTCACACAGCGCTGCGTGCCTTCGGCGCCTGGCAAAGCAGCGCGTGCCTTCGCCGCCTCGCCGCCTAAGAAAGCGCCGCGTCCCTTCTCGCCCTCGCCGCCTAGCAAAGCGCCGTGTCCCTTCGCCGCCTCGCCGCCCAGCAAAGCTCCGCGTGCCGTCGCCGCCAAGCAAAGCGCCGTGTTCCTTCGGCACCTAGCAAAGAAGTGCCTGCGTTCGGCGCCTCGCCACATCGCAGCCTAGCAAAGCGCTGCGTGCCTTCGGCGGCTGGCAAAGCAGTGCGTGCCTTCGCCGCCTCACACAGCGCTGCGTGCCTTCGGCGCCTGGCAAAGCAGCGCGTGCCTTCGCCGCCTCGCCGCCTAAGAAAGCGCCGCGTCCCTTCTCGCCCTCGCCGCCTAGCAAAGCGCCGTGTCCCTTCGCCGCCTCGCCGCCCAGCAAAGCTCCGCGTGCCGTCGCCGCCAAGCAAAGCGCCGTGTTCCTTCGGCACCTAGCAAAGAAGTGCCTGCGTTCGGCGCCTCGCCGCATCGCAGCCTGGCAAAGCACTGCGTGCCTTCGCCGCCTCACACAGCGCTGCGTGCCTTCGGCGCCTGGCAAAGCAGCGCGTGCCTTCGCCGCCTCGCCGCCTAAGAAAGCGCCGCGTCCCTTCTCGCCCTCGCCGCCTAGCAAAGCGCCGTGTCCCTTCGCCGCCTCGCCGCCCAGCAAAGCTCCGCGTGCCGTCGCCGCCAAGCAAAGCGCCGTGTTCCTTCGGCACCTAGCAAAGAAGTGCCTGCGTTCGGCGCCTCGCCACATCGCAGCCTAGCAAAGCGCTGCGTGCCTTCGGCGGCTGGCAAAGCAGTGCGTGCCTTCGCCGCCTCACACAGCGCTGCGTGCCTTCGGCGCCTGGCAAAGCAGCGCGTGCCTTCGCCGCCTCGCCGCCTAAGAAAGCGCCGCGTCCCTTCTCGCCCTCGCCGCCTACCAAAGCGCCGTGTCCCTTCGCCGCCTCGCCGCCCAGCAAAGCTCCGCGTGCCGTCGCCGCCAAGCAAAGCGCCGTGTTCCTTCGGCACCTAGCAAAGAAGTGCCTGCGTTCGGCGCCTCGCCGCATCGCAGCCTGGCAAAGCACTGCGTGCCTTCGCCGCCTCACACAGCGCTGCGTGCCTTCGGCGCCTGGCAAAGCAGCGCGTGCCTTCGCCGCCTCGCCGCCTAAGAAAGCGCCGCGTCCCTTCTCGCCCTCGCCGCCTAGCAAAGCGCCGTGTCCCTTCGCCGCCTCGCCGCCCAGCAAAGCTCCGCGTGCCGTCGCCGCCAAGCAAAGCGCCGTGTTCCTTCGGCACCTAGCAAAGAAGTGCCTGCGTTCGGCGCCTCGCCGCATCGCAGCCTAGCAAAGCAGTGCGTGCCTTCGCCGCCTCACACAGCGCTGCGTGCCTTCGGCGCCTGGCAAAGCAGCGCGTGCCTTCGCCGCCTCGCCGCCTAAGAAAGCGCCGCGTCCCTTCTCGCCCTCGCCGCCTAGCAAAGCGCCGTGTCCCTTCGCCGCCTCGCCGCCCAGCAAAGCTCCGCGTGCCGTCGCCGCCAAGCAAAGCGCCGTGTTCCTTCGGCACCTAGCAAAGAAGTGCCTGCGTTCGGCGCCTCGCCGCATCGCAGCCTGGCAAAGCAGTGCGTGCCTTCGCCGCCTCACACAGCGCTGCGTGCCTTCGGCGCCTGGCAAAGCAGCGCGTGCCTTCGCCGCCTCGCCGCCTAAGAAAGCGCCGCGTCCCTTCTCGCCCTCGCCGCCTACCAAAGCGCCGTGTCCCTTCGCCGCCTCGCCGCCCAGCAAAGCTCCGCGTGCCGTCGCCGCCAAGCAAAGCGCCGTGTTCCTTCGGCACCTAGCAAAGAAGTGCCTGCGTTCGGCGCCTCGCCGCATCGCAGCCTGGCAAAGCACTGCGTGCCTTCGCCGCCTCACACAGCGCTGCGTGCCTTCGGCGCCTGGCAAAGCAGCGCGTGCCTTCGCCGCCTCGCCGCCTAAGAAAGCGCCGCGTCCCTTCTCGCCCTCGCCGCCTACCAAAGCGCCGTGTCCCTTCGCCGCCTCGCCGCCCAGCAAAGCTCCGCGTGCCGTCGCCGCCAAGCAAAGCGCCGTGTTCCTTCGGCACCTAGCAAAGAAGTGCCTGCGTTCGGCGCCTCGCCGCATCGCAGCCTGGCAAAGCACTGCGTGCCTTCGCCGCCTCACACAGCGCTGCGTGCCTTCGGCGCCTGGCAAAGCAGCGCGTGCCTTCGCCGCCTCGCCGCCTAAGAAAGCGCCGCGTCCCTTCTCGCCCTCGCCGCCTACCAAAGCGCCGTGTCCCTTCGCCGCCTCGCCGCCCAGCAAAGCTCCGCGTGCCGTCGCCGCCAAGCAAAGCGCCGTGTTCCTTCGGCACCTAGCAAAGAAGTGCCTGCGTTCGGCGCCTCGCCACATCGCAGCCTAGCAAAGCGCTGCGTGCCTTCGGCGGCTGGCAAAGCAGTGCGTGCCTTCGCCGCCTCACACAGCGCTGCGTGCCTTCGGCGCCTGGCAAAGCAGCGCGTGCCTTCGCCGCCTCGCCGCCTAAGAAAGCGCCGCGTCCCTTCTCGCCCTCGCCGCCTAGCAAAGCGCCGTGTCCCTTCGCCGCCTCGCCGCCCAGCAAAGCTCCGCGTGCCGTCGCCGCCAAGCAAAGCGCCGTGTTCCTTCGGCACCTAGCAAAGAAGTGCCTGCGTTCGGCGCCTCGCCGCATCGCAGCCTGGCAAAGCACTGCATGCCTTCGCCGCCTCACACAGCGCTGCGTGCCTTCGGCGCCTGGCAAAGCAGCGCGTGCCTTCGCCGCCTCGCCGCCTAAGAAAGCGCCGCGTCCCTTCTCGCCCTCGCCGCCTACCAAAGCGCCGTGTCCCTTCGCCGCCTCGCCGCCCAGCAAAGCTCCGCGTGCCGTCGCCGCCAAGCAAAGCGCCGTGTTCCTTCGGCACCTAGCAAAGAAGTGCCTGCGTTCGGCGCCTCGCCGCATCGCAGCCTGGCAAAGCACTGCGTGCCTTCGCCGCCTCACACAGCGCTGCGTGCCTTCGGCGCCTGGCAAAGCAGCGCGTGCCTTCGCCGCCTCGCCGCCTAAGAAAGCGCCGCGTCCCTTCGCCGCCTCGCCGCCCAGCAAAGCTCCGCGTGCCGTCGCCGCCAAGCAAAGCGCCGTGTTCCTTCGGCACCTAGCAAAGAAGTGCCTGCGTTCGGCGCCTCGCCGCATCGCAGCCTGGCAAAGCACTGCGTGCCTTCGCCGCCTCACACAGCGCTGCGTGCCTTCGGCGCCTGGCAAAGCAGCGCGTGCCTTCGCCGCCTCGCCGCCTAAGAAAGCGCCGCGTCCCTTCTCGCCCTCGCCGCCTACCAAAGCGCCGTGTCCCTTCGCCGCCTCGCCGCCCAGCAAAGCTCCGCGTGCCGTCGCCGCCAAGCAAAGCGCCGTGTTCCTTCGGCACCTAGCAAAGAAGTGCCTGCGTTCGGCGCCTCGCCGCATCGCAGCCTGGCAAAGCACTGCGTGCCTTCGCCGCCTCACACAGCGCTGCGTGCCTTCGGCGCCTGGCAAAGCAGCGCGTGCCTTCGCCGCCTCGCCGCCTAAGAAAGCGCCGCGTCCCTTCTCGCCCTCGCCGCCTACCAAAGCGCCGTGTCCCTTCGCCGCCTCGCCGCCCAGCAAAGCTCCGCGTGCCGTCGCCGCCAAGCAAAGCGCCGTGTTCCTTCGGCACCTAGCAAAGAAGTGCCTGCGTTCGGCGCCTCGCCGCATCGCAGCCTGGCAAAGCACTGCGTGCCTTCGCCGCCTCACACAGCGCTGCGTGCCTTCGGCGCCTGGCAAAGCAGCGCGTGCCTTCGCCGCCTCGCCGCCTAAGAAAGCGCCGCGTCCCTTCTCGCCCTCGCCGCCTACCAAAGCGCCGTGTCCCTTCGCCGCCTCGCCGCCCAGCAAAGCTCCGCGTGCCGTCGCCGCCAAGCAAAGCGCCGTGTTCCTTCGGCACCTAGCAAAGAAGTGCCTGCGTTCGGCGCCTCGCCACATCGCAGCCTAGCAAAGCGCTGCGTGCCTTCGGCGGCTGGCAAAGCAGTGCGTGCCTTCGCCGCCTCACACAGCGCTGCGTGCCTTCGGCGCCTGGCAAAGCAGCGCGTGCCTTCGCCGCCTCGCCGCCTAAGAAAGCGCCGCGTCCCTTCTCGCCCTCGCCGCCTAGCAAAGCGCCGTGTCCCTTCGCCGCCTCGCCGCCCAGCAAAGCTCCGCGTGCCGTCGCCGCCAAGCAAAGCGCCGTGTTCCTTCGGCACCTAGCAAAGAAGTGCCTGCGTTCGGCGCCTCGCCGCATCGCAGCCTGGCAAAGCACTGCATGCCTTCGCCGCCTCACACAGCGCTGCGTGCCTTCGGCGCCTGGCAAAGCAGCGCGTGCCTTCGCCGCCTCGCCGCCTAAGAAAGCGCCGCGTCCCTTCTCGCCCTCGCCGCCTACCAAAGCGCCGTGTCCCTTCGCCGCCTCGCCGCCCAGCAAAGCTCCGCGTGCCGTCGCCGCCAAGCAAAGCGCCGTGTTCCTTCGGCACCTAGCAAAGAAGTGCCTGCGTTGGGCGCCTCGCCGCATCGCAGCCTGGCAAAGCACTGCGTGCCTTCGCCGCCTCACACAGCGCTGCGTGCCTTCGGCGCCTGGCAAAGCAGCGCGTGCCTTCGCCGCCTCGCCGCCTAAGAAAGCGCCGCGTCCCTTCGCCGCCTCGCCGCCCAGCAAAGCTCCGCGTGCCGTCGCCGCCAAGCAAAGCGCCGTGTTCCTTCGGCACCTAGCAAAGAAGTGCCTGCGTTCGGCGCCTCGCCGCATCGCAGCCTGGCAAAGCACTGCGTGCCTTCGCCGCCTCACACAGCGCTGCGTGCCTTCGGCGCCTGGCAAAGCAGCGCGTGCCTTCGCCGCCTCGCCGCCTAAGAAAGCGCCGCGTCCCTTCTCGCCCTCGCCGCCTAGCAAAGCGCCGTGTCCCTTCGCCGCCTCGCCGCCCAGCAAAGCTCCGCGTGCCGTCGCCGCCAAGCAAAGCGCCGTGTTCCTTCGGCACCTAGCAAAGAAGTGCCTGCGTTCGGCGCCTCGCCGCATCGCAGCCTGGCAAAGCACTGCGTGACTTCGCCGCCTGGCAAAGCACTGCGTGCCTTCGCCGCCTCACACAGCGCTGCGTGCCTTCGGCGCCTGGCAAAGCAGCGCGTGCCTTCGCCGCCTCGCCGCCTAAGAAAGCGCCGCGTCCCTTCTCGCCCTCGCCGCCTACCAAAGCGCCGTGTCCCTTCGCCGCCTCGCCGCCCAGCAAAGCTCCGCGTGCCGTCGCCGCCAAGCAAAGCGCCGTGTTCCTTCGGCACCTAGCAAAGAAGTGCCTGCGTTCGGCGCCTCGCCGCATCGCAGCCTGGCAAAGCACTGCGTGCCTTCGCCGCCTGGCAAAGCACTGCGTGCCTTCGCCGCCTCACACAGCGCTGCGTGCCTTCGGCGCCTGGCAAAGCAGCGCGTGCCTTCGCCTCCTCGCCGCCTAAGAAAGCGCCGCGTCCCTTCTCGCCCTCGCTGCCTACCAAAGCGCCGCGTCCCTTCTCGCCCTCGCCGCCTAGCAAAGCGCCGTGTCCCTTCGCCGCCTCGCCGCCCAGCAAAGCTCCGCGTGCCGTCGCCGCCAAGCAAAGTGCCGTGTTCCTTCGGCACCTAGCAAAGAAGTGCCTGCGTTCGGCGCCTCGCCGCATCGCAGCCTGGCAAAGCAGTGCGTGCCTTCGCCGCCTCACACAGCGCTGCGTGCCTTCGGCGCCTGGCAAAGCAGCGCGTGCCTTCGCCGCCTCGCCGCCTAAGAAAGCGCCGCGTCCCTTCTCGCCCTCGCCGCCTAGCAAAGCGCCGTGTCCCTTCGCCGCCTCGCCGCCCAGCAAAGCTCCGCGTGCCGTCGCCGCCAAGCAAAGCGCCGTGTTCCTTCGGCACCTAGCAAAGAAGTGCCTGCGTTCGGCGCCTCGCCACATCGCAGCCTAGCAAAGCGCTGCGTGCCTTCGGCGCCTGGCAAAGCAGTGCGTGCCTTCGCCGCCTCACACAGCGCTGCGTGCCTTCGGCGCCTGGCAAAGCAGCGCGTGCCTTCGCCGCCTCGCCGCCTAAGAAAGCGCCGCGTCCCTTCTCGCCCTCGCCGCCTAGCAAAGCGCCGTGTCCCTTCGCCGCCTCGCCGCCCAGCAAAGCTCCGCGTGCCGTCGCCGCCAAGCAAAGCGCCGTGTTCCTTCGGCACCTAGCAAAGAAGTGCCTGCGTTCGGCGCCTCGCCGCATCGCAGCCTGGCAAAGCACTGCGTGCCTTCGCCGCCTCACACAGCGCTGCGTGCCTTCGGCGCCTGGCAAAGCAGCGCGTGCCTTCGCCGCCTCGCCGCCTAAGAAAGCGCCGCGTCCCTTCTCGCCCTCGCCGCCTAGCAAAGCGCCGTGTCCCTTCGCCGCCTCGCCGCCCAGCAAAGCTCCGCGTGCCGTCGCCGCCAAGCAAAGCGCCGTGTTCCTTCGGCACCTAGCAAAGAAGTGCCTGCGTTCGGCGCCTCGCCGCATCGCAGCCTGGCAAAGCACTGCGTGCCTTCGCCGCCTGGCAAAGCACTGCGTGCCTTCGCCGCCTCACACAGCGCTGCGTGCCTTCGGCGCCTGGCAAAGCAGCGCGTGCCTTCGCCGCCTCGCCGCCTAAGAAAGCGCCGCGTCCCTTCTCGCCCTCGCCGCCTACCAAAGCGCCGTGTCCCTTCGCCGCCTCGCCGCCCAGCAAAGCTCCGCGTGCCGTCGCCGCCAAGCAAAGCGCCGTGTTCCTTCGGCACCTAGCAAAGAAGTGCCTGCGTTCGGCGCCTCGCCGCATCGCAGCCTGGCAAAGCACTGCGTGCCTTCGCCGCCTCACACAGCGCTGCGTGCCTTCGGCGCCTGGCAAAGCAGCGCGTGCCTTCGCCGCCTCGCCGCCTAAGAAAGCGCCGCGTCCCTTCTCGCCCTCGCCGCCTAGCAAAGCGCCGTGTCCCTTCGCCGCCTCGCCGCCCAGCAAAGCTCCGCGTGCCGTCGCCGCCAAGCAAAGCGCCGTGTTCCTTCGGCACCTAGCAAAGAAGTGCCTGCGTTCGGCGCCTCGCCACATCGCAGCCTAGCAAAGCGCTGCGTGCCTTCGGCGGCTGGCAAAGCAGTGCGTGCCTTCGCCGCCTCACACAGCGCTGCGTGCCTTCGGCGCCTGGCAAAGCAGCGCGTGCCTTCGCCGCCTCGCCGCCTAAGAAAGCGCCGCGTCCCTTCTCGCCCTCGCCGCCTAGCAAAGCGCCGTGTCCCTTCGCCGCCTCGCCGCCCAGCAAAGCTCCGCGTGCCGTCGCCGCCAAGCAAAGCGCCGTGTTCCTTCGGCACCTAGCAAAGAAGTGCCTGCGTTCGGCGCCTCGCCGCATCGCAGCCTAGCAAAGCAGTGCGTGCCTTCGCCGCCTCACACAGCGCTGCGTGCCTTCGGCGCCTGGCAAAGCAGCGCGTGCCTTCGCCGCCTCGCCGCCTAAGAAAGCGCCGCGTCCCTTCTCGCCCTCGCCGCCTAGCAAAGCGCCGTGTCCCTTCGCCGCCTCGCCGCCCAGCAAAGCTCCGCGTGCCGTCGCCGCCAAGCAAAGCGCCGTGTTCCTTCGGCACCTAGCAAAGAAGTGCCTGCGTTCGGCGCCTCGCCGCATCGCAGCCTGGCAAAGCAGTGCGTGCCTTCGCCGCCTCACACAGCGCTGCGTGCCTTCGGCGCCTGGCAAAGCAGCGCGTGCCTTCGCCGCCTCGCCGCCTAAGAAAGCGCCGCGTCCCTTCTCGCCCTCGCCGCCTAGCAAAGCGCCGTGTCCCTTCGCCGCCTCGCCGCCCAGCAAAGCTCCGCGTGCCGTCGCCGCCAAGCAAAGCGCCGTGTTCCTTCGGCACCTAGCAAAGAAGTGCCTGCGTTCGGCGCCTCGCCGCATCGCAGCCTGGCAAAGCACTGCGTGCCTTCGCCGCCTCACACAGCGCTGCGTGCCTTCGGCGCCTGGCAAAGCAGCGCGTGCCTTCGCCGCCTCGCCGCCTAAGAAAGCGCCGCGTCCCTTCTCGCCCTCGCCGCCTACCAAAGCGCCGTGTCCCTTCGCCGCCTCGCCGCCCAGCAAAGCTCCGCGTGCCGTCGCCGCCAAGCAAAGCGCCGTGTTCCTTCGGCACCTAGCAAAGAAGTGCCTGCGTTCGGCGCCTCGCCGCATCGCAGCCTGGCAAAGCACTGCGTGCCTTCGCCGCCTCACACAGCGCTGCGTGCCTTCGGCGCCTGGCAAAGCAGCGCGTGCCTTCGCCGCCTCGCCGCCTAAGAAAGCGCCGCGTCCCTTCTCGCCCTCGCCGCCTACCAAAGCGCCGTGTCCCTTCGCCGCCTCGCCGCCCAGCAAAGCTCCGCGTGCCGTCGCCGCCAAGCAAAGCGCCGTGTTCCTTCGGCACCTAGCAAAGAAGTGCCTGCGTTCGGCGCCTCGCCGCATCGCAGCCTGGCAAAGCACTGCGTGCCTTCGCCGCCTCACACAGCGCTGCGTGCCTTCGGCGCCTGGCAAAGCAGCGCGTGCCTTCGCCGCCTCGCCGCCTAAGAAAGCGCCGCGTCCCTTCTCGCCCTCGCCGCCTACCAAAGCGCCGTGTCCCTTCGCCGCCTCGCCGCCCAGCAAAGCTCCGCGTGCCGTCGCCGCCAAGCAAAGCGCCGTGTTCCTTCGGCACCTAGCAAAGAAGTGCCTGCGTTCGGCGCCTCGCCACATCGCAGCCTAGCAAAGCGCTGCGTGCCTTCGGCGGCTGGCAAAGCAGTGCGTGCCTTCGCCGCCTCACACAGCGCTGCGTGCCTTCGGCGCCTGGCAAAGCAGCGCGTGCCTTCGCCGCCTCGCCGCCTAAGAAAGCGCCGCGTCCCTTCTCGCCCTCGCCGCCTAGCAAAGCGCCGTGTCCCTTCGCCGCCTCGCCGCCCAGCAAAGCTCCGCGTGCCGTCGCCGCCAAGCAAAGCGCCGTGTTCCTTCGGCACCTAGCAAAGAAGTGCCTGCGTTCGGCGCCTCGCCGCATCGCAGCCTGGCAAAGCACTGCATGCCTTCGCCGCCTCACACAGCGCTGCGTGCCTTCGGCGCCTGGCAAAGCAGCGCGTGCCTTCGCCGCCTCGCCGCCTAAGAAAGCGCCGCGTCCCTTCTCGCCCTCGCCGCCTAGCAAAGCGCCGTGTCCCTTCGCCGCCTCGCCGCCCAGCAAAGCTCCGCGTGCCGTCGCCGCCAAGCAAAGCGCCGTGTTCCTTCGGCACCTAGCAAAGAAGTGCCTGCGTTCGGCGCCTCGCCGCATCGCAGCCTGGCAAAGCACTGCGTGCCTTCGCCGCCTCACACAGCGCTGCGTGCCTTCGGCGCCTGGCAAAGCAGCGCGTGCCTTCGCCGCCTCGCCGCCTAAGAAAGCGCCGCGTCCCTTCGCCGCCTCGCCGCCCAGCAAAGCTCCGCGTGCCGTCGCCGCCAAGCAAAGCGCCGTGTTCCTTCGGCACCTAGCAAAGAAGTGCCTGCGTTCGGCGCCTCGCCGCATCGCAGCCTGGCAAAGCACTGCGTGCCTTCGCCGCCTCACACAGCGCTGCGTGCCTTCGGCGCCTGGCAAAGCAGCGCGTGCCTTCGCCGCCTCGCCGCCTAAGAAAGCGCCGCGTCCCTTCTCGCCCTCGCCGCCTAGCAAAGCGCCGTGTCCCTTCGCCGCCTCGCCGCCCAGCAAAGCTCCGCGTGCCGTCGCCGCCAAGCAAAGCGCCGTGTTCCTTCGGCACCTAGCAAAGAAGTGCCTGCGTTCGGCGCCTCGCCGCATCGCAGCCTGGCAAAGCACTGCGTGACTTCGCCGCCTGGCAAAGCACTGCGTGCCTTCGCCGCCTCACACAGCGCTGCGTGCCTTCGGCGCCTGGCAAAGCAGCGCGTGCCTTCGCCGCCTCGCCGCCTAAGAAAGCGCCGCGTCCCTTCTCGCCCTCGCCGCCTAGCAAAGCGCCGTGTCCCTTCGCCGCCTCGCCGCCCAGCAAAGCTCCGCGTGCCGTCGCCGCCAAGCAAAGCGCCGTGTTCCTTCGGCACCTAGCAAAGAAGTGCCTGCGTTCGGCGCCTCGCCGCATCGCAGCCTGGCAAAGCACTGCGTGCCTTCGCCGCCTGGCAAAGCACTGCGTGCCTTCGCCGCCTCACACAGCGCTGCGTGCCTTCGGCGCCTGGCAAAGCAGCGCGTGCCTTCGCCTCCTCGCCGCCTAAGAAAGCGCCGCGTCCCTTCTCGCCCTCCCTGCCTACCAAAGCGCCGCGTCCCTTCTCGCCCTCGCCGCCTAGCAAAGCGCCGTGTCCCTTCGCCGCCTCGCCGCCCAGCAAAGCTCCGCGTGCCGTCGCCGCCAAGCAAAGTGCCGTGTTCCTTCGGCACCTAGCAAAGAAATGCCTGCGTTCGGCGCCTCGCCGCATCGCAGCCTGGCAAAGCAGTGCGTGCCTTCGCCGCCTCACACAGCGCTGCGTGCCTTCGGCGCCTGGCAAAGCAGCGCGTGCCTTCGCCGCCTCGCCGCCTAAGAAAGCGCCGCGTCCCTTCTCGCCCTCGCCGCCTAGCAAAGCGCCGTGTCCCTTCGCCGCCTCGCCGCCCAGCAAAGCTCCGCGTGCCGTCGCCGCCAAGCAAAGCGCCGTGTTCCTTCGGCACCTAGCAAAGAAGTGCCTGCGTTCGGCGCCTCGCCACATCGCAGCCTAGCAAAGCGCTGCGTGCCTTCGGCGCCTGGCAAAGCAGTGCGTGCCTTCGCCGCCTCACACAGCGCTGCGTGCCTTCGGCGCCTGGCAAAGCAGCGCGTGCCTTCGCCGCCTCGCCGCCTAAGAAAGCGCCGCGTCCCTTCTCGCCCTCGCCGCCTAGCAAAGCGCCGTGTCCCTTCGCCGCCTCGCCGCCCAGCAAAGCTCCGCGTGCCGTCGCCGCCAAGCAAAGCGCCGTGTTCCTTCGGCACCTAGCAAAGAAGTGCCTGCGTTCGGCGCCTCGCCGCATCGCAGCCTGGCAAAGCACTGCGTGCCTTCGCCGCCTCACACAGCGCTGCGTGCCTTCGGCGCCTGGCAAAGCAGCGCGTGCCTTCGCCGCCTCGCCGCCTAAGAAAGCGCCGCGTCCCTTCTCGCCCTCGCCGCCTAGCAAAGCGCCGTGTCCCTTCGCCGCCTCGCCGCCCAGCAAAGCTCCGCGTGCCGTCGCCGCCAAGCAAAGCGCCGTGTTCCTTCGGCACCTAGCAAAGAAGTGCCTCCGTTCGGCGCCTCGCCGCATCGCAGCCTGGCAAAGCACTGCGTGCCTTCGCCGCCTGGCAAAGCACTGCGTGCCTTCGCCGCCTCACACAGCGCTGCGTGCCTTCGGCGCCTGGCAAAGCAGCGCGTGCCTTCGCCGCCTCGCCGCCTAAGAAAGCGCCGCGTCCCTTCTCGCCCTCGCCGCCTAGCAAAGCGCCGTGTCCCTTCGCCGCCTCGCCGCCCAGCAAAGCTCCGCGTGCCGTCGCCGCCAAGCAAAGCGCCGTGTTCCTTCGGCACCTAGCAAAGAAGTGCCTGCGTTCGGCGCCTCGCCGCATCGCAGCCTGGCAAAGCACTGCGTGCCTTCGCCGCCTCACACAGCGCTGCGTGCCTTCGGCGCCTGGCAAAGCAGCGCGTGCCTTCGCCGCCTCGCCGCCTAAGAAAGCGCCGCGTCCCTTCTCGCCCTCGCCGCCTAGCAAAGCGCCGTGTCCCTTCGCCGCCTCGCCGCCCAGCAAAGCTCCGCGTGCCGTCGCCGCCAAGCAAAGCGCCGTGTTCCTTCGGCACCTAGCAAAGAAGTGCCTCCGTTCGGCGCCTCGCCGCATCGCAGCCTGGCAAAGCACTGCGTGCCTTCGCCGCCTGGCAAAGCACTGCGTGCCTTCGCCGCCTCACACAGCGCTGCGTGCCTTCGGCGCCTGGCAAAGCAGCGCGTGCCTTCGCCGCCTCGCCGCCTAAGAAAGCGCCGCGTCCCTTCTCGCCCTCGCCGCCTAGCAAAGCGCCGTGTCCCTTCGCCGCCTCGCCGCCCAGCAAAGCTCCGCGTGCCGTCGCCGCCAAGCAAAGCGCCGTGTTCCTTCGGCACCTAGCAAAGAAGTGCCTGCGTTCGGCGCCTCGCCGCATCGCAGCCTGGCAAAGCACTGCGTGCCTTCGCCGCCTCACACAGCGCTGCGTGCCTTCGGCGCCTGGCAAAGCAGCGCGTGCCTTCGCCGCCTCGCCGCCTAAGAAAGCGCCGCGTCCCTTCTCGCCCTCGCCGCCTAGCAAAGCGCCGTGTCCCTTCGCCGCCTCGCCGCCCAGCAAAGCTCCGCGTGCCGTCGCCGCCAAGCAAAGCGCCGTGTTCCTTCGGCACCTAGCAAAGAAGTGCCTGCGTTCGGCGCCTCGCCGCATCGCAGCCTGGCAAAGCACTGCGTGCCTTCGCCGCCTCACACAGCGCTGCGTGCCTTCGGCGCCTGGCAAAGCAGCGCGTGCCTTCGCCGCCTCGCCGCCTAAGAAAGCGCCGCGTCCCTTCTCGCCCTCGCCGCCTAGCAAAGCGCCGTGTCCCTTCGCCGCCTCGCCGCCCAGCAAAGCTCCGCGTGCCGTCGCCGCCAAGCAAAGCGCCGTGTTCCTTCGGCACCTAGCAAAGAAGTGCCTGCGTTCGGCGCCTCGCCGCATCGCAGCCTGGCAAAGCACTGCGTGCCTTCGCCGCCTCACACAGCGCTGCGTGCCTTCGGCGCCTGGCAAAGCAGCGCGTGCCTTCGCCGCCTCGCCGCCTAAGAAAGCGCCGCGTCCCTTCTCGCCCTCGCCGCCTAGCAAAGCGCCGTGTCCCTTCGCCGCCTCGCCGCCCAGCAAAGCTCCGCGTGCCGTCGCCGCCAAGCAAAGCGCCGTGTTCCTTCGGCACCTAGCAAAGAAGTGCCTGCGTTCGGCGCCTCGCCGCATCGCAGCCTGGCAAAGCACTGCGTGCCTTCGCCGCCTCACACAGCGCTGCGTGCCTTCGGCGCCTGGCAAAGCAGCGCGTGCCTTCGCCGCCTCGCCGCCTAAGAAAGCGCCGCGTCCCTTCTCGCCCTCGCCGCCTACCAAAGCGCCGTGTCCCTTCGCCGCCTCGCCGCCCAGCAAAGCTCCGCGTGCCGTCGCCGCCAAGCAAAGCGCCGTGTTCCTTCGGCACCTAGCAAAGAAGTGCCTGCGTTCGGCGCCTCGCCGCATCGCAGCCTGGCAAAGCAGTGCGTGCCTTCGCCGCCTCACACAGCGCTGCGTGCCTTCGGCGCCTGGCAAAGCAGCGCGTGCCTTCGCCGCCTCGCCGCCTAAGAAAGCGCCGCGTCCCTTCTCGCCCTCGCCGCCTAGCAAAGCGCCGTGTCCCTTCGCCGCCTCGCCGCCCAGCAAAGCTCCGCGTGCCGTCGCCGCCAAGCAAAGCGCCGTGTTCCTTCGGCACCTAGCAAAGAAGTGCCTGCGTTCGGCGCCTCGCCGCATCGCAGCCTGGCAAAGCACTGCGTGCCTTCGGCGCCTGGCAAAGCACTGCGTGCCTTCGCCGCCTCACACAGCGCTGCGTGCCTTCGGCGCCTGGCAAAGCAGCGCGTGCCTTCGCCGCCTCGCCGCCTAAGAAAGCGCCGCGTCCCTTCTCGCCCTCGCCGCCTACCAAAGCGCCGTGTCCCTTCGCCGCCTCGCCGCCCAGCAAAGCTCCGCGTGCCGTCGCCGCCAAGCAAAGCGCCGTGTTCCTTCGGCACCTAGCAAAGAAGTGCCTGCGTTCGGCGCCTCGCCACATCGCAGCCTAGCAAAGCGCTGCGTGCCTTCGGCGGCTGGCAAAGCAGTGCGTGCCTTCGCCGCCTCACACAGCGCTGCGTGCCTTCGGCGCCTGGCAAAGCAGCGCGTGCCTTTGCCGCCTCGCCGCCTAAGAAAGCGCCGCGTCCCTTCTCGCCCTCGCCGCCTAGCAAAGCGCCGTGTCCCTTCGCCGCCTCGCCGCCCAGCAAAGCTCCGCGTGCCGTCGCCGCCAAGCAAAGCGCCGTGTTCCTTCGGCACCTAGCAAAGAAGTGCCTGCGTTCGGCGCCTCGCCACATCGCAGCCTAGCAAAGCGCTGCGTGCCTTCGGCGGCTGGCAAAGCAGTGCGTGCCTTCGCCGCCTCACACAGCGCTGCGTGCCTTCGGCGCCTGGCAAAGCAGCGCGTGCCTTCGCCGCCTCGCCGCCTAAGAAAGCGCCGCGTCCCTTCTCGCCCTCGCCGCCTACCAAAGCGCCGTGTCCCTTCGCCGCCTCGCCGCCCAGCAAAGCTCCGCGTGCCGTCGCCGCCAAGCAAAGCGCCGTGTTCCTTCGGCACCTAGCAAAGAAGTGCCTGCGTTCGGCGCCTCGCCGCATCGCAGCCTGGCAAAGCACTGCGTGCCTTCGCCGCCTCACACAGCGCTGCGTGCCTTCGGCGCCTGGCAAAGCAGCGCGTGCCTTCGCCGCCTCGCCGCCTAAGAAAGCGCCGCGTCCCTTCTCGCCCTCGCCGCCTAGCAAAGCGCCGTGTCCCTTCGCCGCCTCGCCGCCCAGCAAAGCTCCGCGTGCCGTCGCCGCCAAGCAAAGCGCCGTGTTCCTTCGGCACCTAGCAAAGAAGTGCCTGCGTTCGGCGCCTCGCCACATCGCAGCCTAGCAAAGCGCTGCGTGCCTTCGGCGCCTGGCAAAGCAGTGCGTGCCTTCGCCGCCTCACACAGCGCTGCGTGCCTTCGGCGCCTGGCAAAGCAGCGCGTGCCTTCGCCGCCTCGCCGCCTAAGAAAGCGCCGCGTCCCTTCTCGCCCTCGCCGCCTACCAAAGCGCCGTGTCCCTTCGCCGCCTCGCCGCCCAGCAAAGCTCCGCGTGCCGTCGCCGCCAAGCAAAGCGCCGTGTTCCTTCGGCACCTAGCAAAGAAGTGCCTGCGTTCGGCGCCTCGCCGCATCGCAGCCTGGCAAAGCACTGCGTGCCTTCGCCGCCTCACACAGCGCTGCGTGCCTTCGGCGCCTGGCAAAGCAGCGCGTGCCTTCGCCGCCTCGCCGCCTAAGAAAGCGCCGCGTCCCTTCTCGCCCTCGCCGCCTAGCAAAGCGCCGTGTCCCTTCGCCGCCTCGCCGCCCAGCAAAGCTCCGCGTGCCGTCGCCGCCAAGCAAAGCGCCGTGTTCCTTCGGCACCTAGCAAAGAAGTGCCTCCGTTCGGCGCCTCGCCGCATCGCAGCCTGGCAAAGCACTGCGTGCCTTCGCCGCCTGGCAAAGCACTGCGTGCCTTCGCCGCCTCACACAGCGCTGCGTGCCTTCGGCGCCTGGCAAAGCAGCGCGTGCCTTCGCCGCCTCGCCGCCTAAGAAAGCGCCGCGTCCCTTCTCGCCCTCGCCGCCTAGCAAAGCGCCGTGTCCCTTCGCCGCCTCGCCGCCCAGCAAAGCTCCGCGTGCCGTCGCCGCCAAGCAAAGCGCCGTGTTCCTTCGGCACCTAGCAAAGAAGTGCCTGCGTTCGGCGCCTCGCCGCATCGCAGCCTGGCAAAGCACTGCGTGCCTTCGCCGCCTCACACAGCGCTGCGTGCCTTCGGCGCCTGGCAAAGCAGCGCGTGCCTTCGCCGCCTCGCCGCCTAAGAAAGCGCCGCGTCCCTTCTCGCCCTCGCCGCCTAGCAAAGCGCCGTGTCCCTTCGCCGCCTCGCCGCCCAGCAAAGCTCCGCGTGCCGTCGCCGCCAAGCAAAGCGCCGTGTTCCTTCGGCACCTAGCAAAGAAGTGCCTGCGTTCGGCGCCTCGCCGCATCGCAGCCTGGCAAAGCACTGCGTGCCTTCGCCGCCTCACACAGCGCTGCGTGCCTTCGGCGCCTGGCAAAGCAGCGCGTGCCTTCGCCGCCTCGCCGCCTAAGAAAGCGCCGCGTCCCTTCTCGCCCTCGCCGCCTAGCAAAGCGCCGTGTCCCTTCGCCGCCTCGCCGCCCAGCAAAGCTCCGCGTGCCGTCGCCGCCAAGCAAAGCGCCGTGTTCCTTCGGCACCTAGCAAAGAAGTGCCTGCGTTCGGCGCCTCGCCGCATCGCAGCCTGGCAAAGCACTGCGTGCCTTCGCCGCCTCACACAGCGCTGCGTGCCTTCGGCGCCTGGCAAAGCAGCGCGTGCCTTCGCCGCCTCGCCGCCTAAGAAAGCGCCGCGTCCCTTCTCGCCCTCGCCGCCTAGCAAAGCGCCGTGTCCCTTCGCCGCCTCGCCGCCCAGCAAAGCTCCGCGTGCCGTCGCCGCCAAGCAAAGCGCCGTGTTCCTTCGGCACCTAGCAAAGAAGTGCCTGCGTTCGGCGCCTCGCCGCATCGCAGCCTGGCAAAGCACTGCGTGCCTTCGCCGCCTCACACAGCGCTGCGTGCCTTCGGCGCCTGGCAAAGCAGCGCGTGCCTTCGCCGCCTCGCCGCCTAAGAAAGCGCCGCGTCCCTTCTCGCCCTCGCCGCCTACCAAAGCGCCGTGTCCCTTCGCCGCCTCGCCGCCCAGCAAAGCTCCGCGTGCCGTCGCCGCCAAGCAAAGCGCCGTGTTCCTTCGGCACCTAGCAAAGAAGTGCCTGCGTTCGGCGCCTCGCCGCATCGCAGCCTGGCAAAGCACTGCGTGCCTTCGCCGCCTCACACAGCGCTGCGTGCCTTCGGCGCCTGGCAAAGCAGCGCGTGCCTTCGCCGCCTCGCCGCCTAAGAAAGCGCCGCGTCCCTTCTCGCCCTCGCCGCCTAGCAAAGCGCCGTGTCCCTTCGCCGCCTCGCCGCCCAGCAAAGCTCCGCGTGCCGTCGCCGCCAAGCAAAGCGCCGTGTTCCTTCGGCACCTAGCAAAGAAGTGCCTGCGTTCGGCGCCTCGCCGCATCGCAGCCTGGCAAAGCACTGCGTGCCTTCGGCGCCTGGCAAAGCACTGCGTGCCTTCGCCGCCTCACACAGCGCTGCGTGCCTTCGGCGCCTGGCAAAGCAGCGCGTGCCTTCGCCGCCTCGCCGCCTAAGAAAGCGCCGCGTCCCTTCTCGCCCTCGCCGCCTACCAAAGCGCCGTGTCCCTTCGCCGCCTCGCCGCCCAGCAAAGCTCCGCGTGCCGTCGCCGCCAAGCAAAGCGCCGTGTTCCTTCGGCACCTAGCAAAGAAGTGCCTGCGTTCGGCGCCTCGCCACATCGCAGCCTAGCAAAGCGCTGCGTGCCTTCGGCGGCTGGCAAAGCAGTGCGTGCCTTCGCCGCCTCACACAGCGCTGCGTGCCTTCGGCGCCTGGCAAAGCAGCGCGTGCCTTTGCCGCCTCGCCGCCTAAGAAAGCGCCGCGTCCCTTCTCGCCCTCGCCGCCTAGCAAAGCGCCGTGTCCCTTCGCCGCCTCGCCGCCCAGCAAAGCTCCGCGTGCCGTCGCCGCCAAGCAAAGCGCCGTGTTCCTTCGGCACCTAGCAAAGAAGTGCCTGCGTTCGGCGCCTCGCCACATCGCAGCCTAGCAAAGCGCTGCGTGCCTTCGGCGGCTGGCAAAGCAGTGCGTGCCTTCGCCGCCTCACACAGCGCTGCGTGCCTTCGGCGCCTGGCAAAGCAGCGCGTGCCTTCGCCGCCTCGCCGCCTAAGAAAGCGCCGCGTCCCTTCTCGCCCTCGCCGCCTACCAAAGCGCCGTGTCCCTTCGCCGCCTCGCCGCCCAGCAAAGCTCCGCGTGCCGTCGCCGCCAAGCAAAGCGCCGTGTTCCTTCGGCACCTAGCAAAGAAGTGCCTGCGTTCGGCGCCTCGCCGCATCGCAGCCTGGCAAAGCACTGCGTGCCTTCGCCGCCTCACACAGCGCTGCGTGCCTTCGGCGCCTGGCAAAGCAGCGCGTGCCTTCGCCGCCTCGCCGCCTAAGAAAGCGCCGCGTCCCTTCTCGCCCTCGCCGCCTACCAAAGCGCCGTGTCCCTTCGCCGCCTCGCCGCCCAGCAAAGCTCCGCGTGCCGTCGCCGCCAAGCAAAGCGCCGTGTTCCTTCGGCACCTAGCAAAGAAGTGCCTGCGTTCGGCGCCTCGCCGCATCGCAGCCTGGCAAAGCAGTGCGTGCCTTCGCCGCCTCACACAGCGCTGCGTGCCTTCGGCGCCTCACACAGCGCTGCGTGCCTTCGGCGCCTGGCAAAGCAGCGCGTGCCTTCGCCGCCTCGCCGCCTAAGAAAGCGCCGCGTCCCTTCTCGCCCTCGCCGCCTACCAAAGCGCCGTGTCCCTTCGCCGCCTCGCCGCCCAGCAAAGCTCCGCGTGCCGTCGCCGCCAAGCAAAGCGCCGTGTTCCTTCGGCACCTAGCAAAGAAGTGCCTGCGTTCGGCGCCTCGCCACATCGCAGCCTAGCAAAGCGCTGCGTGCCTTCGGCGGCTGGCAAAGCAGTGCGTGCCTTCGCCGCCTCACACAGCGCTGCGTGCCTTCGGCGCCTGGCAAAGCAGCGCGTGCCTTCGCCGCCTCGCCGCCTAAGAAAGCGCCGCGTCCCTTCTCGCCCTCGCCGCCTACCAAAGCGCCGTGTCCCTTCGCCGCCTCGCCGCCCAGCAAAGCTCCGCGTGCCGTCGCCGCCAAGCAAAGCGCCGTGTTCCTTCGGCACCTAGCAAAGAAGTGCCTGCGTTCGGCGCCTCGCCGCATCGCAGCCTGGCAAAGCACTGCGTGCCTTCGCCGCCTGGCAAAGCACTGCGTGCCTTCGCCGCCTCACACAGCGCTGCGTGCCTTCGGCGCCTGGCAAAGCAGCGCGTGCCTTCGCCGCCTCGCCGCCTAAGAAAGCGCCGCGTCCCTTCTCGCCCTCGCCGCCTAGCAAAGCGCCGTGTCCCTTCGCCGCCTCGCCGCCCAGCAAAGCTCCGCGTGCCGTCGCCGCCAAGCAAAGCGCCGTGTTCCTTCGGCACCTAGCAAAGAAGTGCCTGCGTTCGGCGCCTCGCCGCATCGCAGCCTGGCAAAGCAGTGCGTGCCTTCGCCGCCTCACACAGCGCTGCGTGCCTTCGGCGCCTGGCAAAGCAGCGCGTGCCTTCGCCGCCTCGCCGCCTAAGAAAGCGCCGCGTCCCTTCTCGCCCTCGCCGCCTAGCAAAGCGCCGTGTCCCTTCGCCGCCTCGCCGCCCAGCAAAGCTCCGCGTGCCGTCGCCGCCAAGCAAAGCGCCGTGTTCCTTCGGCACCTAGCAAAGAAGTGCCTGCGTTCGGCGCCTCGCCGCATCGCAGCCTGGCAAAGCACTGCGTGCCTTCGCCGCCTCACACAGCGCTGCGTGCCTTCGGCGCCTGGCAAAGCAGCGCGTGCCTTCGCCGCCTCGCCGCCTAAGAAAGCGCCGCGTCCCTTCTCGCCCTCGCCGCCTAGCAAAGCGCCGTGTCCCTTCGCCGCCTCGCCGCCCAGCAAAGCTCCGCGTGCCGTCGCCGCCAAGCAAAGCGCCGTGTTCCTTCGGCACCTAGCAAAGAAGTGCCTCCGTACGGCGCCTCGCCGCATCGCAGCCTGGCAAAGCACTGCGTGCCTTCGCCGCCTGGCAAAGCAGTGCGTGCCTTCGCCGCCTCACACAGCGCTGCGTGCCTTCGGCGCCTGGCAAAGCAGCGCGTGCCTTCGCCGCCTCGCCGCCTAAGAAAGCGCCGCGTCCCTTCTCGCCCTCGCCGCCTAGCAAAGCGCCGTGTCCCTTCGCCGCCTCGCCGCCCAGCAAAGCTCCGCGTGCCGTCGCCGCCAAGCAAAGCGCCGTGTTCCTTCGGCACCTAGCAAAGAAGTGCCTGCGTTCGGCGCCTCGCCGCATCGCAGCCTGGCAAAGCACTGCGTGCCTTCGCCGCCTCACACAGCGCTGCGTGCCTTCGGCGCCTGGCAAAGCAGCGCGTGCCTTCGCCGCCTCGCCGCCTAAGAAAGCGCCGCGTCCCTTCTCGCCCTCGCCGCCTAGCAAAGCGCCGTGTCCCTTCGCCGCCTCGCCGCCCAGCAAAGCTCCGCGTGCCGTCGCCGCCAAGCAAAGCGCCGTGTTCCTTCGGCACCTAGCAAAGAAGTGCCTGCGTTCGGCGCCTCGCCGCATCGCAGCCTGGCAAAGCACTGCGTGCCTTCGGCGCCTGGCAAAGCACTGCGTGCCTTCGCCGCCTCACACAGCGCTGCGTGCCTTCGGCGCCTGGCAAAGCAGCGCGTGCCTTTGCCGCCTCGCCGCCTAAGAAAGCGCCGCGTCCCTTCTCGCCCTCGCCGCCTAGCAAAGCGCCGTGTCCCTTCGCCGCCTCGCCGCCCAGCAAAGCTCCGCGTGCCGTCGCCGCCAAGCAAAGCGCCGTGTTCCTTCGGCACCTAGCAAAGAAGTGCCTGCGTTCGGCGCCTCGCCGCATCGCAGCCTGGCAAAGCACTGCGTGCCTTCGGCGCCTCACACAGCGCTGCGTGCCTTCGGCGCCTCACACAGCGCTGCGTGCCTTCGGCGCCTGGCAAAGCAGCGCGTGCCTTCGCCGCCCTCGCCGCCTAAGAAAGCGCCGCGTCCCTTCTCGCCCTCGCCGCCTAGCAAAGCGCCGTGTCCCTTCGCCGCCTCGCCGCCCAGCAAAGCTCCGCGTGCCGTCGCCGCCAAGCAAAGCGCCGTGTTCCTTCGGCACCTAGCAAAGAAGTGCCTGCGTTCGGCGCCTCGCCACATCGCAGCCTAGCAAAGCGCTGCGTGCCTTCGGCGGCTGGCAAAGCAGTGCGTGCCTTCGCCGCCTCACACAGCGCTGCGTGCCTTCGGCGCCTGGCAAAGCAGCGCGTGCCTTTGCCGCCTCGCCGCCTAAGAAAGCGCCGCGTCCCTTCTCGCCCTCGCCGCCTACCAAAGCGCCGTGTCCCTTCGCCGCCTCGCCGCCCAGCAAAGCTCCGCGTGCCGTCGCCGCCAAGCAAAGCGCCGTGTTCCTTCGGCACCTAGCAAAGAAGTGCCTGCGTTCGGCGCCTCGCCACATCGCAGCCTAGCAAAGCGCTGCGTGCCTTCGGCGGCTGGCAAAGCAGTGCGTGCCTTCGCCGCCTCACACAGCGCTGCGTGCCTTCGGCGCCTGGCAAAGCAGCGCGTGCCTTCGCCGCCTCGCCGCCTAAGAAAGCGCCGCGTCCCTTCTCGCCCTCGCCGCCTACCAAAGCGCCGTGTCCCTTCGCCGCCTCGCCGCCCAGCAAAGCTCCGCGTGCCGTCGCCGCCAAGCAAAGCGCCGTGTTCCTTCGGCACCTAGCAAAGAAGTGCCTGCGTTCGGCGCCTCGCCACATCGCAGCCTGGCAAAGCACTGCGTGCCTTCGCCGCCTCACACAGCGCTGCGTGCCTTCGGCGCCTGGCAAAGCAGCGCGTGCCTTCGCCGCCTCGCCGCCTAAGAAAGCGCCGCGTCCCTTCTCGCCCTCGCCGCCTAGCAAAGCGCCGTGTCCCTTCGCCGCCTCGCCGCCCAGCAAAGCTCCGCGTGCCGTCGCCGCCAAGCAAAGCGCCGTGTTCCTTCGGCACCTAGCAAAGAAGTGCCTGCGTTCGGCGCCTCGCCGCATCGCAGCCTGGCAAAGCAGTGCGTGCCTTCGCCGCCTCACACAGCGCTGCGTGCCTTCGGCGCCTGGCAAAGCAGCGCGTGCCTTCGCCGCCTCGCCGCCTAAGAAAGCGCCGCGTCCCTTCTCGCCCTCGCCGCCTACCAAAGCGCCGTGTCCCTTCGCCGCCTCGCCGCCCAGCAAAGCTCCGCGTGCCGTCGCCGCCAAGCAAAGCGCCGTGTTCCTTCGGCACCTAGCAAAGAAGTGCCTGCGTTCGGCGCCTCGCCGCATCGCAGCCTGGCAAAGCACTGCGTGCCTTCGCCGCCTCACACAGCGCTGCGTGCCTTCGGCGCCTCACACAGCGCTGCGTGCCTTCGGCGCCTGGCAAAGCAGCGCGTGCCTTCGCCGCCTCGCCGCCTAAGAAAGCGCCGCGTCCCTTCTCGCCCTCGCCACCTAGCAAAGCGCCGTGTCCCTTCGCCGCCTCGCCGCCCAGCAAAGCTCCGCGTGCCGTCGCCGCCAAGCAAAGCGCCGTGTTCCTTCGGCACCTAGCAAAGAAGTGCCTGCGTTCGGCGCCTCGCCGCATCGCAGCCTGGCAAAGCACTGCGTGCCTTCGGCGCCTGGCAAAGCACTGCGTGCCTTCGCCGCCTCACACAGCGCTGCGTGCCTTCGGCGCCTGGCAAAGCAGCGCGTGCCTTCGCCGCCTCGCCGCCTAAGAAAGCGCCGCGTCCCTTCTCGCCCTCGCCGCCTAGCAAAGCGCCGTGTCCCTTCGCCGCCTCGCCGCCCAGCAAAGCTCCGCGTGCCGTCGCCGCCAAGCAAAGCGCCGTGTTCCTTCGGCACCTAGCAAAGAAGTGCCTGCGTTCGGCGCCTCGCCGCATCGCAGCCTGGCAAAGCACTGCGTGCCTTCGCCGCCTCACACAGCGCTGCGTGCCTTCGGCGCCTGGCAAAGCAGCGCGTGCCTTCGCCGCCTCGCCGCCTAAGAAAGCGCCGCGTCCCTTCTCGCCCTCGCCGCCTAGCAAAGCGCCGTGTCCCTTCGCCGCCTCGCCGCCCAGCAAAGCTCCGCGTGCCGTCGCCGCCAAGCAAAGCGCCGTGTTCCTTCGGCACCTAGCAAAGAAGTGCCTGCGTTCGGCGCCTCGCCGCATCGCAGCCTAGCAAAGCACTGCGTGCCTTCGGCGCCTGGCAAAGCACTGCGTGCCTTCGCCGCCTCACACAGCGCTGCGTGCCTTCGGCGCCCGGCAAAGCAGCGCGTGCCTTCGCCGCCTCGCCGCCTAAGAAAGCGCCGCGTCCCTTCTCGCCCTCGCTGCCTAGCAAAGCGCCGTGTCCCTTCGCCGCCTCGCCGCCCAGCAAAGCTCCGCGTGCCGTCGCCGCCAAGCAAAGCGCCGTGTTCCTTCGGCACCTAGCAAAGAAGTGCCTGCGTTCGGCGCCTCGCCGCATCGCAGCCTAGCAAAGCACTGCGTGCCTTCGCCGCCTGGCAAAGCACTGCGTGCCTTCGCCGCCTCACACAGCGCTGCGTGCCTTCGGCGCCTGGCAAAGCAGCGCGTGCCTTCGCCGCCTCGCCGCCTAAGAAAGCGCCGCGTCCCTTCTCGCCCTCGCCGCCTACCAAAGCGCCGTGTCCCTTCGCCGCCTCGCCGCCCAGCAAAGCTCCGCGTGCCGTCGCCGCCAAGCAAAGCGCCGTGTTCCTTCGGCACCTAGCAAAGAAGTGCCTGCGTTCGGCGCCTCGCCACATCGCAGCCTAGCAAAGCGCTGCGTGCCTTCGGCGGCTGGCAAAGCAGTGCGTGCCTTCGCCGCCTCACACAGCGCTGCGTGCCTTCGGCGCCTGGCAAAGCAGCGCGTGCCTTTGCCGCCTCGCCGCCTAAGAAAGCGCCGCGTCCCTTCTCGCCCTCGCCGCCTAGCAAAGCGCCGTGTCCCTTCGCCGCCTCGCCGCCCAGCAAAGCTCCGCGTGCCGTCGCCGCCAAGCAAAGCGCCGTGTTCCTTCGGCACCTAGCAAAGAAGTGCCTGCGTTCGGCGCCTCGCCGCATCGCAGCCTGGCAAAGCACTGCGTGCCTTCGCCGCCTCACACAGCGCTGCGTGCCTTCGGCGCCTGGCAAAGCAGCGCGTGCCTTCGCCGCCTCGCCGCCTAAGAAAGCGCCGCGTCCCTTCTCGCCCTCGCCGCCTAGCAAAGCGCCGTGTCCCTTCGCCGCCTCGCCGCCCAGCAAAGCTCCGCGTGCCGTCGCCGCCAAGCAAAGCGCCGTGTTCCTTCGGCACCTAGCAAAGAAGTGCCTGCGTTGGGCGCCTCGCCGCATCGCAGCCTGGCAAAGCAGTGCGTGCCTTCGCCGCCTCACACAGCGCTGCGTGCCTTCGGCGCCTGGCAAAGCAGCGCGTGCCTTCGCCGCCTCGCCGCCTAAGAAAGCGCCGCGTCCATCTCGCCCTCGCCGCCTACCAAAGCGCCGTGTCCCTTCGCCGCCTCGCCGCCCAGCAAAGCTCCGCGTGCCGTCGCCGCCAAGCAAAGCGCCGTGTTCCTTCGGCACCTAGCAAAGAAGTGCCTGCGTTCGGCGCCTCGCCGCATCGCAGCCTGGCAAAGCACTGCGTGCCTTCGCCGCCTCACACAGCGCTGCGTGCCTTCGGCGCCTGGCAAAGCAGCGCGTGCCTTCGCCGCCTCGCCGCCTAAGAAAGCGCCGCGTCCCTTCGCCGCCTCGCCGCCCAGCAAAGCTCCGCGTGCCGTCGCCGCCAAGCAAAGCGCCGTGTTCCTTCGGCACCTAGCAAAGAAGTGCCTGCGTTCGGCGCCTCGCCGCATCGCAGCCTGGCAAAGCACTGCGTGCCTTCGCCGCCTCACACAGCGCTGCGTGCCTTCGGCGCCTGGCAAAGCAGCGCGTGCCTTCGCCGCCTCGCCGCCTAAGAAAGCGCCGCGTCCCTTCTCGCCCTCGCCGCCTAGCAAAGCGCCGTGTCCCTTCGCCGCCTCGCCGCCCAGCAAAGCTCCGCGTGCCGTCGCCGCCAAGCAAAGTGCCGTGTTCCTTCGGCACCTAGCAAAGAAATGCCTGCGTTCGGCGCCTCGCCGCATCGCAGCCTGGCAAAGCAGTGCGTGCCTTCGCCGCCTCACACAGCGCTGCGTGCCTTCGGCGCCTGGCAAAGCAGCGCGTGCCTTCGCCGCCTCGCCGCCTAAGAAAGCGCCGCGTCCCTTCTCGCCCTCGCCGCCTAGCAAAGCGCCGTGTCCCTTCGCCGCCTCGCCGCCCAGCAAAGCTCCGCGTGCCGTCGCCGCCAAGCAAAGCGCCGTGTTCCTTCGGCACCTAGCAAAGAAGTGCCTGCGTTCGGCGCCTCGCCACATCGCAGCCTAGCAAAGCGCTGCGTGCCTTCGGCGCCTGGCAAAGCAGTGCGTGCCTTCGCCGCCTCACACAGCGCTGCGTGCCTTCGGCGCCTGGCAAAGCAGCGCGTGCCTTCGCCGCCTCGCCGCCTAAGAAAGCGCCGCGTCCCTTCTCGCCCTCGCCGCCTAGCAAAGCGCCGTGTCCCTTCGCCGCCTCGCCGCCCAGCAAAGCTCCGCGTGCCGTCGCCGCCAAGCAAAGCGCCGTGTTCCTTCGGCACCTAGCAAAGAAGTGCCTGCGTTCGGCGCCTCGCCGCATCGCAGCCTGGCAAAGCACTGCGTGCCTTCGCCGCCTGGCAAAGCACTGCGTGCCTTCGCCGCCTCACACAGCGCTGCGTGCCTTCGGCGCCTGGCAAAGCAGCGCGTGCCTTTGCCGCCTCGCCGCCTAAGAAAGCGCCGCGTCCCTTCTCGCCCTCGCCGCCTACCAAAGCGCCGTGTCCCTTCGCCGCCTCGCCGCCCAGCAAAGCTCCGCGTGCCGTCGCCGCCAAGCAAAGCGCCGTGTTCCTTCGGCACCTAGCAAAGAAGTGCCTGCGTTCGGCGCCTCGCCGCATCGCAGCCTGGCAAAGCACTGCGTGCCTTCGCCGCCTCACACAGCGCTGCGTGCCTTCGGCGCCTGGCAAAGCAGCGCGTGCCTTCGCCGCCTCGCCGCCTAAGAAAGCGCCGCGTCCCTTCTCGCCCTCGCCGCCTAGCAAAGCGCCGTGTCCCTTCGCCGCCTCGCCGCCCAGCAAAGCTCCGCGTGCCGTCGCCGCCAAGCAAAGCGCCGTGTTCCTTCGGCACCTAGCAAAGAAGTGCCTGCGTTGGGCGCCTCGCCGCATCGCAGCCTGGCAAAGCAGTGCGTGCCTTCGCCGCCTCACACAGCGCTGCGTGCCTTCGGCGCCTGGCAAAGCAGCGCGTGCCTTCGCCGCCTCGCCGCCTAAGAAAGCGCCGCGTCCATCTCGCCCTCGCCGCCTACCAAAGCGCCGTGTCCCTTCGCCGCCTCGCCGCCCAGCAAAGCTCCGCGTGCCGTCGCCGCCAAGCAAAGCGCCGTGTTCCTTCGGCACCTAGCAAAGAAGTGCCTGCGTTCGGCGCCTCGCCGCATCGCAGCCTGGCAAAGCACTGCGTGCCTTCGCCGCCTCACACAGCGCTGCGTGCCTTCGGCGCCTGGCAAAGCAGCGCGTGCCTTCGCCGCCTCGCCGCCTAAGAAAGCGCCGCGTCCCTTCGCCGCCTCGCCGCCCAGCAAAGCTCCGCGTGCCGTCGCCGCCAAGCAAAGCGCCGTGTTCCTTCGGCACCTAGCAAAGAAGTGCCTGCGTTCGGCGCCTCGCCGCATCGCAGCCTGGCAAAGCACTGCGTGCCTTCGCCGCCTCACACAGCGCTGCGTGCCTTCGGCGCCTGGCAAAGCAGCGCGTGCCTTCGCCGCCTCGCCGCCTAAGAAAGCGCCGCGTCCCTTCTCGCCCTCGCCGCCTAGCAAAGCGCCGTGTCCCTTCGCCGCCTCGCCGCCCAGCAAAGCTCCGCGTGCCGTCGCCGCCAAGCAAAGCGCCGTGTTCCTTCGGCACCTAGCAAAGAAGTGCCTGCGTTAGGCGCCTCGCCGCATCGCAGCCTGGCAAAGCACTGCGTGACTTCGCCGCCTGGCAAAGCACTGCGTGCCTTCGCCGCCTCACACAGCGCTGCGTGCCTTCGGCGCCTGGCAAAGCAGCGCGTGCCTTCGCCGCCTCGCCGCCTAAGAAAGCGCCGCGTCCCTTCTCGCCCTCGCCGCCTAGCAAAGCGCCGTGTCCCTTCGCCGCCTCGCCGCCCAGCAAAGCTCCGCGTGCCGTCGCCGCCAAGCAAAGCGCCGTGTTCCTTCGGCACCTAGCAAAGAAGTGCCTGCGTTCGGCGCCTCGCCGCATCGCAGCCTGGCAAAGCACTGCGTGCCTTCGGCGCCTGGCAAAGCAGCGCGTGCCTTCGCCTCCTCGCCGCCTAAGAAAGCGCCGCGTCCCTTCTCGCCCTCGCTGCCTACCAAAGCGCCGTGTCCCTTCGCCGCCTCGCCGCCCAGCAAAGCTCCGCGTGCCGTCGCCGCCAAGCAAAGTGCCGTGTTCCTTCGGCACCTAGCAAAGAAATGCCTGCGTTCGGCGCCTCGCCGCATCGCAGCCTGGCAAAGCAGTGCGTGCCTTCGCCGCCTCACACAGCGCTGCGTGCCTTCGGCGCCTGGCAAAGCAGCGCGTGCCTTCGCCGCCTCGCCGCCTAAGAAAGCGCCGCGTCCCTTCTCGCCCTCGCCGCCTAGCAAAGCGCCGTGTCCCTTCGCCGCCTCGCCGCCCAGCAAAGCTCCGCGTGCCGTCGCCGCCAAGCAAAGCGCCGTGTTCCTTCGGCACCTAGCAAAGAAGTGCCTGCGTTCGGCGCCTCGCCACATCGCAGCCTAGCAAAGCGCTGCGTGCCTTCGGCGCCTGGCAAAGCAGTGCGTGCCTTCGCCGCCTCACACAGCGCTGCGTGCCTTCGGCGCCTGGCAAAGCAGCGCGTGCCTTCGCCGCCTCGCCGCCTAAGAAAGCGCCGCGTCCCTTCTCGCCCTCGCCGCCTAGCAAAGCGCCGTGTCCCTTCGCCGCCTCGCCGCCCAGCAAAGCTCCGCGTGCCGTCGCCGCCAAGCAAAGCGCCGTGTTCCTTCGGCACCTAGCAAAGAAGTGCCTGCGTTCGGCGCCTCGCCGCATCGCAGCCTGGCAAAGCACTGCGTGCCTTCGCCGCCTGGCAAAGCACTGCGTGCCTTCGCCGCCTCACACAGCGCTGCGTGCCTTCGGCGCCTGGCAAAGCAGCGCGTGCCTTCGCCGCCTCGCCGCCTAAGAAAGCGCCGCGTCCCTTCTCGCCCTCGCCGCCTAGCAAAGCGCCGTGTCCCTTCGCCGCCTCGCCGCCCAGCAAAGCTCCGCGTGCCGTCGCCGCCAAGCAAAGCGCCGTGTTCCTTCGGCACCTAGCAAAGAAGTGCCTGCGTTCGGCGCCTCGCCGCATCGCAGCCTGGCAAAGCACTGCGTGCCTTCGCCGCCTCACACAGCGCTGCGTGCCTTCGGCGCCTGGCAAAGCAGCGCGTGCCTTCGCCGCCTCGCCGCCTAAGAAAGCGCCGCGTCCCTTCTCGCCCTCGCCGCCTAGCAAAGCGCCGTGTCCCTTCGCCGCCTCGCCGCCCAGCAAAGCTCCGCGTGCCGTCGCCGCCAAGCAAAGCGCCGTGTTCCTTCGGCACCTAGCAAAGAAGTGCCTGCGTTCGGCGCCTCGCCGCATCGCAGCCTGGCAAAGCAGTGCGTGCCTTCGCCGCCTCACACAGCGCTGCGTGCCTTCGGCGCCTGGCAAAGCAGCGCGTGCCTTCGCCGCCTCGCCGCCTAAGAAAGCGCCGCGTCCCTTCTCGCCCTCGCCGCCTAGCAAAGCGCCGTGTCCCTTCGCCGCCTCGCCGCCCAGCAAAGCTCCGCGTGCCGTCGCCGCCAAGCAAAGCGCCGTGTTCCTTCGGCACCTAGCAAAGAAGTGCCTGCGTTCGGCGCCTCGCCGCATCGCAGCCTGGCAAAGCACTGCGTGCCTTCGCCGCCTCACACAGCGCTGCGTGCCTTCGGCGCCTGGCAAAGCAGCGCGTGCCTTCGCCGCCTCGCCGCCTAAGAAAGCGCCGCGTCCCTTCTCGCCCTCGCCGCCTAGCAAAGCGCCGTGTCCCTTCGCCGCCTCGCCGCCCAGCAAAGCTCCGCGTGCCGTCGCCGCCAAGCAAAGCGCCGTGTTCCTTCGGCACCTAGCAAAGAAGTGCCTGCGTTCGGCGCCTCGCCGCATCGCAGCCTGGCAAAGCACTGCGTGCCTTCGGCGGCTGGCAAAGCACTGCGTGCCTTCGCCGCCTCACACAGCGCTGCGTGCCTTCGGCGCTCGGCAAAGCAGCGCGTGCCTTCGCCGCCTCGCCGCCTAAGAAAGCGCCGCGTCCCTTCTCGCCCTCGCCGCCTAGCAAAGCGCCGTGTCCCTTCGCCGCCTCGCCGCCCAGCAAAGCTCCGCGTGCCGTCGCCGCCAAGCAAAGCGCCGTGTTCCTTCGGCACCTAGCAAAGAAGTGCCTGCGTTCGGCGCCTCGCCGCATCGCAGCCTAGCAAAGCACTGCGTGCCTTCGCCGCCTGGCAAAGCACTGCGTGCCTTCGCCGCCTCACACAGCGCTGCGTGCCTTCGGCGCCTGGCAAAGCAGCGCGTGCCTTCGCCGCCTCGCCGCCTAAGAAAGCGCCGCGTCCCTTCTCGCCCTCGCCGCCTACCACAGCGCCGTGTCCCTTCGCCGCCTCGCCGCCCAGCAAAGCTCCGCGTGCCGTCGCCGCCAAGCAAAGCGCCGTGTTCCTTCGGCACCTAGCAAAGAAGTGCCTGCGTTCGGCGCCTCGCCGCATCGCAGCCTAGCAAAGCACTGCGTGCCTTCGGCGCCTGGCAAAGCACTGCGTGCCTTCGCCGCCTCACACAGCGCTGCGTGCCTTCGGCGCCTGGCAAAGCAGCGCGTGCCTTCGCCGCCTCGCCGCCTAAGAAAGCGCCGCGTCCCTTCTCGCCCTCGCCGCCTACCAAAGCGCCGTGTCCCTTCGCCGCCTCGCCGCCCAGCAAAGCTCCGCGTGCCGTCGCCGCCAAGCAAAGCGCCGTGTTCCTTCGGCACCTAGCAAAGAAGTGCCTGCGTTCGGCGCCTCGCCACATCGCAGCCTAGCAAAGCGCTGCGTGCCTTCGGCGGCTGGCAAAGCAGTGCGTGCCTTCGCCGCCTCACACAGCGCTGCGTGCCTTCGGCGCCTGGCAAAGCAGCGCGTGCCTTTGCCGCCTCGCCGCCTAAGAAAGCGCCGCGTCCCTTCTCGCCCTCGCCGCCTAGCAAAGCGCCGTGTCCCTTCGCCGCCTCGCCGCCCAGCAAAGCTCCGCGTGCCGTCGCCGCCAAGCAAAGCGCCGTGTTCCTTCGGCACCTAGCAAAGAAGTGCCTGCGTTCGGCGCCTCGCCACATCGCAGCCTAGCAAAGCGCTGCGTGCCTTCGGCGCCTGGCAAAGCAGTGCGTGCCTTCGCCGCCTCACACAGCGCTGCGTGCCTTCGGCGCCTGGCAAAGCAGCGCGTGCCTTCGCCGCCTCGCCGCCTAAGAAAGCGCCGCGTCCCTTCTCGCCCTCGCCGCCTAGCAAAGCGCCGTGTCCCTTCGCCGCCTCGCCGCCCAGCAAAGCTCCGCGTGCCGTCGCCGCCAAGCAAAGCGCCGTGTTCCTTCGGCACCTAGCAAAGAAGTGCCTGCGTTCGGCGCCTCGCCGCATCGCAGCCTGGCAAAGCACTGCGTGCCTTCGCCGCCTCACACAGCGCTGCGTGCCTTCGGCGCCTGGCAAAGCAGCGCGTGCCTTCGCCGCCTCGCCGCCTAAGAAAGCGCCGCGTCCCTTCTCGCCCTCGCCGCCTACCAAAGCGCCGTGTCCCTTCGCCGCCTCGCCGCCCAGCAAAGCTCCGCGTGCCGTCGCCGCCAAGCAAAGCGCCGTGTTCCTTCGGCACCTAGAAAAGAAGTGCCTGCGTTCGGCGCCTCGCCGCATCGCAGCCTGGCAAAGCACTGCGTGCCTTCGCCGCCTCACACAGCGCTGCGTGCCTTCGGCGCCTGGCAAAGCAGCGCGTGCCTTCGCCGCCTCGCCGCCTAAGAAAGCGCCGCGTCCCTTCTCGCCCTCGCCGCCTAGCAAAGCGCCGTGTCCCTTCGCCGCCTCGCCGCCCAGCAAAGCTCCGCGTGCCGTCGCCGCCAAGCAAAGCGCCGTGTTCCTTCGGCACCTAGCAAAGAAGTGCCTGCGTTCGGCGCCTCGCCGCATCGCAGCCTGGCAAAGCACTGCGTGCCTTCGCCGCCTCACACAGCGCTGCGTGCCTTCGGCGCCTGGCAAAGCAGCGCGTGCCTTCGCCGCCTCGCCGCCTAAGAAAGCGCCGCGTCCCTTCTCGCCCTCGCCGCCTAGCAAAGCGCCGTGTCCCTTCGCCGCCTCGCCGCCCAGCAAAGCTCCGCGTGCCGTCGCCGCCAAGCAAAGCGCCGTGTTCCTTCGGCACCTAGCAAAGAAGTGCCTGCGTTCGGCGCCTCGCCGCATCGCAGCCTGGCAAAGCACTGCGTGCCTTCGCCGCCTGGCAAAGCACTGCGTGCCTTCGGCGCCTCACACAGCGCTGCGTGCCTTCGGCGCCTGGCAAAGCAGCGCGTGCCTTCGCCTCCTCGCCGCCTAAGAAAGCGCCGCGTCCCTTCTCGCCCTCGCTGCCTACCAAAGCGCCGTGTCCCTTCGCCGCCTCGCCGCCCAGCAAAGCTCCGCGTGCCGTCGCCGCCAAGCAAAGTGCCGTGTTCCTTCGGCACCTAGCAAAGAAGTGCCTGCGTTCGGCGCCTCGCCGCATCGCAGCCTGGCAAAGCAGTGCGTGCCTTCGCCGCCTCACACAGCGCTGCGTGCCTTCGGCGCCTGGCAAAGCAGCGCGTGCCTTCGCCGCCTCGCCGCCTAAGAAAGCGCCGCGTCCCTTCTCGCCCTCGCCGCCTAGCAAAGCGCCGTGTCCCTTCGCCGCCTCGCCGCCCAGCAAAGCTCCGCGTGCCGTCGCCGCCAAGCAAAGCGCCGTGTTCCTTCGGCACCTAGCAAAGAAGTGCCTGCGTTCGGCGCCTCGCCACATCGCAGCCTAGCAAAGCGCTGCGTGCCTTCGGCGGCTGGCAAAGCAGTGCGTGCCTTCGCCGCCTCACACAGCGCTGCGTGCCTTCGGCGCCTGGCAAAGCAGCGCGTGCCTTCGCCGCCTCGCCGCCTAAGAAAGCGCCGCGTCCCTTCTCGCCCTCGCCGCCTAGCAAAGCGCCGTGTCCCTTCGCCGCCTCGCCGCCCAGCAAAGCTCCGCGTGCCGTCGCCGCCAAGCAAAGCGCCGTGTTCCTTCGGCACCTAGCAAAGAAGTGCCTGCGTTCGGCGCCTCGCCGCATCGCAGCCTGGCAAAGCACTGCGTGCCTTCGCCGCCTCACACAGCGCTGCGTGCCTTCGGCGCCTGGCAAAGCAGCGCGTGCCTTCGCCGCCTCGCCGCCTAAGAAAGCGCCGCGTCCCTTCTCGCCCTCGCCGCCTAGCAAAGCGCCGTGTCCCTTCGCCGCCTCGCCGCCCAGCAAAGCTCCGCGTGCCGTCGCCGCCAAGCAAAGCGCCGTGTTCCTTCGGCACCTAGCAAAGAAGTGCCTGCGTTCGGCGCCTCGCCGCATCGCAGCCTGGCAAAGCACTGCGTGCCTTCGCCGCCTCACACAGCGCTGCGTGCCTTCGGCGCCTGGCAAAGCAGCGCGTGCCTTCGCCGCCTCGCCGCCTAAGAAAGCGCCGCGTCCCTTCTCGCCCTCGCCGCCTAGCAAAGCGCCGTGTCCCTTCGCCGCCTCGCCGCCCAGCAAAGCTCCGCGTGCCGTCGCCGCCAAGCAAAGCGCCGTGTTCCTTCGGCACCTAGCAAAGAAGTGCCTGCGTTCGGCGCCTCGCCGCATCGCAGCCTGGCAAAGCACTGCGTGCCTTCGCCGCCTGGCAAAGCACTGCGTGCCTTCGCCGCCTCACACAGCGCTGCGTGCCTTCGGCGCCTGGCAAAGCAGCGCGTGCCTTCGCCGCCTCGCCGCCTAAGAAAGCGCCGCGTCCCTTCTCGCCCTCGCCGCCTAGCAAAGCGCCGTGTCCCTTCGCCGCCTCGCCGCCCAGCAAAGCTCCGCGTGCCGTCGCCGCCAAGCAAAGCGCCGTGTTCCTTCGGCACCTAGCAAAGAAGTGCCTGCGTTCGGCGCCTCGCCGCATCGCAGCCTGGCAAAGCACTGCGTGCCTTCGCCGCCTGGCAAAGCACTGCGTGCCTTCGCCGCCTCACACAGCGCTGCGTGCCTTCGGCGCCTGGCAAAGCAGCGCGTGCCTTCGCCTCCTCGCCGCCTAAGAAAGCGCCGCGTCCCTTCTCGCCCTCGCTGCCTACCAAAGCGCCGTGTCCCTTCGCCGCCTCGCCGCCCAGCAAAGCTCCGCGTGCCGTCGCCGCCAAGCAAAGTGCCGTGTTCCTTCGGCACCTAGCAAAGAAATGCCTGCGTTCGGCGCCTCGCCGCATCGCAGCCTGGCAAAGCAGTGCGTGCCTTCGCCGCCTCACACAGCGCTGCGTGCCTTCGGCGCCTGGCAAAGCAGCGCGTGCCTTCGCCGCCTCGCCGCCTAAGAAAGCGCCGCGTCCCTTCTCGCCCTCGCCGCCTAGCAAAGCGCCGTGTCCCTTCGCCGCCTCGCCGCCCAGCAAAGCTCCGCGTGCCGTCGCCGCCAAGCAAAGCGCCGTGTTCCTTCGGCACCTAGCAAAGAAGTGCCTGCGTTCGGCGCCTCGCCACATCGCAGCCTAGCAAAGCGCTGCGTGCCTTCGGCGGCTGGCAAAGCAGTGCGTGCCTTCGCCGCCTCACACAGCGCTGCGTGCCTTCGGCGCCTGGCAAAGCAGCGCGTGCCTTCGCCGCCTCGCCGCCTAAGAAAGCGCCGCGTCCCTTCTCGCCCTCGCCGCCTAGCAAAGCGCCGTGTCCCTTCGCCGCCTCGCCGCCCAGCAAAGCTCCGCGTGCCGTCGCCGCCAAGCAAAGCGCCGTGTTCCTTCGGCACCTAGCAAAGAAGTGCCTGCGTTCGGCGCCTCGCCACATCGCAGCCTAGCAAAGCGCTGCGTGCCTTCGGCGGCTGGCAAAGCAGTGCGTGCCTTCGCCGCCTCACACAGCGCTGCGTGCCTTCGGCGCCTGGCAAAGCAGCGCGTGCCTTCGCCGCCTCGCCGCCTAAGAAAGCGCCGCGTCCCTTCTCGCCCTCGCCGCCTAGCAAAGCGCCGTGTCCCTTCGCCGCCTCGCCGCCCAGCAAAGCTCCGCGTGCCGTCGCCGCCAAGCAAAGCGCCGTGTTCCTTCGGCACCTAGCAAAGAAGTGCCTGCGTTCGGCGCCTCGCCGCATCGCAGCCTGGCAAAGCAGTGCGTGCCTTCGCCGCCTCACACAGCGCTGCGTGCCTTCGGCGCCTGGCAAAGCAGCGCGTGCCTTCGCCGCCTCGCCGCCTAAGAAAGCGCCGCGTCCCTTCTCGCCCTCGCCGCCTAGCAAAGCGCCGTGTCCCTTCGCCGCCTCGCCGCCCAGCAAAGCTCCGCGTGCCGTCGCCGCCAAGCAAAGCGCCGTGTTCCTTCGGCACCTAGCAAAGAAGTGCCTGCGTTCGGCGCCTCGCCGCATCGCAGCCTGGCAAAGCACTGCGTGCCTTCGCCGCCTCACACAGCGCTGCGTGCCTTCGGCGCCTGGCAAAGCAGCGCGTGCCTTCGCCGCCTCGCCGCCTAAGAAAGCGCCGCGTCCCTTCTCGCCCTCGCCGCCTAGCAAAGCGCCGTGTCCCTTCGCCGCCTCGCCGCCCAGCAAAGCTCCGCGTGCCGTCGCCGCCAAGCAAAGCGCCGTGTTCCTTCGGCACCTAGCAAAGAAGTGCCTGCGTTCGGCGCCTCGCCACATCGCAGCCTAGCAAAGCGCTGCGTGCCTTCGGCGGCTGGCAAAGCAGTGCGTGCCTTCGCCGCCTCACACAGCGCTGCGTGCCTTCGGCGCCTGGCAAAGCAGCGCGTGCCTTCGCCGCCTCGCCGCCTAAGAAAGCGCCGCGTCCCTTCTCGCCCTCGCCGCCTAGCAAAGCGCCGTGTCCCTTCGCCGCCTCGCCGCCCAGCAAAGCTCCGCGTGCCGTCGCCGCCAAGCAAAGCGCCGTGTTCCTTCGGCACCTAGCAAAGAAGTGCCTGCGTTCGGCGCCTCGCCGCATCGCAGCCTAGCAAAGCACTGCGTGCCTTCGCCGCCTCACACAGCGCTGCGTGCCTTCGGCGCCTGGCAAAGCAGCGCGTGCCTTCGCCGCCTCGCCGCCTAAGAAAGCGCCGCGTCCCTTCTCGCCCTCGCCGCCTAGCAAAGCGCCGTGTCCCTTCGCCGCCTCGCCGCCCAGCAAAGCTCCGCGTGCCGTCGCCGCCAAGCAAAGCGCCGTGTTCCTTCGGCACCTAGCAAAGAAGTGCCTGCGTTCGGCGCCTCGCCGCATCGCAGCCTGGCAAAGCAGTGCGTGCCTTCGCCGCCTCACACAGCGCTGCGTGCCTTCGGCGCCTGGCAAAGCAGCGCGTGCCTTCGCCGCCTCGCCGCCTAAGAAAGCGCCGCGTCCCTTCTCGCCCTCGCCGCCTAGCAAAGCGCCGTGTCCCTTCGCCGCCTCGCCGCCCAGCAAAGCTCCGCGTGCCGTCGCCGCCAAGCAAAGCGCCGTGTTCCTTCGGCACCTAGCAAAGAAGTGCCTGCGTTCGGCGCCTCGCCGCATCGCAGCCTGGCAAAGCACTGCGTGCCTTCGCCGCCTGGCAAAGCAGTGCGTGCCTTCGCCGCCTCACACAGCGCTGCGTGCCTTCGGCGCCTGGCAAAGCAGCGCGTGCCTTCGCCGCCTCGCCGCCTAAGAAAGCGCCGCGTCCCTTCTCGCCCTCGCCGCCTACCAAAGCGCCGTGTCCCTTCGCCGCCTCGCCGCCCAGCAAAGCTCCGCGTGCCGTCGCCGCCAAGCAAAGCGCCGTGTTCCTTCGGCACCTAGCAAAGAAGTGCCTGCGTTCGGCGCCTCGCCGCATCGCAGCCTGGCAAAGCACTGCGTGCCTTCGCCGCCTGGCAAAGCACTGCGTGCCTTCGGCGCCTCACACAGCGCTGCGTGCCTTCGGCGCCTGGCAAAGCAGCGCGTGCCTTCGCCTCCTCGCCGCCTAAGAAAGCGCCGCGTCCCTTCTCGCCCTCGCTGCCTACCAAAGCGCCGTGTCCCTTCGCCGCCTCGCCGCCCAGCAAAGCTCCGCGTGCCGTCGCCGCCAAGCAAAGTGCCGTGTTCCTTCGGCACCTAGCAAAGAAATGCCTGCGTTCGGCGCCTCGCCGCATCGCAGCCTGGCAAAGCAGTGCGTGCCTTCGCCGCCTCACACAGCGCTGCGTGCCTTCGGCGCCTGGCAAAGCAGCGCGTGCCTTCGCCGCCTCGCCGCCTAAGAAAGCGCCGCGTCCCTTCTCGCCCTCGCCGCCTAGCAAAGCGCCGTGTCCCTTCGCCGCCTCGCCGCCCAGCAAAGCTCCGCGTGCCGTCGCCGCCAAGCAAAGCGCCGTGTTCCTTCGGCACCTAGCAAAGAAGTGCCTGCGTTCGGCGCCTCGCCACATCGCAGCCTAGCAAAGCGCTGCGTGCCTTCGGCGGCTGGCAAAGCAGTGCGTGCCTTCGCCGCCTCACACAGCGCTGCGTGCCTTCGGCGCCTGGCAAAGCAGCGCGTGCCTTCGCCGCCTCGCCGCCTAAGAAAGCGCCGCGTCCCTTCTCGCCCTCGCCGCCTAGCAAAGCGCCGTGTCCCTTCGCCGCCTCGCCGCCCAGCAAAGCTCCGCGTGCCGTCGCCGCCAAGCAAAGCGCCGTGTTCCTTCGGCACCTAGCAAAGAAGTGCCTGCGTTCGGCGCCTCGCCGCATCGCAGCCTGGCAAAGCACTGCGTGCCTTCGCCGCCTCACACAGCGCTGCGTGCCTTCGGCGCCTGGCAAAGCAGCGCGTGCCTTCGCCGCCTCGCCGCCTAAGAAAGCGCCGCGTCCCTTCTCGCCCTCGCCGCCTAGCAAAGCGCCGTGTCCCTTCGCCGCCTCGCCGCCCAGCAAAGCTCCGCGTGCCGTCGCCGCCAAGCAAAGCGCCGTGTTCCTTCGGCACCTAGCAAAGAAGTGCCTGCGTTCGGCGCCTCGCCGCATCGCAGCCTGGCAAAGCACTGCGTGCCTTCGCCGCCTCACACAGCGCTGCGTGCCTTCGGCGCCTGGCAAAGCAGCGCGTGCCTTCGCCGCCTCGCCGCCTAAGAAAGCGCCGCGTCCCTTCTCGCCCTCGCCGCCTAGCAAAGCGCCGTGTCCCTTCGCCGCCTCGCCGCCCAGCAAAGCTCCGCGTGCCGTCGCCGCCAAGCAAAGCGCCGTGTTCCTTCGGCACCTAGCAAAGAAGTGCCTGCGTTCGGCGCCTCGCCGCATCGCAGCCTGGCAAAGCACTGCGTGCCTTCGCCGCCTGGCAAAGCACTGCGTGCCTTCGCCGCCTCACACAGCGCTGCGTGCCTTCGGCGCCTGGCAAAGCAGCGCGTGCCTTCGCCGCCTCGCCGCCTAAGAAAGCGCCGCGTCCCTTCTCGCCCTCGCCGCCTAGCAAAGCGCCGTGTCCCTTCGCCGCCTCGCCGCCCAGCAAAGCTCCGCGTGCCGTCGCCGCCAAGCAAAGCGCCGTGTTCCTTCGGCACCTAGCAAAGAAGTGCCTGCGTTCGGCGCCTCGCCGCATCGCAGCCTGGCAAAGCACTGCGTGCCTTCGCCGCCTGGCAAAGCACTGCGTGCCTTCGCCGCCTCACACAGCGCTGCGTGCCTTCGGCGCCTGGCAAAGCAGCGCGTGCCTTCGCCTCCTCGCCGCCTAAGAAAGCGCCGCGTCCCTTCTCGCCCTCGCTGCCTACCAAAGCGCCGTGTCCCTTCGCCGCCTCGCCGCCCAGCAAAGCTCCGCGTGCCGTCGCCGCCAAGCAAAGTGCCGTGTTCCTTCGGCACCTAGCAAAGAAATGCCTGCGTTCGGCGCCTCGCCGCATCGCAGCCTGGCAAAGCAGTGCGTGCCTTCGCCGCCTCACACAGCGCTGCGTGCCTTCGGCGCCTGGCAAAGCAGCGCGTGCCTTCGCCGCCTCGCCGCCTAAGAAAGCGCCGCGTCCCTTCTCGCCCTCGCCGCCTAGCAAAGCGCCGTGTCCCTTCGCCGCCTCGCCGCCCAGCAAAGCTCCGCGTGCCGTCGCCGCCAAGCAAAGCGCCGTGTTCCTTCGGCACCTAGCAAAGAAGTGCCTGCGTTCGGCGCCTCGCCACATCGCAGCCTAGCAAAGCGCTGCGTGCCTTCGGCGGCTGGCAAAGCAGTGCGTGCCTTCGCCGCCTCACACAGCGCTGCGTGCCTTCGGCGCCTGGCAAAGCAGCGCGTGCCTTCGCCGCCTCGCCGCCTAAGAAAGCGCCGCGTCCCTTCTCGCCCTCGCCGCCTAGCAAAGCGCCGTGTCCCTTCGCCGCCTCGCCGCCCAGCAAAGCTCCGCGTGCCGTCGCCGCCAAGCAAAGCGCCGTGTTCCTTCGGCACCTAGCAAAGAAGTGCCTGCGTTCGGCGCCTCGCCACATCGCAGCCTAGCAAAGCGCTGCGTGCCTTCGGCGGCTGGCAAAGCAGTGCGTGCCTTCGCCGCCTCACACAGCGCTGCGTGCCTTCGGCGCCTGGCAAAGCAGCGCGTGCCTTCGCCGCCTCGCCGCCTAAGAAAGCGCCGCGTCCCTTCTCGCCCTCGCCGCCTAGCAAAGCGCCGTGTCCCTTCGCCGCCTCGCCGCCCAGCAAAGCTCCGCGTGCCGTCGCCGCCAAGCAAAGCGCCGTGTTCCTTCGGCACCTAGCAAAGAAGTGCCTGCGTTCGGCGCCTCGCCGCATCGCAGCCTGGCAAAGCAGTGCGTGCCTTCGCCGCCTCACACAGCGCTGCGTGCCTTCGGCGCCTGGCAAAGCAGCGCGTGCCTTCGCCGCCTCGCCGCCTAAGAAAGCGCCGCGTCCCTTCTCGCCCTCGCCGCCTAGCAAAGCGCCGTGTCCCTTCGCCGCCTCGCCGCCCAGCAAAGCTCCGCGTGCCGTCGCCGCCAAGCAAAGCGCCGTGTTCCTTCGGCACCTAGCAAAGAAGTGCCTGCGTTCGGCGCCTCGCCGCATCGCAGCCTGGCAAAGCACTGCGTGCCTTCGCCGCCTCACACAGCGCTGCGTGCCTTCGGCGCCTGGCAAAGCAGCGCGTGCCTTCGCCGCCTCGCCGCCTAAGAAAGCGCCGCGTCCCTTCTCGCCCTCGCCGCCTAGCAAAGCGCCGTGTCCCTTCGCCGCCTCGCCGCCCAGCAAAGCTCCGCGTGCCGTCGCCGCCAAGCAAAGCGCCGTGTTCCTTCGGCACCTAGCAAAGAAGTGCCTGCGTTCGGCGCCTCGCCACATCGCAGCCTAGCAAAGCGCTGCGTGCCTTCGGCGGCTGGCAAAGCAGTGCGTGCCTTCGCCGCCTCACACAGCGCTGCGTGCCTTCGGCGCCTGGCAAAGCAGCGCGTGCCTTCGCCGCCTCGCCGCCTAAGAAAGCGCCGCGTCCCTTCTCGCCCTCGCCGCCTAGCAAAGCGCCGTGTCCCTTCGCCGCCTCGCCGCCCAGCAAAGCTCCGCGTGCCGTCGCCGCCAAGCAAAGCGCCGTGTTCCTTCGGCACCTAGCAAAGAAGTGCCTGCGTTCGGCGCCTCGCCGCATCGCAGCCTAGCAAAGCACTGCGTGCCTTCGCCGCCTCACACAGCGCTGCGTGCCTTCGGCGCCTGGCAAAGCAGCGCGTGCCTTCGCCGCCTCGCCGCCTAAGAAAGCGCCGCGTCCCTTCTCGCCCTCGCCGCCTAGCAAAGCGCCGTGTCCCTTCGCCGCCTCGCCGCCCAGCAAAGCTCCGCGTGCCGTCGCCGCCAAGCAAAGCGCCGTGTTCCTTCGGCACCTAGCAAAGAAGTGCCTGCGTTCGGCGCCTCGCCGCATCGCAGCCTGGCAAAGCAGTGCGTGCCTTCGCCGCCTCACACAGCGCTGCGTGCCTTCGGCGCCTGGCAAAGCAGCGCGTGCCTTCGCCGCCTCGCCGCCTAAGAAAGCGCCGCGTCCCTTCTCGCCCTCGCCGCCTAGCAAAGCGCCGTGTCCCTTCGCCGCCTCGCCGCCCAGCAAAGCTCCGCGTGCCGTCGCCGCCAAGCAAAGCGCCGTGTTCCTTCGGCACCTAGCAAAGAAGTGCCTGCGTTCGGCGCCTCGCCGCATCGCAGCCTGGCAAAGCACTGCGTGCCTTCGCCGCCTGGCAAAGCACTGCGTGCCTTCGCCGCCTCACACAGCGCTGCGTGCCTTCGGCGCCTGGCAAAGCAGCGCGTGCCTTCGCCGCCTCGCCGCCTAAGAAAGCGCCGCGTCCCTTCTCGCCCTCGCCGCCTAGCAAAGCGCCGTGTCCCTTCGCCGCCTCGCCGCCCAGCAAAGCTCCGCGTGCCGTCGCCGCCAAGCAAAGCGCCGTGTTCCTTCGGCACCTAGCAAAGAAGTGCCTGCGTTCGGCGCCTCGCCGCATCGCAGCCTGGCAAAGCAGTGCGTGCCTTCGCCGCCTCACACAGCGCTGCGTGCCTTCGGCGCCTGGCAAAGCAGCGCGTGCCTTCGCCGCCTCGCCGCCTAAGAAAGCGCCGCGTCCCTTCTCGCCCTCGCCGCCTAGCAAAGCGCCGTGTCCCTTCGCCGCCTCGCCGCCCAGCAAAGCTCCGCGTGCCGTCGCCGCCAAGCAAAGCGCCGTGTTCCTTCGGCACCTAGCAAAGAAGTGCCTGCGTTCGGCGCCTCGCCGCATCGCAGCCTGGCAAAGCAGTGCGTGCCTTCGCCGCCTCACACAGCGCTGCGTGCCTTCGGCGCCTGGCAAAGCAGCGCGTGCCTTCGCCGCCTCGCCGCCTAAGAAAGCGCCGCGTCCCTTCTCGCCCTCGCCGCCTAGCAAAGCGCCGTGTCCCTTCGCCGCCTCGCCGCCCAGCAAAGCTCCGCGTGCCGTCGCCGCCAAGCAAAGCGCCGTGTTCCTTCGGCACCTAGCAAAGAAGTGCCTGCGTTCGGCGCCTCGCCGCATCGCAGCCTGGCAAAGCAGTGCGTGCCTTCGCCGCCTCACACAGCGCTGCGTGCCTTCGGCGCCTGGCAAAGCAGCGCGTGCCTTCGCCGCCTCGCCGCCTAAGAAAGCGCCGCGTCCCTTCTCGCCCTCGCCGCCTAGCAAAGCGCCGTGTCCCTTCGCCGCCTCGCCGCCCAGCAAAGCTCCGCGTGCCGTCGCCGCCAAGCAAAGCGCCGTGTTCCTTCGGCACCTAGCAAAGAAGTGCCTGCGTTCGGCGCCTCGCCGCATCGCAGCCTGGCAAAGCACTGCGTGCCTTCGCCGCCTCACACAGCGCTGCGTGCCTTCGGCGCCTGGCAAAGCAGCGCGTGCCTTCGCCGCCTCGCCGCCTAAGAAAGCGCCGCGTCCCTTCTCGCCCTCGCCGCCTAGCAAAGCGCCGTGTCCCTTCGCCGCCTCGCCGCCCAGCAAAGCTCCGCGTGCCGTCGCCGCCAAGCAAAGCGCCGTGTTCCTTCGGCACCTAGCAAAGAAGTGCCTGCGTTCGGCGCCTCGCCACATCGCAGCCTAGCAAAGCGCTGCGTGCCTTCGGCGGCTGGCAAAGCAGTGCGTGCCTTCGCCGCCTCACACAGCGCTGCGTGCCTTCGGCGCCTGGCAAAGCAGCGCGTGCCTTCGCCGCCTCGCCGCCTAAGAAAGCGCCGCGTCCCTTCTCGCCCTCGCCGCCTACCAAAGCGCCGTGTCCCTTCGCCGCCTCGCCGCCCAGCAAAGCTCCGCGTGCCGTCGCCCCAAGCAAAGCGCCGTGTTCCTTCGGCACCTAGCAAAGAAGTGCCTGCGTTCGGCGCCTCGCCACATCGCAGCCTAGCAAAGCGCTGCGTGCCTTCGGCGGCTGGCAAAGCAGTGCGTGCCTTCGCCGCCTCACACAGCGCTGCGTGCCTTCGGCGCCTGGCAAAGCAGCGCGTGCCTTCGCCGCCTCGCCGCCTAAGAAAGCGCCGCGTCCCTTCTCGCCCTCGCCGCCTAGCAAAGCGCCGTGTCCCTTCGCCGCCTCGCCGCCCAGCAAAGCTCCGCGTGCCGTCGCCGCCAAGCAAAGCGCCGTGTTCCTTCGGCACCTAGCAAAGAAGAGCCTGCGTTCGGCGCCTCGCCGCATCGCAGCCTGGCAAAGCAGTGCGTGCCTTCGCCGCCTCACACAGCGCTGCGTGCCTTCGGCGCCTGGCAAAGCAGCGCGTGCCTTCGCCGCCTCGCCGCCTAAGAAAGCGCCGCGTCCCTTCTCGCCCTCGCCGCCTACCAAAGCGCCGTGTCCCTTCGCCGCCTCGCCGCCCAGCAAAGCTCCGCGTGCCGTCGCCGCCAAGCAAAGCGCCGTGTTCCTTCGGCACCTAGCAAAGAAGTGCCTGCGTTCGGCGCCTCGCCGCATCGCAGCCTAGCAAAGCACTGCGTGCCTTCGCCGCCTGGCAAAGCACTGCGTGCCTTCGCCGCCTCACACAGCGCTGCGTGCCTTCGGCGCCTGGCAAAGCAGCGCGTGCCTTTGCCTCCTCGCCGCCTAAGAAAGCGCCGCGTCCCTTCTCGCCCTCGCCGCCTAGCAAAGCGCCGTGTCCCTTCGCCGCCCAGCAAAGCTCCGCGTGCCGTCGCCGCCAAGCAAAGCGCCGTGTTCCTTCGGCACCTAGCAAAGAAGTGCCTGCGTTCGGCGCCTCGCCACATCGCAGCCTAGCAAAGCGCTGCGTGCCTTCGGCGGCTGGCAAAGCAGTGCGTGCCTTCGCCGCCTCACACAGCGCTGCGTGCCTTCGGCGCCTGGCAAAGCAGCGCGTGCCTTCGCCGCCTCGCCGCCTAAGAAAGCGCCGCGTCCCTTCTCGCCCTCGCCGCCTACCAAAGCGCCGTGTCCCTTCGCCGCCCAGCAAAGCTCCGCGTGCCGTCGCCGCCAAGCAAAGCGCCGTGTTCCTTCGGCACCTAGCAAAGAAGTGCCTGCGTTCGGCGCCTCGCCGCATCGCAGCCTGGCAAAGCACTGCGTGCCTTCGCCGCCTCACACAGCGCTGCGTGCCTTCGGCGCCTGGCAAAGCAGCGCGTGCCTTCGCCGCCTCGCCGCCTAAGAAAGCGCCGCGTCCCTTCTCGCCCTCGCCGCCTAGCAAAGCGCCGTGTCCCTTCGCCGCCTCGCCGCCCAGCAAAGCTCCGCGTGCCGTCGCCGCCAAGCAAAGCGCCGTGTTCCTTCGGCACCTAGCAAAGAAGTGCCTGCGTTCGGCGCCTCGCCGCATCGCAGCCTGGCAAAGCAGTGCGTGCCTTCGCCGCCTCACACAGCGCTGCGTGCCTTCGGCGCCTGGCAAAGCAGCGCGTGCCTTCGCCGCCTCGCCGCCTAAGAAAGCGCCGCGTCCCTTCTCGCCCTCGCCGCCTAGCAAAGCGCCGTGTCCCTTCGCCGCCTCGCCGCCCAGCAAAGCTCCGCGTGCCGTCGCCGCCAAGCAAAGCGCCGTGTTCCTTCGGCACCTAGCAAAGAAGTGCCTGCGTTCGGCGCCTCGCCGCATCGCAGCCTGGCAAAGCACTGCGTGCCTTCGGCGCCTGGCAAAGCACTGCGTGCCTTCGCCGCCTCACACAGCGCTGCGTGCCTTCGGCGCCTGGCAAAGCAGCGCGTGCCTTCGCCGCCTCGCCGCCTAAGAAAGCGCCGCGTCCCTTCTCGCCCTCGCCGCCTAGCAAAGCGCCGTGTCCCTTCGCCGCCTCGCCGCCCAGCAAAGCTCCGCGTGCCGTCGCCGCCAAGCAAAGCGCCGTGTTCCTTCGGCACCTAGCAAAGAAGTGCCTGCGTTCGGCGCCTCGCCGCATCGCAGCCTGGCAAAGCAGTGCGTGCCTTCGCCGCCTCACACAGCGCTGCGTGCCTTCGGCGCCTGGCAAAGCAGCGCGTGCCTTCGCCGCCTCGCCGCCTAAGAAAGCGCCGCGTCCCTTCTCGCCCTCGCCGCCTAGCAAAGCGCCGTGTCCCTTCGCCGCCTCGCCGCCCAGCAAAGCTCCGCGTGCCGTCGCCGCCAAGCAAAGCGCCGTGTTCCTTCGGCACCTAGCAAAGAAGTGCCTGCGTTCGGCGCCTCGCCGCATCGCAGCCTGGCAAAGCAGTGCGTGCCTTCGCCGCCTCACACAGCGCTGCGTGCCTTCGGCGCCTGGCAAAGCAGCGCGTGCCTTCGCCGCCTCGCCGCCTAAGAAAGCGCCGCGTCCCTTCTCGCCCTCGCCGCCTAGCAAAGCGCCGTGTCCCTTCGCCGCCTCGCCGCCCAGCAAAGCTCCGCGTGCCGTCGCCGCCAAGCAAAGCGCCGTGTTCCTTCGGCACCTAGCAAAGAAGTGCCTGCGTTCGGCGCCTCGCCGCATCGCAGCCTGGCAAAGCAGTGCGTGCCTTCGCCGCCTCACACAGCGCTGCGTGCCTTCGGCGCCTGGCAAAGCAGCGCGTGCCTTCGCCGCCTCGCCGCCTAAGAAAGCGCCGCGTCCCTTCTCGCCCTCGCCGCCTAGCAAAGCGCCGTGTCCCTTCGCCGCCTCGCCGCCCAGCAAAGCTCCGCGTGCCGTCGCCGCCAAGCAAAGCGCCGTGTTCCTTCGGCACCTAGCAAAGAAGTGCCTGCGTTCGGCGCCTCGCCGCATCGCAGCCTGGCAAAGCACTGCGTGCCTTCGCCGCCTCACACAGCGCTGCGTGCCTTCGGCGCCTGGCAAAGCAGCGCGTGCCTTCGCCGCCTCGCCGCCTAAGAAAGCGCCGCGTCCCTTCTCGCCCTCGCCGCCTACCAAAGCGCCGTGTCCCTTCGCCGCCTCGCCGCCCAGCAAAGCTCCGCGTGCCGTCGCCGCCAAGCAAAGCGCCGTGTTCCTTCGGCACCTAGCAAAGAAGTGCCTGCGTTCGGCGCCTCGCCACATCGCAGCCTAGCAAAGCGCTGCGTGCCTTCGGCGGCTGGCAAAGCAGTGCGTGCCTTCGCCGCCTCACACAGCGCTGCGTGCCTTCGGCGCCTGGCAAAGCAGCGCGTGCCTTCGCCGCCTCGCCGCCTAAGAAAGCGCCGCGTCCCTTCTCGCCCTCGCCGCCTAGCAAAGCGCCGTGTCCCTTCGCCGCCTCGCCGCCCAGCAAAGCTCCGCGTGCCGTCGCCGCCAAGCAAAGCGCCGTGTTCCTTCGGCACCTAGCAAAGAAGAGCCTGCGTTCGGCGCCTCGCCGCATCGCAGCCTGGCAAAGCAGTGCGTGCCTTCGCCGCCTCACACAGCGCTGCGTGCCTTCGGCGCCTGGCAAAGCAGCGCGTGCCTTCGCCGCCTCGCCGCCTAAGAAAGCGCCCCGTCCCTTCTCGCCCTCGCCGCCTACCAAAGCGCCGTGTCCCTTCGCCGCCTCGCCGCCCAGCAAAGCTCCGCGTGCCGTCGCCGCCAAGCAAAGCGCCGTGTTCCTTCGGCACCTAGCAAAGAAGTGCCTGCGTTCGGCGCCTCGCCGCATCGCAGCCTGGCAAAGCACTGCGTGCCTTCGCCGCCTGGCAAAGCACTGCGTGCCTTCGCCGCCTCACACAGCGCTGCGTGCCTTCGGCGCCTGGCAAAGCAGCGCGTGCCTTTGCCGCCTCGCCGCCTAAGAAAGCGCCGCGTCCCTTCTCGCCCTCGCCGCCTAGCAAAGCGCCGTGTCCCTTCGCCGCCCAGCAAAGCTCCGCGTGCCGTCGCCGCCAAGCAAAGCGCCGTGTTCCTTCGGCACCTAGCAAAGAAGTGCCTGCGTTCGGCGCCTCGCCACATCGCAGCCTAGCAAAGCGCTGCGTGCCTTCGGCGGCTGGCAAAGCAGTGCGTGCCTTCGCCGCCTCACACAGCGCTGCGTGCCTTCGGCGCCTGGCAAAGCAGCGCGTGCCTTCGCCGCCTCGCCGCCTAAGAAAGCGCCGCGTCCCTTCTCGCCCTCGCCGCCTACCAAAGCGCCGTGTCCCTTCGCCGCCTCGCCGCCCAGCAAAGCTCCGCGTGCCGTCGCCGCCAAGCAAAGCGCCGTGTTCCTTCGGCACCTAGCAAAGAAGTGCCTGCGTTCGGCGCCTCGCCGCATCGCAGCCTGGCAAAGCACTGCGTGCCTTCGCCGCCTCACACAGCGCTGCGTGCCTTCGGCGCCTGGCAAAGCAGCGCGTGCCTTCGCCGCCTCGCCGCCTAAGAAAGCGCCGCGTCCCTTCTCGCCCTCGCCGCCTAGCAAAGCGCCGTGTCCCTTCGCCGCCTCGCCGCCCAGCAAAGCTCCGCGTGCCGTCGCCGCCAAGCAAAGCGCCGTGTTCCTTCGGCACCTAGCAAAGAAGTGCCTGCGTTCGGCGCCTCGCCGCATCGCAGCCTGGCAAAGCAGTGCGTGCCTTCGCCGCCTCACACAGCGCTGCGTGCCTTCGGCGCCTGGCAAAGCAGCGCGTGCCTTCGCCGCCTCGCCGCCTAAGAAAGCGCCGCGTCCCTTCTCGCCCTCGCCGCCTAGCAAAGCGCCGTGTCCCTTCGCCGCCTCGCCGCCCAGCAAAGCTCCGCGTGCCGTCGCCGCCAAGCAAAGCGCCGTGTTCCTTCGGCACCTAGCAAAGAAGTGCCTGCGTTCGGCGCCTCGCCACATCGCAGCCTAGCAAAGCGCTGCGTGCCTTCGGCGGCTGGCAAAGCAGTGCGTGCCTTCGGCGCCTCACACAGCGCTGCGTGCCTTCGGCGCCTGGCAAAGCAGCGCGTGCCTTCGCCGCCTCGCCGCCTAAGAAAGCGCCGCGTCCCTTCTCGCCCTCGCCGCCTAGCAAAGCGCCGTGTCCCTTCGCCGCCTCGCCGCCCAGCAAAGCTCCGCGTGCCGTCGCCGCCAAGCAAAGCGCCGTGTTCCTTCGGCACCTAGCAAAGAAGTGCCTGCGTTCGGCGCCTCGCCGCATCGCAGCCTGGCAAAGCAGTGCGTGCCTTCGCCGCCTCACACAGCGCTGCGTGCCTTCGGCGCCTGGCAAAGCAGCGCGTGCCTTCGCCGCCTCGCCGCCTAAGAAAGCGCCGCGTCCCTTCTCGCCCTCGCCGCCTACCAAAGCGCCGTGTCCCTTCGCCGCCTCGCCGCCCAGCAAAGCTCCGCGTGCCGTCGCCGCCAAGCAAAGCGCCGTGTTCCTTCGGCACCTAGCAAAGAAGTGCCTGCGTTCGGCGCCTCGCCGCATCGCAGCCTGGCAAAGCAGTGCGTGCCTTCGCCGCCTCACACAGCGCTGCGTGCCTTCGGCGCCTGGCAAAGCAGCGCGTGCCTTCGCCGCCTCGCCGCCTAAGAAAGCGCCGCGTCCCTTCTCGCCCTCGCCGCCTAGCAAAGCGCCGTGTCCCTTCGCCGCCTCGCCGCCCAGCAAAGCTCCGCGTGCCGTCGCCGCCAAGCAAAGCGCCGTGTTCCTTCGGCACCTAGCAAAGAAGTGCCTGCGTTCGGCGCCTCGCCGCATCGCAGCCTGGCAAAGCAGTGCGTGCCTTCGCCGCCTCACACAGCGCTGCGTGCCTTCGGCGCCTGGCAAAGCAGCGCGTGCCTTCGCCGCCTCGCCGCCTAAGAAAGCGCCGCGTCCCTTCTCGCCCTCGCCGCCTAGCAAAGCGCCGTGTCCCTTCGCCGCCTCGCCGCCCAGCAAAGCTCCGCGTGCCGTCGCCGCCAAGCAAAGCGCCGTGTTCCTTCGGCACCTAGCAAAGAAGTGCCTGCGTTCGGCGCCTCGCCGCATCGCAGCCTGGCAAAGCACTGCGTGCCTTCGCCGCCTCACACAGCGCTGCGTGCCTTCGGCGCCTGGCAAAGCAGCGCGTGCCTTCGCCGCCTCGCCGCCTAAGAAAGCGCCGCGTCCCTTCTCGCCCTCGCCGCCTACCAAAGCGCCGTGTCCCTTCGCCGCCTCGCCGCCCAGCAAAGCTCCGCGTGCCGTCGCCGCCAAGCAAAGCGCCGTGTTCCTTCGGCACCTAGCAAAGAAGTGCCTGCGTTCGGCGCCTCGCCGCATCGCAGCCTAGCAAAGCACTGCGTGCCTTCGCCGCCTGGCAAAGCACTGCGTGCCTTCGCCGCCTCACACAGCGCTGCGTGCCTTCGGCGCCTGGCAAAGCAGCGCGTGCCTTCGCCGCCTCGCCGCCTAAGAAAGCGCCGCGTCCCTTCTCGCCCTCGCCGCCTACCAAAGCGCCGTGTCCCTTCGCCGCCTCGCCGCCCAGCAAAGCTCCGCGTGCCGTCGCCGCCAAGCAAAGCGCCGTGTTCCTTCGGCACCTAGCAAAGAAGTGCCTGCGTTCGGCGCCTCGCCACATCGCAGCCTAGCAAAGCGCTGCGTGCCTTCGGCGGCTGGCAAAGCAGTGCGTGCCTTCGCCGCCTCACACAGCGCTGCGTGCCTTCGGCGCCTGGCAAAGCAGCGCGTGCCTTCGCCGCCTCGCCGCCTAAGAAAGCGCCGCGTCCCTTCTCGCCCTCGCCGCCTACCAAAGCGCCGTGTCCCTTCGCCGCCTCGCCGCCCAGCAAAGCTCCGCGTGCCGTCGCCGCCAAGCAAAGCGCCGTGTTCCTTCGGCACCTAGCAAAGAAGTGCCTGCGTTCGGCGCCTCGCCGCATCGAAGCCTAGCAAAGCAGTGCGTGCCTTCGGCGCCTGGCAAAGCAGCGCGTGCCTTCGCCGCCTCGCCGCCTAAGAAAGCGCCGCGTCCCTTCTCGCCCTCGCCGCCTAGCAAAGCGCCGTGTCCCTTCGCCGCCTCGCCGCCCAGCAAAGCTCCGCGTGCCGTCGCCGCCAAGCAAAGCGCCGTGTTCCTTCGGCACCTAGCAAAGAAGTGCCTGCGTTCGGCGCCTCGCCGCATCGCAGCCTGGCAAAGCACTGCGTGCCTTCGCCGCCTCACACAGCGCTGCGTGCCTTCGGCGCCTGGCAAAGCAGCGCGTGCCTTCGCCGCCTCGCCGCCTAAGAAAGCGCCGCGTCCCTTCTCGCCCTCGCCGCCTACCAAAGCGCCGTGTCCCTTCGCCGCCTCGCCGCCCAGCAAAGCTCCGCGTGCCGTCGCCGCCAAGCAAAGCGCCGTGTTCCTTCGGCACCTAGCAAAGAAGTGCCTGCGTTCGGCGCCTCGCCGCATCGCAGCCTGGCAAAGCACTGCGTGCCTTCGCCGCCTCACACAGCGCTGCGTGCCTTCGGCGCCTGGCAAAGCAGCGCGTGCCTTCGCCGCCTCGCCGCCTAAGAAAGCGCCGCGTCCCTTCTCGCCCTCGCCGCCTAGCAAAGCGCCGTGTCCCTTCGCCGCCCAGCAAAGCTCCGCGTGCCGTCGCCGCCAAGCAAAGCGCCGTGTTCCTTCGGCACCTAGCAAAGAAGTGCCTGCGTTCGGCGCCTCGCCACATCGCAGCCTAGCAAAGCGCTGCGTGCCTTCGGCGGCTGGCAAAGCAGTGCGTGCCTTCGGCGCCTCACACAGCGCTGCGTGCCTTCGGCGCCTGGCAAAGCAGCGCGTGCCTTCGCCGCCTCGCCGCCTAAGAAAGCGCCGCGTCCCTTCTCGCCCTCGCCGCCTAGCAAAGCGCCGTGTCCCTTCGCCGCCTCGCCGCCCAGCAAAGCTCCGCGTGCCGTCGCCGCCAAGCAAAGCGCCGTGTTCCTTCGGCACCTAGCAAAGAAGTGCCTGCGTTCGGCGCCTCGCCGCATCGCAGCCTGGCAAAGCACTGCGTGCCTTCGCCGCCTGGCAAAGCACTGCGTGCCTTCGCCGCCTCACACAGCGCTGCGTGCCTTCGGCGCCTGGCAAAGCAGCGCGTGCCTTCGCCGCCTCGCCGCCTAAGAAAGCGCCGCGTCCCTTCTCGCCCTCGCCGCCTAGCAAAGCGCCGTGTCCCTTCGCCGCCTCGCCGCCCAGCAAAGCTCCGCGTGCCGTCGCCGCCAAGCAAAGCGCCGTGTTCCTTCGGCACCTAGCAAAGAAGTGCCTGCGTTCGGCGCCTCGCCGCATCGCAGCCTGGCAAAGCAGTGCGTGCCTTCGCCGCCTCACACAGCGCTGCGTGCCTTCGGCGCCTGGCAAAGCAGCGCGTGCCTTCGCCGCCTCGCCGCCTAAGAAAGCGCCGCGTCCCTTCTCGCCCTCGCCGCCTAGCAAAGCGCCGTGTCCCTTCGCCGCCTCGCCGCCCAGCAAAGCTCCGCGTGCCGTCGCCGCCAAGCAAAGCGCCGTGTTCCTTCGGCACCTAGCAAAGAAGTGCCTGCGTTCGGCGCCTCGCCGCATCGCAGCCTGGCAAAGCACTGCGTGCCTTCGCCGCCTCACACAGCGCTGCGTGCCTTCGGCGCCTGGCAAAGCAGCGCGTGCCTTCGCCGCCTCGCCGCCTAAGAAAGCGCCGCGTCCCTTCTCGCCCTCGCCGCCTAGCAAAGCGCCGTGTCCCTTCGCCGCCTCGCCGCCCAGCAAAGCTCCGCGTGCCGTCGCCGCCAAGCAAAGCGCCGTGTTCCTTCGGCACCTAGCAAAGAAGTGCCTGCGTTCGGCGCCTCGCCGCATCGCAGCCTGGCAAAGCAGTGCGTGCCTTCGCCGCCTCACACAGCGCTGCGTGCCTTCGGCGCCTGGCAAAGCAGCGCGTGCCTTCGCCGCCTCGCCGCCTAAGAAAGCGCCGCGTCCCTTCTCGCCCTCGCCGCCTAGCAAAGCGCCGTGTCCCTTCGCCGCCTCGCCGCCCAGCAAAGCTCCGCGTGCCGTCGCCGCCAAGCAAAGCGCCGTGTTCCTTCGGCACCTAGCAAAGAAGTGCCTGCGTTCGGCGCCTCGCCGCATCGCAGCCTGGCAAAGCACTGCGTGCCTTCGCCGCCTCACACAGCGCTGCGTGCCTTCGGCGCCTGGCAAAGCAGCGCGTGCCTTCGCCGCCTCGCCGCCTAAGAAAGCGCCGCGTCCCTTCTCGCCCTCGCCGCCTACCAAAGCGCCGTGTCCCTTCGCCGCCTCGCCGCCCAGCAAAGCTCCGCGTGCCGTCGCCGCCAAGCAAAGCGCCGTGTTCCTTCGGCACCTAGCAAAGAAGTGCCTGCGTTCGGCGCCTCGCCACATCGCAGCCTAGCAAAGCGCTGCGTGCCTTCGGCGGCTGGCAAAGCAGTGCGTGCCTTCGCCGCCTCACACAGCGCTGCGTGCCTTCGGCGCCTGGCAAAGCAGCGCGTGCCTTCGCCGCCTCGCCGCCTAAGAAAGCGCCGCGTCCCTTCTCGCCCTCGCCGCCTAGCAAAGCGCCGTGTCCCTTCGCCGCCTCGCCGCCCAGCAAAGCTCCGCGTGCCGTCGCCGCCAAGCAAAGCGCCGTGTTCCTTCGGCACCTAGCAAAGAAGTGCCTGCGTTCGGCGCCTCGCCGCATCGCAGCCTAGCAAAGCACTGCGTGCCTTCGCCGCCTCACACAGCGCTGCGTGCCTTCGGCGCCTGGCAAAGCAGCGCGTGCCTTCGCCGCCTCGCCGCCTAAGAAAGCGCCGCGTCCCTTCTCGCCCTCGCCGCCTAGCAAAGCGCCGTGTCCCTTCGCCGCCTCGCCGCCCAGCAAAGCTCCGCGTGCCGTCGCCGCCAAGCAAAGCGCCGTGTTCCTTCGGCACCTAGCAAAGAAGTGCCTGCGTTCGGCGCCTCGCCGCATCGCAGCCTGGCAAAGCAGTGCGTGCCTTCGCCGCCTCACACAGCGCTGCGTGCCTTCGGCGCCTGGCAAAGCAGCGCGTGCCTTCGCCGCCTCGCCGCCTAAGAAAGCGCCGCGTCCCTTCTCGCCCTCGCCGCCTAGCAAAGCGCCGTGTCCCTTCGCCGCCTCGCCGCCCAGCAAAGCTCCGCGTGCCGTCGCCGCCAAGCAAAGCGCCGTGTTCCTTCGGCACCTAGCAAAGAAGTGCCTGCGTTCGGCGCCTCGCCGCATCGCAGCCTGGCAAAGCACTGCGTGCCTTCGCCGCCTGGCAAAGCACTGCGTGCCTTCGCCGCCTCACACAGCGCTGCGTGCCTTCGGCGCCTGGCAAAGCAGCGCGTGCCTTCGCCGCCTCGCCGCCTAAGAAAGCGCCGCGTCCCTTCTCGCCCTCGCCGCCTAGCAAAGCGCCGTGTCCCTTCGCCGCCTCGCCGCCCAGCAAAGCTCCGCGTGCCGTCGCCGCCAAGCAAAGCGCCGTGTTCCTTCGGCACCTAGCAAAGAAGTGCCTGCGTTCGGCGCCTCGCCGCATCGCAGCCTGGCAAAGCAGTGCGTGCCTTCGCCGCCTCACACAGCGCTGCGTGCCTTCGGCGCCTGGCAAAGCAGCGCGTGCCTTCGCCGCCTCGCCGCCTAAGAAAGCGCCGCGTCCCTTCTCGCCCTCGCCGCCTAGCAAAGCGCCGTGTCCCTTCGCCGCCTCGCCGCCCAGCAAAGCTCCGCGTGCCGTCGCCGCCAAGCAAAGCGCCGTGTTCCTTCGGCACCTAGCAAAGAAGTGCCTGCGTTCGGCGCCTCGCCGCATCGCAGCCTGGCAAAGCAGTGCGTGCCTTCGCCGCCTCACACAGCGCTGCGTGCCTTCGGCGCCTGGCAAAGCAGCGCGTGCCTTCGCCGCCTCGCCGCCTAAGAAAGCGCCGCGTCCCTTCTCGCCCTCGCCGCCTAGCAAAGCGCCGTGTCCCTTCGCCGCCTCGCCGCCCAGCAAAGCTCCGCGTGCCGTCGCCGCCAAGCAAAGCGCCGTGTTCCTTCGGCACCTAGCAAAGAAGTGCCTGCGTTCGGCGCCTCGCCGCATCGCAGCCTGGCAAAGCACTGCGTGCCTTCGCCGCCTCACACAGCGCTGCGTGCCTTCGGCGCCTGGCAAAGCAGCGCGTGCCTTCGCCGCCTCGCCGCCTAAGAAAGCGCCGCGTCCCTTCTCGCCCTCGCCGCCTAGCAAAGCGCCGTGTCCCTTCGCCGCCTCGCCGCCCAGCAAAGCTCCGCGTGCCGTCGCCGCCAAGCAAAGCGCCGTGTTCCTTCGGCACCTAGCAAAGAAGTGCCTGCGTTCGGCGCCTCGCCACATCGCAGCCTAGCAAAGCGCTGCGTGCCTTCGGCGGCTGGCAAAGCAGTGCGTGCCTTCGCCGCCTCACACAGCGCTGCGTGCCTTCGGCGCCTGGCAAAGCAGCGCGTGCCTTCGCCGCCTCGCCGCCTAAGAAAGCGCCGCGTCCCTTCTCGCCCTCGCCGCCTACCAAAGCGCCGTGTCCCTTCGCCGCCTCGCCGCCCAGCAAAGCTCCGCGTGCCGTCGCCCCAAGCAAAGCGCCGTGTTCCTTCGGCACCTAGCAAAGAAGTGCCTGCGTTCGGCGCCTCGCCACATCGCAGCCTAGCAAAGCGCTGCGTGCCTTCGGCGGCTGGCAAAGCAGTGCGTGCCTTCGCCGCCTCACACAGCGCTGCGTGCCTTCGGCGCCTGGCAAAGCAGCGCGTGCCTTCGCCGCCTCGCCGCCTAAGAAAGCGCCGCGTCCCTTCTCGCCCTCGCCGCCTAGCAAAGCGCCGTGTCCCTTCGCCGCCTCGCCGCCCAGCAAAGCTCCGCGTGCCGTCGCCGCCAAGCAAAGCGCCGTGTTCCTTCGGCACCTAGCAAAGAAGAGCCTGCGTTCGGCGCCTCGCCGCATCGCAGCCTGGCAAAGCAGTGCGTGCCTTCGCCGCCTCACACAGCGCTGCGTGCCTTCGGCGCCTGGCAAAGCAGCGCGTGCCTTCGCCGCCTCGCCGCCTAAGAAAGCGCCGCGTCCCTTCTCGCCCTCGCCGCCTACCAAAGCGCCGTGTCCCTTCGCCGCCTCGCCGCCCAGCAAAGCTCCGCGTGCCGTCGCCGCCAAGCAAAGCGCCGTGTTCCTTCGGCACCTAGCAAAGAAGTGCCTGCGTTCGGCGCCTCGCCGCATCGCAGCCTAGCAAAGCACTGCGTGCCTTCGCCGCCTGGCAAAGCACTGCGTGCCTTCGCCGCCTCACACAGCGCTGCGTGCCTTCGGCGCCTGGCAAAGCAGCGCGTGCCTTTGCCTCCTCGCCGCCTAAGAAAGCGCCGCGTCCCTTCTCGCCCTCGCCGCCTAGCAAAGCGCCGTGTCCCTTCGCCGCCCAGCAAAGCTCCGCGTGCCGTCGCCGCCAAGCAAAGCGCCGTGTTCCTTCGGCACCTAGCAAAGAAGTGCCTGCGTTCGGCGCCTCGCCACATCGCAGCCTAGCAAAGCGCTGCGTGCCTTCGGCGGCTGGCAAAGCAGTGCGTGCCTTCGCCGCCTCACACAGCGCTGCGTGCCTTCGGCGCCTGGCAAAGCAGCGCGTGCCTTCGCCGCCTCGCCGCCTAAGAAAGCGCCGCGTCCCTTCTCGCCCTCGCCGCCTACCAAAGCGCCGTGTCCCTTCGCCGCCCAGCAAAGCTCCGCGTGCCGTCGCCGCCAAGCAAAGCGCCGTGTTCCTTCGGCACCTAGCAAAGAAGTGCCTGCGTTCGGCGCCTCGCCGCATCGCAGCCTGGCAAAGCACTGCGTGCCTTCGCCGCCTCACACAGCGCTGCGTGCCTTCGGCGCCTGGCAAAGCAGCGCGTGCCTTCGCCGCCTCGCCGCCTAAGAAAGCGCCGCGTCCCTTCTCGCCCTCGCCGCCTAGCAAAGCGCCGTGTCCCTTCGCCGCCTCGCCGCCCAGCAAAGCTCCGCGTGCCGTCGCCGCCAAGCAAAGCGCCGTGTTCCTTCGGCACCTAGCAAAGAAGTGCCTGCGTTCGGCGCCTCGCCGCATCGCAGCCTGGCAAAGCAGTGCGTGCCTTCGCCGCCTCACACAGCGCTGCGTGCCTTCGGCGCCTGGCAAAGCAGCGCGTGCCTTCGCCGCCTCGCCGCCTAAGAAAGCGCCGCGTCCCTTCTCGCCCTCGCCGCCTAGCAAAGCGCCGTGTCCCTTCGCCGCCTCGCCGCCCAGCAAAGCTCCGCGTGCCGTCGCCGCCAAGCAAAGCGCCGTGTTCCTTCGGCACCTAGCAAAGAAGTGCCTGCGTTCGGCGCCTCGCCGCATCGCAGCCTGGCAAAGCACTGCGTGCCTTCGGCGCCTGGCAAAGCACTGCGTGCCTTCGCCGCCTCACACAGCGCTGCGTGCCTTCGGCGCCTGGCAAAGCAGCGCGTGCCTTCGCCGCCTCGCCGCCTAAGAAAGCGCCGCGTCCCTTCTCGCCCTCGCCGCCTAGCAAAGCGCCGTGTCCCTTCGCCGCCTCGCCGCCCAGCAAAGCTCCGCGTGCCGTCGCCGCCAAGCAAAGCGCCGTGTTCCTTCGGCACCTAGCAAAGAAGTGCCTGCGTTCGGCGCCTCGCCGCATCGCAGCCTGGCAAAGCAGTGCGTGCCTTCGCCGCCTCACACAGCGCTGCGTGCCTTCGGCGCCTGGCAAAGCAGCGCGTGCCTTCGCCGCCTCGCCGCCTAAGAAAGCGCCGCGTCCCTTCTCGCCCTCGCCGCCTAGCAAAGCGCCGTGTCCCTTCGCCGCCTCGCCGCCCAGCAAAGCTCCGCGTGCCGTCGCCGCCAAGCAAAGCGCCGTGTTCCTTCGGCACCTAGCAAAGAAGTGCCTGCGTTCGGCGCCTCGCCACATCGCAGCCTAGCAAAGCGCTGCGTGCCTTCGGCGGCTGGCAAAGCAGTGCGTGCCTTCGCCGCCTCACACAGCGCTGCGTGCCTTCGGCGCCTGGCAAAGCAGCGCGTGCCTTCGCCGCCTCGCCGCCTAAGAAAGCGCCGCGTCCCTTCTCGCCCTCGCCGCCTACCAAAGCGCCGTGTCCCTTCGCCGCCTCGCCGCCCAGCAAAGCTCCGCGTGCCGTCGCCCCAAGCAAAGCGCCGTGTTCCTTCGGCACCTAGCAAAGAAGTGCCTGCGTTCGGCGCCTCGCCACATCGCAGCCTAGCAAAGCGCTGCGTGCCTTCGGCGGCTGGCAAAGCAGTGCGTGCCTTCGCCGCCTCACACAGCGCTGCGTGCCTTCGGCGCCTGGCAAAGCAGCGCGTGCCTTCGCCGCCTCGCCGCCTAAGAAAGCGCCGCGTCCCTTCTCGCCCTCGCCGCCTAGCAAAGCGCCGTGTCCCTTCGCCGCCTCGCCGCCCAGCAAAGCTCCGCGTGCCGTCGCCGCCAAGCAAAGCGCCGTGTTCCTTCGGCACCTAGCAAAGAAGAGCCTGCGTTCGGCGCCTCGCCGCATCGCAGCCTGGCAAAGCAGTGCGTGCCTTCGCCGCCTCACACAGCGCTGCGTGCCTTCGGCGCCTGGCAAAGCAGCGCGTGCCTTCGCCGCCTCGCCGCCTAAGAAAGCGCCGCGTCCCTTCTCGCCCTCGCCGCCTAGCAAAGCGCCGTGTCCCTTCGCCGCCTCGCCGCCCAGCAAAGCTCCGCGTGCCGTCGCCGCCAAGCAAAGCGCCGTGTTCCTTCGGCACCTAGCAAAGAAGTGCCTGCGTTCGGCGCCTCGCCGCATCGCAGCCTAGCAAAGCACTGCGTGCCTTCGCCGCCTGGCAAAGCACTGCGTGCCTTCGCCGCCTCACACAGCGCTGCGTGCCTTCGGCGCCTGGCAAAGCAGCGCGTGCCTTTGCCTCCTCGCCGCCTAAGAAAGCGCCGCGTCCCTTCTCGCCCTCGCCGCCTAGCAAAGCGCCGTGTCCCTTCGCCGCCCAGCAAAGCTCCGCGTGCCGTCGCCGCCAAGCAAAGCGCCGTGTTCCTTCGGCACCTAGCAAAGAAGTGCCTGCGTTCGGCGCCTCGCCACATCGCAGCCTAGCAAAGCGCTGCGTGCCTTCGGCGGCTGGCAAAGCAGTGCGTGCCTTCGCCGCCTCACACAGCGCTGCGTGCCTTCGGCGCCTGGCAAAGCAGCGCGTGCCTTCGCCGCCTCGCCGCCTAAGAAAGCGCCGCGTCCCTTCTCGCCCTCGCCGCCTACCAAAGCGCCGTGTCCCTTCGCCGCCCAGCAAAGCTCCGCGTGCCGTCGCCGCCAAGCAAAGCGCCGTGTTCCTTCGGCACCTAGCAAAGAAGTGCCTGCGTTCGGCGCCTCGCCGCATCGCAGCCTGGCAAAGCACTGCGTGCCTTCGCCGCCTCACACAGCGCTGCGTGCCTTCGGCGCCTGGCAAAGCAGCGCGTGCCTTCGCCGCCTCGCCGCCTAAGAAAGCGCCGCGTCCCTTCTCGCCCTCGCCGCCTAGCAAAGCGCCGTGTCCCTTCGCCGCCTCGCCGCCCAGCAAAGCTCCGCGTGCCGTCGCCGCCAAGCAAAGCGCCGTGTTCCTTCGGCACCTAGCAAAGAAGTGCCTGCGTTCGGCGCCTCGCCGCATCGCAGCCTGGCAAAGCAGTGCGTGCCTTCGCCGCCTCACACAGCGCTGCGTGCCTTCGGCGCCTGGCAAAGCAGCGCGTGCCTTCGCCGCCTCGCCGCCTAAGAAAGCGCCGCGTCCCTTCTCGCCCTCGCCGCCTAGCAAAGCGCCGTGTCCCTTCGCCGCCTCGCCGCCCAGCAAAGCTCCGCGTGCCGTCGCCGCCAAGCAAAGCGCCGTGTTCCTTCGGCACCTAGCAAAGAAGTGCCTGCGTTCGGCGCCTCGCCGCATCGCAGCCTGGCAAAGCACTGCGTGCCTTCGGCGCCTGGCAAAGCACTGCGTGCCTTCGCCGCCTCACACAGCGCTGCGTGCCTTCGGCGCCTGGCAAAGCAGCGCGTGCCTTCGCCGCCTCGCCGCCTAAGAAAGCGCCGCGTCCCTTCTCGCCCTCGCCGCCTAGCAAAGCGCCGTGTCCCTTCGCCGCCTCGCCGCCCAGCAAAGCTCCGCGTGCCGTCGCCGCCAAGCAAAGCGCCGTGTTCCTTCGGCACCTAGCAAAGAAGTGCCTGCGTTCGGCGCCTCGCCGCATCGCAGCCTGGCAAAGCACTGCGTGCCTTCGCCGCCTCACACAGCGCTGCGTGCCTTCGGCGCCTGGCAAAGCAGCGCGTGCCTTCGCCGCCTCGCCGCCTAAGAAAGCGCCGCGTCCCTTCTCGCCCTCGCCGCCTAGCAAAGCGCCGTGTCCCTTCGCCGCCTCGCCGCCCAGCAAAGCTCCGCGTGCCGTCGCCGCCAAGCAAAGCGCCGTGTTCCTTCGGCACCTAGCAAAGAAGTGCCTGCGTTCGGCGCCTCGCCACATCGCAGCCTGGCAAAGCGCTGCGTGCCTTCGGCGGCTGGCAAAGCAGTGCGTGCCTTCGCCGCCTCACACAGCGCTGCGTGCCTTCGGCGCCTGGCAAAGCAGCGCGTGCCTTCGCCGCCTCGCCGCCTAAGAAAGCGCCGCGTCCCTTCTCGCCCTCGCCGCCTACCAAAGCGCCGTGTCCCTTCGCCGCCTCGCCGCCCAGCAAAGCTCCGCGTGCCGTCGCCCCAAGCAAAGCGCCGTGTTCCTTCGGCACCTAGCAAAGAAGTGCCTGCGTTCGGCGCCTCGCCACATCGCAGCCTAGCAAAGCGCTGCGTGCCTTCGGCGGCTGGCAAAGCAGTGCGTGCCTTCGCCGCCTCACACAGCGCTGCGTGCCTTCGGCGCCTGGCAAAGCAGCGCGTGCCTTCGCCGCCTCGCCGCCTAAGAAAGCGCCGCGTCCCTTCTCGCCCTCGCCGCCTAGCAAAGCGCCGTGTCCCTTCGCCGCCTCGCCGCCCAGCAAAGCTCCGCGTGCCGTCGCCGCCAAGCAAAGCGCCGTGTTCCTTCGGCACCTAGCAAAGAAGTGCCTGCGTTCGGCGCCTCGCCGCATCGCAGCCTGGCAAAGCACTGCGTGCCTTCGGCGCCTGGCAAAGCACTGCGTGCCTTCGCCGCCTCACACAGCGCTGCGTGCCTTCGGCGCCTGGCAAAGCAGCGCGTGCCTTCGCCGCCTCGCCGCCTAAGAAAGCGCCGCGTCCCTTCTCGCCCTCGCCGCCTAGCAAAGCGCCGTGTCCCTTCGCCGCCTCGCCGCCCAGCAAAGCTCCGCGTGCCGTCGCCGCCAAGCAAAGCGCCGTGTTCCTTCGGCACCTAGCAAAGAAGTGCCTGCGTTCGGCGCCTCGCCGCATCGCAGCCTGGCAAAGCAGTGCGTGCCTTCGCCGCCTCACACAGCGCTGCGTGCCTTCGGCGCCTGGCAAAGCAGCGCGTGCCTTCGCCGCCTCGCCGCCTAAGAAAGCGCCGCGTCCCTTCTCGCCCTCGCCGCCTAGCAAAGCGCCGTGTCCCTTCGCCGCCTCGCCGCCCAGCAAAGCTCCGCGTGCCGTCGCCGCCAAGCAAAGCGCCGTGTTCCTTCGGCACCTAGCAAAGAAGTGCCTGCGTTCGGCGCCTCGCCGCATCGCAGCCTGGCAAAGCACTGCGTGCCTTCGCCGCCTCACACAGCGCTGCGTGCCTTCGGCGCCTGGCAAAGCAGCGCGTGCCTTCGCCGCCTCGCCGCCTAAGAAAGCGCCGCGTCCCTTCTCGCCCTCGCCGCCTAGCAAAGCGCCGTGTCCCTTCGCCGCCTCGCCGCCCAGCAAAGCTCCGCGTGCCGTCGCCGCCAAGCAAAGCGCCGTGTTCCTTCGGCACCTAGCAAAGAAGTGCCTGCGTTCGGCGCCTCGCCGCATCGCAGCCTGGCAAAGCAGTGCGTGCCTTCGCCGCCTCACACAGCGCTGCGTGCCTTCGGCGCCTGGCAAAGCAGCGCGTGCCTTCGCCGCCTCGCCGCCTAAGAAAGCGCCGCGTCCCTTCTCGCCCTCGCCGCCTAGCAAAGCGCCGTGTCCCTTCGCCGCCTCGCCGCCCAGCAAAGCTCCGCGTGCCGTCGCCGCCAAGCAAAGCGCCGTGTTCCTTCGGCACCTAGCAAAGAAGTGCCTGCGTTCGGCGCCTCGCCGCATCGCAGCCTGGCAAAGCACTGCGTGCCTTCGCCGCCTCACACAGCGCTGCGTGCCTTCGGCGCCTGGCAAAGCAGCGCGTGCCTTCGCCGCCTCGCCGCCTAAGAAAGCGCCGCGTCCCTTCTCGCCCTCGCCGCCTAGCAAAGCGCCGTGTCCCTTCGCCGCCTCGCCGCCCAGCAAAGCTCCGCGTGCCGTCGCCGCCAAGCAAAGCGCCGTGTTCCTTCGGCACCTAGCAAAGAAGTGCCTGCGTTCGGCGCCTCGCCACATCGCAGCCTAGCAAAGCGCTGCGTGCCTTCGGCGGCTGGCAAAGCAGTGCGTGCCTTCGCCGCCTCACACAGCGCTGCGTGCCTTCGGCGCCTGGCAAAGCAGCGCGTGCCTTCGCCGCCTCGCCGCCTAAGAAAGCGCCGCGTCCCTTCTCGCCCTCGCCGCCTAGCAAAGCGCCGTGTCCCTTCGCCGCCTCGCCGCCCAGCAAAGCTCCGCGTGCCGTCGCCGCCAAGCAAAGCGCCGTGTTCCTTCGGCACCTAGCAAAGAAGAGCCTGCGTTCGGCGCCTCGCCGCATCGCAGCCTGGCAAAGCAGTGCGTGCCTTCGCCGCCTCACACAGCGCTGCGTGCCTTCGGCGCCTGGCAAAGCAGCGCGTGCCTTCGCCGCCTCGCCGCCTAAGAAAGCGCCCCGTCCCTTCTCGCCCTCGCCGCCTACCAAAGCGCCGTGTCCCTTCGCCGCCTCGCCGCCCAGCAAAGCTCCGCGTGCCGTCGCCGCCAAGCAAAGCGCCGTGTTCCTTCGGCACCTAGCAAAGAAGTGCCTGCGTTCGGCGCCTCGCCGCATCGCAGCCTGGCAAAGCACTGCGTGCCTTCGCCGCCTGGCAAAGCACTGCGTGCCTTCGCCGCCTCACACAGCGCTGCGTGCCTTCGGCGCCTGGCAAAGCAGCGCGTGCCTTTGCCGCCTCGCCGCCTAAGAAAGCGCCGCGTCCCTTCTCGCCCTCGCCGCCTAGCAAAGCGCCGTGTCCCTTCGCCGCCCAGCAAAGCTCCGCGTGCCGTCGCCGCCAAGCAAAGCGCCGTGTTCCTTCGGCACCTAGCAAAGAAGTGCCTGCGTTCGGCGCCTCGCCACATCGCAGCCTAGCAAAGCGCTGCGTGCCTTCGGCGGCTGGCAAAGCAGTGCGTGCCTTCGCCGCCTCACACAGCGCTGCGTGCCTTCGGCGCCTGGCAAAGCAGCGCGTGCCTTCGCCGCCTCGCCGCCTAAGAAAGCGCCGCGTCCCTTCTCGCCCTCGCCGCCTACCAAAGCGCCGTGTCCCTTCGCCGCCTCGCCGCCCAGCAAAGCTCCGCGTGCCGTCGCCGCCAAGCAAAGCGCCGTGTTCCTTCGGCACCTAGCAAAGAAGTGCCTGCGTTCGGCGCCTCGCCGCATCGCAGCCTGGCAAAGCACTGCGTGCCTTCGCCGCCTCACACAGCGCTGCGTGCCTTCGGCGCCTGGCAAAGCAGCGCGTGCCTTCGCCGCCTCGCCGCCTAAGAAAGCGCCGCGTCCCTTCTCGCCCTCGCCGCCTAGCAAAGCGCCGTGTCCCTTCGCCGCCTCGCCGCCCAGCAAAGCTCCGCGTGCCGTCGCCGCCAAGCAAAGCGCCGTGTTCCTTCGGCACCTAGCAAAGAAGTGCCTGCGTTCGGCGCCTCGCCGCATCGCAGCCTGGCAAAGCAGTGCGTGCCTTCGCCGCCTCACACAGCGCTGCGTGCCTTCGGCGCCTGGCAAAGCAGCGCGTGCCTTCGCCGCCTCGCCGCCTAAGAAAGCGCCGCGTCCCTTCTCGCCCTCGCCGCCTAGCAAAGCGCCGTGTCCCTTCGCCGCCTCGCCGCCCAGCAAAGCTCCGCGTGCCGTCGCCGCCAAGCAAAGCGCCGTGTTCCTTCGGCACCTAGCAAAGAAGTGCCTGCGTTCGGCGCCTCGCCACATCGCAGCCTAGCAAAGCGCTGCGTGCCTTCGGCGGCTGGCAAAGCAGTGCGTGCCTTCGGCGCCTCACACAGCGCTGCGTGCCTTCGGCGCCTGGCAAAGCAGCGCGTGCCTTCGCCGCCTCGCCGCCTAAGAAAGCGCCGCGTCCCTTCTCGCCCTCGCCGCCTAGCAAAGCGCCGTGTCCCTTCGCCGCCTCGCCGCCCAGCAAAGCTCCGCGTGCCGTCGCCGCCAAGCAAAGCGCCGTGTTCCTTCGGCACCTAGCAAAGAAGTGCCTGCGTTCGGCGCCTCGCCGCATCGCAGCCTGGCAAAGCAGTGCGTGCCTTCGCCGCCTCACACAGCGCTGCGTGCCTTCGGCGCCTGGCAAAGCAGCGCGTGCCTTCGCCGCCTCGCCGCCTAAGAAAGCGCCGCGTCCCTTCTCGCCCTCGCCGCCTACCAAAGCGCCGTGTCCCTTCGCCGCCTCGCCGCCCAGCAAAGCTCCGCGTGCCGTCGCCGCCAAGCAAAGCGCCGTGTTCCTTCGGCACCTAGCAAAGAAGTGCCTGCGTTCGGCGCCTCGCCGCATCGCAGCCTGGCAAAGCAGTGCGTGCCTTCGCCGCCTCACACAGCGCTGCGTGCCTTCGGCGCCTGGCAAAGCAGCGCGTGCCTTCGCCGCCTCGCCGCCTAAGAAAGCGCCGCGTCCCTTCTCGCCCTCGCCGCCTAGCAAAGCGCCGTGTCCCTTCGCCGCCTCGCCGCCCAGCAAAGCTCCGCGTGCCGTCGCCGCCAAGCAAAGCGCCGTGTTCCTTCGGCACCTAGCAAAGAAGTGCCTGCGTTCGGCGCCTCGCCGCATCGCAGCCTGGCAAAGCAGTGCGTGCCTTCGCCGCCTCACACAGCGCTGCGTGCCTTCGGCGCCTGGCAAAGCAGCGCGTGCCTTCGCCGCCTCGCCGCCTAAGAAAGCGCCGCGTCCCTTCTCGCCCTCGCCGCCTAGCAAAGCGCCGTGTCCCTTCGCCGCCTCGCCGCCCAGCAAAGCTCCGCGTGCCGTCGCCGCCAAGCAAAGCGCCGTGTTCCTTCGGCACCTAGCAAAGAAGTGCCTGCGTTCGGCGCCTCGCCGCATCGCAGCCTGGCAAAGCACTGCGTGCCTTCGCCGCCTCACACAGCGCTGCGTGCCTTCGGCGCCTGGCAAAGCAGCGCGTGCCTTCGCCGCCTCGCCGCCTAAGAAAGCGCCGCGTCCCTTCTCGCCCTCGCCGCCTAGCAAAGCGCCGTGTCCCTTCGCCGCCTCGCCGCCCAGCAAAGCTCCGCGTGCCGTCGCCGCCAAGCAAAGCGCCGTGTTCCTTCGGCACCTAGCAAAGAAGTGCCTGCGTTCGGCGCCTCGCCGCATCGCAGCCTAGCAAAGCACTGCGTGCCTTCGCCGCCTGGCAAAGCACTGCGTGCCTTCGCCGCCTCACACAGCGCTGCGTGCCTTCGGCGCCTGGCAAAGCAGCGCGTGCCTTCGCCGCCTCGCCGCCTAAGAAAGCGCCGCGTCCCTTCTCGCCCTCGCCGCCTACCAAAGCGCCGTGTCCCTTCGCCGCCTCGCCGCCCAGCAAAGCTCCGCGTGCCGTCGCCGCCAAGCAAAGCGCCGTGTTCCTTCGGCACCTAGCAAAGAAGTGCCTGCGTTCGGCGCCTCGCCACATCGCAGCCTAGCAAAGCGCTGCGTGCCTTCGGCGGCTGGCAAAGCAGTGCGTGCCTTCGCCGCCTCACACAGCGCTGCGTGCCTTCGGCGCCTGGCAAAGCAGCGCGTGCCTTCGCCGCCTCGCCGCCTAAGAAAGCGCCGCGTCCCTTCTCGCCCTCGCCGCCTACCAAAGCGCCGTGTCCCTTCGCCGCCTCGCCGCCCAGCAAAGCTCCGCGTGCCGTCGCCGCCAAGCAAAGCGCCGTGTTCCTTCGGCACCTAGCAAAGAAGTGCCTGCGTTCGGCGCCTCGCCGCATCGAAGCCTAGCAAAGCAGTGCGTGCCTTCGGCGCCTGGCAAAGCAGCGCGTGCCTTCGCCGCCTCGCCGCCTAAGAAAGCGCCGCGTCCCTTCTCGCCCTCGCCGCCTAGCAAAGCGCCGTGTCCCTTCGCCGCCTCGCCGCCCAGCAAAGCTCCGCGTGCCGTCGCCGCCAAGCAAAGCGCCGTGTTCCTTCGGCACCTAGCAAAGAAGTGCCTGCGTTCGGCGCCTCGCCGCATCGCAGCCTGGCAAAGCACTGCGTGCCTTCGCCGCCTCACACAGCGCTGCGTGCCTTCGGCGCCTGGCAAAGCAGCGCGTGCCTTCGCCGCCTCGCCGCCTAAGAAAGCGCCGCGTCCCTTCTCGCCCTCGCCGCCTACCAAAGCGCCGTGTCCCTTCGCCGCCTCGCCGCCCAGCAAAGCTCCGCGTGCCGTCGCCGCCAAGCAAAGCGCCGTGTTCCTTCGGCACCTAGCAAAGAAGTGCCTGCGTTCGGCGCCTCGCCGCATCGCAGCCTGGCAAAGCACTGCGTGCCTTCGCCGCCTCACACAGCGCTGCGTGCCTTCGGCGCCTGGCAAAGCAGCGCGTGCCTTCGCCGCCTCGCCGCCTAAGAAAGCGCCGCGTCCCTTCTCGCCCTCGCCGCCTAGCAAAGCGCCGTGTCCCTTCGCCGCCCAGCAAAGCTCCGCGTGCCGTCGCCGCCAAGCAAAGCGCCGTGTTCCTTCGGCACCTAGCAAAGAAGTGCCTGCGTTCGGCGCCTCGCCACATCGCAGCCTAGCAAAGCGCTGCGTGCCTTCGGCGGCTGGCAAAGCAGTGCGTGCCTTCGGCGCCTCACACAGCGCTGCGTGCCTTCGGCGCCTGGCAAAGCAGCGCGTGCCTTCGCCGCCTCGCCGCCTAAGAAAGCGCCGCGTCCCTTCTCGCCCTCGCCGCCTAGCAAAGCGCCGTGTCCCTTCGCCGCCTCGCCGCCCAGCAAAGCTCCGCGTGCCGTCGCCGCCAAGCAAAGCGCCGTGTTCCTTCGGCACCTAGCAAAGAAGTGCCTGCGTTCGGCGCCTCGCCGCATCGCAGCCTGGCAAAGCACTGCGTGCCTTCGCCGCCTGGCAAAGCACTGCGTGCCTTCGTCGCCTCACACAGCGCTGCGTGCCTTCGGCGCCTGGCAAAGCAGCGCGTGCCTTCGCCGCCTCGCCGCCTAAGAAAGCGCCGCGTCCCTTCTCGCCCTCGCCGCCTAGCAAAGCGCCGTGTCCCTTCGCCGCCTCGCCGCCCAGCAAAGCTCCGCGTGCCGTCGCCGCCAAGCAAAGCGCCGTGTTCCTTCGGCACCTAGCAAAGAAGTGCCTGCGTTCGGCGCCTCGCCGCATCGCAGCCTGGCAAAGCAGTGCGTGCCTTCGCCGCCTCACACAGCGCTGCGTGCCTTCGGCGCCTGGCAAAGCAGCGCGTGCCTTCGCCGCCTCGCCGCCTAAGAAAGCGCCGCGTCCCTTCTCGCCCTCGCCGCCTAGCAAAGCGCCGTGTCCCTTCGCCGCCTCGCCGCCCAGCAAAGCTCCGCGTGCCGTCGCCGCCAAGCAAAGCGCCGTGTTCCTTCGGCACCTAGCAAAGAAGTGCCTGCGTTCGGCGCCTCGCCGCATCGCAGCCTGGCAAAGCAGTGCGTGCCTTCGCCGCCTCACACAGCGCTGCGTGCCTTCGGCGCCTGGCAAAGCAGCGCGTGCCTTCGCCGCCTCGCCGCCTAAGAAAGCGCCGCGTCCCTTCTCGCCCTCGCCGCCTAGCAAAGCGCCGTGTCCCTTCGCCGCCTCGCCGCCCAGCAAAGCTCCGCGTGCCGTCGCCGCCAAGCAAAGCGCCGTGTTCCTTCGGCACCTAGCAAAGAAGTGCCTGCGTTCGGCGCCTCGCCGCATCGCAGCCTGGCAAAGCAGTGCGTGCCTTCGCCGCCTCACACAGCGCTGCGTGCCTTCGGCGCCTGGCAAAGCAGCGCGTGCCTTCGCCGCCTCGCCGCCTAAGAAAGCGCCGCGTCCCTTCTCGCCCTCGCCGCCTACCAAAGCGCCGTGTCCCTTCGCCGCCTCGCCGCCCAGCAAAGCTCCGCGTGCCGTCGCCGCCAAGCAAAGCGCCGTGTTCCTTCGGCACCTAGCAAAGAAGTGCCTGCGTTCGGCGCCTCGCCGCATCGCAGCCTGGCAAAGCACTGCGTGCCTTCGCCGCCTCACACAGCGCTGCGTGCCTTCGGCGCCTGGCAAAGCAGCGCGTGCCTTCGCCGCCTCGCCGCCTAAGAAAGCGCCGCGTCCCTTCTCGCCCTCGCCGCCTACCAAAGCGCCGTGTCCCTTCGCCGCCTCGCCGCCCAGCAAAGCTCCGCGTGCCGTCGCCGCCAAGCAAAGCGCCGTGTTCCTTCGGCACCTAGCAAAGAAGTGCCTGCGTTCGGCGCCTCGCCACATCGCAGCCTAGCAAAGCGCTGCGTGCCTTCGGCGGCTGGCAAAGCAGTGCGTGCCTTCGCCGCCTCACACAGCGCTGCGTGCCTTCGGCGCCTGGCAAAGCAGCGCGTGCCTTCGCCGCCTCGCCGCCTAAGAAAGCGCCGCGTCCCTTCTCGCCCTCGCCGCCTACCAAAGCGCCGTGTCCCTTCGCCGCCTCGCCGCCCAGCAAAGCTCCGCGTGCCGTCGCCGCCAAGCAAAGCGCCGTGTTCCTTCGGCACCTAGCAAAGAAGTGCCTGCGTTCGGCGCCTCGCCGCATCGCAGCCTGGCAAAGCACTGCGTGCCTTCGCCGCCTGGCAAAGCACTGCGTGCCTTCGCCGCCTCACACAGCGCTGCGTGCCTTCGGCGCCTGGCAAAGCAGCGCGTGCCTTTGCCGCCTCGCCGCCTAAGAAAGCGCCGCGTCCCTTCTCGCCCTCGCCGCCTAGCAAAGCGCCGTGTCCCTTCGCCGCCCAGCAAAGCTCCGCGTGCCGTCGCCGCCAAGCAAAGCGCCGTGTTCCTTCGGCACCTAGCAAAGAAGTGCCTGCGTTCGGCGCCTCGCCACATCGCAGCCTAGCAAAGCGCTGCGTGCCTTCGGCGGCTGGCAAAGCAGTGCGTGCCTTCGCCGCCTCACACAGCGCTGCGTGCCTTCGGCGCCTGGCAAAGCAGCGCGTGCCTTCGCCGCCTCGCCGCCTAAGAAAGCGCCGCGTCCCTTCTCGCCCTCGCCGCCTACCAAAGCGCCGTGTCCCTTCGCCGCCTCGCCGCCCAGCAAAGCTCCGCGTGCCGTCGCCGCCAAGCAAAGCGCCGTGTTCCTTCGGCACCTAGCAAAGAAGTGCCTGCGTTCGGCGCCTCGCCGCATCGCAGCCTGGCAAAGCACTGCGTGCCTTCGCCGCCTCACACAGCGCTGCGTGCCTTCGGCGCCTGGCAAAGCAGCGCGTGCCTTCGCCGCCTCGCCGCCTAAGAAAGCGCCGCGTCCCTTCTCGCCCTCGCCGCCTAGCAAAGCGCCGTGTCCCTTCGCCGCCTCGCCGCCCAGCAAAGCTCCGCGTGCCGTCGCCGCCAAGCAAAGCGCCGTGTTCCTTCGGCACCTAGCAAAGAAGTGCCTGCGTTGGGCGCCTCGCCGCATCGCAGCCTGGCAAAGCAGTGCGTGCCTTCGCCGCCTCACACAGCGCTGCGTGCCTTCGGCGCCTGGCAAAGCAGCGCGTGCCTTCGCCGCCTCGCCGCCTAAGAAAGCGCCGCGTCCCTTCTCGCCCTCGCCGCCTAGCAAAGCGCCGTGTCCCTTCGCCGCCTCGCCGCCCAGCAAAGCTCCGCGTGCCGTCGCCGCCAAGCAAAGCGCCGTGTTCCTTCGGCACCTAGCAAAGAAGTGCCTGCGTTCGGCGCCTCGCCGCATCGCAGCCTGGCAAAGCACTGCGTGCCTTCGCCGCCTGGCAAAGCAGTGCGTGCCTTCGCCGCCTCACACAGCGCTGCGTGCCTTCGGCGCCTGGCAAAGCAGCGCGTGCCTTCGCCGCCTCGCCGCCTAAGAAAGCGCCGCGTCCCTTCTCGCCCTCGCCGCCTAGCAAAGCACCGTGTCCCTTCGCCGCCTCGCCGCCCAGCAAAGCTCCGCGTGCCGTCGCCGCCAAGCAAAGCGCCGTGTTCCTTCGGCACCTAGCAAAGAAGTGCCTGCGTTCGGCGCCTCGCCGCATCGCAGCCTGGCAAAGCACTGCGTGCCTTCGCCGCCTGGCAAAGCACTGCGTGCCTTCGCCGCCTCACACAGCGCTGCGTGCCTTCGGCGCCTGGCAAAGCAGCGCGTGCCTTCGCCGCCTCGCCGCCTAAGAAAGCGCCGCGTCCCTTCTCGCCCTCGCCGCCTAGCAAAGCACCGTGTCCCTTCGCCGCCTCGCCGCCCAGCAAAGCTCCGCGTGCCGTCGCCGCCAAGCAAAGCGCCGTGTTCCTTCGGCACCTAGCAAAGAAGTGCCTGCGTTCGGCGCCTCGCCGCATCGCAGCCTGGCAAAGCAGTGCGTGCCTTCGCCGCCTCACACAGCGCTGCGTGCCTTCGGCGCCTGGCAAAGCAGCGCGTGCCTTCGCCGCCTCGCCGCCTAAGAAAGCGCCGCGTCCCTTCTCGCCCTCGCCGCCTAGCAAAGCGCCGTGTCCCTTCGCCGCCTCGCCGCCCAGCAAAGCTCCGCGTGCCGTCGCCGCCAAGCAAAGCGCCGTGTTCCTTCGGCACCTAGCAAAGAAGTGCCTGCGTTCGGCGCCTCGCCGCATCGCAGCCTGGCAAAGCACTGCGTGCCTTCGCCGCCTCACACAGCGCTGCGTGCCTTCGGCGCCTGGCAAAGCAGCGCGTGCCTTCGCCGCCTCGCCGCCTAAGAAAGCGCCGCGTCCCTTCTCGCCCTCGCCGCCTAGCAAAGCGCCGTGTCCCTTCGCCGCCTCGCCGCCCAGCAAAGCTCCGCGTGCCGTCGCCGCCAAGCAAAGCGCCGTGTTCCTTCGGCACCTAGCAAAGAAGTGCCTGCGTTCGGCGCCTCGCCACATCGCAGCCTAGCAAAGCGCTGCGTGCCTTCGGCGGCTGGCAAAGCAGTGCGTGCCTTCGCCGCCTCACACAGCGCTGCGTGCCTTCGGCGCCTGGCAAAGCAGCGCGTGCCTTCGCCGCCTCGCCGCCTAAGAAAGCGCCGCGTCCCTTCTCGCCCTCGCCGCCTAGCAAAGCGCCGTGTCCCTTCGCCGCCTCGCCGCCCAGCAAAGCTCCGCGTGCCGTCGCCGCCAAGCAAAGCGCCGTGTTCCTTCGGCACCTAGCAAAGAAGTGCCTGCGTTCGGCGCCTCGCCGCATCGCAGCCTGGCAAAGCACTGCGTGCCTTCGCCGCCTCACACAGCGCTGCGTGCCTTCGGCGCCTGGCAAAGCAGCGCGTGCCTTCGCCGCCTCGCCGCCTAAGAAAGCGCCGCGTCCCTTCTCGCCCTCGCCGCCTAGCAAAGCGCCGTGTCCCTTCGCCGCCTCGCCGCCCAGCAAAGCTCCGCGTGCCGTCGCCGCCAAGCAAAGCGCCGTGTTCCTTCGGCACCTAGCAAAGAAGTGCCTGCGTTCGGCGCCTCGCCGCATCGCAGCCTGGCAAAGCAGTGCGTGCCTTCGCCGCCTCACACAGCGCTGCGTGCCTTCGGCGCCTGGCAAAGCAGCGCGTGCCTTCGCCGCCTCGCCGCCTAAGAAAGCGCCGCGTCCCTTCTCGCCCTCGCCGCCTAGCAAAGCGCCGTGTCCCTTCGCCGCCTCGCCGCCCAGCAAAGCTCCGCGTGCCGTCGCCGCCAAGCAAAGCGCCGTGTTCCTTCGGCACCTAGCAAAGAAGTGCCTGCGTTCGGCGCCTCGCCGCATCGCAGCCTGGCAAAGCACTGCGTGCCTTCGCCGCCTGGCAAAGCACTGCGTGCCTTCGCCGCCTCACACAGCGCTGCGTGCCTTCGGCGCCTGGCAAAGCAGCGCGTGCCTTCGCCGCCTCGCCGCCTAAGAAAGCGCCGCGTCCCTTCTCGCCCTCGCCGCCTAGCAAAGCGCCGTGTCCCTTCGCCGCCTCGCCGCCCAGCAAAGCTCCGCGTGCCGTCGCCGCCAAGCAAAGCGCCGTGTTCCTTCGGCACCTAGCAAAGAAGTGCCTGCGTTCGGCGCCTCGCCGCATCGCAGCCTGGCAAAGCAGTGCGTGCCTTCGCCGCCTCACACAGCGCTGCGTGCCTTCGGCGCCTGGCAAAGCAGCGCGTGCCTTCGCCGCCTCGCCGCCTAAGAAAGCGCCGCGTCCCTTCTCGCCCTCGCCGCCTAGCAAAGCGCCGTGTCCCTTCGCCGCCTCGCCGCCCAGCAAAGCTCCGCGTGCCGTCGCCGCCAAGCAAAGCGCCGTGTTCCTTCGGCACCTAGCAAAGAAGTGCCTGCGTTCGGCGCCTCGCCGCATCGCAGCCTGGCAAAGCAGTGCGTGCCTTCGCCGCCTCACACAGCGCTGCGTGCCTTCGGCGCCTGGCAAAGCAGCGCGTGCCTTCGCCGCCTCGCCGCCTAAGAAAGCGCCGCGTCCCTTCTCGCCCTCGCCGCCTAGCAAAGCGCCGTGTCCCTTCGCCGCCTCGCCGCCCAGCAAAGCTCCGCGTGCCGTCGCCGCCAAGCAAAGCGCCGTGTTCCTTCGGCACCTAGCAAAGAAGTGCCTGCGTTCGGCGCCTCGCCGCATCGCAGCCTGGCAAAGCAGTGCGTGCCTTCGCCGCCTCACACAGCGCTGCGTGCCTTCGGCGCCTGGCAAAGCAGCGCGTGCCTTCGCCGCCTCGCCGCCTAAGAAAGCGCCGCGTCCCTTCTCGCCCTCGCCGCCTAGCAAAGCGCCGTGTCCCTTCGCCGCCTCGCCGCCCAGCAAAGCTCCGCGTGCCGTCGCCGCCAAGCAAAGCGCCGTGTTCCTTCGGCACCTAGCAAAGAAGTGCCTGCGTTCGGCGCCTCGCCGCATCGCAGCCTGGCAAAGCACTGCGTGCCTTCGCCGCCTCACACAGCGCTGCGTGCCTTCGGCGCCTGGCAAAGCAGCGCGTGCCTTCGCCGCCTCGCCGCCTAAGAAAGCGCCGCGTCCCTTCTCGCCCTCGCCGCCTACCAAAGCGCCGTGTCCCTTCGCCGCCTCGCCGCCCAGCAAAGCTCCGCGTGCCGTCGCCGCCAAGCAAAGCGCCGTGTTCCTTCGGCACCTAGCAAAGAAGTGCCTGCGTTCGGCGCCTCGCCACATCGCAGCCTAGCAAAGCGCTGCGTGCCTTCGGCGGCTGGCAAAGCAGTGCGTGCCTTCGCCGCCTCACACAGCGCTGCGTGCCTTCGGCGCCTGGCAAAGCAGCGCGTGCCTTCGCCGCCTCGCCGCCTAAGAAAGCGCCGCGTCCCTTCTCGCCCTCGCCGCCTACCAAAGCGCCGTGTCCCTTCGCCGCCTCGCCGCCCAGCAAAGCTCCGCGTGCCGTCGCCGCCAAGCAAAGCGCCGTGTTCCTTCGGCACCTAGCAAAGAAGTGCCTGCGTTCGGCGCCTCGCCGCATCGCAGCCTGGCAAAGCACTGCGTGCCTTCGCCGCCTGGCAAAGCACTGCGTGCCTTCGCCGCCTCACACAGCGCTGCGTGCCTTCGGCGCCTGGCAAAGCAGCGCGTGCCTTTGCCGCCTCGCCGCCTAAGAAAGCGCCGCGTCCCTTCTCGCCCTCGCCGCCTAGCAAAGCGCCGTGTCCCTTCGCCGCCCAGCAAAGCTCCGCGTGCCGTCGCCGCCAAGCAAAGCGCCGTGTTCCTTCGGCACCTAGCAAAGAAGTGCCTGCGTTGGGCGCCTCGCCGCATCGCAGCCTGGCAAAGCAGTGCGTGCCTTCGCCGCCTCACACAGCGCTGCGTGCCTTCGGCGCCTGGCAAAGCAGCGCGTGCCTTCGCCGCCTCGCCGCCTAAGAAAGCGCCGCGTCCCTTCTCGCCCTCGCCGCCTAGCAAAGCGCCGTGTCCCTTCGCCGCCTCGCCGCCCAGCAAAGCTCCGCGTGCCGTCGCCGCCAAGCAAAGCGCCGTGTTCCTTCGGCACCTAGCAAAGAAGTGCCTGCGTTCGGCGCCTCGCCGCATCGCAGCCTGGCAAAGCACTGCGTGCCTTCGCCGCCTGGCAAAGCACTGCGTGCCTTCGCCGCCTCACACAGCGCTGCGTGCCTTCGGCGCCTGGCAAAGCAGCGCGTGCCTTCGCCGCCTCGCCGCCTAAGAAAGCGCCGCGTCCCTTCTCGCCCTCGCCGCCTAGCAAAGCACCGTGTCCCTTCGCCGCCTCGCCGCCCAGCAAAGCTCCGCGTGCCGTCGCCGCCAAGCAAAGCGCCGTGTTCCTTCGGCACCTAGCAAAGAAGTGCCTGCGTTCGGCGCCTCGCCGCATCGCAGCCTGGCAAAGCAGTGCGTGCCTTCGCCGCCTCACACAGCGCTGCGTGCCTTCGGCGCCTGGCAAAGCAGCGCGTGCCTTCGCCGCCTCGCCGCCTAAGAAAGCGCCGCGTCCCTTCTCGCCCTCGCCGCCTAGCAAAGCGCCGTGTCCCTTCGCCGCCTCGCCGCCCAGCAAAGCTCCGCGTGCCGTCGCCGCCAAGCAAAGCGCCGTGTTCCTTCGGCACCTAGCAAAGAAGTGCCTGCGTTCGGCGCCTCGCCGCATCGCAGCCTGGCAAAGCACTGCGTGCCTTCGCCGCCTCACACAGCGCTGCGTGCCTTCGGCGCCTGGCAAAGCAGCGCGTGCCTTCGCCGCCTCGCCGCCTAAGAAAGCGCCGCGTCCCTTCTCGCCCTCGCCGCCTAGCAAAGCGCCGTGTCCCTTCGCCGCCTCGCCGCCCAGCAAAGCTCCGCGTGCCGTCGCCGCCAAGCAAAGCGCCGTGTTCCTTCGGCACCTAGCAAAGAAGTGCCTGCGTTCGGCGCCTCGCCACATCGCAGCCTAGCAAAGCGCTGCGTGCCTTCGGCGGCTGGCAAAGCAGTGCGTGCCTTCGCCGCCTCACACAGCGCTGCGTGCCTTCGGCGCCTGGCAAAGCAGCGCGTGCCTTCGCCGCCTCGCCGCCTAAGAAAGCGCCGCGTCCCTTCTCGCCCTCGCCGCCTAGCAAAGCGCCGTGTCCCTTCGCCGCCTCGCCGCCCAGCAAAGCTCCGCGTGCCGTCGCCGCCAAGCAAAGCGCCGTGTTCCTTCGGCACCTAGCAAAGAAGTGCCTGCGTTCGGCGCCTCGCCGCATCGCAGCCTGGCAAAGCACTGCGTGCCTTCGCCGCCTCACACAGCGCTGCGTGCCTTCGGCGCCTGGCAAAGCAGCGCGTGCCTTCGCCGCCTCGCCGCCTAAGAAAGCGCCGCGTCCCTTCTCGCCCTCGCCGCCTAGCAAAGCGCCGTGTCCCTTCGCCGCCTCGCCGCCCAGCAAAGCTCCGCGTGCCGTCGCCGCCAAGCAAAGCGCCGTGTTCCTTCGGCACCTAGCAAAGAAGTGCCTGCGTTCGGCGCCTCGCCGCATCGCAGCCTGGCAAAGCAGTGCGTGCCTTCGCCGCCTCACACAGCGCTGCGTGCCTTCGGCGCCTGGCAAAGCAGCGCGTGCCTTCGCCGCCTCGCCGCCTAAGAAAGCGCCGCGTCCCTTCTCGCCCTCGCCGCCTAGCAAAGCGCCGTGTCCCTTCGCCGCCTCGCCGCCCAGCAAAGCTCCGCGTGCCGTCGCCGCCAAGCAAAGCGCCGTGTTCCTTCGGCACCTAGCAAAGAAGTGCCTGCGTTCGGCGCCTCGCCGCATCGCAGCCTGGCAAAGCAGTGCGTGCCTTCGCCGCCTCACACAGCGCTGCGTGCCTTCGGCGCCTGGCAAAGCAGCGCGTGCCTTCGCCGCCTCGCCGCCTAAGAAAGCGCCGCGTCCCTTCTCGCCCTCGCCGCCTAGCAAAGCGCCGTGTCCCTTCGCCGCCTCGCCGCCCAGCAAAGCTCCGCGTGCCGTCGCCGCCAAGCAAAGCGCCGTGTTCCTTCGGCACCTAGCAAAGAAGTGCCTGCGTTCGGCGCCTCGCCGCATCGCAGCCTGGCAAAGCAGTGCGTGCCTTCGCCGCCTCACACAGCGCTGCGTGCCTTCGGCGCCTGGCAAAGCAGCGCGTGCCTTCGCCGCCTCGCCGCCTAAGAAAGCGCCGCGTCCCTTCTCGCCCTCGCCGCCTAGCAAAGCGCCGTGTCCCTTCGCCGCCTCGCCGCCCAGCAAAGCTCCGCGTGCCGTCGCCGCCAAGCAAAGCGCCGTGTTCCTTCGGCACCTAGCAAAGAAGTGCCTGCGTTCGGCGCCTCGCCGCATCGCAGCCTGGCAAAGCACTGCGTGCCTTCGCCGCCTCACACAGCGCTGCGTGCCTTCGGCGCCTGGCAAAGCAGCGCGTGCCTTCGCCGCCTCGCCGCCTAAGAAAGCGCCGCGTCCCTTCTCGCCCTCGCCGCCTACCAAAGCGCCGTGTCCCTTCGCCGCCTCGCCGCCCAGCAAAGCTCCGCGTGCCGTCGCCGCCAAGCAAAGCGCCGTGTTCCTTCGGCACCTAGCAAAGAAGTGCCTGCGTTCGGCGCCTCGCCACATCGCAGCCTAGCAAAGCGCTGCGTGCCTTCGGCGGCTGGCAAAGCAGTGCGTGCCTTCGCCGCCTCACACAGCGCTGCGTGCCTTCGGCGCCTGGCAAAGCAGCGCGTGCCTTCGCCGCCTCGCCGCCTAAGAAAGCGCCGCGTCCCTTCTCGCCCTCGCCGCCTACCAAAGCGCCGTGTCCCTTCGCCGCCTCGCCGCCCAGCAAAGCTCCGCGTGCCGTCGCCGCCAAGCAAAGCGCCGTGTTCCTTCGGCACCTAGCAAAGAAGTGCCTGCGTTCGGCGCCTCGCCGCATCGCAGCCTGGCAAAGCACTGCGTGCCTTCGCCGCCTGGCAAAGCACTGCGTGCCTTCGCCGCCTCACACAGCGCTGCGTGCCTTCGGCGCCTGGCAAAGCAGCGCGTGCCTTTGCCGCCTCGCCGCCTAAGAAAGCGCCGCGTCCCTTCTCGCCCTCGCCGCCTAGCAAAGCGCCGTGTCCCTTCGCCGCCCAGCAAAGCTCCGCGTGCCGTCGCCGCCAAGCAAAGCGCCGTGTTCCTTCGGCACCTAGCAAAGAAGTGCCTGCGTTGGGCGCCTCGCCGCATCGCAGCCTGGCAAAGCAGTGCGTGCCTTCGCCGCCTCACACAGCGCTGCGTGCCTTCGGCGCCTGGCAAAGCAGCGCGTGCCTTCGCCGCCTCGCCGCCTAAGAAAGCGCCGCGTCCCTTCTCGCCCTCGCCGCCTAGCAAAGCGCCGTGTCCCTTCGCCGCCTCGCCGCCCAGCAAAGCTCCGCGTGCCGTCGCCGCCAAGCAAAGCGCCGTGTTCCTTCGGCACCTAGCAAAGAAGTGCCTGCGTTCGGCGCCTCGCCGCATCGCAGCCTGGCAAAGCACTGCGTGCCTTCGCCGCCTGGCAAAGCACTGCGTGCCTTCGCCGCCTCACACAGCGCTGCGTGCCTTCGGCGCCTGGCAAAGCAGCGCGTGCCTTCGCCGCCTCGCCGCCTAAGAAAGCGCCGCGTCCCTTCTCGCCCTCGCCGCCTAGCAAAGCACCGTGTCCCTTCGCCGCCTCGCCGCCCAGCAAAGCTCCGCGTGCCGTCGCCGCCAAGCAAAGCGCCGTGTTCCTTCGGCACCTAGCAAAGAAGTGCCTGCGTTCGGCGCCTCGCCGCATCGCAGCCTGGCAAAGCAGTGCGTGCCTTCGCCGCCTCACACAGCGCTGCGTGCCTTCGGCGCCTGGCAAAGCAGCGCGTGCCTTCGCCGCCTCGCCGCCTAAGAAAGCGCCGCGTCCCTTCTCGCCCTCGCCGCCTAGCAAAGCGCCGTGTCCCTTCGCCGCCTCGCCGCCCAGCAAAGCTCCGCGTGCCGTCGCCGCCAAGCAAAGCGCCGTGTTCCTTCGGCACCTAGCAAAGAAGTGCCTGCGTTCGGCGCCTCGCCACATCGCAGCCTAGCAAAGCGCTGCGTGCCTTCGGCGGCTGGCAAAGCAGTGCGTGCCTTCGCCGCCTCACACAGCGCTGCGTGCCTTCGGCGCCTGGCAAAGCAGCGCGTGCCTTCGCCGCCTCGCCGCCTAAGAAAGCGCCGCGTCCCTTCTCGCCCTCGCCGCCTAGCAAAGCGCCGTGTCCCTTCGCCGCCTCGCCGCCCAGCAAAGCTCCGCGTGCCGTCGCCGCCAAGCAAAGCGCCGTGTTCCTTCGGCACCTAGCAAAGAAGTGCCTGCGTTCGGCGCCTCGCCACATCGCAGCCTAGCAAAGCGCTGCGTGCCTTCGGCGGCTGGCAAAGCAGTGCGTGCCTTCGCCGCCTCACACAGCGCTGCGTGCCTTCGGCGCCTGGCAAAGCAGCGCGTGCCTTCGCCGCCTCGCCGCCTAAGAAAGCGCCGCGTCCCTTCTCGCCCTCGCCGCCTACCAAAGCGCCGTGTCCCTTCGCCGCCTCGCCGCCCAGCAAAGCTCCGCGTGCCGTCGCCGCCAAGCAAAGCGCCGTGTTCCTTCGGCACCTAGCAAAGAAGTGCCTGCGTTCGGCGCCTCGCCGCATCGCAGCCTGGCAAAGCACTGCGTGCCTTCGCCGCCTGGCAAAGCACTGCGTGCCTTCGCCGCCTCACACAGCGCTGCGTGCCTTCGGCGCCTGGCAAAGCAGCGCGTGCCTTTGCCGCCTCGCCGCCTAAGAAAGCGCCGCGTCCCTTCTCGCCCTCGCCGCCTAGCAAAGCGCCGTGTCCCTTCGCCGCCCAGCAAAGCTCCGCGTGCCGTCGCCGCCAAGCAAAGCGCCGTGTTCCTTCGGCACCTAGCAAAGAAGTGCCTGCGTTCGGCGCCTCGCCACATCGCAGCCTAGCAAAGCGCTGCGTGCCTTCGGCGGCTGGCAAAGCAGTGCGTGCCTTCGCCGCCTCACACAGCGCTGCGTGCCTTCGGCGCCTGGCAAAGCAGCGCGTGCCTTCGCCGCCTCGCCGCCTAAGAAAGCGCCGCGTCCCTTCTCGCCCTCGCCGCCTACCAAAGCGCCGTGTCCCTTCGCCGCCTCGCCGCCCAGCAAAGCTCCGCGTGCCGTCGCCGCCAAGCAAAGCGCCGTGTTCCTTCGGCACCTAGCAAAGAAGTGCCTGCGTTCGGCGCCTCGCCGCATCGCAGCCTGGCAAAGCACTGCGTGCCTTCGCCGCCTCACACAGCGCTGCGTGCCTTCGGCGCCTGGCAAAGCAGCGCGTGCCTTCGCCGCCTCGCCGCCTAAGAAAGCGCCGCGTCCCTTCTCGCCCTCGCCGCCTAGCAAAGCGCCGTGTCCCTTCGCCGCCTCGCCGCCCAGCAAAGCTCCGCGTGCCGTCGCCGCCAAGCAAAGCGCCGTGTTCCTTCGGCACCTAGCAAAGAAGTGCCTGCGTTGGGCGCCTCGCCGCATCGCAGCCTGGCAAAGCAGTGCGTGCCTTCGCCGCCTCACACAGCGCTGCGTGCCTTCGGCGCCTGGCAAAGCAGCGCGTGCCTTCGCCGCCTCGCCGCCTAAGAAAGCGCCGCGTCCCTTCTCGCCCTCGCCGCCTAGCAAAGCGCCGTGTCCCTTCGCCGCCTCGCCGCCCAGCAAAGCTCCGCGTGCCGTCGCCGCCAAGCAAAGCGCCGTGTTCCTTCGGCACCTAGCAAAGAAGTGCCTGCGTTCGGCGCCTCGCCGCATCGCAGCCTGGCAAAGCACTGCGTGCCTTCGCCGCCTGGCAAAGCACTGCGTGCCTTCGCCGCCTCACACAGCGCTGCGTGCCTTCGGCGCCTGGCAAAGCAGCGCGTGCCTTCGCCGCCTCGCCGCCTAAGAAAGCGCCGCGTCCCTTCTCGCCCTCGCCGCCTAGCAAAGCACCGTGTCCCTTCGCCGCCTCGCCGCCCAGCAAAGCTCCGCGTGCCGTCGCCGCCAAGCAAAGCGCCGTGTTCCTTCGGCACCTAGCAAAGAAGTGCCTGCGTTCGGCGCCTCGCCGCATCGCAGCCTGGCAAAGCACTGCGTGCCTTCGCCGCCTCACACAGCGCTGCGTGCCTTCGGCGCCTGGCAAAGCAGCGCGTGCCTTCGCCGCCTCGCCGCCTAAGAAAGCGCCGCGTCCCTTCTCGCCCTCGCCGCCTAGCAAAGCGCCGTGTCCCTTCGCCGCCTCGCCGCCCAGCAAAGCTCCGCGTGCCGTCGCCGCCAAGCAAAGCGCCGTGTTCCTTCGGCACCTAGCAAAGAAGTGCCTGCGTTCGGCGCCTCGCCACATCGCAGCCTAGCAAAGCGCTGCGTGCCTTCGGCGGCTGGCAAAGCAGTGCGTGCCTTCGCCGCCTCACACAGCGCTGCGTGCCTTCGGCGCCTGGCAAAGCAGCGCGTGCCTTCGCCGCCTCGCCGCCTAAGAAAGCGCCGCGTCCCTTCTCGCCCTCGCCGCCTAGCAAAGCGCCGTGTCCCTTCGCCGCCTCGCCGCCCAGCAAAGCTCCGCGTGCCGTCGCCGCCAAGCAAAGCGCCGTGTTCCTTCGGCACCTAGCAAAGAAGTGCCTGCGTTCGGCGCCTCGCCGCATCGCAGCCTGGCAAAGCAGTGCGTGCCTTCGCCGCCTCACACAGCGCTGCGTGCCTTCGGCGCCTGGCAAAGCAGCGCGTGCCTTCGCCGCCTCGCCGCCTAAGAAAGCGCCGCGTCCCTTCTCGCCCTCGCCGCCTACCAAAGCGCCGTGTCCCTTCGCCGCCTCGCCGCCCAGCAAAGCTCCGCGTGCCGTCGCCGCCAAGCAAAGCGCCGTGTTCCTTCGGCACCTAGCAAAGAAGTGCCTGCGTTCGGCGCCTCGCCGCATCGCAGCCTGGCAAAGCACTGCGTGCCTTCGCCGCCTGGCAAAGCACTGCGTGCCTTCGCCGCCTCACACAGCGCTGCGTGCCTTCGGCGCCTGGCAAAGCAGCGCGTGCCTTTGCCGCCTCGCCGCCTAAGAAAGCGCCGCGTCCCTTCTCGCCCTCGCCGCCTAGCAAAGCGCCGTGTCCCTTCGCCGCCCAGCAAAGCTCCGCGTGCCGTCGCCGCCAAGCAAAGCGCCGTGTTCCTTCGGCACCTAGCAAAGAAGTGCCTGCGTTCGGCGCCTCGCCACATCGCAGCCTAGCAAAGCGCTGCGTGCCTTCGGCGGCTGGCAAAGCAGTGCGTGCCTTCGCCGCCTCACACAGCGCTGCGTGCCTTCGGCGCCTGGCAAAGCAGCGCGTGCCTTCGCCGCCTCGCCGCCTAAGAAAGCGCCGCGTCCCTTCTCGCCCTCGCCGCCTAGCAAAGCGCCGTGTCCCTTCGCCGCCTCGCCGCCCAGCAAAGCTCCGCGTGCCGTCGCCGCCAAGCAAAGCGCCGTGTTCCTTCGGCACCTAGCAAAGAAGTGCCTGCGTTCGGCGCCTCGCCGCATCGCAGCCTGGCAAAGCACTGCGTGCCTTCGCCGCCTCACACAGCGCTGCGTGCCTTCGGCGCCTGGCAAAGCAGCGCGTGCCTTCGCCGCCTCGCCGCCTAAGAAAGCGCCGCGTCCCTTCTCGCCCTCGCCGCCTAGCAAAGCGCCGTGTCCCTTCGCCGCCTCGCCGCCCAGCAAAGCTCCGCGTGCCGTCGCCGCCAAGCAAAGCGCCGTGTTCCTTCGGCACCTAGCAAAGAAGTGCCTGCGTTGGGCGCCTCGCCGCATCGCAGCCTGGCAAAGCAGTGCGTGCCTTCGCCGCCTCACACAGCGCTGCGTGCCTTCGGCGCCTGGCAAAGCAGCGCGTGCCTTCGCCGCCTCGCCGCCTAAGAAAGCGCCGCGTCCCTTCTCGCCCTCGCCGCCTAGCAAAGCGCCGTGTCCCTTCGCCGCCTCGCCGCCCAGCAAAGCTCCGCGTGCCGTCGCCGCCAAGCAAAGCGCCGTGTTCCTTCGGCACCTAGCAAAGAAGTGCCTGCGTTCGGCGCCTCGCCGCATCGCAGCCTGGCAAAGCACTGCGTGCCTTCGCCGCCTGGCAAAGCACTGCGTGCCTTCGCCGCCTCACACAGCGCTGCGTGCCTTCGGCGCCTGGCAAAGCAGCGCGTGCCTTCGCCGCCTCGCCGCCTAAGAAAGCGCCGCGTCCCTTCTCGCCCTCGCCGCCTAGCAAAGCACCGTGTCCCTTCGCCGCCTCGCCGCCCAGCAAAGCTCCGCGTGCCGTCGCCGCCAAGCAAAGCGCCGTGTTCCTTCGGCACCTAGCAAAGAAGTGCCTGCGTTCGGCGCCTCGCCGCATCGCAGCCTGGCAAAGCACTGCGTGCCTTCGCCGCCTCACACAGCGCTGCGTGCCTTCGGCGCCTGGCAAAGCAGCGCGTGCCTTCGCCGCCTCGCCGCCTAAGAAAGCGCCGCGTCCCTTCTCGCCCTCGCCGCCTAGCAAAGCGCCGTGTCCCTTCGCCGCCTCGCCGCCCAGCAAAGCTCCGCGTGCCGTCGCCGCCAAGCAAAGCGCCGTGTTCCTTCGGCACCTAGCAAAGAAGTGCCTGCGTTCGGCGCCTCGCCACATCGCAGCCTAGCAAAGCGCTGCGTGCCTTCGGCGGCTGGCAAAGCAGTGCGTGCCTTCGCCGCCTCACACAGCGCTGCGTGCCTTCGGCGCCTGGCAAAGCAGCGCGTGCCTTCGCCGCCTCGCCGCCTAAGAAAGCGCCGCGTCCCTTCTCGCCCTCGCCGCCTACCAAAGCGCCGTGTCCCTTCGCCGCCTCGCCGCCCAGCAAAGCTCCGCGTGCCGTCGCCGCCAAGCAAAGCGCCGTGTTCCTTCGGCACCTAGCAAAGAAGTGCCTGCGTTCGGCGCCTCGCCGCATCGCAGCCTGGCAAAGCACTGCGTGCCTTCGCCGCCTGGCAAAGCACTGCGTGCCTTCGCCGCCTCACACAGCGCTGCGTGCCTTCGGCGCCTGGCAAAGCAGCGCGTGCCTTTGCCGCCTCGCCGCCTAAGAAAGCGCCGCGTCCCTTCTCGCCCTCGCCGCCTAGCAAAGCGCCGTGTCCCTTCGCCGCCTCGCCGCCCAGCAAAGCTCCGCGTGCCGTCGCCGCCAAGCAAAGCGCCGTGTTCCTTCGGCACCTAGCAAAGAAGTGCCTGCGTTCGGCGCCTCGCCGCATCGCAGCCTGGCAAAGCACTGCGTGCCTTCGCCGCCTCACACAGCGCTGCGTGCCTTCGGCGCCTGGCAAAGCAGCGCGTGCCTTCGCCGCCTCGCCGCCTAAGAAAGCGCCGCGTCCCTTCTCGCCCTCGCCGCCTAGCAAAGCGCCGTGTCCCTTCGCCGCCTCGCCGCCCAGCAAAGCTCCGCGTGCCGTCGCCGCCAAGCAAAGCGCCGTGTTCCTTCGGCACCTAGCAAAGAAGTGCCTGCGTTGGGCGCCTCGCCGCATCGCAGCCTGGCAAAGCAGTGCGTGCCTTCGCCGCCTCACACAGCGCTGCGTGCCTTCGGCGCCTGGCAAAGCAGCGCGTGCCTTCGCCGCCTCGCCGCCTAAGAAAGCGCCGCGTCCCTTCTCGCCCTCGCCGCCTAGCAAAGCGCCGTGTCCCTTCGCCGCCTCGCCGCCCAGCAAAGCTCCGCGTGCCGTCGCCGCCAAGCAAAGCGCCGTGTTCCTTCGGCACCTAGCAAAGAAGTGCCTGCGTTCGGCGCCTCGCCGCATCGCAGCCTGGCAAAGCACTGCGTGCCTTCGCCGCCTGGCAAAGCACTGCGTGCCTTCGCCGCCTCACACAGCGCTGCGTGCCTTCGGCGCCTGGCAAAGCAGCGCGTGCCTTCGCCGCCTCGCCGCCTAAGAAAGCGCCGCGTCCCTTCTCGCCCTCGCCGCCTAGCAAAGCACCGTGTCCCTTCGCCGCCTCGCCGCCCAGCAAAGCTCCGCGTGCCGTCGCCGCCAAGCAAAGCGCCGTGTTCCTTCGGCACCTAGCAAAGAAGTGCCTGCGTTCGGCGCCTCGCCGCATCGCAGCCTGGCAAAGCACTGCGTGCCTTCGCCGCCTCACACAGCGCTGCGTGCCTTCGGCGCCTGGCAAAGCAGCGCGTGCCTTCGCCGCCTCGCCGCCTAAGAAAGCGCCGCGTCCCTTCTCGCCCTCGCCGCCTAGCAAAGCGCCGTGTCCCTTCGCCGCCTCGCCGCCCAGCAAAGCTCCGCGTGCCGTCGCCGCCAAGCAAAGCGCCGTGTTCCTTCGGCACCTAGCAAAGAAGTGCCTGCGTTCGGCGCCTCGCCACATCGCAGCCTAGCAAAGCGCTGCGTGCCTTCGGCGGCTGGCAAAGCAGTGCGTGCCTTCGCCGCCTCACACAGCGCTGCGTGCCTTCGGCGCCTGGCAAAGCAGCGCGTGCCTTCGCCGCCTCGCCGCCTAAGAAAGCGCCGCGTCCCTTCTCGCCCTCGCCGCCTAGCAAAGCGCCGTGTCCCTTCGCCGCCTCGCCGCCCAGCAAAGCTCCGCGTGCCGTCGCCGCCAAGCAAAGCGCCGTGTTCCTTCGGCACCTAGCAAAGAAGTGCCTGCGTTCGGCGCCTCGCCGCATCGCAGCCTGGCAAAGCAGTGCGTGCCTTCGCCGCCTCACACAGCGCTGCGTGCCTTCGGCGCCTGGCAAAGCAGCGCGTGCCTTCGCCGCCTCGCCGCCTAAGAAAGCGCCGCGTCCCTTCTCGCCCTCGCCGCCTACCAAAGCGCCGTGTCCCTTCGCCGCCTCGCCGCCCAGCAAAGCTCCGCGTGCCGTCGCCGCCAAGCAAAGCGCCGTGTTCCTTCGGCACCTAGCAAAGAAGTGCCTGCGTTCGGCGCCTCGCCACATCGCAGCCTGGCAAAGCACTGCGTGCCTTCGCCGCCTGGCAAAGCACTGCGTGCCTTCGCCGCCTCACACAGCGCTGCGTGCCTTCGGCGCCTGGCAAAGCAGCGCGTGCCTTTGCCGCCTCGCCGCCTAAGAAAGCGCCGCGTCCCTTCTCGCCCTCGCCGCCTAGCAAAGCGCCGTGTCCCTTCGCCGCCCAGCAAAGCTCCGCGTGCCGTCGCCGCCAAGCAAAGCGCCGTGTTCCTTCGGCACCTAGCAAAGAAGTGCCTGCGTTCGGCGCCTCGCCACATCGCAGCCTAGCAAAGCGCTGCGTGCCTTCGGCGGCTGGCAAAGCAGTGCGTGCCTTCGCCGCCTCACACAGCGCTGCGTGCCTTCGGCGCCTGGCAAAGCAGCGCGTGCCTTCGCCGCCTCGCCGCCTAAGAAAGCGCCGCGTCCCTTCTCGCCCTCGCCGCCTAGCAAAGCGCCGTGTCCCTTCGCCGCCCAGCAAAGCTCCGCGTGCCGTCGCCGCCAAGCAAAGCGCCGTGTTCCTTCGGCACCTAGCAAAGAAGTGCCTGCGTTCGGCGCCTCGCCGCATCGCAGCCTGGCAAAGCAGTGCGTGCCTTCGCCGCCTCACACAGCGCTGCGTGCCTTCGGCGCCTGGCAAAGCAGCGCGTGCCTTCGCCGCCTCGCCGCCTAAGAAAGCGCCGCGTCCCTTCTCGCCCTCGCCGCCTAGCAAAGCGCCGTGTCCCTTCGCCGCCTCGCCGCCCAGCAAAGCTCCGCGTGCCGTCGCCGCCAAGCAAAGCGCCGTGTTCCTTCGGCACCTAGCAAAGAAGTGCCTGCGTTCGGCGCCTCGCCGCATCGCAGCCTGGCAAAGCAGTGCGTGCCTTCGCCGCCTCACACAGCGCTGCGTGCCTTCGGCGCCTGGCAAAGCAGCGCGTGCCTTCGCCGCCTCGCCGCCTAAGAAAGCGCCGCGTCCCTTCTCGCCCTCGCCGCCTAGCAAAGCGCCGTGTCCCTTCGCCGCCTCGCCGCCCAGCAAAGCTCCGCGTGCCGTCGCCGCCAAGCAAAGCGCCGTGTTCCTTCGGCACCTAGCAAAGAAGTGCCTGCGTTCGGCGCCTCGCCACATCGCAGCCTAGCAAAGCGCTGCGTGCCTTCGGCGGCTGGCAAAGCAGTGCGTGCCTTCGGCGCCTCACACAGCGCTGCGTGCCTTCGGCGCCTGGCAAAGCAGCGCGTGCCTTCGCCGCCTCGCCGCCTAAGAAAGCGCCGCGTCCCTTCTCGCCCTCGCCGCCTAGCAAAGCGCCGTGTCCCTTCGCCGCCTCGCCGCCCAGCAAAGCTCCGCGTGCCGTCGCCGCCAAGCAAAGCGCCGTGTTCCTTCGGCACCTAGCAAAGAAGTGCCTGCGTTCGGCGCCTCGCCGCATCGCAGCCTGGCAAAGCAGTGCGTGCCTTCGCCGCCTCACACAGCGCTGCGTGCCTTCGGCGCCTGGCAAAGCAGCGCGTGCCTTCGCCGCCTCGCCGCCTAAGAAAGCGCCGCGTCCCTTCTCGCCCTCGCCGCCTACCAAAGCGCCGTGTCCCTTCGCCGCCTCGCCGCCCAGCAAAGCTCCGCGTGCCGTCGCCGCCAAGCAAAGCGCCGTGTTCCTTCGGCACCTAGCAAAGAAGTGCCTGCGTTCGGCGCCTCGCCGCATCGCAGCCTGGCAAAGCAGTGCGTGCCTTCGCCGCCTCACACAGCGCTGCGTGCCTTCGGCGCCTGGCAAAGCAGCGCGTGCCTTCGCCGCCTCGCCGCCTAAGAAAGCGCCGCGTCCCTTCTCGCCCTCGCCGCCTAGCAAAGCGCCGTGTCCCTTCGCCGCCTCGCCGCCCAGCAAAGCTCCGCGTGCCGTCGCCGCCAAGCAAAGCGCCGTGTTCCTTCGGCACCTAGCAAAGAAGTGCCTGCGTTCGGCGCCTCGCCGCATCGCAGCCTGGCAAAGCAGTGCGTGCCTTCGCCGCCTCACACAGCGCTGCGTGCCTTCGGCGCCTGGCAAAGCAGCGCGTGCCTTCGCCGCCTCGCCGCCTAAGAAAGCGCCGCGTCCCTTCTCGCCCTCGCCGCCTAGCAAAGCGCCGTGTCCCTTCGCCGCCTCGCCGCCCAGCAAAGCTCCGCGTGCCGTCGCCGCCAAGCAAAGCGCCGTGTTCCTTCGGCACCTAGCAAAGAAGTGCCTGCGTTCGGCGCCTCGCCGCATCGCAGCCTGGCAAAGCACTGCGTGCCTTCGCCGCCTCACACAGCGCTGCGTGCCTTCGGCGCCTGGCAAAGCAGCGCGTGCCTTCGCCGCCTCGCCGCCTAAGAAAGCGCCGCGTCCCTTCTCGCCCTCGCCGCCTAGCAAAGCGCCGTGTCCCTTCGCCGCCTCGCCGCCCAGCAAAGCTCCGCGTGCCGTCGCCGCCAAGCAAAGCGCCGTGTTCCTTCGGCACCTAGCAAAGAAGTGCCTGCGTTCGGCGCCTCGCCGCATCGCAGCCTAGCAAAGCACTGCGTGCCTTCGCCGCCTGGCAAAGCACTGCGTGCCTTCGCCGCCTCACACAGCGCTGCGTGCCTTCGGCGCCTGGCAAAGCAGCGCGTGCCTTCGCCGCCTCGCCGCCTAAGAAAGCGCCGCGTCCCTTCTCGCCCTCGCCGCCTACCAAAGCGCCGTGTCCCTTCGCCGCCTCGCCGCCCAGCAAAGCTCCGCGTGCCGTCGCCGCCAAGCAAAGCGCCGTGTTCCTTCGGCACCTAGCAAAGAAGTGCCTGCGTTCGGCGCCTCGCCGCATCGCAGCCTGGCAAAGCACTGCGTGCCTTCGCCGCCTCACACAGCGCTGCGTGCCTTCGGCGCCTGGCAAAGCAGCGCGTGCCTTCGCCGCCTCGCCGCCTAAGAAAGCGCCGCGTCCCTTCTCGCCCTCGCCGCCTACCAAAGCGCCGTGTCCCTTCGCCGCCTCGCCGCCCAGCAAAGCTCCGCGTGCCGTCGCCGCCAAGCAAAGCGCCGTGTTCCTTCGGCACCTAGCAAAGAAGTGCCTGCGTTCGGCGCCTCGCCGCATCGCAGCCTGGCAAAGCAGTGCGTGCCTTCGCCGCCTCACACAGCGCTGCGTGCCTTCGGCGCCTGGCAAAGCAGCGCGTGCCTTCGCCGCCTCGCCGCCTAAGAAAGCGCCGCGTCCCTTCTCGCCCTCGCCGCCTAGCAAAGCGCCGTGTCCCTTCGCCGCCTCGCCGCCCAGCAAAGCTCCGCGTGCCGTCGCCGCCAAGCAAAGCGCCGTGTTCCTTCGGCACCTAGCAAAGAAGTGCCTGCGTTCGGCGCCTCGCCGCATCGCAGCCTGGCAAAGCACTGCGTGCCTTCGGCGCCTGGCAAAGCACTGCGTGCCTTCGCCGCCTCACACAGCGCTGCGTGCCTTCGGCGCCTGGCAAAGCAGCGCGTGCCTTCGCCGCCTCGCCGCCTAAGAAAGCGCCGCGTCCCTTCTCGCCCTCGCCGCCTAGCAAAGCGCCGTGTCCCTTCGCCGCCTCGCCGCCCAGCAAAGCTCCGCGTGCCGTCGCCGCCAAGCAAAGCGCCGTGTTCCTTCGGCACCTAGCAAAGAAGTGCCTGCGTTCGGCGCCTCGCCGCATCGCAGCCTGGCAAAGCAGTGCGTGCCTTCGCCGCCTCACACAGCGCTGCGTGCCTTCGCCGCCTCACACAGCGCTGCGTGCCTTCGGCGCCTGGCAAAGCAGCGCGTGCCTTCGCCGCCTCGCCGCCTAAGAAAGCGCCGCGTCCCTTCTCGCCCTCGCCGCCTACCAAAGCGCCGTGTCCCTTCGCCGCCTCGCCGCCCAGCAAAGCTCCGCGTGCCGTCGCCGCCAAGCAAAGCGCCGTGTTCCTTCGGCACCTAGCAAAGAAGTGCCTGCGTTCGGCGCCTCGCCACATCGCAGCCTAGCAAAGCGCTGCGTGCCTTCGGCGGCTGGCAAAGCAGTGCGTGCCTTCGCCGCCTCACACAGCGCTGCGTGCCTTCGGCGCCTGGCAAAGCAGCGCGTGCCTTCGCCGCCTCGCCGCCTAAGAAAGCGCCGCGTCCCTTCTCGCCCTCGCCGCCTAGCAAAGCGCCGTGTCCCTTCGCCGCCTCGCCGCCCAGCAAAGCTCCGCGTGCCGTCGCCGCCAAGCAAAGCGCCGTGTTCCTTCGGCACCTAGCAAAGAAGTGCCTGCGTTCGGCGCCTCGCCGCATCGCAGCCTGGCAAAGCGCTGCGTGCCTTCGGCGGCTGGCAAAGCAGTGCGTGCCTTCGCCGCCTCACACAGCGCTGCGTGCCTTCGGCGCCTGGCAAAGCAGCGCGTGCCTTCGCCGCCTCGCCGCCTAAGAAAGCGCCGCGTCCCTTCTCGCCCTCGCCGCCTAGCAAAGCGCCGTGTCCCTTCGCCGCCTCGCCGCCCAGCAAAGCTCCGCGTGCCGTCGCCGCCAAGCAAAGCGCCGTGTTCCTTCGGCACCTAGCAAAGAAGTGCCTGCGTTCGGCGCCTCGCCACATCGCAGCCTAGCAAAGCGCTGCGTGCCTTCGGCGGCTGGCAAAGCAGTGCGTGCCTTCGCCGCCTCACACAGCGCTGCGTGCCTTCGGCGCCTGGCAAAGCAGCGCGTGCCTTCGCCGCCTCGCCGCCTAAGAAAGCGCCGCGTCCCTTCTCGCCCTCGCCGCCTAGCAAAGCGCCGTGTCCCTTCGCCGCCTCGCCGCCCAGCAAAGCTCCGCGTGCCGTCGCCGCCAAGCAAAGCGCCGTGTTCCTTCGGCACCTAGCAAAGAAGTGCCTGCGTTCGGCGCCTCGCCGCATCGCAGCCTGGCAAAGCGCTGCGTGCCTTCGGCGGCTGGCAAAGCAGTGCGTGCCTTCGCCGCCTCACACAGCGCTGCGTGCCTTCGGCGCCTGGCAAAGCAGCGCGTGCCTTCGCCGCCTCGCCGCCTAAGAAAGCGCCGCGTCCCTTCTCGCCCTCGCCGCCTAGCAAAGCGCCGTGTCCCTTCGCCGCCTCGCCGCCCAGCAAAGCTCCGCGTGCCGTCGCCGCCAAGCAAAGCGCCGTGTTCCTTCGGCACCTAGCAAAGAAGTGCCTGCGTTCGGCGCCTCGCCGCATCGCAGCCTGGCAAAGCACTGCGTGACTTCGCCGCCTGGCAAAGCACTGCGTGCCTTCGCCGCCTCACACAGCGCTGCGTGCCTTCGGCGCCTGGCAAAGCAGCGCGTGCCTTCGCCGCCTCGCCGCCTAAGAAAGCGCCGCGTCCCTTCTCGCCCTCGCCGCCTAGCAAAGCGCCGTGTCCCTTCGCCGCCTAGCAAAGCTCCGCGTGCCGTCGCCGCCAAGCAAAGCGCCGTGTTCCTTCGGCACCTAGCAAAGAAGTGCCTGCGTTCGGCGCCTCGCCGCATCGCAGCCTGGCAAAGCACTGCGTGCCTTCGCCGCCTCACACAGCGCTGCGTGCCTTCGGCGCCTGGCAAAGCAGCGCGTGCCTTCGCCGCCTCGCCGCCTAAGAAAGCGCCGCGTCCCTTCTCGCCCTCGCCGCCTACCAAAGCGCCGTGTCCCTTCGCCGCCTCGCCGCCCAGCAAAGCTCCGCGTGCCGTCGCCGCCAAGCAAAGCGCCGTGTTCCTTCGGCACCTAGCAAAGAAGTGCCTGCGTTCGGCGCCTCGCCGCATCGCAGCCTGGCAAAGCACTGCGTGCCTTCGCCGCCTCACACAGCGCTGCGTGCCTTCGGCGCCTGGCAAAGCAGCGCGTGCCTTCGCCGCCTCGCCGCCTAAGAAAGCGCCGCGTCCCTTCTCGCCCTCGCCGCCTAGCAAAGCGCCGTGTCCCTTCGCCGCCTCGCCGCCCAGCAAAGCTCCGCGTGCCGTCGCCGCCAAGCAAAGCGCCGTGTTCCTTCGGCACCTAGCAAAGAAGTGCCTGCGTTCGGCGCCTCGCCGCATCGCAGCCTGGCAAAGCAGTGCGTGCCTTCGCCGCCTCACACAGCGCTGCGTGCCTTCGGCGCCTGGCAAAGCAGCGCGTGCCTTCGCCGCCTCGCCGCCTAAGAAAGCGCCGCGTCCCTTCTCGCCCTCGCCGCCTAGCAAAGCGCCGTGTCCCTTCGCCGCCTCGCCGCCCAGCAAAGCTCCGCGTGCCGTCGCCGCCAAGCAAAGCGCCGTGTTCCTTCGGCACCTAGCAAAGAAGTGCCTGCGTTCGGCGCCTCGCCGCATCGCAGCCTGGCAAAGCAGTGCGTGCCTTCGCCGCCTCACACAGCGCTGCGTGCCTTCGGCGCCTGGCAAAGCAGCGCGTGCCTTCGCCGCCTCGCCGCCTAAGAAAGCGCCGCGTCCCTTCTCGCCCTCGCCGCCTAGCAAAGCGCCGTGTCCCTTCGCCGCCTCGCCGCCCAGCAAAGCTCCGCGTGCCGTCGCCGCCAAGCAAAGCGCCGTGTTCCTTCGGCACCTAGCAAAGAAGTGCCTGCGTTCGGCGCCTCGCCGCATCGCAGCCTAGCAAAGCACTGCGTGCCTTCGCCGCCTGGCAAAGCACTGCGTGCCTTCGCCGCCTCACACAGCGCTGCGTGCCTTCGGCGCCTGGCAAAGCAGCGCGTGCCTTCGCCGCCTCGCCGCCTAAGAAAGCGCCGCGTCCCTTCTCGCCCTCGCCGCCTAGCAAAGCGCCGTGTCCCTTCGCCGCCTCGCCGCCCAGCAAAGCTCCGCGTGCCGTCGCCGCCAAGCAAAGCGCCGTGTTCCTTCGGCACCTAGCAAAGAAGTGCCTGCGTTCGGCGCCTCGCCACATCGCAGCCTAGCAAAGCGCTGCGTGCCTTCGGCGGCTGGCAAAGCAGTGCGTGCCTTCGCCGCCTCACACAGCGCTGCGTGCCTTCGGCGCCTGGCAAAGCAGCGCGTGCCTTCGCCGCCTCGCCGCCTAAGAAAGCGCCGCGTCCCTTCTCGCCCTCGCCGCCTAGCAAAGCGCCGTGTCCCTTCGCCGCCTCGCCGCCCAGCAAAGCTCCGCGTGCCGTCGCCGCCAAGCAAAGCGCCGTGTTCCTTCGGCACCTAGCAAAGAAGTGCCTGCGTTCGGCGCCTCGCCGCATCGAAGCCTAGCAAAGCAGTGCGTGCCTTCGCCGCCTGGCAAAGCAGCGCGTGCCTTCGCCGCCTCGCCGCCTAAGAAAGCGCCGCGTCCCTTCTCGCCCTCGCCGCCTAGCAAAGCGCCGTGTCCCTTCGCCGCCTCGCCGCCCAGCAAAGCTCCGCGTGCCGTCGCCGCCAAGCAAAGCGCCGTGTTCCTTCGGCACCTAGCAAAGAAGTGCCTGCGTTCGGCGCCTCGCCGCATCGCAGCCTGGCAAAGCACTGCGTGCCTTCGCCGCCTCACACAGCGCTGCGTGCCTTCGGCGCCTGGCAAAGCAGCGCGTGCCTTCGCCGCCTCGCCGCCTAAGAAAGCGCCGCGTCCCTTCTCGCCCTCGCCGCCTAGCAAAGCGCCGTGTCCCTTCGCCGCCTCGCCGCCCAGCAAAGCTCCGCGTGCCGTCGCCGCCAAGCAAAGCGCCGTGTTCCTTCGGCACCTAGCAAAGAAGTGCCTGCGTTCGGCGCCTCGCCGCATCGCAGCCTGGCAAAGCAGTGCGTGCCTTCGCCGCCTCACACAGCGCTGCGTGCCTTCGGCGCCTGGCAAAGCAGCGCGTGCCTTCGCCGCCTCGCCGCCTAAGAAAGCGCCGCGTCCCTTCTCGCCCTCGCCGCCTACCAAAGCGCCGTGTCCCTTCGCCGCCTCGCCGCCCAGCAAAGCTCCGCGTGCCGTCGCCGCCAAGCAAAGCGCCGTGTTCCTTCGGCACCTAGCAAAGAAGTGCCTGCGTTCGGCGCCTCGCCGCATCGCAGCCTAGCAAAGCACTGCGTGCCTTCGCCGCCTGGCAAAGCACTGCGTGCCTTCGCCGCCTCACACAGCGCTGCGTGCCTTCGGCGCCTGGCAAAGCAGCGCGTGCCTTTGCCGCCTCGCCGCCTAAGAAAGCGCCGCGTCCCTTCTCGCCCTCGCCGCCTAGCAAAGCGCCGTGTCCCTTCGCCGCCCAGCAAAGCTCCGCGTGCCGTCGCCGCCAAGCAAAGCGCCGTGTTCCTTCGGCACCTAGCAAAGAAGTGCCTGCGTTCGGCGCCTCGCCACATCGCAGCCTAGCAAAGCGCTGCGTGCCTTCGGCGGCTGGCAAAGCAGTGCGTGCCTTCGGCGCCTCACACAGCGCTGCGTGCCTTCGGCGCCTGGCAAAGCAGCGCGTGCCTTCGCCGCCTCGCCGCCTAAGAAAGCGCCGCGTCCCTTCTCGCCCTCGCCGCCTAGCAAAGCGCCGTGTCCCTTCGCCGCCTCGCCGCCCAGCAAAGCTCCGCGTGCCGTCGCCGCCAAGCAAAGCGCCGTGTTCCTTCGGCACCTAGCAAAGAAGTGCCTGCGTTCGGCGCCTCGCCACATCGCAGCCTAGCAAAGCGCTGCGTGCCTTCGGCGGCTGGCAAAGCAGTGCGTGCCTTCGCCGCCTCACACAGCGCTGCGTGCCTTCGGCGCCTGGCAAAGCAGCGCGTGCCTTCGCCGCCTCGCCGCCTAAGAAAGCGCCGCGTCCCTTCTCGCCCTCGCCGCCTACCAAAGCGCCGTGTCCCTTCGCCGCCTCGCCGCCCAGCAAAGCTCCGCGTGCCGTCGCCGCCAAGCAAAGCGCCGTGTTCCTTCGGCACCTAGCAAAGAAGTGCCTGCGTTCGGCGCCTCGCCGCATCGCAGCCTGGCAAAGCGCTGCGTGCCTTCGGCGGCTGGCAAAGCAGTGCGTGCCTTCGCCGCCTCACACAGCGCTGCGTGCCTTCGGCGCCTGGCAAAGCAGCGCGTGCCTTCGCCGCCTCGCCGCCTAAGAAAGCGCCGCGTCCCTTCTCGCCCTCGCCGCCTAGCAAAGCGCCGTGTCCCTTCGCCGCCTCGCCGCCCAGCAAAGCTCCGCGTGCCGTCGCCGCCAAGCAAAGCGCCGTGTTCCTTCGGCACCTAGCAAAGAAGTGCCTGCGTTCGGCGCCTCGCCACATCGCAGCCTAGCAAAGCGCTGCGTGCCTTCGGCGGCTGGCAAAGCAGTGCGTGCCTTCGCCGCCTCACACAGCGCTGCGTGCCTTCGGCGCCTGGCAAAGCAGCGCGTGCCTTCGCCGCCTCGCCGCCTAAGAAAGCGCCGCGTCCCTTCTCGCCCTCGCCGCCTAGCAAAGCGCCGTGTCCCTTCGCCGCCTCGCCGCCCAGCAAAGCTCCGCGTGCCGTCGCCGCCAAGCAAAGCGCCGTGTTCCTTCGGCACCTAGCAAAGAAGTGCCTGCGTTCGGCGCCTCGCCGCATCGCAGCCTGGCAAAGCGCTGCGTGCCTTCGGCGGCTGGCAAAGCACTGCGTGCCTTCGCCGCCTCACACAGCGCTGCGTGCCTTCGGCGCCTGGCAAAGCAGCGCGTGCCTTCGCCGCCTCGCCGCCTAAGAAAGCGCCGCGTCCCTTCTCGCCCTCGCCGCCTAGCAAAGCGCCGTGTCCCTTCGCCGCCTCGCCGCCCAGCAAAGCTCCGCGTGCCGTCGCCGCCAAGCAAAGCGCCGTGTTCCTTCGGCACCTAGCAAAGAAGTGCCTGCGTTCGGCGCCTCGCCGCATCGCAGCCTGGCAAAGCACTGCGTGACTTCGCCGCCTGGCAAAGCACTGCGTGCCTTCGCCGCCTCACACAGCGCTGCGTGCCTTCGGCGCCTGGCAAAGCAGCGCGTGCCTTCGCCGCCTCGCCGCCTAAGAAAGCGCCGCGTCCCTTCTCGCCCTCGCCGCCTACCAAAGCGCCGTGTCCCTTCGCCGCCTCGCCGCCCAGCAAAGCTCCGCGTGCCGTCGCCGCCAAGCAAAGCGCCGTGTTCCTTCGGCACCTAGCAAAGAAGTGCCTGCGTTCGGCGCCTCGCCGCATCGCAGCCTGGCAAAGCAGTGCGTGCCTTCGCCGCCTCACACAGCGCTGCGTGCCTTCGGCGCCTGGCAAAGCAGCGCGTGCCTTCGCCGCCTCGCCGCCTAAGAAAGCGCCGCGTCCCTTCTCGCCCTCGCCGCCTAGCAAAGCGCCGTGTCCCTTCGCCGCCTCGCCGCCCAGCAAAGCTCCGCGTGCCGTCGCCGCCAAGCAAAGCGCCGTGTTCCTTCGGCACCTAGCAAAGAAGTGCCTGCGTTCGGCGCCTCGCCGCATCGCAGCCTGGCAAAGCACTGCGTGCCTTCGCCGCCTCACACAGCGCTGCGTGCCTTCGGCGCCTGGCAAAGCAGCGCGTGCCTTCGCCGCCTCGCCGCCTAAGAAAGCGCCGCGTCCCTTCTCGCCCTCGCCGCCTAGCAAAGCGCCGTGTCCCTTCGCCGCCTCGCCGCCCAGCAAAGCTCCGCGTGCCGTCGCCGCCAAGCAAAGCGCCGTGTTCCTTCGGCACCTAGCAAAGAAGTGCCTGCGTTCGGCGCCTCGCCGCATCGCAGCCTGGCAAAGCACTGCGTGCCTTCGCCGCCTCACACAGCGCTGCGTGCCTTCGGCGCCTGGCAAAGCAGCGCGTGCCTTCGCCGCCTCGCCGCCTAAGAAAGCGCCGCGTCCCTTCTCGCCCTCGCCGCCTACCAAAGCGCCGTGTCCCTTCGCCGCCTCGCCGCCCAGCAAAGCTCCGCGTGCCGTCGCCGCCAAGCAAAGCGCCGTGTTCCTTCGGCACCTAGCAAAGAAGTGCCTGCGTTCGGCGCCTCGCCGCATCGCAGCCTGGCAAAGCAGTGCGTGCCTTCGCCGCCTCACACAGCGCTGCGTGCCTTCGGCGCCTGGCAAAGCAGCGCGTGCCTTCGCCGCCTCGCCGCCTAAGAAAGCGCCGCGTCCCTTCTCGCCCTCGCCGCCTAGCAAAGCGCCGTGTCCCTTCGCCGCCTCGCCGCCCAGCAAAGCTCCGCGTGCCGTCGCCGCCAAGCAAAGCGCCGTGTTCCTTCGGCACCTAGCAAAGAAGTGCCTGCGTTCGGCGCCTCGCCGCATCGCAGCCTGGCAAAGCACTGCGTGCCTTCGGCGCCTGGCAAAGCACTGCGTGCCTTCGCCGCCTCACACAGCGCTGCGTGCCTTCGGCGCCTGGCAAAGCAGCGCGTGCCTTCGCCGCCTCGCCGCCTAAGAAAGCGCCGCGTCCCTTCTCGCCCTCGCCGCCTAGCAAAGCGCCGTGTCCCTTCGCCGCCTCGCCGCCCAGCAAAGCTCCGCGTGCCGTCGCCGCCAAGCAAAGCGCCGTGTTCCTTCGGCACCTAGCAAAGAAGTGCCTGCGTTCGGCGCCTCGCCGCATCGCAGCCTGGCAAAGCAGTGCGTGCCTTCGCCGCCTCACACAGCGCTGCGTGCCTTCGGCGCCTCACACAGCGCTGCGTGCCTTCGGCGCCTGGCAAAGCAGCGCGTGCCTTCGCCGCCTCGCCGCCTAAGAAAGCGCCGCGTCCCTTCTCGCCCTCGCCGCCTACCAAAGCGCCGTGTCCCTTCGCCGCCTCGCCGCCCAGCAAAGCTCCGCGTGCCGTCGCCGCCAAGCAAAGCGCCGTGTTCCTTCGGCACCTAGCAAAGAAGTGCCTGCGTTCGGCGCCTCGCCGCATCGCAGCCTGGCAAAGCACTGCGTGCCTTCGCCGCCTCACACAGCGCTGCGTGCCTTCGGCGCCTGGCAAAGCAGCGCGTGCCTTCGCCGCCTCGCCGCCTAAGAAAGCGCCGCGTCCCTTCTCGCCCTCGCCGCCTAGCAAAGCGCCGTGTCCCTTCGCCGCCTCGCCGCCCAGCAAAGCTCCGCGTGCCGTCGCCGCCAAGCAAAGCGCCGTGTTCCTTCGGCACCTAGCAAAGAAGTGCCTGCGTTCGGCGCCTCGCCGCATCGCAGCCTGGCAAAGCGCTGCGTGCCTTCGGCGGCTGGCAAAGCAGTGCGTGCCTTCGCCGCCTCACACAGCGCTGCGTGCCTTCGGCGCCTGGCAAAGCAGCGCGTGCCTTCGCCGCCTCGCCGCCTAAGAAAGCGCCGCGTCCCTTCTCGCCCTCGCCGCCTAGCAAAGCGCCGTGTCCCTTCGCCGCCTCGCCGCCCAGCAAAGCTCCGCGTGCCGTCGCCGCCAAGCAAAGCGCCGTGTTCCTTCGGCACCTAGCAAAGAAGTGCCTGCGTTCGGCGCCTCGCCGCATCGCAGCCTGGCAAAGCAGTGCGTGCCTTCGCCGCCTCACACAGCGCTGCGTGCCTTCGGCGCCTGGCAAAGCAGCGCGTGCCTTCGCCGCCTCGCCGCCTAAGAAAGCGCCGCGTCCCTTCTCGCCCTCGCCGCCTAGCAAAGCGCCGTGTCCCTTCGCCGCCTCGCCGCCCAGCAAAGCTCCGCGTGCCGTCGCCGCCAAGCAAAGCGCCGTGTTCCTTCGGCACCTAGCAAAGAAGTGCCTGCGTTCGGCGCCTCGCCGCATCGCAGCCTAGCAAAGCACTGCGTGCCTTCGCCGCCTGGCAAAGCACTGCGTGCCTTCGCCGCCTCACACAGCGCTGCGTGCCTTCGGCGCCTGGCAAAGCAGCGCGTGCCTTCGCCGCCTCGCCGCCTAAGAAAGCGCCGCGTCCCTTCTCGCCCTCGCCGCCTACCAAAGCGCCGTGTCCCTTCGCCGCCTCGCCGCCCAGCAAAGCTCCGCGTGCCGTCGCCGCCAAGCAAAGCGCCGTGTTCCTTCGGCACCTAGCAAAGAAGTGCCTGCGTTCGGCGCCTCGCCACATCGCAGCCTAGCAAAGCGCTGCGTGCCTTCGGCGGCTGGCAAAGCAGTGCGTGCCTTCGCCGCCTCACACAGCGCTGCGTGCCTTCGGCGCCTGGCAAAGCAGCGCGTGCCTTCGCCGCCTCGCCGCCTAAGAAAGCGCCGCGTCCCTTCTCGCCCTCGCCGCCTAGCAAAGCGCCGTGTCCCTTCGCCGCCTCGCCGCCCAGCAAAGCTCCGCGTGCCGTCGCCGCCAAGCAAAGCGCCGTGTTCCTTCGGCACCTAGCAAAGAAGTGCCTGCGTTCGGCGCCTCGCCGCATCGAAGCCTAGCAAAGCAGTGCGTGCCTTCGGCGCCTGGCAAAGCAGCGCGTGCCTTCGCCGCCTCGCCGCCTAAGAAAGCGCCGCGTCCCTTCTCGCCCTCGCCGCCTAGCAAAGCGCCGTGTCCCTTCGCCGCCTCGCCGCCCAGCAAAGCTCCGCGTGCCGTCGCCGCCAAGCAAAGCGCCGTGTTCCTTCGGCACCTAGCAAAGAAGTGCCTGCGTTCGGCGCCTCGCCGCATCGCAGCCTGGCAAAGCACTGCGTGCCTTCGCCGCCTCACACAGCGCTGCGTGCCTTCGGCGCCTGGCAAAGCAGCGCGTGCCTTCGCCGCCTCGCCGCCTAAGAAAGCGCCGCGTCCCTTCTCGCCCTCGCCGCCTACCAAAGCGCCGTGTCCCTTCGCCGCCTCGCCGCCCAGCAAAGCTCCGCGTGCCGTCGCCGCCAAGCAAAGCGCCGTGTTCCTTCGGCACCTAGCAAAGAAGTGCCTGCGTTCGGCGCCTCGCCGCATCGCAGCCTGGCAAAGCAGTGCGTGCCTTCGCCGCCTCACACAGCGCTGCGTGCCTTCGGCGCCTGGCAAAGCAGCGCGTGCCTTCGCCGCCTCGCCGCCTAAGAAAGCGCCGCGTCCCTTCTCGCCCTCGCCGCCTAGCAAAGCGCCGTGTCCCTTCGCCGCCTCGCCGCCCAGCAAAGCTCCGCGTGCCGTCGCCGCCAAGCAAAGCGCCGTGTTCCTTCGGCACCTAGCAAAGAAGTGCCTGCGTTCGGCGCCTCGCCGCATCGCAGCCTAGCAAAGCACTGCGTGCCTTCGCCGCCTGGCAAAGCACTGCGTGCCTTCGCCGCCTCACACAGCGCTGCGTGCCTTCGGCGCCTGGCAAAGCAGCGCGTGCCTTTGCCGCCTCGCCGCCTAAGAAAGCGCCGCGTCCCTTCTCGCCCTCGCCGCCTAGCAAAGCGCCGTGTCCCTTCGCCGCCCAGCAAAGCTCCGCGTGCCGTCGCCGCCAAGCAAAGCGCCGTGTTCCTTCGGCACCTAGCAAAGAAGTGCCTGCGTTCGGCGCCTCGCCACATCGCAGCCTAGCAAAGCGCTGCGTGCCTTCGGCGGCTGGCAAAGCAGTGCGTGCCTTCGGCGCCTCACACAGCGCTGCGTGCCTTCGGCGCCTGGCAAAGCAGCGCGTGCCTTCGCCGCCTCGCCGCCTAAGAAAGCGCCGCGTCCCTTCTCGCCCTCGCCGCCTACCAAAGCGCCGTGTCCCTTCGCCGCCTCGCCGCCCAGCAAAGCTCCGCGTGCCGTCGCCGCCAAGCAAAGCGCCGTGTTCCTTCGGCACCTAGCAAAGAAGTGCCTGCGTTCGGCGCCTCGCCACATCGCAGCCTAGCAAAGCGCTGCGTGCCTTCGGCGGCTGGCAAAGCAGTGCGTGCCTTCGCCGCCTCACACAGCGCTGCGTGCCTTCGGCGCCTGGCAAAGCAGCGCGTGCCTTCGCCGCCTCGCCGCCTAAGAAAGCGCCGCGTCCCTTCTCGCCCTCGCCGCCTAGCAAAGCGCCGTGTCCCTTCGCCGCCTCGCCGCCCAGCAAAGCTCCGCGTGCCGTCGCCGCCAAGCAAAGCGCCGTGTTCCTTCGGCACCTAGCAAAGAAGTGCCTGCGTTCGGCGCCTCGCCGCATCGCAGCCTGGCAAAGCGCTGCGTGCCTTCGGCGGCTGGCAAAGCAGTGCGTGCCTTCGCCGCCTCACACAGCGCTGCGTGCCTTCGGCGCCTGGCAAAGCAGCGCGTGCCTTCGCCGCCTCGCCGCCTAAGAAAGCGCCGCGTCCCTTCTCGCCCTCGCCGCCTACCAAAGCGCCGTGTCCCTTCGCCGCCTCGCCGCCCAGCAAAGCTCCGCGTGCCGTCGCCGCCAAGCAAAGCGCCGTGTTCCTTCGGCACCTAGCAAAGAAGTGCCTGCGTTCGGCGCCTCGCCACATCGCAGCCTAGCAAAGCGCTGCGTGCCTTCGGCGGCTGGCAAAGCAGTGCGTGCCTTCGCCGCCTCACACAGCGCTGCGTGCCTTCGGCGCCTGGCAAAGCAGCGCGTGCCTTCGCCGCCTCGCCGCCTAAGAAAGCGCCGCGTCCCTTCTCGCCCTCGCCGCCTAGCAAAGCGCCGTGTCCCTTCGCCGCCTCGCCGCCCAGCAAAGCTCCGCGTGCCGTCGCCGCCAAGCAAAGCGCCGTGTTCCTTCGGCACCTAGCAAAGAAGTGCCTGCGTTCGGCGCCTCGCCGCATCGCAGCCTGGCAAAGCGCTGCGTGCCTTCGGCGGCTGGCAAAGCACTGCGTGCCTTCGCCGCCTCACACAGCGCTGCGTGCCTTCGGCGCCTGGCAAAGCAGCGCGTGCCTTCGCCGCCTCGCCGCCTAAGAAAGCGCCGCGTCCCTTCTCGCCCTCGCCGCCTAGCAAAGCGCCGTGTCCCTTCGCCGCCTCGCCGCCCAGCAAAGCTCCGCGTGCCGTCGCCGCCAAGCAAAGCGCCGTGTTCCTTCGGCACCTAGCAAAGAAGTGCCTGCGTTCGGCGCCTCGCCGCATCGCAGCCTGGCAAAGCACTGCGTGACTTCGCCGCCTGGCAAAGCACTGCGTGCCTTCGCCGCCTCACACAGCGCTGCGTGCCTTCGGCGCCTGGCAAAGCAGCGCGTGCCTTCGCCGCCTCGCCGCCTAAGAAAGCGCCGCGTCCCTTCTCGCCCTCGCCGCCTACCAAAGCGCCGTGTCCCTTCGCCGCCTCGCCGCCCAGCAAAGCTCCGCGTGCCGTCGCCGCCAAGCAAAGCGCCGTGTTCCTTCGGCACCTAGCAAAGAAGTGCCTGCGTTCGGCGCCTCGCCGCATCGCAGCCTGGCAAAGCAGTGCGTGCCTTCGCCGCCTCACACAGCGCTGCGTGCCTTCGGCGCCTGGCAAAGCAGCGCGTGCCTTCGCCGCCTCGTCGCCTAAGAAAGCGCCGCGTCCCTTCTCGCCCTCGCCGCCTAGCAAAGCGCCGTGTCCCTTCGCCGCCTCGCCGCCCAGCAAAGCTCCGCGTGCCGTCGCCGCCAAGCAAAGCGCCGTGTTCCTTCGGCACCTAGCAAAGAAGTGCCTGCGTTCGGCGCCTCGCCGCATCGCAGCCTGGCAAAGCACTGCGTGCCTTCGCCGCCTCACACAGCGCTGCGTGCCTTCGGCGCCTGGCAAAGCAGCGCGTGCCTTCGCCGCCTCGCCGCCTAAGAAAGCGCCGCGTCCCTTCTCGCCCTCGCCGCCTAGCAAAGCGCCGTGTCCCTTCGCCGCCTCGCCGCCCAGCAAAGCTCCGCGTGCCGTCGCCGCCAAGCAAAGCGCCGTGTTCCTTCGGCACCTAGCAAAGAAGTGCCTGCGTTCGGCGCCTCGCCGCATCGCAGCCTGGCAAAGCACTGCGTGCCTTCGCCGCCTCACACAGCGCTGCGTGCCTTCGGCGCCTGGCAAAGCAGCGCGTGCCTTCGCCGCCTCGCCGCCTAAGAAAGCGCCGCGTCCCTTCTCGCCCTCGCCGCCTACCAAAGCGCCGTGTCCCTTCGCCGCCTCGCCGCCCAGCAAAGCTCCGCGTGCCGTCGCCGCCAAGCAAAGCGCCGTGTTCCTTCGGCACCTAGCAAAGAAGTGCCTGCGTTCGGCGCCTCGCCGCATCGCAGCCTGGCAAAGCAGTGCGTGCCTTCGCCGCCTCACACAGCGCTGCGTGCCTTCGGCGCCTGGCAAAGCAGCGCGTGCCTTCGCCGCCTCGCCGCCTAAGAAAGCGCCGCGTCCCTTCTCGCCCTCGCCGCCTAGCAAAGCGCCGTGTCCCTTCGCCGCCTCGCCGCCCAGCAAAGCTCCGCGTGCCGTCGCCGCCAAGCAAAGCGCCGTGTTCCTTCGGCACCTAGCAAAGAAGTGCCTGCGTTCGGCGCCTCGCCGCATCGCAGCCTGGCAAAGCACTGCGTGCCTTCGGCGCCTGGCAAAGCACTGCGTGCCTTCGCCGCCTCACACAGCGCTGCGTGCCTTCGGCGCCTGGCAAAGCAGCGCGTGCCTTCGCCGCCTCGCCGCCTAAGAAAGCGCCGCGTCCCTTCTCGCCCTCGCCGCCTAGCAAAGCGCCGTGTCCCTTCGCCGCCTCGCCGCCCAGCAAAGCTCCGCGTGCCGTCGCCGCCAAGCAAAGCGCCGTGTTCCTTCGGCACCTAGCAAAGAAGTGCCTGCGTTCGGCGCCTCGCCGCATCGCAGCCTGGCAAAGCAGTGCGTGCCTTCGCCGCCTCACACAGCGCTGCGTGCCTTCGGCGCCTCACACAGCGCTGCGTGCCTTCGGCGCCTGGCAAAGCAGCGCGTGCCTTCGCCGCCTCGCCGCCTAAGAAAGCGCCGCGTCCCTTCTCGCCCTCGCCGCCTACCAAAGCGCCGTGTCCCTTCGCCGCCTCGCCGCCCAGCAAAGCTCCGCGTGCCGTCGCCGCCAAGCAAAGCGCCGTGTTCCTTCGGCACCTAGCAAAGAAGTGCCTGCGTTCGGCGCCTCGCCACATCGCAGCCTAGCAAAGCGCTGCGTGCCTTCGGCGGCTGGCAAAGCAGTGCGTGCCTTCGGCGCCTCACACAGCGCTGCGTGCCTTCGGCGCCTGGCAAAGCAGCGCGTGCCTTCGCCGCCTCGCCGCCTAAGAAAGCGCCGCGTCCCTTCTCGCCCTCGCCGCCTAGCAAAGCGCCGTGTCCCTTCGCCGCCTCGCCGCCCAGCAAAGCTCCGCGTGCCGTCGCCGCCAAGCAAAGCGCCGTGTTCCTTCGGCACCTAGCAAAGAAGTGCCTGCGTTCGGCGCCTCGCCGCATCGCAGCCTGGCAAAGCACTGCGTGCCTTCGCCGCCTCACACAGCGCTGCGTGCCTTCGGCGCCTGGCAAAGCAGCGCGTGCCTTCGCCGCCTCGCCGCCTAAGAAAGCGCCGCGTCCCTTCTCGCCCTCGCCGCCTAGCAAAGCGCCGTGTCCCTTCGCCGCCTCGCCGCCCAGCAAAGCTCCGCGTGCCGTCGCCGCCAAGCAAAGCGCCGTGTTCCTTCGGCACCTAGCAAAGAAGTGCCTGCGTTCGGCGCCTCGCCGCATCGCAGCCTGGCAAAGCGCTGCGTGCCTTCGGCGGCTGGCAAAGCAGTGCGTGCCTTCGCCGCCTCACACAGCGCTGCGTGCCTTCGGCGCCTGGCAAAGCAGCGCGTGCCTTCGCCGCCTCGCCGCCTAAGAAAGCGCCGCGTCCCTTCTCGCCCTCGCCGCCTAGCAAAGCGCCGTGTCCCTTCGCCGCCTCGCCGCCCAGCAAAGCTCCGCGTGCCGTCGCCGCCAAGCAAAGCGCCGTGTTCCTTCGGCACCTAGCAAAGAAGTGCCTGCGTTCGGCGCCTCGCCACATCGCAGCCTAGCAAAGCGCTGCGTGCCTTCGGCGGCTGGCAAAGCAGTGCGTGCCTTCGCCGCCTCACACAGCGCTGCGTGCCTTCGGCGCCTGGCAAAGCAGCGCGTGCCTTCGCCGCCTCGCCGCCTAAGAAAGCGCCGCGTCCCTTCTCGCCCTCGCCGCCTAGCAAAGCGCCGTGTCCCTTCGCCGCCTCGCCGCCCAGCAAAGCTCCGCGTGCCGTCGCCGCCAAGCAAAGCGCCGTGTTCCTTCGGCACCTAGCAAAGAAGTGCCTGCGTTCGGCGCCTCGCCGCATCGCAGCCTGGCAAAGCACTGCGTGCCTTCGCCGCCTCACACAGCGCTGCGTGCCTTCGGCGCCTGGCAAAGCAGCGCGTGCCTTTGCCGCCTCGCCGCCTAAGAAAGCGCCGCGTCTCTTCTCGCCCTCGCCGCCTAGCAAAGCGCCGTGTCCCTTCGCCGCCCAGCAAAGCTCCGCGTGCCGTCGCCGCCAAGCAAAGCGCCGTGTTCCTTCGGCACCTAGCAAAGAAGTGCCTGCGTTCGGCGCCTCGCCACATCGCAGCCTAGCAAAGCGCTGCGTGCCTTCGGCGGCTGGCAAAGCAGTGCGTGCCTTCGGCGCCTCACACAGCGCTGCGTGCCTTCGGCGCCTGGCAAAGCAGCGCGTGCCTTCGCCGCCTCGCCGCCTAAGAAAGCGCCGCGTCCCTTCTCGCCCTCGCCGCCTAGCAAAGCGCCGTGTCCCTTCGCCGCCTCGCCGCCCAGCAAAGCTCCGCGTGCCGTCGCCGCCAAGCAAAGCGCCGTGTTCCTTCGGCACCTAGCAAAGAAGTGCCTGCGTTCGGCGCCTCGCCACATCGCAGCCTAGCAAAGCGCTGCGTGCCTTCGGCGGCTGGCAAAGCAGTGCGTGCCTTCGCCGCCTCACACAGCGCTGCGTGCCTTCGGCGCCTGGCAAAGCAGCGCGTGCCTTCGCCGCCTCGCCGCCTAAGAAAGCGCCGCGTCCCTTCTCGCCCTCGCCGCCTAGCAAAGCGCCGTGTCCCTTCGCCGCCTCGCCGCCCAGCAAAGCTCCGCGTGCCGTCGCCGCCAAGCAAAGCGCCGTGTTCCTTCGGCACCTAGCAAAGAAGTGCCTGCGTTCGGCGCCTCGCCGCATCGCAGCCTGGCAAAGCACTGCGTGCCTTCGCCGCCTCACACAGCGCTGCGTGCCTTCGGCGCCTGGCAAAGCAGCGCGTGCCTTCGCCGCCTCGCCGCCTAAGAAAGCGCCGCGTCCCTTCTCGCCCTCGCCGCCTACCAAAGCGCCGTGTCCCTTCGCCGCCTCGCCGCCCAGCAAAGCTCCGCGTGCCGTCGCCGCCAAGCAAAGCGCCGTGTTCCTTCGGCACCTAGCAAAGAAGTGCCTGCGTTCGGCGCCTCGCCGCATCGCAGCCTGGCAAAGCACTGCGTGCCTTCGCCGCCTCACACAGCGCTGCGTGCCTTCGGCGCCTGGCAAAGCAGCGCGTGCCTTCGCCGCCTCGCCGCCTAAGAAAGCGCCGCGTCCCTTCTCGCCCTCGCCGCCTACCAAAGCGCCGTGTCCCTTCGCCGCCTCGCCGCCCAGCAAAGCTCCGCGTGCCGTCGCCGCCAAGCAAAGCGCCGTGTTCCTTCGGCACCTAGCAAAGAAGTGCCTGCGTTCGGCGCCTCGCCGCATCGCAGCCTGGCAAAGCAGTGCGTGCCTTCGCCGCCTCACACAGCGCTGCGTGCCTTCGGCGCCTGGCAAAGCAGCGCGTGCCTTCGCCGCCTCGCCGCCTAAGAAAGCGCCGCGTCCCTTCTCGCCCTCGCCGCCTAGCAAAGCGCCGTGTCCCTTCGCCGCCTCGCCGCCCAGCAAAGCTCCGCGTGCCGTCGCCGCCAAGCAAAGCGCCGTGTTCCTTCGGCACCTAGCAAAGAAGTGCCTGCGTTCGGCGCCTCGCCGCATCGCAGCCTGGCAAAGCACTGCGTGCCTTCGGCGCCTGGCAAAGCACTGCGTGCCTTCGCCGCCTCACACAGCGCTGCGTGCCTTCGGCGCCTGGCAAAGCAGCGCGTGCCTTCGCCGCCTCGCCGCCTAAGAAAGCGCCGCGTCCCTTCTCGCCCTCGCCGCCTAGCAAAGCGCCGTGTCCCTTCGCCGCCTCGCCGCCCAGCAAAGCTCCGCGTGCCGTCGCCGCCAAGCAAAGCGCCGTGTTCCTTCGGCACCTAGCAAAGAAGTGCCTGCGTTCGGCGCCTCGCCGCATCGCAGCCTGGCAAAGCAGTGCGTGCCTTCGCCGCCTCACACAGCGCTGCGTGCCTTCGGCGCCTCACACAGCGCTGCGTGCCTTCGGCGCCTGGCAAAGCAGCGCGTGCCTTCGCCGCCTCGCCGCCTAGCAAAGCGCCGCGTCCCTTCTCGCCCTCGCCGCCTACCAAAGCGCCGTGTCCCTTCGCCGCCTCGCCGCCCAGCAAAGCTCCGCGTGCCGTCGCCGCCAAGCAAAGCGCCGTGTTCCTTCGGCACCTAGCAAAGAAGTGCCTGCGTTCGGCGCCTCGCCACATCGCAGCCTAGCAAAGCGCTGCGTGCCTTCGGCGGCTGGCAAAGCAGTGCGTGCCTTCGGCGCCTCACACAGCGCTGCGTGCCTTCGGCGCCTGGCAAAGCAGCGCGTGCCTTCGCCGCCTCGCCGCCTAAGAAAGCGCCGCGTCCCTTCTCGCCCTCGCCGCCTAGCAAAGCGCCGTGTCCCTTCGCCGCCTCGCCGCCCAGCAAAGCTCCGCGTGCCGTCGCCGCCAAGCAAAGCGCCGTGTTCCTTCGGCACCTAGCAAAGAAGTGCCTGCGTTCGGCGCCTCGCCGCATCGCAGCCTGGCAAAGCACTGCGTGCCTTCGCCGCCTCACACAGCGCTGCGTGCCTTCGGCGCCTGGCAAAGCAGCGCGTGCCTTCGCCGCCTCGCCGCCTAAGAAAGCGCCGCGTCCCTTCTCGCCCTCGCCGCCTACCAAAGCGCCGTGTCCCTTCGCCGCCTCGCCGCCCAGCAAAGCTCCGCGTGCCGTCGCCGCCAAGCAAAGCGCCGTGTTCCTTCGGCACCTAGCTAAGAAGTGCCTGCGTTCGGCGCCTCGCCACATCGCAGCCTAGCAAAGCGCTGCGTGCCTTCGGCGGCTGGCAAAGCAGTGCGTGCCTTCGCCGCCTCACACAGCGCTGCGTGCCTTCGGCGCCTGGCAAAGCAGCGCGTGCCTTCGCCGCCTCGCCGCCTAAGAAAGCGCCGCGTCCCTTCTCGCCCTCGCCGCCTAGCAAAGCGCCGTGTCCCTTCGCCGCCTCGCCGCCCAGCAAAGCTCCGCGTGCCGTCGCCGCCAAGCAAAGCGCCGTGTTCCTTCGGCACCTAGCAAAGAAGTGCCTGCGTTCGGCGCCTCGCCGCATCGCAGCCTGGCAAAGCGCTGCGTGCCTTCGGCGGCTGGCAAAGCAGTGCGTGCCTTCGCCGCCTCACACAGCGCTGCGTGCCTTCGGCGCCTGGCAAAGCAGCGCGTGCCTTCGCCGCCTCGCCGCCTAAGAAAGCGCCGCGTCCCTTCTCGCCCTCGCCGCCTAGCAAAGCGCCGTGTCCCTTCGCCGCCTCGCCGCCCAGCAAAGCTCCGCGTGCCGTCGCCGCCAAGCAAAGCGCCGTGTTCCTTCGGCACCTAGCAAAGAAGTGCCTGCGTTCGGCGCCTCGCCACATCGCAGCCTAGCAAAGCGCTGCGTGCCTTCGGCGGCTGGCAAAGCAGTGCGTGCCTTCGCCGCCTCACACAGCGCTGCGTGCCTTCGGCGCCTGGCAAAGCAGCGCGTGCCTTCGCCGCCTCGCCGCCTAAGAAAGCGCCGCGTCCCTTCTCGCCCTCGCCGCCTAGCAAAGCGCCGTGTCCCTTCGCCGCCTCGCCGCCCAGCAAAGCTCCGCGTGCCGTCGCCGCCAAGCAAAGCGCCGTGTTCCTTCGGCACCTAGCAAAGAAGTGCCTGCGTTCGGCGCCTCGCCGCATCGCTGCCTGGCAAAGCGCTGCGTGCCTTCGGCGGCTGGCAAAGCAGTGCGTGCCTTCGCCGCCTCACACAGCGCTGCGTGCCTTCGGCGCCTGGCAAAGCAGCGCGTGCCTTCGCCGCCTCGCCGCCTAAGAAAGCGCCGCGTCCCTTCTCGCCCTCGCCGCCTAGCAAAGCGCCGTGTCCCTTCGCCGCCTCGCCGCCCAGCAAAGCTCCGCGTGCCGTCGCCGCCAAGCAAAGCGCCGTGTTCCTTCGGCACCTAGCAAAGAAGTGCCTGCGTTCGGCGCCTCGCCGCATCGCAGCCTGGCAAAGCACTGCGTGACTTCGCCGCCTGGCAAAGCACTGCGTGCCTTCGCCGCCTCACACAGCGCTGCGTGCCTTCGGCGCCTGGCAAAGCAGCGCGTGCCTTCGCCGCCTCGCCGCCTAAGAAAGCGCCGCGTCCCTTCTCGCCCTCGCCGCCTAGCAAAGCGCCGTGTCCCTTCGCCGCCTAGCAAAGCTCCGCGTGCCGTCGCCGCCAAGCAAAGCGCCGTGTTCCTTCGGCACCTAGCAAAGAAGTGCCTGCGTTCGGCGCCTCGCCGCATCGCAGCCTGGCAAAGCACTGCGTGCCTTCGCCGCCTCACACAGCGCTGCGTGCCTTCGGCGCCTGGCAAAGCAGCGCGTGCCTTCGCCGCCTCGCCGCCTAAGAAAGCGCCGCGTCCCTTCTCGCCCTCGCCGCCTACCAAAGCGCCGTGTCCCTTCGCCGCCTCGCCGCCCAGCAAAGCTCCGCGTGCCGTCGCCGCCAAGCAAAGCGCCGTGTTCCTTCGGCACCTAGCAAAGAAGTGCCTGCGTTAGGCGCCTCGCCGCATCGCAGCCTGGCAAAGCACTGCGTGACTTCGCCGCCTGGCAAAGCACTGCGTGCCTTCGCCGCCTCACACAGCGCTGCGTGCCTTCGGCGCCTGGCAAAGCAGCGCGTGCCTTCGCCGCCTCGCCGCCTAAGAAAGCGCCGCGTCCCTTCTCGCCCTCGCCGCCTAGCAAAGCGCCGTGTCCCTTCGCCGCCTCGCCGCCCAGCAAAGCTCCGCGTGCCGTCGCCGCCAAGCAAAGCGCCGTGTTCCTTCGGCACCTAGCAAAGAAGTGCCTGCGTTCGGCGCCTCGCCGCATCGCAGCCTGGCAAAGCACTGCGTGCCTTCGCCGCCTCACACAGCGCTGCGTGCCTTCGGCGCCTGGCAAAGCAGCGCGTGCCTTCGCCGCCTCGCCGCCTAAGAAAGCGCCGCGTCCCTTCTCGCCCTCGCCGCCTACCAAAGCGCCGTGTCCCTTCGCCGCCTCGCCGCCCAGCAAAGCTCCGCGTGCCGTCGCCGCCAAGCAAAGCGCCGTGTTCCTTCGGCACCTAGCAAAGAAGTGCCTGCGTTCGGCGCCTCGCCGCATCGCAGCCTGGCAAAGCAGTGCGTGCCTTCGCCGCCTCACACAGCGCTGCGTGCCTTCGGCGCCTGGCAAAGCAGCGCGTGCCTTCGCCGCCTCGCCGCCTAAGAAAGCGCCGCGTCCCTTCTCGCCCTCGCCGCCTAGCAAAGCGCCGTGTCCCTTCGCCGCCTCGCCGCCCAGCAAAGCTCCGCGTGCCGTCGCCGCCAAGCAAAGCGCCGTGTTCCTTCGGCACCTAGCAAAGAAGTGCCTGCGTTCGGCGCCTCGCCGCATCGCAGCCTGGCAAAGCACTGCGTGCCTTCGGCGCCTGGCAAAGCACTGCGTGCCTTCGCCGCCTCACACAGCGCTGCGTGCCTTCGGCGCCTGGCAAAGCAGCGCGTGCCTTCGCCGCCTCGCCGCCTAAGAAAGCGCCGCGTCCCTTCTCGCCCTCGCCGCCTAGCAAAGCGCCGTGTCCCTTCGCCGCCTCGCCGCCCAGCAAAGCTCCGCGTGCCGTCGCCGCCAAGCAAAGCGCCGTGTTCCTTCGGCACCTAGCAAAGAAGTGCCTGCGTTCGGCGCCTCGCCGCATCGCAGCCTGGCAAAGCAGTGCGTGCCTTCGCCGCCTCACACAGCGCTGCGTGCCTTCGGCGCCTCACACAGCGCTGCGTGCCTTCGGCGCCTGGCAAAGCAGCGCGTGCCTTCGCCGCCTCGCCGCCTAAGAAAGCGCCGCGTCCCTTCTCGCCCTCGCCGCCTACCAAAGCGCCGTGTCCCTTCGCCGCCTCGCCGCCCAGCAAAGCTCCGCGTGCCGTCGCCGCCAAGCAAAGCGCCGTGTTCCTTCGGCACCTAGCAAAGAAGTGCCTGCGTTCGGCGACTCGCCACATCGCAGCCTAGCAAAGCGCTGCGTGCCTTCGGCGGCTGGCAAAGCAGTGCGTGCCTTCGCCGCCTCACACAGCGCTGCGTGCCTTCGGCGCCTGGCAAAGCAGCGCGTGCCTTTGCCGCCTCGCCGCCTAAGAAAGCGCCGCGTCCCTTCTCGCCCTCGCCGCCTAGCAAAGCGCCGTGTCCCTTCGCCGCCTCGCCGCCCAGCAAAGCTCCGCGTGCCGTCGCCGCCAAGCAAAGCGCCGTGTTCCTTCGGCACCTAGCAAAGAAGTGCCTGCGTTCGGCGCCTCGCCGCATCGCAGCCTGGCAAAGCGCTGCGTGCCTTCGCCGCCTCACACAGCGCTGCGTGCCTTCGGCGCCTGGCAAAGCAGCGCGTGCCTTCGCCGCCTCGCCGCCTAAGAAAGCGCCGCGTCCCTTCTCGCCCTCGCCGCCTAGCAAAGCGCCGTGTCCCTTCGCCGCCTCGCCGCCCAGCAAAGCTCCGCGTGCCGTCGCCGCCAAGCAAAGCGCCGTGTTCCTTCGGCACCTAGCAAAGAAGTGCCTGCGTTCGGCGCCTCGCCGCATCGCAGCCTGGCAAAGCAGTGCGTGCCTTCGCCGCCTCACACAGCGCTGCGTGCCTTCGGCGCATCACACAGCGCTGCGTGCCTTCGGCGCCTGGCAAAGCAGCGCGTGCCTTCGCCGCCTCGCCGCCTAAGAAAGCGCCGCGTCCCTTCTCGCCCTCGCCGCCTAGCAAAGCGCCGTGTCCCTTCGCCGCCTCGCCGCCCAGCAAAGCTCCGCGTGCCGTCGCCGCCAAGCAAAGCGCCGTGTTCCTTCGGCACCTAGCAAAGAAGTGCCTGCGTTCGGCGCCTCGCCGCATCGCAGCCTGGCAAAGCACTGCGTGCCTTCGCCGCCTCACACAGCGCTGCGTGCCTTCGGCGCCTGGCAAAGCAGCGCGTGCCTTTGCCACCTCGCCGCCTAAGAAAGCGCCGCGTCCCTTCTCGCCCTCGCCGCCTAGCAAAGCGCCGTGTCCCTTCGCCGCCTCGCCGCCCAGCAAAGCTCCGCGTGCCGTCGCCGCCAAGCAAAGCGCCGTGTTCCTTCGGCACCTAGCAAAGAAGTGCCTGCGTTCGGCGCCTCGCCGCATCGCAGCCTGGCAAAGCACTGCGTGCCTTCGCCGCCTCACACAGCGCTGCGTGCCTTCGGCGCCTGGCAAAGCAGCGCGTGCCTTCGCCGCCTCGCCGCCTAAGAAAGCGCCGCGTCCCTTCTCGCCCTCGCCGCCTAGCAAAGCGCCGTGTCCCTTCGCCGCCTCGCCGCCCAGCAAAGCTCCGCGTGCCGTCGCCGCCAAGCAAAGCGCCGTGTTCCTTCGGCACCTAGCAAAGAAGTGCCTGCGTTAGGCGCCTCGCCGCATCGCAGCCTGGCAAAGCACTGCGTGACTTCGCCGCCTGGCAAAGCACTGCGTGCCTTCGCCGCCTCACACAGCGCTGCGTGCCTTCGGCGCCTGGCAAAGCAGCGCGTGCCTTCGCCGCCTCGCCGCCTAAGAAAGCGCCGCGTCCCTTCTCGCCCTCGCCGCCTAGCAAAGCGCCGTGTCCCTTCGCCGCCTCGCCGCCCAGCAAAGCTCCGCGTGCCGTCGCCGCCAAGCAAAGCGCCGTGTTCCTTCGGCACCTAGCAAAGAAGTGCCTGCGTTCGGCGCCTCGCCGCATCGCAGCCTGGCAAAGCACTGCGTGCCTTCGCCGCCTCACACAGCGCTGCGTGCCTTCGGCGCCTGGCAAAGCAGCGCGTGCCTTCGCCGCCTCGCCGCCTAAGAAAGCGCCGCGTCCCTTCTCGCCCTCGCCGCCTACCAAAGCGCCGTGTCCCTTCGCCGCCTCGCCGCCCAGCAAAGCTCCGCGTGCCGTCGCCGCCAAGCAAAGCGCCGTGTTCCTTCGGCACCTAGCAAAGAAGTGCCTGCGTTCGGCGCCTCGCCGCATCGCAGCCTGGCAAAGCAGTGCGTGCCTTCGCCGCCTCACACAGCGCTGCGTGCCTTCGGCGCCTGGCAAAGCAGCGCGTGCCTTCGCCGCCTCGCCGCCTAAGAAAGCGCCGCGTCCCTTCTCGCCCTCGCCGCCTAGCAAAGCGCCGTGTCCCTTCGCCGCCTCGCCGCCCAGCAAAGCTCCGCGTGCCGTCGCCGCCAAGCAAAGCGCCGTGTTCCTTCGGCACCTAGCAAAGAAGTGCCTGCGTTCGGCGCCTCGCCGCATCGCAGCCTGGCAAAGCACTGCGTGCCTTCGGCGGCTGGCAAAGCACTGCGTGCCTTCGCCGCCTCACACAGCGCTGCGTGCCTTCGGCGCCTGGCAAAGCAGCGCGTGCCTTCGCCGCCTCGCCGCCTAAGAAAGCGCCGCGTCCCTTCTCGCCCTCGCCGCCTAGCAAAGCGCCGTGTCCCTTCGCCGCCTCGCCGCCCAGCAAAGCTCCGCGTGCCGTCGCCGCCAAGCAAAGCGCCGTGTTCCTTCGGCACCTAGCAAAGAAGTGCCTGCGTTCGGCGCCTCGCCGCATCGCAGCCTGGCAAAGCGCTGCGTGCCTTCGGCGCCTGGCAAAGCACTGCGTGCCTTCGCCGCCTCACACAGCGCTGCGTGCCTTCGGCGCTCGGCAAAGCAGCGCGTGCCTTCGCCGCCTCGCCGCCTAAGAAAGCGCCGCGTCCCTTCTCGCCCTCGCCGCCTAGCAAAGCGCCGTGTCCCTTCGCCGCCTCGCCGCCCAGCAAAGCTCCGCGTGCCGTCGCCGCCAAGCAAAGCGCCGTGTTCCTTCGGCACCTAGCAAAGAAGTGCCTGCGTTCGGCGCCTCGCCGCATCGCAGCCTAGCAAAGCACTGCGTGCCTTCGCCGCCTGGCAAAGCACTGCGTGCCTTCGCCGCCTCACACAGCGCTGCGTGCCTTCGGCGCCTGGCAAAGCAGCGCGTGCCTTCGCCGCCTCGCCGCCTAAGAAAGCGCCGCGTCCCTTCTCGCCCTCGCCGCCTACCACAGCGCCGTGTCCCTTCGCCGCCTCGCCGCCCAGCAAAGCTCCGCGTGCCGTCGCCGCCAAGCAAAGCGCCGTGTTCCTTCGGCACCTAGCAAAGAAGTGCCTGCGTTCGGCGCCTCGCCGCATCGCAGCCTAGCAAAGCACTGCGTGCCTTCGGCGCCTGGCAAAGCACTGCGTGCCTTCGCCGCCTCACACAGCGCTGCGTGCCTTCGGCGCCTGGCAAAGCAGCGCGTGCCTTCGCCGCCTCGTCGCCTAAGAAAGCGCCGCGTCCCTTCTCGCCCTCGCCGCCTACCAAAGCGCCGTGTCCCTTCGCCGCCTCGCCGCCCAGCAAAGCTCCGCGTGCCGTCGCCGCCAAGCAAAGCGCCGTGTTCCTTCGGCACCTAGCAAAGAAGTGCCTGCGTTCGGCGCCTCGCCACATCGCAGCCTAGCAAAGCGCTGCGTGCCTTCGGCGGCTGGCAAAGCAGTGCGTGCCTTCGCCGCCTCACACAGCGCTGCGTGCCTTCGGCGCCTGGCAAAGCAGCGCGTGCCTTTGCCGCCTCGCCGCCTAAGAAAGCGCCGCGTCCCTTCTCGCCCTCGCCGCCTAGCAAAGCGCCGTGTCCCTTCGCCGCCTCGCCGCCCAGCAAAGCTCCGCGTGCCGTCGCCGCCAAGCAAAGCGCCGTGTTCCTTCGGCACCTAGCAAAGAAGTGCCTGCGTTCGGCGCCTCGCCACATCGCAGCCTAGCAAAGCGCTGCGTGCCTTCGGCGGCTGGCAAAGCAGCGCGTGCCTTCGCCGCCTCACACAGCGCTGCGTGCCTTCGGCGCCTGGCAAAGCAGCGCGTGCCTTCGCCGCCTCGCCGCCTAAGAAAGCGCCGCGTCCCTTCTCGCCCTCGCCGCCTAGCAAAGCGCCGTGTCCCTTCGCCGCCTCGCCGCCCAGCAAAGCTCCGCGTGCCGTCGCCGCCAAGCAAAGCGCCGTGTTCCTTCGGCACCTAGCAAAGAAGTGCCTGCGTTCGGCGCCTCGCCGCATCGCAGCCTGGCAAAGCAGTGCGTGCCTTCGCCGCCTCACACAGCGCTGCGTGCCTTCGGCGCCTGGCAAAGCAGCGCGTGCCTTCGCCGCCTCGCCGCCTAAGAAAGCGCCGCGTCCCTTCTCGCCCTCGCCGCCTAGCAAAGCGCCGTGTCCCTTCGCCGCCTCGCCGCCCAGCAAAGCTCCGCGTGCCGTCGCCGCCAAGCAAAGCGCCGTGTTCCTTCGGCACCTAGCAAAGAAGTGCCTGCGTTCGGCGCCTCGCCGCATCGCAGCCTGGCAAAGCACTGCGTGCCTTCGCCGCCTGGCAAAGCACTGCGTGCCTTCGCCGCCTCACACAGCGCTGCGTGCCTTCGGCGCCTGGCAAAGCAGCGCGTGCCTTCGCCGCCTCGCCGCCTAAGAAAGCGCCGCGTCCCTTCTCGCCCTCGCCGCCTAGCAAAGCGCCGTGTCCCTTCGCCGCCTCGCCGCCCAGCAAAGCTCCGCGTGCCGTCGCCGCCAAGCAAAGCGCCGTGTTCCTTCGGCACCTAGCAAAGAAGTGCCTGCGTTCGGCGCCTCGCCGCATCGCAGCCTGGCAAAGCACTGCGTGCCTTCGCCGCCTCACACAGCGCTGCGTGCCTTCGGCGCCTGGCAAAGCAGCGCGTGCCTTCGCCTCCTCGCCGCCTAAGAAAGCGCCGCGTCCCTTCTCGCCCTCGCTGCCTACCAAAGCGCCGTGTCCCTTCGCCGCCTCGCCGCCCAGCAAAGCTCCGCGTGCCGTCGCCGCCAAGCAAAGTGCCGTGTTCCTTCGGCACCTAGCAAAGAAATGCCTGCGTTCGGCGCCTCGCCGCATCGCAGCCTGGCAAAGCAGTGCGTGCCTTCGCCGCCTCACACAGCGCTGCGTGCCTTCGGCGCCTGGCAAAGCAGCGCGTGCCTTCGCCGCCTCGCCGCCTAAGAAAGCGCCGCGTCCCTTCTCGCCCTCGCCGCCTAGCAAAGCGCCGTGTCCCTTCGCCGCCTCGCCGCCCAGCAAAGCTCCGCGTGCCGTCGCCGCCAAGCAAAGCGCCGTGTTCCTTCGGCACCTAGCAAAGAAGTGCCTGCGTTCGGCGCCTCGCCACATCGCAGCCTAGCAAAGCGCTGCGTGCCTTCGGCGGCTGGCAAAGCAGTGCGTGCCTTCGCCGCCTCACACAGCGCTGCGTGCCTTCGGCGCCTGGCAAAGCAGCGCGTGCCTTCGCCGCCTCGCCGCCTAAGAAAGCGCCGCGTCCCTTCTCGCCCTCGCCGCCTAGCAAAGCGCCGTGTCCCTTCGCCGCCTCGCCGCCCAGCAAAGCTCCGCGTGCCGTCGCCGCCAAGCAAAGCGCCGTGTTCCTTCGGCACCTAGCAAAGAAGTGCCTGCGTTCGGCGCCTCGCCGCATCGCAGCCTGGCAAAGCACTGCGTGCCTTCGCCGCCTCACACAGCGCTGCGTGCCTTCGGCGCCTGGCAAAGCAGCGCGTGCCTTCGCCGCCTCGCCGCCTAAGAAAGCGCCGCGTCCCTTCTCGCCCTCGCCGCCTACCAAAGCGCCGTGTCCCTTCGCCGCCTCGCCGCCCAGCAAAGCTCCGCGTGCCGTCGCCGCCAAGCAAAGCGCCGTGTTCCTTCGGCACCTAGCAAAGAAGTGCCTGCGTTCGGCGCCTCGCCGCATCGCAGCCTGGCAAAGCACTGCGTGCCTTCGCCGCCTGGCAAAGCACTGCGTGCCTTCGCCGCCTCACACAGCGCTGCGTGCCTTCGGCGCCTGGCAAAGCAGCGCGTGCCTTCGCCGCCTCGCCGCCTAGCAAAGCGCCGCGTCCCTTCTCGCCCTCGCCGCCTAGCAAAGCGCCGTGTCCCTTCGCCGCCTCGCCGCCCAGCAAAGCTCCGCGTGCCGTCGCCGCCAAGCAAAGCGCCGTGTTCCTTCGGCACCTAGGAAAGAAGTGCCTGCGTTCGGCGCCTCGCCACATCGCAGCCTAGCAAAGCGCTGCGTGCCTTCGGCGGCTGGCAAAGCAGTGCGTGCCTTCGGCGCCTCACACAGCGCTGCGTGCCTTCGGCGCCTGGCAAAGCAGCGCGTGCCTTCGCCGCCTCGCCGCCTAAGAAAGCGCCGCGTCCCTTCTCGCCCTCGCCGCCTACCAAAGCGCCGTGTCCCTTCGCCGCCTCGCCGCCCAGCAAAGCTCCGCGTGCCGTCGCCGCCAAGCAAAGCGCCGTGTTCCTTCGGCACCTAGCAAAGAAGTGCCTGCGTTCGGCGCCTCGCCGCATCGCAGCCTGGCAAAGCACTGCATGCCTTCGCCGCCTCACACAGCGCTGCGTGCCTTCGGCGCCTGGCAAAGCAGCGCGTGCCTTCGCCGCCTCGCCGCCTAAGAAAGCGCCGCGTCCCTTCTCGCCCTCGCCGCCTAGCAAAGCGCCGTGTCCCTTCGCCGCCTCGCCGCCCAGCAAAGCTCCGCGTGCCGTCGCCGCCAAGCAAAGCGCCGTGTTCCTTCGGCACCTAGCAAAGAAGTGCCTGCGTTCGGCGCCTCGCCACATCGCAGCCTAGCAAAGCGCTGCGTGCCTTCGGCGGCTGGCAAAGCAGTGCGTGCCTTCGCCGCCTCACACAGCGCTGCGTGCCTTCGGCGCCTGGCAAAGCAGCGCGTGCCTTCGCCGCCTCGCCGCCTAAGAAAGCGCCGCGTCCCTTCTCGCCCTCGCCGCCTAGCAAAGCGCCGTGTCCCTTCGCCGCCTCGCCGCCCAGCAAAGCTCCGCGTGCCGTCGCCGCCAAGCAAAGCGCCGTGTTCCTTCGGCACCTAGCAAAGAAGAGCCTGCGTTCGGCGCCTCGCCGCATCGCAGCCTGGCAAAGCAGTGCGTGCCTTCGCCGCCTCACACAGCGCTGCGTGCCTTCGGCGCCTGGCAAAGCAGCGCGTGCCTTCGCCGCCTCGCCGCCTAAGAAAGCGCCGCGTCCCTTCTCGCCCTCGCCGCCTACCAAAGCGCCGTGTCCCTTCGCCGCCTCGCCGCCCAGCAAAGCTCCGCGTGCCGTCGCCGCCAAGCAAAGCGCCGTGTTCCTTCGGCACCTAGCAAAGAAGTGCCTGCGTTCGGCGCCTCGCCGCATCGCAGCCTAGCAAAGCACTGCGTGCCTTCGGCGGCTGGCAAAGCACTGCGTGCCTTCGCCGCCTCACACAGCGCTGCGTGCCTTCGGCGCCTGGCAAAGCAGCGCGTGCCTTCGCCGCCTCGCCGCCTAAGAAAGCGCCGCGTCCCTTCTCGCCCTCGCCGCCTAGCAAAGCGCCGTGTCCCTTCGCCGCCTCGCCGCCCAGCAAAGCTCCGCGTGCCGTCGCCGCCAAGCAAAGCGCCGTGTTCCTTCGGCACCTAGCAAAGAAGTGCCTGCGTTCGGCGCCTCGCCGCATCGCAGCCTGGCAAAGCGCTGCGTGCCTTCGGCGCCTGGCAAAGCAGTGCGTGCCTTCGCCGCCTCACACAGCGCTGCGTGCCTTCGGCGCTCGGCAAAGCAGCGCGTGCCTTCGCCGCCTCGCCGCCTAAGAAAGCGCCGCGTCCCTTCTCGCCCTCGCCGCCTAGCAAAGCGCCGTGTCCCTTCGCCGCCTCGCCGCCCAGCAAAGCTCCGCGTGCCGTCGCCGCCAAGCAAAGCGCCGTGTTCCTTCGGCACCTAGCAAAGAAGTGCCTGCGTTCGGCGCCTCGCCGCATCGCAGCCTAGCAAAGCACTGCGTGCCTTCGCCGCCTGGCAAAGCACTGCGTGCCTTCGCCGCCTCACACAGCGCTGCGTGCCTTCGGCGCCTGGCAAAGCAGCGCGTGCCTTCGCCGCCTCGCCGCCTAAGAAAGCGCCGCGTCCCTTCTCGCCCTCGCCGCCTACCACAGCGCCGTGTCCCTTCGCCGCCTCGCCGCCCAGCAAAGCTCCGCGTGCCGTCGCCGCCAAGCAAAGCGCCGTGTTCCTTCGGCACCTAGCAAAGAAGTGCCTGCGTTCGGCGCCTCGCCGCATCGCAGCCTAGCAAAGCACTGCGTGCCTTCGGCGCCTGGCAAAGCACTGCGTGCCTTCGCCGCCTCACACAGCGCTGCGTGCCTTCGGCGCCTGGCAAAGCAGCGCGTGCCTTCGCCGCCTCGTCGCCTAAGAAAGCGCCGCGTCCCTTCTCGCCCTCGCCGCCTACCAAAGCGCCGTGTCCCTTCGCCGCCTCGCCGCCCAGCAAAGCTCCGCGTGCCGTCGCCGCCAAGCAAAGCGCCGTGTTCCTTCGGCACCTAGCAAAGAAGTGCCTGCGTTCGGCGCCTCGCCGCATCGCAGCCTAGCAAAGCGCTGCGTGCCTTCGGCGGCTGGCAAAGCAGTGCGTGCCTTCGCCGCCTCACACAGCGCTGCGTGCCTTCGGCGCCTGGCAAAGCAGCGCGTGCCTTTGCCGCCTCGCCGCCTAAGAAAGCGCCGCGTCCCTTCTCGCCCTCGCCGCCTAGCAAAGCGCCGTGTCCCTTCGCCGCCTCGCCGCCCAGCAAAGCTCCGCGTGCCGTCGCCGCCAAGCAAAGCGCCGTGTTCCTTCGGCACCTAGCAAAGAAGTGCCTGCGTTCGGCGCCTCGCCACATCGCAGCCTAGCAAAGCGCTGCGTGCCTTCGGCGGCTGGCAAAGCAGTGCGTGCCTTCGCCGCCTCACACAGCGCTGCGTGCCTTCGGCGCCTGGCAAAGCAGCGCGTGCCTTCGCCGCCTCGCCGCCTAAGAAAGCGCCGCGTCCCTTCTCGCCCTCGCCGCCTAGCAAAGCGCCGTGTCCCTTCGCCGCCTCGCCGCCCAGCAAAGCTCCGCGTGCCGTCGCCGCCAAGCAAAGCGCCGTGTTCCTTCGGCACCTAGCAAAGAAGTGCCTGCGTTCGGCGCCTCGCCGCATCGCAGCCTGGCAAAGCAGTGCGTGCCTTCGCCGCCTCACACAGCGCTGCGTGCCTTCGGCGCCTGGCAAAGCAGCGCGTGCCTTCGCCGCCTCGCCGCCTAAGAAAGCGCCGCGTCCCTTCTCGCCCTCGCCGCCTAGCAAAGCGCCGTGTCCCTTCGCCGCCTCGCCGCCCAGCAAAGCTCCGCGTGCCGTCGCCGCCAAGCAAAGCGCCGTGTTCCTTCGGCACCTAGCAAAGAAGTGCCTGCGTTCGGCGCCTCGCCGCATCGCAGCCTGGCAAAGCACTGCGTGCCTTCGCCGCCTGGCAAAGCACTGCGTGCCTTCGCCGCCTCACACAGCGCTGCGTGCCTTCGGCGCCTGGCAAAGCAGCGCGTGCCTTCGCCGCCTCGCCGCCTAAGAAAGCGCCGCGTCCCTTCTCGCCCTCGCCGCCTAGCAAAGCGCCGTGTCCCTTCGCCGCCTCGCCGCCCAGCAAAGCTCCGCGTGCCGTCGCCGCCAAGCAAAGCGCCGTGTTCCTTCGGCACCTAGCAAAGAAGTGCCTGCGTTCGGCGCCTCGCCGCATCGCAGCCTGGCAAAGCACTGCGTGCCTTCGCCGCCTCACACAGCGCTGCGTGCCTTCGGCGCCTGGCAAAGCAGCGCGTGCCTTCGCCTCCTCGCCGCCTAAGAAAGCGCCGCGTCCCTTCTCGCCCTCGCTGCCTACCAAAGCGCCGTGTCCCTTCGCCGCCTCGCCGCCCAGCAAAGCTCCGCGTGCCGTCGCCGCCAAGCAAAGTGCCGTGTTCCTTCGGCACCTAGCAAAGAAATGCCTGCGTTCGGCGCCTCGCCGCATCGCAGCCTGGCAAAGCAGTGCGTGCCTTCGCCGCCTCACACAGCGCTGCGTGCCTTCGGCGCCTGGCAAAGCAGCGCGTGCCTTCGCCGCCTCGCCGCCTAAGAAAGCGCCGCGTCCCTTCTCGCCCTCGCCGCCTAGCAAAGCGCCGTGTCCCTTCGCCGCCTCGCCGCCCAGCAAAGCTCCGCGTGCCGTCGCCGCCAAGCAAAGCGCCGTGTTCCTTCGGCACCTAGCAAAGAAGTGCCTGCGTTCGGCGCCTCGCCACATCGCAGCCTAGCAAAGCGCTGCGTGCCTTCGGCGGCTGGCAAAGCAGTGCGTGCCTTCGCCGCCTCACACAGCGCTGCGTGCCTTCGGCGCCTGGCAAAGCAGCGCGTGCCTTCGCCGCCTCGCCGCCTAAGAAAGCGCCGCGTCCCTTCTCGCCCTCGCCGCCTAGCAAAGCGCCGTGTCCCTTCGCCGCCTCGCCGCCCAGCAAAGCTCCGCGTGCCGTCGCCGGCAAGCAAAGCGCCGTGTTCCTTCGGCACCTAGCAAAGAAGTGCCTGCGTTCGGCGCCTCGCCGCATCGCAGCCTGGCAAAGCACTGCGTGCCTTCGCCGCCTCACACAGCGCTGCGTGCCTTCGGCGCCTGGCAAAGCAGCGCGTGCCTTCGCCGCCTCGCCGCCTAAGAAAGCGCCGCGTCCCTTCTCGCCCTCGCCGCCTACCAAAGCGCCGTGTCCCTTCGCCGCCTCGCCGCCCAGCAAAGCTCCGCGTGCCGTCGCCGCCAAGCAAAGCGCCGTGTTCCTTCGGCACCTAGCAAAGAAGTGCCTGCGTTCGGCGCCTCGCCGCATCGCAGCCTGGCAAAGCACTGCGTGCCTTCGCCGCCTGGCAAAGCACTGCGTGCCTTCGCCGCCTCACACAGCGCTGCGTGCCTTCGGCGCCTGGCAAAGCAGCGCGTGCCTTCGCCGCCTCGCCGCCTAGCAAAGCGCCGCGTCCCTTCTCGCCCTCGCCGCCTACCAAAGCGCCGTGTCCCTTCGCCGCCTCGCCGCCCAGCAAAGCTCCGCGTGCCGTCGCCGCCAAGCAAAGCGCCGTGTTCCTTCGGCACCTAGGAAAGAAGTGCCTGCGTTCGGCGCCTCGCCACATCGCAGCCTAGCAAAGCGCTGCGTGCCTTCGGCGGCTGGCAAAGCAGTGCGTGCCTTCGCCGCCTCACACAGCGCTGCGTGCCTTCGGCGCCTGGCAAAGCAGCGCGTGCCTTCGCCGCCTCGCCGCCTAAGAAAGCGCCGCGTCCCTTCTCGCCCTCGCCGCCTACCAAAGCGCCGTGTCCCTTCGCCGCCTCGCCGCCCAGCAAAGCTCCGCGTGCCGTCGCCGCCAAGCAAAGCGCCGTGTTCCTTCGGCACCTAGCAAAGAAGTGCCTGCGTTCGGCGCCTCGCCGCATCGCAGCCTGGCAAAGCACTGCATGCCTTCGCCGCCTCACACAGCGCTGCGTGCCTTCGGCGCCTGGCAAAGCAGCGCGTGCCTTCGCCGCCTCGCCGCCTAAGAAAGCGCCGCGTCCCTTCTCGCCCTCGCCGCCTAGCAAAGCGCCGTGTCCCTTCGCCGCCTCGCCGCCCAGCAAAGCTCCGCGTGCCGTCGCCGCCAAGCAAAGCGCCGTGTTCCTTCGGCACCTAGCAAAGAAGTGCCTGCGTTCGGCGCCTCGCCACATCGCAGCCTAGCAAAGCGCTGCGTGCCTTCGGCGGCTGGCAAAGCAGTGCGTGCCTTCGCCGCCTCACACAGCGCTGCGTGCCTTCGGCGCCTGGCAAAGCAGCGCGTGCCTTCGCCGCCTCGCCGCCTAAGAAAGCGCCGCGTCCCTTCTCGCCCTCGCCGCCTAGCAAAGCGCCGTGTCCCTTCGCCGCCTCGCCGCCCAGCAAAGCTCCGCGTGCCGTCGCCGCCAAGCAAAGCGCCGTGTTCCTTCGGCACCTAGCAAAGAAGAGCCTGCGTTCGGCGCCTCGCCGCATCGCAGCCTGGCAAAGCAGTGCGTGCCTTCGCCGCCTCACACAGCGCTGCGTGCCTTCGGCGCCTGGCAAAGCAGCGCGTGCCTTCGCCGCCTCGCCGCCTAAGAAAGCGCCGCGTCCCTTCTCGCCCTCGCCGCCTACCAAAGCGCCGTGTCCCTTCGCCGCCTCGCCGCCCAGCAAAGCTCCGCGTGCCGTCGCCGCCAAGCAAAGCGCCGTGTTCCTTCGGCACCTAGCAAAGAAGTGCCTGCGTTCGGCGCCTCGCCGCATCGCAGCCTAGCAAAGCACTGCGTGCCTTCGCCGCCTGGCAAAGCACTGCGTGCCTTCGCCGCCTCACACAGCGCTGCGTGCCTTCGGCGCCTGGCAAAGCAGCGCGTGCCTTTGCCGCCTCGCCGCCTAAGAAAGCGCCGCGTCCCTTCTCGCCCTCGCCGCCTAGCAAAGCGCCGTGTCCCTTCGCCGCCCAGCAAAGCTCCGCGTGCCGTCGCCGCCAAGCAAAGCGCCGTGTTCCTTCGGCACCTAGCAAAGAAGTGCCTGCGTTCGGCGCCTCGCCACATCGCAGCCTAGCAAAGCGCTGCGTGCCTTCGGCGGCTGGCAAAGCAGTGCGTGCCTTCGCCGCCTCACACAGCGCTGCGTGCCTTCGGCGCCTGGCAAAGCAGCGCGTGCCTTCGCCGCCTCGCCGCCTAAGAAAGCGCCGCGTCCCTTCTCGCCCTCGCCGCCTACCAAAGCGCCGTGTCCCTTCGCCGCCTCGCCGCCCAGCAAAGCTCCGCGTGCCGTCGCCGCCAAGCAAAGCGCCGTGTTCCTTCGGCACCTAGCAAAGAAGTGCCTGCGTTCGGCGCCTCGCCGCATCGCAGCCTGGCAAAGCACTGCGTGCCTTCGCCGCCTCACACAGCGCTGCGTGCCTTCGGCGCCTGGCAAAGCAGCGCGTGCCTTCGCCGCCTCGCCGCCTAAGAAAGCGCCGCGTCCCTTCTCGCCCTCGCCGCCTACCAAAGCGCCGTGTCCCTTCGCCGCCTCGCCGCCCAGCAAAGCTCCGCGTGCCGTCGCCGCCAAGCAAAGCGCCGTGTTCCTTCGGCACCTAGCAAAGAAGTGCCTGCGTTGGGCGCCTCGCCGCATCGCAGCCTGGCAAAGCAGTGCGTGCCTTCGCCGCCTCACACAGCGCTGCGTGCCTTCGGCGCCTGGCAAAGCAGCGCGTGCCTTCGCCGCCTCGCCGCCTAAGAAAGCGCCGCGTCCCTTCTCGCCCTCGCCGCCTACCAAAGCGCCGTGTCCCTTCGCCGCCTCGCCGCCCAGCAAAGCTCCGCGTGCCGTCGCCGCCAAGCAAAGCGCCGTGTTCCTTCGGCACCTAGCAAAGAAGTGCCTGCGTTCGGCGCCTCGCCGCATCGCAGCCTAGCAAAGCACTGCGTGCCTTCGCCGCCTGGCAAAGCACTGCGTGCCTTCGCCGCCTCACACAGCGCTGCGTGCCTTCGGCGCCTGGCAAAGCAGCGCGTGCCTTCGCCGCCTCGCCGCCTAAGAAAGCGCCGCGTCCCTTCTCGCCCTCGCCGCCTACCAAAGCGCCGTGTCCCTTCGCCGCCTCGCCGCCCAGCAAAGCTCCGCGTGCCGTCGCCGCCAAGCAAAGCGCCGTGTTCCTTCGGCACCTAGCAAAGAAGTGCCTGCGTTCGGCGCCTCGCCACATCGCAGCCTAGCAAAGCGCTGCGTGCCTTCGGCGGCTGGCAAAGCAGTGCGTGCCTTCGCCGCCTCACACAGCGCTGCGTGCCTTCGGCGCCTGGCAAAGCAGCGCGTGCCTTCGCCGCCTCGCCGCCTAAGAAAGCGCCGCGTCCCTTCTCGCCCTCGCCGCCTAGCAAAGCGCCGTGTCCCTTCGCCGCCTCGCCGCCCAGCAAAGCTCCGCGTGCCGTCGCCGCCAAGCAAAGCGCCGTGTTCCTTCGGCACCTAGCAAAGAAGTGCCTGCGTTCGGCGCCTCGCCGCATCGAAGCCTAGCAAAGCAGTGCGTGCCTTCGCCGCCTGGTAAAGCAGCGCGTGCCTTCGCCGCCTCGCCGCCTAAGAAAGCGCCGCGTCCCTTCTCGCCCTCGCCGCCTACCAAAGCGCCTTGTCCCTTCGCCGCCTCGCCGCCCAGCAAAGCTCCGCGTGCCGTCGCCGCCAAGCAAAGCGCCGTGTTCCTTCGGCACCTAGCAAAGAAGTGCCTGCGTTCGGCGCCTCGCCGCATCGCAGCCTGGCAAAGCAGTGCGTGCCTTCGCCGCCTCACACAGCGCTGCGTGCCTTCGGCGCCTGGCAAAGCAGCGCGTGCCTTCGCCGCCTCGCCGCCTAAGAAAGCGCCGCGTCCCTTCTCGCCCTCGCCGCCTAGCAAAGCGCCGTGTCCCTTCGCCGCCTCGCCGCCCAGCAAAGCTCCGCGTGCCGTCGCCGCCAAGCAAAGCGCCGTGTTCCTTCGGCACCTAGCAAAGAAGTGCCTGCGTTCGGCGCCTCGCCGCATCGCAGCCTGGCAAAGCAGTGCGTGCCTTCGCCGCCTCACACAGCGCTGCGTGCCTTCGGCGCCTGGCAAAGCAGCGCGTGCCTTCGCCGCCTCGCCGCCTAAGAAAGCGCCGCGTCCCTTCTCGCCCTCGCCGCCTAGCAAAGCGCCGTGTCCCTTCGCCGCCTCGCCGCCCAGCAAAGCTCCGCGTGCCGTCGCCGCCAAGCAAAGCGCCGTGTTCCTTCGGCACCTAGCAAAGAAGTGCCTGCGTTCGGCGCCTCGCCGCATCGCAGCCTGGCAAAGCACTGCGTGCCTTCGCCGCCTCACACAGCGCTGCGTGCCTTCGGCGCCTGGCAAAGCAGCGCGTGCCTTCGCCGCCTCGCCGCCTAAGAAAGCGCCGCGTCCCTTCTCGCCCTCGCCGCCTAGCAAAGCGCCGTGTCCCTTCGCCGCCTCGCCGCCCAGCAAAGCTCCGCGTGCCGTCGCCGCCAAGCAAAGCGCCGTGTTCCTTCGGCACCTAGCAAAGAAGTGCCTGCGTTCGGCGCCTCGCCGCATCGCAGCCTGGCAAAGCACTGCGTGCCTTCGCCGCCTCACACAGCGCTGCGTGCCTTCGGCGCCTGGCAAAGCAGCGCGTGCCTTCGCCGCCTCGCCGCCTAAGAAAGCGCCGCGTCCCTTCTCGCCCTCGCCGCCTAGCAAAGCGCCGTGTCCCTTCGCCGCCCAGCAAAGCTCCGCGTGCCGTCGCCGCCAAGCAAAGCGCCGTGTTCCTTCGGCACCTAGCAAAGAAGTGCCTGCGTTCGGCGCCTCGCCACATCGCAGCCTAGCAAAGCGCTGCGTGCCTTCGGCGGCTGGCAAAGCAGTGCGTGCCTTCGCCGCCTCACACAGCGCTGCGTGCCTTCGGCGCCTGGCAAAGCAGCGCGTGCCTTCGCCGCCTCGCCGCCTAAGAAAGCGCCGCGTCCCTTCTCGCCCTCGCCGCCTAGCAAAGCGCCGTGTCCCTTCGCCGCCTCGCCGCCCAGCAAAGCTCCGCGTGCCGTCGCCGCCAAGCAAAGCGCCGTGTTCCTTCGGCACCTAGCAAAGAAGTGCCTGCGTTCGGCGCCTCGCCGCATCGCAGCCTGGCAAAGCACTGCGTGCCTTCGGCGCCTGGCAAAGCAGTGCGTGCCTTCGCCGCCTCACACAGCGCTGCGTGCCTTCGGCGCCTGGCAAAGCAGCGCGTGCCTTCTCCGCCTCGCCGCCTAAGAAAGCGCCGCGTCCCTTCTCGCCCTCGCCGCCTAGCAAAGCGCCGTGTCCCTTCGCCGCCTCGCCGCCCAGCAAAGCTCCGCGTGCCGTCGCCGCCAAGCAAAGTGCCGTGTTCCTTCGGCACCTAGCAAAGAAATGCCTGCGTTCGGCGCCTCGCCGCATCGCAGCCTGGCAAAGCAGTGCGTGCCTTCGCCGCCTCACACAGCGCTGCGTGCCTTCGGCGCCTGGCAAAGCAGCGCGTGCCTTCGCCGCCTCGCCGCCTAAGAAAGCGCCGCGTCCCTTCTCGCCCTCGCCGCCTAGCAAAGCGCCGTGTCCCTTCGCCGCCTCGCCGCCCAGCAAAGCTCCGCGTGCCGTCGCCGCCAAGCAAAGCGCCGTGTTCCTTCGGCACCTAGCAAAGAAGTGCCTGCGTTCGGCGCCTCGCCGCATCGCAGCCTGGCAAAGCACTGCGTGCCTTCGCCGCCTCACACAGCGCTGCGTGCCTTCGGCGCCTGGCAAAGCAGCGCGTGCCTTCGCCGCCTCGCCGCCTAAGAAAGCGCCGCGTCCCTTCTCGCCCTCGCCGCCTAGCAAAGCGCCGTGTCCCTTAGCCGCCTCGCCGCCCAGCAAAGCTCCGCGTGCCGTCGCCGCCAAGCAAAGCGCCGTGTTCCTTCGGCACCTAGCAAAGAAGTGCCTGCGTTCGGCGCCTCGCCGCATCGCAGCCTGGCAAAGCAGTGCGTGCCTTCGCCGCCTCACACAGCGCTGCGTGCCTTCGGCGCCTGGCAAAGCAGCGCGTGCCTTCGCCGCCTCGCCGCCTAAGAAAGCGCCGCGTCCCTTCTCGCCCTCGCCGCCTAGCAAAGCGCCGTGTCCCTTCGCCGCCTCGCCGCCCAGCAAAGCTCCGCGTGCCGTCGCCGCCAAGCAAAGCGCCGTGTTCCTTCGGCACCTAGCAAAGAAGTGCCTGCGTTCGGCGCCTCGCCGCATCGCAGCCTGGCAAAGCAGTGCGTGCCTTCGCCGCCTCACACAGCGCTGCGTGCCTTCGGCGCCTGGCAAAGCAGCGCGTGCCTTCGCCGCCTCGCCGCCTAAGAAAGCGCCGCGTCCCTTCTCGCCCTCGCCGCCTAGCAAAGCGCCGTGTCCCTTCGCCGCCTCGCCGCCCAGCAAAGCTCCGCGTGCCGTCGCCGCCAAGCAAAGCGCCGTGTTCCTTCGGCACCTAGCAAAGAAGTGCCTGCGTTCGGCGCCTCGCCGCATCGCAGCCTGGCAAAGCACTGCGTGCCTTCGCCGCCTGGCAAAGCACTGCGTGCCTTCGCCGCCTCACACAGCGCTGCGTGCCTTCGGCGCCTGGCAAAGCAGCGCGTGCCTTCGCCGCCTCGCCGCCTAAGAAAGCGCCGCGTCCCTTCTCGCCCTCGCCGCCTAGCAAAGCGCCGTGTCCCTTCGCCGCCTCGCCGCCCAGCAAAGCTCCGCGTGCCGTCGCCGCCAAGCAAAGCGCCGTGTTCCTTCGGCACCTAGCAAAGAAGTGCCTGCGTTCGGCGCCTCGCCGCATCGCAGCCTAGCAAAGCACTGCGTGCCTTCGCCGCCTGGCAAAGCAGTGCGTGCCTTCGCCGCCTCACACAGCGCTGCGTGCCTTCGGCGCCTGGCAAAGCAGCGCGTGCCTTCGCCGCCTCGCCGCCTAAGAAAGCGCCGCGTCCCTTCTCGCCCTCGCCGCCTAGCAAAGCGCCGTGTCCCTTCGCCGCCTCGCCGCCCAGCAAAGCTCCGCGTGCCGTCGCCGCCAAGCAAAGCGCCGTGTTCCTTCGGCACCTAGCAAAGAAGTGCCTGCGTTCGGCGCCTCGCCGCATCGCAGCCTGGCAAAGCACTGCGTGCCTTCGGCGCCTGGCAAAGCAGTGCGTGCCTTCGCCGCCTCACACAGCGCTGCGTGCCTTCGGCGCCTGGCAAAGCAGCGCGTGCCTTCGCCGCCTCGCCGCCTAAGAAAGCGCCGCGTCCCTTCTCGCCCTCGCCGCCTAGCAAAGCGCCGTGTCCCTTCGCCGCCTCGCCGCCCAGCAAAGCTCCGCGTGCCGTCGCCGCCAAGCAAAGCGCCGTGTTCCTTCGGCACCTAGCAAAGAAGTGCCTGCGTTCGGCGCCTCGCCGCATCGCAGCCTGGCAAAGCAGTGCGTGCCTTCGCCGCCTCACACAGCGCTGCGTGCCTTCGGCGCCTGGCAAAGCAGCGCGTGCCTTCGCCGCCTCGCCGCCTAAGAAAGCGCCGCGTCCCTTCTCGCCCTCGCCGCCTAGCAAAGCGCCGTGTCCCTTCGCCGCCTCGCCGCCCAGCAAAGCTCCGCGTGCCGTCGCCGCCAAGCAAAGCGCCGTGTTCCTTCGGCACCTAGCAAAGAAGTGCCTGCGTTCGGCGCCTCGCCGCATCGCAGCCTGGCAAAGCACTGCGTGCCTTCGCCGCCTCACACAGCGCTGCGTGCCTTCGGCGCCTGGCAAAGCAGCGCGTGCCTTCGCCGCCTCGCCGCCTAAGAAAGCGCCGCGTCCCTTCTCGCCCTCGCCGCCTAGCAAAGCGCCGTGTCCCTTCGCCGCCTCGCCGCCCAGCAAAGCTCCGCGTGCCGTCGCCGCCAAGCAAAGCGCCGTGTTCCTTCGGCACCTAGCAAAGAAGTGCCTGCGTTCGGCGCCTCGCCGCATCGCAGCCTGGCAAAGCAGTGCGTGCCTTCGCCGCCTCACACAGCGCTGCGTGCCTTCGGCGCCTGGCAAAGCAGCGCGTGCCTTCGCCGCCTCGCCGCCTAAGAAAGCGCCGCGTCCCTTCTCGCCCTCGCCGCCTAGCAAAGCGCCGTGTCCCTTCGCCGCCTCGCCGCCCAGCAAAGCTCCGCGTGCCGTCGCCGCCAAGCAAAGCGCCGTGTTCCTTCGGCACCTAGCAAAGAAGTGCCTGCGTTCGGCGCCTCGCCGCATCGCAGCCTGGCAAAGCACTGCGTGCCTTCGCCGCCTCACACAGCGCTGCGTGCCTTCGGCGCCTGGCAAAGCAGCGCGTGCCTTCGCCGCCTCGCCGCCTAAGAAAGCGCCGCGTCCCTTCTCGCCCTCGCCGCCTAGCAAAGCGCCGTGTCCCTTCGCCGCCTCGCCGCCCAGCAAAGCTCCGCGTGCCGTCGCCGCCAAGCAAAGCGCCGTGTTCCTTCGGCACCTAGCAAAGAAGTGCCTGCGTTCGGCGCCTCGCCACATCGCAGCCTGGCAAAGCACTGCGTGCCTTCGCCGCCTGGCAAAGCACTGCGTGCCTTCGCCGCCTCACACAGCGCTGCGTGCCTTCGGCGCCTGGCAAAGCAGCGCGTGCCTTCGCCGCCTCGCCGCCTAAGAAAGCGCCGCGTCCCTTCTCGCCCTCGCCGCCTAGCAAAGCGCCGTGTCCCTTCGCCGCCTCGCCGCCCAGCAAAGCTCCGCGTGCCGTCGCCGCCAAGCAAAGCGCCGTGTTCCTTCGGCACCTAGCAAAGAAGTGCCTGCGTTCGGCGCCTCGCCGCATCGCAGCCTAGCAAAGCACTGCGTGCCTTCGGCGCCTGCAAAGCACTGCGTGCCTTCGCCGCCTCACACAGCGCTGCGTGCCTTCGGCGCCTGGCAAAGCAGCGCGTGCCTTCGCCGCCTCGCCGCCTAAGAAAGCGCCGCGTCCCTTCTCGCCCTCGCCGCCTAGCAAAGCGCCGTGTCCCTTCGCCGCCTCGCCGCCCAGCAAAGCTCCGCGTGCCGTCGCCGCCAAGCAAAGCGCCGTGTTCCTTCGGCACCTAGCAAAGAAGTGCCTGCGTTTGCGCCTCGCCACATCGCAGCCTAGCAAAGCGCTGCGTGCCTTCGGCGGCTGGCAAAGCAGTGCGTGCCTTCGCCGCCTCACACAGCGCTGCGTGCCTTCGGCGCCTGGCAAAGCAGCGCGTGCCTTCGCCGCCTCGCCGCCTAAGAAAGCGCCGCGTCCCTTCTCGCCCTCGCCGCCTAGCAAAGCGCCGTGTCCCTTCGCCGCCTCGCCGCCCAGCAAAGCTCCGCGTGCCGTCGCCGCCAAGCAAAGCGCCGTGTTCCTTCGGCACCTAGCAAAGAAGTGCCTGCGTTCGGCGCCTCGCCGCATCGCAGCCTGGCAAAGCAGTGCGTGCCTTCGCCGCCTCACACAGCGCTGCGTGCCTTCGGCGCCTGGCAAAGCAGCGCGTGCCTTCGCCGCCTCGCCGCCTAAGAAAGCGCCGCGTCCTTCTCGCCCTCGCCGCCTAGCAAAGCGCCGTGTCCCTTCGCCGCCTCGCCGCCCAGCAAAGCTCCGCGTGCCGTCGCCGCCAAGCAAAGCGCCGTGTTCCTTCGGCACCTAGCAAAGAAGTGCCTGCGTTCGGCGCCTCGCCGCATCGCAGCCTGGCAAGCACTGCGTGCCTTCGCCGCCTCACACAGCGCTGCGTGCCTTCGGCGCCTGGCAAAGCAGCGCGTGCCTTCGCCGCCTCGCCGCCTAAGAAAGCGCCGCGTCCCTTCTCGCCCTCGCCGCCTAGCAAAGCGCCGTGTCCCTTCGCCGCCTCGCCGCCCAGCAAAGCTCCGCGTGCCGTCGCCGCCAAGCAAAGCGCCGTGTTCCTTCGGCACCTAGCAAAGAAGTGCCTGCGTTCGGCGCCTCGCCGCATCGCAGCCTA